>NC_143520.1:22401821-23049821 GCF_031878675.1 Megascapheus bottae
CTGGCACCTGGTTACGCCAGATGGTTAGATTTAATGACCAAAATGAAAAATATAGGAATGATGTTTAGAAGATTTCTTATGGACTAGGAAGGCAGTTTTCAAAAGCAAATCATAGTCCAAGGGTAGCTTGAGAACGAACAGCTCTAGAAAGCCTAATGGTTTGGGTGTTTGAGAGGGGGAAGGTGAGGGTGGTTAGTGTGCCCTCTTTTGGGAGAGGGTTGTGGTTTGGACGGTAGAAACTAACCATAGTATTCAGCAGGCACATGCATTCCTTATGTTTCACTGCCTGGCTTTATGCTGCAGAGCAGCAATTTGCTAACCACAGTCTTGATGAAATACTGCTGTGTAGCAAAAGGAACACTTATTATCAGACATGTATTTCTTGTCTGATGTTATGGCAGGGAAAGGTCCAGATTAACTGTACTTTTTAATAAGAGCTGGAGTGCTATTGGAAAACTACTAAGGAAAATTCTAGAAAGCCCATAAGAAATTTACAATCTTCCAGCCTAACACTGCAGCAAGGCCCCTTCTAGGGAGCCACTTGAACGAAGTCAGGAAGCAATGCTAGGGGATGTGGTGCTGGGGAAGGAGAGGTAGTCATCTGCTGATGGGAGGGTCCCCCAGATGATTCCATCACACCTCCTAGAAGACTACTTTCAAACCATACCCCATCCCAGCTCTAGTCTGACTGTATGATGGCAAAGCCTTCAGAGACCCTTTTGCTAGCTTGGAGCAGTGGCACAGGCTATCAGACAGCTGCACAGTCAATAGCACAGCCAAGTGCATAGCACATTTTCCTAAGTGGAAACACCACACTAGAGACAGAGGAGTACTCAGCAGTAGGTGGGCCCATTTCTCCCTAACAGCTCAGTTCTTCCCCATCAGGTACCTGCAAAAGCAGCTATTGATGTGCATGTGGGAAGAAGAGACTTCTCTTCGAGCCGCTCAGAGCAGACAGCAGCTAACAGAAGATAGTCTCATGGGAAGCCCCTGTCTGTGCTTTTCCATGTAAACAACATAAAACAAAACCCTTGGGCTTGTCGTTTGCACAAATAAGCTCTATAAAGCTTTTCTCCATATGCATGTGCTAGTTTTCTGTTCAACCTTTGATTTTACTACTGCTTACCGGATGGCTTGATCCAGATATGTGATGATGCCTGGCCCTTCTTCATAGGAAAACAACCAGTATTTCATTGAGAATCTCTCACTACGTGGGGGCTCTGTGCTTTATCACTAACTCACCAAGTACACCTGGTTCCAGGGAGTTGTCTAAATTATACTGCTGGCTTATTCAATCTGGGATTTGTTTCTGAGGTTCATTTTTTTCTGGAATAAAGAAAGACACAAAATTCCAAGTGATATGCTGCTGTCTCACATTACAAATCCCCTTTCTTTCAGGCATTTCCACTCTTGGGACTAATACAGTATCTGGTTCTACTCAGCCAGACTGGTACCTAATAGGATAAACAGATACTCACACAACATATGACAAAACATATAAAATTTATTTTAATTACAGACAGGAACTTCCTGCCCATGTCAGATATGGGCACTAAGACATATGCATGAGAATGTGTTCAAACCAGGCATGGTTTGCAGCCATAATACCATGTACTTGAGAGAGAGAGATCAGAGGCCCAGGAATTTGAGTCATACCTGGGCAATATA
Organism: Megascapheus bottae; assembly: GCF_031878675.1. Taxonomy (NCBI): domain Eukaryota; kingdom Metazoa; phylum Chordata; class Mammalia; order Rodentia; family Geomyidae; genus Megascapheus; species Megascapheus bottae. Next base: position 22,403,490 of record NC_143520.1, read on the forward strand.
ATAAGACCTCATCTCAAATATTAATGCTATTAATATATCATAAACTGGAAATGAATTATCTAAATGTTCAACAATAGGGTATTACGGCAATCTATATAGTAAAATAACTATAGTGCTACTACTTACTTTTGTTGTTGTTAGTCATGGGGCTTGAACTCTAGGCTGGGTGCTGTCCCTGAGCTCTTCAGTTCAAGGCTACCTAGCCCTATTCCTGGGCCTGGGTGCTGTCCCTGGGCTCTTCAGCTCAAGGGTACTCCCCTACCCTTTGAGCCATAGTTCCATGTCCGGTTTTCTAGTGATTAATTGGAGATAAGAGTCTCACATTCTTTGTTTAGTGCTTGGGCTGGCTTTGAACAGTGATCCTCAGGTCTCAGCCTCCTGAGTAGCTAGGATTACAGGCCTGAGCCACCACACTCAGCTGATTACTTAAAAATTTTAATTATGTGATGGTTATTATTGTCATTTTAAGAATATGGTTGATTGGAGTGGCCAGAATTGTGGCCTAGTGGTAGAGTGCTTGCCTAGCATGCACAAAACCCTGGATTCCATTCCCCGTACCACATACACAGAAAAGGCTGGAAGTGGTGCTGTGGCTCAAGTGGTAGATTGCGAACCTTGAGAAAACTCACGAACAGTGCCCAGGCCCTGAGTTTAAGCTCCAGGACTGGCAAAATAATAGAATACTTATAATTGGATGAAGATTACTAAAGTGACTTTGTTTAAAGACTTCATTTAAAGTCTTTGTATACATGAATACAGGTATGCTTGTTGTTTGCACAAATGAGCTCTATAAAGCTTTTCTCCATATGCTTGTGCTTTCTAAAAAAATAAAATCAATTTTAACGAAACAGACCTGATAAAACAACAAAAGGAGGAGTTGAAAAGACAGTGAAATTTTCCTTTACATTAAAATGACCAGAACAGAAAAGATCATCATTGTTTTTGAAAAGTGAATATCCAGACAGAATAAAGGAATGTCATAAAAGAAGCATCTTCACAATTTGAGATGTTGGTATGAAATACACTGAATTAATCCTTGTTCAATGGGTGGATTTCAAGGAAAAGTTCTAGTTTTAAAAAAGAGTTATGAGGGCCGGGAGTTTGGCTTAGTGGTAGGGTGCTCGCCTAGCATGCACAAAGACCAAGGTTCAATTCTTCGGCACCACATACATAGAAAAAAGCTGGAAGTGGTGCTGAGGCTCAAGTGGTAGAGCTCTAGCCTGGAGAAAGTCCAAGGATAATGCTCAGGTCTTGAGCTCACGCACAGGACTGGCCAAAAAACTAAAAATAAAAAAATAAAAAATAAAAAAGGTATGTGCTAATTTTCTTTTCAGCCTTAGAACTTACTACTGCTTACTGGATAGCTTGATCCAGTAAAAGTGATTGTAGTGATGTAGTGACTTTATAAATTATTTTGTTCTCTTGAATGTATTTTAGTAATTTCCATATGTCACAAAAACAAGAAAAAGTAATAAATTTATAATAAAAATTTTGTATGTTTAATCAATCTTATTTCCAGAAATTTCTTTTTTCATATATTTTATTATAATTAATAGAAGAGTTACATTATATTCACCAGATAGAAGATGCATTGCTTCACAAACATTGATATCCTTTCTCAAGTTTTGGTCCCCATTTCCCTCCCCCCACCCCTACGCCTCATCTTGTTTTCTTCCCTTCCCTATCTGATTTCAAATAACCAAATAAGCATATATAGAATATATCAGATAATAAGGTGAAATACTGTAACAATATGAGATAACCAAGGGACAGCAAAGGAGATGAGAGACAACATAGTACATTAAGGACAACATTCACTCATTATATAGCTTTTGTTTCTATATCCTGGAGGTCCTTTCATTTAGCATCAGCCTATATGGCCTTATGTATCTAGGTTTTGTTCTATTGTAAATCTCTGCTAGGAGGGCCCAAGGTTTCTACTGATTATGACAAATGAGGGAGACCATTGAGCCTTTGTTCCTTAGAGTCTGGCTTACTTCACTTAATATGAATTTTTCCAAGTCTTTCCATTTCCTAACAAATGTGGAAATGTCATTCTTTCTGACAGCAGCATAGAATTCCATTGTGTACAAATACCACATCTTGTTGATCCAATGATCAACTGAGGGGCATTTGGGTTGGTTCCATATCTTTGCTATAGTAAATAGTGCTGCAATGAACATTGCTGTGCTAGTGGATTTAGTATGTCCTTATCAGAAATTTCTTGTGTATGTGTGTGAGAGAAAGAGATAGTCAGAGAGTGTTATAGGGCTTCAAAACAGGCCCTGGGCACTGTTTCTGAGAATTTTGCTCAGGGCTATCACTCTATAATGTGAGCCACAACACACCTTCTGGCCTTTTGGTGCTTAATTGGAAATAAGATTCTCATAGACTTTTCTGCATAGGCTAGTTTCAAACCATGATCCTCAGATCTCAGCTTCCTAAGTAGCTAGGATTACAGGAGTCAGCCACCAGAGGCTGACCAGCAATCTCTTTTTGAAGAAAATCAAACATGTGGCCAAATATCACAAGGCAACTCATCACAATGTCATGTACAATAAGAAAATTTATAAGGGCTGGGAGTTTGGCCTAGTGGTAGAGTACTCGCCTAGCAAGCACAAAGACCTGCGTTTGATTCCTCAGTACCACATGCGTAGAAAAAAGCCAGAAGTGGTGCTGGGGCTCAAGTGGTAGAGCTCTAGCCTTGAGAAAGCCCAAGGATAGTGCTCAGGCCCTGGGCCCAAGGCCAGGACTGGCAAAAAGAATTATAAATATAATGCCAACAGCAGGGTGACAGTAACTTAAGTAATGGGGAAACATACAAGAAATATTATAAAGACTCAAGAGCACATTTTCAAATTTTAAAACAAAATGGCAAGAGAAAAATCAAAATGAGAATTTGAAGTATTTCAATACGCCAAGTTGCATCAACATTTACATGAAACCAAAACAATAGTCAGGCACTGGTGGCTTGTGCCTATAATTCTAGCTAATCAGGAAGCTGAGATCTGAGAATAAAGATGCAAAGCCAGGCTGGCCAGGAAAGTCTGTAAGACCCTTATTTCCAATTAGCCATCAGAAAATTAGAAGTGGCATTGTAGCTCAAGGTAATAGAGCATTAGCCTTGAGCAAAAGAGCTCAAGGACAGCATCCAGGCTTGAAATTTAAGCCTGATGACCTACAAATAAATAAAGGTAGGTCCTGAGGTGAGAAACTTGTTTTGATTGTATATTTTTAAAAAAGAAAAAACAGGTGGTTTATGCCTATAATCCTACTCAGAAGCCTGATATTTGAGGATCACAGTTTGAAGCCAACCTGGGCAGAAAAGTCCATGAGACTGTTGTTTTTTTTGTTTTGTTTTGTTTTGCTAGTCCTGGGGCTTGAACTCAGGGCCTGAGTGCTGTTCATGAGTTTTCTCAAGGCTAGTATTCTACCACTTGAGCCCCAGTACCACTTACAGCTTTTTCTGTATATGAGGTACCTAGGAATTGAACCCAAGGCTTCATGCATGATAGGCAAGCACTCTACCACTAGGCCACATCTCCAGCCCTCCATGAGTCTCTTATTAACTACAAAACTCCAATTAACCACAAAAAGCTGGAAGTGGAGTTTTGACTCAAGTAGTAGAGGCTAACACTGAGCATGAATGCTCAAGGACAGCATCCAGGCCCTGAGTTTAAGCCCCAGGACTGGCCAAAATAAAACATAAACCAAAAACTTCCTTATGTTTGTTTTTCTATTCTTATTTTCTCTTAGCAATCAAATGAAAGGAAAAAAGAGGAAGAAAAGAGGAGAGAGAGGGAGACATAGAAGGAGAGAAGAGGGGAGACTGGGCTGACATTAAAGGCAGAACTGAAAATAAGATGCTAAAAGATGCAGAAGCTCTTCACTGAGACACATAGAGGAAAACAAGAGGTCTAAGAAAAAGCATAGGTTCTAAGAACCTATATATATGACCATAAGCAGAGAGGAGAAAGACCCAGAAGGAAGTAATCCTATCATTTCTCTATTCTGAGATCTTTTGTTCATTTAGAAAATCCTTTAGTAATCAAAAAGTGCCCATCAACTTGGGAGGAGGATTTAGGAGGATGGTGGTTTTAAGACACCTAGATTTTTTAAAAAATTGGAAAATTGTACCACAAAAACTAGCTGGACAAGTGGCCATAGTGATTGTCCATAAAAAATCTTCTCAATTTCTGGGGTGGAGGAGGTTAGAAGGTCTTTGTGTAAGCTAGCCAGAGCAAGCAAGTCCCATCTGAAAAATAATTTTAAAAAGCTGGTACCAGGCTCACACCTGTAATCCTATCTACTGAGGAGGCTGAGATCTAAGAATCAAGGTACAACAATAGCCCAGGCAGGAAAGTCCCTGAGACTCTTGTCCAATAAACTACTGAAAAAAACTGGAAGGGGAGCTGTGGCTTAAGTAGCAGAGTAGTAGCCTTGAGCAAAATGAAGCTCAGGGGTAGTACCCAGGCCCCAAGTTGAAGCCCCACACATGCATTAAAAAAAAAAGCAAAAGGCCTGGGGCTCTTATTGTAAGTGATACAAAACTTGCTTCTCAAGCTCTAAGCCTTGGGTTCAAATTCCCTGTCCTCCTCCAAAAGAGAAATTTGTTGGGAAGTATAACAGACAGAAAAGTGAGGAATGGATGTTGGGGCTATGTCGATGTCACATTGGTCTGTACATCTTTATTTTTTCTTTGAATCTTCTTTGTACACGTCAATGGGTTTCATTATGATGTTTTCATACTTGTACAGGATTTTTTTTAATTTAAAGAAATTTTGTTTCTCTCTCTCCCTCCTTCCACAAATGTTCTGTGTGAAAACTTCATCTTCCTATGTCCTTGCCCAGAGAGACTGGTTTTTCAACATTGGCACACCAGCTTAGCCAATAAGTTCAGCTCATTCCTTGAGTCACTGCACTGGAGCAGTGGCCCAAAATAAACCACTCAGTTTTCTCCCAAGACCCCCCCACCCCCCATGCCAAGTCTTTCCTGAGAAAAAGGCGGCCACTTCCTTTCAACTAGGCAGCTATGAGTCTGGACATGAACCTAGAACTGCAAAGAGCAGATAAGAAGCAGAGAGAGACAACCAGCAACAATATTCAGAAGATAACAGAAATCCTGCTAGTATTGAGATTTTTCTTGCAGATTCTTCTGCAAGACTTCCTTTGTCTTTCTGGCTAAATGGTTGTAAGAGCCATTCCCTTCCTGTTCTACTGAAAGTAGTTCTAGTTTTACTGTTACTGTGAAAACAGTGTTCCACTGAAGGGTTGGACTTTGCCAAACTCTATTAAGTGAAATGGACAAGTACAGGTCAATTGCCTTTTCAGAATAATAAAGAAGCTTGGTAGTGATTGCACCTGGGGCTCCTTCTACTCTTGCTTACCATTAGAGCACCTTAATGTCTACCGAATTCCTATCATTGTTCACCTTACCAGTCTGTGGCCTTTTACACAAAATTGTTGTGTGCCTGTTTAATTTCATTCAACCCACAGGAAAAAAATTTTTTAAAAGATTCTACTTGTTCTATTTTTCTTTTTTTGGTCAATCCTGGGGCTTGAACTCGGGATTTGAGCATTGTCCATGGGCTTTCTCAAGGTTAGCACTCTACCTCTTGAGCCACAGCACCACTTCATAAGGCCATACAGCTTGAAGCTAATTGAAAGGACCTCCAGGATACTGAAACAAAAGCCATATAATGAATGATTGTTGTCCTTAATGTACTATGTTATCTCTCATCTCTTTTACTGTCCCTTGGTTATATCATATTGTTACAGTATCTCACTTTGTTATCTGAAATATTGGATATATTTGTATTTGGTTATTTGAAATTGGATAGGGAAGGGGGGAAAACCAAGATGGGGGGTGGGGGGGAGGGTAATGGGGACCAAGGCATGTGAAAGGATATCAATGTATGTGAATTAATGCACCTTCTATCTGGCAAATATCATGAAACCCTTTTATTAATTACAATAATATATATATATATATATATGATTCTACTTACACCCATAATAGTGAAAATGCAACCCATCTTTCAAGGAAAATTGACAAATAACCACAAGGTGGGGCTGTTACGCAAGAGAATTAGAAATTAGTAGCGGGTGGGAAGTATTCAACACCCAAGACAGAAAATTCCAATGACAGAAAATGAATACCTTTCCTCACTAAAAAATAAATGAAGGAAATATTTTAAGATATGAATGTGCCCAAATGTTTTATAAAATTTAAAAAACACTGTTATTTGTTACAACAAATGCAGAAATGGTTCTCCATCTGAGAAGATACTGCATGACTATGACCTGAGATAATCGCCTCTTAAAGATTCTGCCCACATCAAGGTTACTTGTTTATCATTCTTCCCGATGTTTAAAGTTTGCATTTTTTCATGTTTTTAGTAAAATGCCATAAAATGAAACCGAAGTACATTTCTGTTTTTACTCACAGACTTCTGCATGTGCTCTGTGTACAGTATCAAAAGAAATGAATAGCATTGATATTTTCTATCAGCATGCTCTTGTTTCCTGGTCTCTTCTGGTCTCTGGTTTCTCAATCTAGGTTAAATCACTTGGACTTCACTAATTTTCCTTACTTTACAGTATAAGCATGTTGGCAACACAGAATAATAACAATAACATTAATGCAATCATCTGGAAGAGAGGGTAAGTCCTAAGTGTACTTTTTCAAACTAGTGTTTGCCGGGATCAAGTGACCATTGGTTATGGGAGGAGGTGGTGCCAAGCCTGGGTGATACACAGGCAGGGCATGTGTGTATGGATGCCCAAAGGAAGAGATGTCCATACCCCTCCCAGGGTACCAGGCAGTTTCACTCACTCAGAACCTGGAGTATCTTGTTAAGAAAGAGAACCCCTAAAAATAGACCTGCAGAAAGCACTTCAACCTTGACTTCCAAGTGAGCCCAGGGCTATGACAAGAAAGGCCTTTTTCATGAAGATTATAGTCTTAAAAGCCATACTTCATCTGCATACAGACTCCCAGTGAAACCACATTCCAAAATGTGCATCTTGGCTGTCCTTCAACTGTGAAATCATGGTTTGCCTCTGGTTATTCTAGATACTAGAATCTCAAATTCATGGTTAGAGGTTACAAACTGTATTAATAGGGACTTTCATTCAAATATGCTATTATTGTATGTATCTAGTATTTAATGATTTTGGAAAGAATTCAAGGACAGAGAAGGAGAAGTATTGCATTCTGTGTAATGTAAAATGCACAAGCCTTAGAATGAAATAAGCCAGAAACCTTTCTGAAGAAACCTACCCAGAGAGCCAAGAGAATACATTTTAAAGGTTAGTGATTCAATCTGAAATTAGAGGGTACTGTCCTGTAATTTCTTGCATACGTTAGTTACAGTATTTTACATTTTCAATACCAACGAATGTCAGAGGACCTTTATATGTACTCTGCATATATTTTAAGGAATAACTTAAATGGTAACAAAAAGCTATTAAAGAAAGAAGAAAAACACTTTGACATACTTAGGTAACTTTCTAAGGAACAGCTGCCTACAATTAAACAACAAATACTTTTTAAAGATTTTTGGAGGTTCAGTGTTTCTTCAGTAAACTAAAAAAAATCAGGAAAAATGGACTTCATTAGCAACGACAGAATTATTGAAAGGATATTCGAAATGGCATTTAATACCTGCAAAGATAGGAACAATCAGTGGTTTAGAGTTTCGCCATAAAGATTGGTAAATAACACTGATTACAGATCTTAGTCAAATAGAAAATAATGAATATGTAATGAAAGGAGAATAATGATCCAAATTGCTCTTAATCTTGGAGCTGTGCCTTTGATCAGCCTGGAAGTAACAGTGCTAATCGCATGGTAAGAAAGCCAAATGCTTTAGAAGTCATTACCCTTGGAGAACAGGATACCCATTTCATTGTACTAGGATGGTATTTTATTGAATAAAGCGTTCAAACAACAGAGTAAGAAAAGCTCCAGGGTTAACCCAAGTCAAATAACATTCTTCTTTTCTACCCCACTTGGTAACTTGTAAAAGCCATTTATGTACTCCTAACATAGCAAATATATTCCAAACACCTACTGCATGCCTGGTATACAAGAGAATCAAATAAGTAATTCAGCCTTCTAAAAGGTAATGTTTGATCTCATATTGGCTTGCTCTAATAAACTAAAAAAAGTAATGACCTGCTCAACACAGTAAATTTACACTTTATACTGTCCTTCCTGAAACCCTATGGAAAATTTTCGTGAACAAATACATTTGGAAAGAAGAAATACATTAAGGAGACACCAAAGTCAGGTCCCGGTTCACACCTATAATCTTAGCTACTTGGGAGGCTGTCTGAGGACTGCTGTTCAAGGTCAGCCTTGGCAGAAAAGTCCCTGTGAGACTCATCTTCAACTAATCATTCAAAAACCAGAAGTGGTGCTGTGGCTTAAAGTGGTAGCCTTGAGCACAGACTCAGCCCCACAATAAACAAGAGAGAGACAGAGACAGAGAGACAGAGAAACAGAGAGACAGAGGGTCAGAGAAATAGAGAGACAGAAATGTGAAATATTAAATAGGTTTTGAATTGAAATGTTCTTATTTCCCATTAAAATCTCTTGAGAGCTGGGTGAGCAGTGGCTCACACCTGTAATCCTAGCTACTCAGGAGACTGACGTATGAGGATCATGGTTCAAAGCCAGCCCAGGCACTAAAGTCCATGAGATTCTTAGCTCCAATTAACTACCAGAAAACCAGTAGTGGTGCTGTGGCTCAAGGAAGAGGGCAATAGCCTTGAGCTGAAGAGCTCGGGTACTTTGTCCAGGTCTACAGTTTCAGTCCCATGACTGACATAAACAAACAAAAAACCCAAACATTTCTTGAAGACCCATGTACAGAATTACAGGTTTAATTTGTATTATTTTGGGGAGATAAAGTACATCCTTAGGCTTGAAAGTTGACCATTCCTACTTTTAATTTAAACTGTGGCACACAAACATCTAATTTATGAGAACAAAAGTTTGGAGAAAACGCATGCTCTGTTTACTGATATATGTTGGTCAAAGAATTAACTATCCTTAACATTTGCCACGTGGGGGCAGCAGAGAGCCCCTTTCAACAACCTGTGAGGCCCTCAAGACTGGCTGCCAGTGAACTCAAGTTGAGAACTGTCACATTTGGTGTCTTTCATGTACAACTAAGTATAGTGATATTACCACCTGGTAAAATGGTCACAAGGTTATGAAATTCTGAGTATAAAGTACCTCAGCACTGCTCACCAGTTTACACAAAGGATTGAACAGAGAAACTGGCAAAGAGAAGCTGAGTACCTGTCTTAGAGGGAAAAGCAAACAAGCACCTCATAGTATATCAGTCAGGAAGATGAAAACAGCAGGCCAAAGGGAATGACGATGGGAGGAACCTCCTCTCTGGTCTCTGAGTTGAGTGATGGGTTTTTCTCCACTCAAATCCTTTACACATTCACCTCTTCCTTGGGAGAGAAACCTTGCTCTTGATCCAGTCATTTGTAGGAGCTGTGCCAGAAACTGCCCGGTATCACTTCCCAGGAAGCCAAGTTGTCTGGTATTGTTTCAGAGTGAGAGTAAGATAGGAGAATCTTACTTGAGTGCACATCATAAGGCAGTTGCCTCTGGAAGGAAGTCACCCATTGGAGGGTGTGAGATTGTTAGCCAAAACAATTCTTGACGGTTGTCCTTATTTTTGTATCCACACAAATGGCCCCTTCATTTATAAAATGTCAAGGAAGTATCTCATTTGTTCTTGAGCAAGATGACGAAATTTTCATGGATTGAAGGGTTCATCCTGCAAGCAATTAATGGGTGTTGTACTTCATAAAAAGAAGGATGCATGTAAGTCAGATGATGCACTTGAAAAAGTCAAGAAAATGTATTTGCAAATTAAGCTCTTATAATATTGCACTTTACCACTGAAGATCTCAGACTTTTGAAAGTATACTATGGGGGTTTGGGTTATTTGCTTTTGCTGGGTAGTAGAGACCATTCGTTTCTTGAAACAAAAAACAGTTTCTCCCATCTTTAACTTTAGCCAATCTAAGGTGGAAGATGAGCATTTCTTGGAGTAAAGGAGAAGAGAGACTCTCCAGAGGATGCATGGGTTCACTAAGGGACTGAGGATAAAAGGAAGAGAAATCTGTGAATGGAGCTTGAGGTGTTCTTGGCTGTGCAGGGGATTTGGGGGTCTGGATTGGGATCTTGATGCTTTTGGGGGGCTGTCCCTAAATCCCATACAAAGAGGTTTCTGCAGTGTCAAACACTCAAACTGATTCTTTTAGCACTTTGCAGAGCGTTTTTTTTTAAATCAAGCATTATATTTTCCCCCAATTGTAGTAAGCGGATCAACCATATAAATCCACCCCATGGGTTATTATCTTAAAATTATAAGCTTGTGTGATATTAGTGGGCAGAGCAAGAAACTCATGAAAAATGACAAGTCAAGGAATTGCATCTCCTACTCAAAATAAACAGGCAACAGAGCAGTCAGTGGAGACAATGGAGAGTCCTCTAAAAGCTCTACAAATGCTACTGGCAAACATGATCAATGCAAAGTGTGAAAGCAACAAAATCCAACAGCCCTTTATGCTAAAAGTTCTGGAGAAACTAGGAATCCATGGATCATTCCTCAGAATAATAAAGGATGTGTATGACAAACATACAGCTAGTATGATACTTAATGGTGAAAAGCTAAAGCCATTTCCTCTAAAATCAGGAATGCAACTCCTCTTTAATATAATATTAGAATTCCTAGCCAGAGCTACAAGGCAAGAAGCAAACATAAAGGGAATCTAAATAGGGAAAGAAGAATTGAAATGTTCCCACTTTGCAACTGATATGATTTAAAGAACTCTATAGACTCCACTCCCAAGTTGCTTGAGATGATTCGAAACTTTGGCAAAGTAGCAAGATATAAAATTAACCTTCAAAAATAAATGGCTTTCCTGTATGCCAACAATGAGAAGAATGAAACAGAAATTGGGAAAGCAGCTCCTTTTGCAATAGCCTCAAAGAAAATAAAATACTTAGGAATTAACTAAGTATGTAAGGGATCTTTATGATGAAAACTTTAAAAACCTGAAAAAGGGAATTAAAGCAGACCTGAGAAAGCGGAAAAATCTCTCATGTTCGTGAATTGGAAGAATTAACGTGAAAATAGCTATCCTGCCAAGGGCTATCTACATATTCAATACAATACTCATGAATATCCCAATGTCAATCTTTAAGGAAATAGAGAAAGCAATCCAAAAATTCATATGGAATAATAAAAGAACCAAATAGAAAAAAAATAAATTCAGCCCACTCTTCAAACTGAAAACTTCCCTATTCTTCTCTTTCCTCTGCTGGGTCCCACCGACAAAGACTGTCTAGTCTAACTCCAGATACCTAGAGTTGCAGTGGGCTCTTGTTTCTTCATCATGTCTACCTCACCACCCTGTGGTTACTGTCTTTTTACCTGGTTGAGCTACATTCTGCTCTTGTCTCAACTTTCTCTCTTGACCTTTCTACCCATCCTTCCTACTTTAAAAATACAAAGTAAATTAAATAAAATGAGGCCAAGTAATCCTGCTTAGATTCCTGCAATTGCTTGGTGTTCTCAGGACAAAGACTCAGGGCCCATCTACACCATAACTTGTGTGAGCTTGGTAAGCTGTGAAGAGTGAGTGACCTCTGGGAAGAACTGGGAGGGAGATGCAATAATTGGTTCATTCAATGTGTGGACTGTAAGGAGGCAAAGGCCAGCCTGTGCTGCACAGACAGACCCTGAAATATTTTCTAGATTCCCTCAGAGAAGAAAACCAAGGAGAAGGACTAACATCTTTTCTCTATTGGTAGGAGGATAATATAGGAAATGTAAGGAATGCTCTCAACGCCAGTGCTAGTAAGTTCTAGGAATACAACCTAGAGAAGGAAGCAGCTTCATCATGCTAAATCAAAATGGCCATCTCAAAAACAAAACCCCCAAACTGTACAACTGCCATATAATAATGCCTTCTATTTATCAAGCATTTGTTAAGGGCCTGACTTTATGCTAGTCATTTTACATATTTGATTACAATAACCTTATAAGATAATTATAAGAAATTATTATTTTGATATGTGGCTCAAAAGGTTACTAAGAGTCAAATGAATAATGATGCACAAACTTTTACAACTTACTACATTACCTTTTTTCATGAAGAAAAGAAACAAATAAAATGAATAGTTTATGGTTACCTGATGCAGCATATAAACTGAATATTTGTTTTTCATCTGCCTCCCCATCAGAACTGCTTTGCTTGGGGAGGCTGCCTAACATAGACCAATGTCCAAGAGTGGGCATTTTTCATAGATAGAAGAAATGGAAGTCAACAAATGCTTATATTGTAATATTTTGATTCAGAGCTTTACAAAAGTTGGAAAAAAATTAATGTGAATATTATCCATAGATTTGATGTCAGATATATTTTCTTATTCTCTCCACCAAAGTGCTGCTATTAAAATACAACCATGCCTTGTTCAACCAAAGGTTTCCATTAGCAACAAGAATTAATTAAATTATGAGTCATCAGCAGATGACAGACTAATGTAGATTATACCCCTACAATTATTGGTTTTAGTTTTCTAATTATAAAAGTAATAGAGTAAAGGATACCAGATAAGCATAACTATTTAAAAAAGCAAGGACATTCTGTCATGAAAAGATTTCTGGTGGAAACAGCAAGTAGATGAAGAATAGTGTTCATGTCATACTTTTCTCCTTGGGTATAATAGTAATAATTGTTGAGAGCTTATCATGTGCCAGGAACTGTAGTCGACCTGCCATGTGAATTGTCTAATGCTTTCTTTATTTTTCTTTTGTTTTTAAACAACTCTATGTTGTCAATATTATATCCTCATTTAGACAGTACTATTACCCTTCTTTCTAAATAATCTGGAACTTAGAAAAATGTTGCATTAAAGAACACACACACAAATATTCACATATGTATACCATGTATTTATATTTACTTCTTAATCTTCACATATTGGAAGCTATGATAGTTTACCATTATCTATATTTTTATCCTTCTGGGCTTTGGTTTTCTCTCTTATTACATGTATATTTTCCTTCACCAACAATGAGAATTCTGGCTCCATTTGTGGCCAATATTTTTGTTCATTGAATCCACTCCCAGTTCATAATGCATCTCCTATTTACTCCACTGCCCTTCTCCTCCTGCTAGACTCTTCCCCATCAGACCCTAGCATCTCCCAATCAGGCTCTGACTCCTCATACCAACACAGACACCCTCCCTCCTCTGTGCCAGAACCACCATCTACCACACACCCCATAGGCCAGCTACCTTGCCATCTGGAAATGTCCATTAAAAAAGCCATAGGAGCTTAAAATCCAGTAGCTTGGCATCCAGTAGGCCAACCCAGTAGATTAGCAAACCTAGTAGGTTAGCATATTTGCAGGCCATCTTACACGTAGCAGCAGTTACAGAAAGTACAGATGGTCACTTAACCTGTCTTTTGCTTACGAATGAAACATAAATGATAAAGAGAAGAGAAACTGCCCCGGGAAGGAAGCTATTTCCTGAGCCAAATCCCCAGCAGCAAAGTCACCACTGATGTCACAACAGTGTTGCCAGCTAATAATGGGGCTGCTCCTTAACTGTCAAGAAATGCAAACAGCACAACATTAAAATGCTTCTATTTTTCTCCATCCTTACAATAGCAATGCAGCAAAGCGTGTGAAGTTAAACATGCATGAAAGCCAGGAGCACTGGGGTTTGGTCGCTTTCTTTTGAGATATCAGCCTGCACTGGCATCATCTGTGGAGGGTTTCAGTCTGAAGTCACTCATGGGTCTCAGTGACAGAGATATTTTTCTGCATGGTGCATCCCTTCATCCTCTCTGGCTACCTGGCTTTCTCTTTTCCTCACTTGTTTTGGCTAAGTGGCTTCCAGGGGTTTCAGAAAGCAATATGAGAAATTCAATAGAGAGAACAGATAGCTGGGTGGGCCAGGACTGCACTTTCCTCTAACTGCATTCAGCAGCAGCTTCTTGGGCCCTGACTCATCTGTCCTGGCCACAGCTGGACCCGACCCTGTGCTTTCTGTCTCCTGTGGAGCTCTCCAAGTTGAAAAGCCCTTCCCACTTTCCATGTTGTAATTACTTCTACCCTTCATTGTCATTACTCCTATCTGTCTATTCCCAGCAAACTGTTTTGACTTCATCATCTTCATTTCCTATTCATTTCCATCCCTCCTGCTTTACATCCTTAGCTTTCTACCTACACACTCTGAAAAGGTGAATTTGGTATCTGCAGAACTGCTGAAAAGTGAGTCTTTAATGACGACCCCAGTTGTCTCCTTTTCTGTCTACATAATGGAACAACCTCCCTTTTGCTGGTGATTATTCTCTTCAGTCAACATGTAGGAAAGCTGATAGAGGAACCACATGAGGGACACAACCTGCTAGCAAGGTTGCCAATTTCCAGGCATAAGAACCAGCATTTTCCTTTCTTAACCACCAGACTAGGGCAGCAATTGCTTTTCCTATTCCAGATTATAGAAACTCAAAATTTCCTACCTCAAGAGCAGGAAATCCAGAATACACATACAGGTTATATAGACCAGGAATTAGTTGTGCTCCCCTGGGTAACATGATCAACTAAGTCCAGAAATCTAGAAAATGCTGAGTACTTTTCATTTGTTCTATTCTATACTCCCCTTCCACACTCTTCTCTGTGCACAGGTAAGATACTGACTGACTGTTCCTTTGCCCTGTGATTTCCCACGTGGAGAAGACCGGAGAGATGGAAGAATGTAGGTCAGGACATTCTGTACTATCTCTCTCTATGTCTCTTTGTCTCTGTCTCTGTCTCTCTCTCTCTCTCTCTCTCTCTCTCTCTCTCTCTCTCTCTCTCTCTCTCTCTCTCTCTTTCTCTCTCTCTCTCTCATCACTACATGGGCTAGGTGCTTCCTACAAAGTACTTTTCTCTCTAAAGTTCAAGTCACTGTGTCGCTATTCTGGTATTTTTTTGTCCGTCAAGACTTCTGCTACAGCAGTATCCTTCTGCCAGTCAAGACACTGCACTGTCCTAGTGATTTCCCCCAAATCTTCCAACACCTTTAGAAATAATTCCTTTATTAAACTCTCTTCAAAGTACCCAATTCAAGTGGACCACCAGTTCTGTGGTACTAATCTTCTACTTCATAAGGCCTCTGCTTCAGCAAGACTGAAACAAGTATCTCTGAGATTTTGTAAGAGTAAAGCAACCGGAACATCAGTAACTGGAGATTGAGGCCTGTGGAGAAGAATTCAAGAAATTCTTAACCTGTAAAGACCACTGAGAAACTCTTTTTTGAGTGTGTGCAGTACTGGGGCTTAAATTCAGGACCTTATGCTTAGTAAGCTGAGCTTCACTACTGAACTACACCTCCAGCCCTGATTTTTGCTAGTTATTTTTAAGATATGGTCTCACGTCCTGCCCACACGAACACCTGGACTGTGATATGCCTACTGTTTGCTTCACACTGTTGCTGGGAACATTGGCCTATGTCAGCACATCCAGCTTCCATCCAAGGAGATGAAAGTCTCATGGACTCTTCCAGTTGGGTCGTCCTGGAACTGCAATCCTCTGAATGTTAGCCTTGCACCATAGCTGGGCAAAATAGGCACATACCACTCTTCCCAGATTTGGCTTGAAAAGGAGTCTTTTTAACTTTTCTGCCTTGGCTTTCCTTGAACCACAGTCCTTTCAATCTCAATCTCCCTGTGTGCCCATTACATGGTGGCCTCCATAACAAAGGATAATCAATGATCTCCATATCCTGTATTTAATGCACACCTGTATCAATACATCCAGCCAAACCTAATGCTGTACTTCTTTGGAAAAATGTCTTCAAAATGACTCCAACACAAGTTTCCTGGGTTTCTGTTGTTATATATTATTAGAAAGCTCTAGGAATTCTTGTGATATGTAAACTATTTCCTCTAAGATCATAGTGTGTGTATGTGTGTACATATATATATATATATATATGTGCATAGTTAGACAGACAGACAGACAGATTTATCATGAGCCTGCCACGATTTAACCCTGTCCAAGAGTCCAGGGGCTTAAGGGTATGATTGAGCTTTAAAGACAATGGTTATTTTATTTTAGGATATTGTTCTCAAACAATGATTCCCCAAGCAATGAGTAAAACACCCCAAATTATTTTTTTGTTTTGTCACATACCTTATTGCTGGGCTATTTCAAAGCCAGAATGGCTTATTAAAGACTCAGCCACCTGATATCATCTGGAAAGCAACAGTCTGAAAAAGTGTTGTTCTGTCTTAGAGGGTGCCCTGTCTGTCCATTACATGCTAGCATCTTCCCTATAAGAAAGCACACAGACCTTGGGAATCAAGAAGTGAAAATAAAGGATGAATTCATCTTTTAGAGTAAATTCCAATATTTACCTCTAGAGAAATAAGACTTTGCTGAACACTTCAAAGTAACTACTTCCAGTCCTTATTCTCACAGTCTCCTCATTTTCACTAGGCAACAAGACTGTCAAAACTACTGAAATCCAAACTTAGCTACCCTAAAAATGAGAGGACCTTTATACATGTTCTATGGTTAAAAAAAAAAATGAGAGGCTGGTGGTGTGGCCTAGTGGTAGAGTGCTTTCCTAGTATGAGCAAAGCCCTGGGTTTGATTCTTCAGTACACAGAAAAAGCCAGAAGTGGCACTGTAACTCAAGTGGCAAAGCACTAGTCTTGAGCAAAAATGTTCAAGGACAGTACCCAGGCCCTGAGTTCAAGCCCCAGGTCTGGCAAAAAGTAAAACAACAACAACAAAAAAAGCAAACACCCCCAAACTGAGCAGTAGAACACCTGGCAGCTGAACAAAACATTGGCGTGCCAACCGTAAACTATGTGGTATTCCAAAGACATTCCTGATGCCCTGATAAGCTGGCTAGTCTATATCTGATTTGGTCTAATAGTCAGACACTCAGTTCCCTGAAGTTGCAGGCAGAAAATTTACTGCTAGAATGTAGGGCACTGCAATAAAGAAATGTTCTGAGCAAGCAATAGGAAAGAACTTCTGTGTGCAGTCCTTCCCTCAGCCCACGGCACTCCATTCCAGGGGTAGGAAACCACTATGGATGTTAAAGATTAAAGCTGGGTTTATTCTCTTGGTCCTCCTACACTTGACTGCATAAGGTGAACTGACAGGAGCAATTAGAGTTTATTAACACCAGTGGGAAAAAATGCCTTCACAACCTAGTTTATCACTCAAAAATAGATTGTATGACCCTAAAATTACTTATTTGATGTCTGGCCAGAGAAAATGTCATTATAAAAATTTTCTATTAAACTTCTCATGGTTGTAGACACCAATCAATACGTCTCCAGGAAAGCAAAATTAGGAGCTGGAAAAGTATCTGAGGTCTTATGAGTAATGCTGAGCTTACCCAAAAGGCTGATTTTCAATCTGTTTTTTCTTTGCTGGATTCAAGTAAGCTCTAGACAGAATCATTAGCCCTAAAAAATCCTCATAGAATACAACTATGGTATTTTAATAGCTTTTAAAGGTTTAGATTTATGTGAAAGAATTTTCTTTAGGATCTAACTCTTAATTGCAAATCCTTCTTAGGGACACAAAATTAGGTGACAATATGGAGTACAGAAACTTGACTAATACTGACTTTCAGATTCATTTCTTTGATGAGGGTAAGCAAATTACAGAAGCATATGTGAGAATTGATTGATAAGATTAGTTAACCTTAAATAAGAGCTCAGGAAAAAACAAACAAACAAGCTTAGAACCCATCTCTACAAAGAAGTGTATTTAGGCCACATCATTAGGTCCTAACCAAAGCAGTGGGAAGCTAAAAAATCCAAAGCTATCATACACCCAGAAAAATCTCCTTCGTTCAAAGGAGAGAAACTGTAACATTCCTGCAATCATGGGGGCACAGTGTGATATAAGGGGGGGGGCATGTTCTGCCCTTCCAAGGCTCACTATCTGGATCTTGGTATGACAAGCAACTAGAAAGAGAAAACCAAATAAATGTAGATCCAAACTATAAAATCCAAATGTTTAAAAAGAAGTTTATGCAAACAGGCCTCCTCACACTAAGCTTGGACTATATATAGGTAAAACCAATCTGGAGAACAACTTAGCAATGTATATCAAGGGTCTTAAAAATGTGCATGTCCTTTGAACAAGATATTGCAGTTTAGCTTAAGAATATAATCTTTACAACAGTGTTCTTCGAGAAAAATACAAAACTAATTTAAATGTCCAAAATCTATTAAAGTTTCCCTCCAAATGATTAATATGTATTATGTTAAGTAGTAAAAAAATCAGATTAGAAAACAACATGCCCATTATTTTTCCATTTTATACTTTGTACATGCATGTGTTGCTCATGTGAGAAAAAGATGAAAAGGCAGAATAATTTTTATGGTCTCTCTTTTTGCATTTTTTTCTCTGATTTTTTAAAAGAAGCTCTTTCTTAAAGACATATTTAGGGTATCCAACTACATAGAATGTTACAAATTTATGGTTAAGTAAGGTGACGGAACGTTAAGCCCCAGTGTTGAACTGTTCAAGTAGCATGTTCTAAATTAGTCTCTTTCGTTGTCTTTGGTAGCTGCCTGCCTTTCAGTGCACTATAGCTGGAAGAGGTTGGGAAATTGCATCAATGTGTGTTACATTATCCTTTACTTATTTGTGCCAGTTGATGTAAGTGGAAATATGGAACACATCAACATAAAAATCCTAAATTAATTTGTGTTTGACCTTGGGATACAGCCAGGCACATGTGCTTTAGATGTGAATCTATTCACCCCCCCCCCACTAACCCTCAGGCTTTGTCCTCCCCATTTCTTGGCCTGGGTCCCAAATTCAGCCTGGGGCCATCATGGCAGCACTGGAGAAATCTAGGAACAACAACAACAACAAAAAAATAGAAAAGAAAAACTCTGAGAAAAGATTGTCTGATGACAGATTTGGCTCTTGACTGTGGATATTTTTATGTACAAATTTAGACACCCATACATAAGCAGCCATATATTATTATTTTATCCAGAGAAGTTAATTTTCCATAGTCCTTAAATCAAAGGGCAGTTTTATTCATGTGAAAGCCTTCAGATTTGGAAAAAATGATGGCGAGGCTAACGGAAAGATAGTATGTGTTGCCTGAACTGGCTGCACAGCTTAAGAAACCTGGTACAAAATAAAAACTGTGGGCCTGACGTTCTAAAATTATTAAGAATTTTATGGAGTAGAGCACTGGTGGTTATGCCTGTCATCCTAGCTACTTAGGAGACTGAGGTCTAGACATTTCAGTTTAAAGTCTGACTGAGCAGAATAAGTAATAGGCCAGAGTGAACATCTCCAATTAACCAGCAAAATGCTGGATTGGAAGCATGGCTCAAATGGTAGAGTTGTGACCAAGAAAGGCCAGTGAGTGAGAACACAGAGCTCCTGAGTTCAAACTCTAGTACTGACACACAGTAATAAATAAGTAAATACCATTCCAGAGGCTGGAATGTAGCTCAGAGGTAGAGTATTCACCTAGCAAGTACAGGCCCTCTATTCCTTAATCATATAAAGCACCACAAAAAATTAAATAAATATACATGTATACCTACATAAATAAAATTATTTGAAGTTTCAAGACAGTGAGAGTAGAGCATTAAGCCAAATTCAGAGTCATTCAAAGCTCGAGAATCTGTATAAATTCACGGATCATTTGCTAATAAAGCCAGTCCTGAGCCTTGGAGTCAAGTAGATAGTGGATCGAATTCTTTGTTCTTTATTTACTCTTTGGCTATTTTAATTAAGTGAGTTAAACTTGAAAGGTTTGGTTCTGTCATATGTGAAATGGAAGTGGTATAATATCATCCTCAGTATAGTTACGAAAATTAAAAGGGAATTTCAGAGATTCTTGGCTCACAGGACTCTATCTTTTCTTTTGCATAGCAATTAGTTATTTTCTGTGTTGATGGTAGTGGTGGTGGTCGTAAGGCTTGGGCTCATGGCTTGAATATTTTCACTGAGCTCTTTTGCTGAAGGCAAGGACTCTAGCACTTTGAACCACAGCTCCACTTCAAATTTCCTGGTGGTTAGTTGGAAATAAGTCTCGGGGGCTTTTATGCCTGGGCTGGAGATTCTCAGATCTCAGCCTTCTCATTAGCTAGGATTACAGGCATGAGCTACAAGTGCACAGCTTGGAGTTCATATTCAAAATTGCAGACTTGAGTATCTTTTTAAAAAGTTTTAATTTTAATGTCAAGGTGATGTGAAGAGGGGTTTGGTTACATTATGTAAGGGTAATGAGTACATTTCTTGTCAAACACTGATGCCCCGCCCTCATTTTTCTTCCACTTTTCCTTCTCCCTAGACACCCCTAAGTTATAAAGTTCATTTCATATTGTCTTGTTTCACTGCTGCACTGGTTCACCCTTTGTCTCACCATTTTGTTGTTCCCCTTCTCTTCTTGAGTGTTTTGCCCCAACTTAGCTATTTCCTTCCTTTACTTCCTTCTTTCCTGCTTGCCTGCCTGCCTGCCTGCCTGCCTGCCTTCCTTCCTTCCTTCCTTCCTTCCTTCCTTCCTTCCTTCCTTCCTTCCTTCCTTCCTTCCTTCCCTCCCTCCTTCCTTCCTTCCTTCCTTTCTGAATTTCTTTCTTTCATATTGACTTTTAAACTCAAGACATAGAGCTTACTAGTCAGGCTCTCTACCACTTGAGCCATGCCCCTAGCCAGGACCACTCATGTTCCACACATCAAAATCAGGATCTGTATTACAAACTATGAGGATCTCCTATAGTTTGGTTTTATCTACTTCTCTGGACTTGCCACCTACCTATCTCCCATGTATATCAAGGTCTAAAACAGTTTGTGATGGCTTTCCCTTTTCTTAAAGGATAAGCAATTGTAACAGGCACAGGTGACCTGTAACAAATGGCTCTTTGTGCTAGGCACTGTGCTGAATAGGCTGTTGGAAGGAAAACTCATTTTCCACTTGATGTTTCCTCCCACAAGAGGGAACCAGGTGAGCTATAACACTACTGGATACTTCTGGCCCTCATTTCTCCTTCCTAGGGAGGAAAAATTCGTCTCATTGATAAATTTCGAAGAAAGACTATTTGAAATCCAGTCTCTTTCAGTAACAAAGTACCTCACAGTCAGCACATGATTTCAGTTGATTTTAGGTATGCTGTGAGCTTAACAGCAGGGCTTTTTTTTTTCTTTTTTTAACTGCTTGGGAGACCTATTGTCCAGGATTCCTGTTACCAGAGAGTAAGCAGTTTCAAGAAGCCCAAGCACTTCATCAGCCACTTTTCCAACGAGGCCAATCTCTTGTCTACTTTTCCTTGTCTATTTCTTAGTTGGTTCAGAATTTAGGTCCAGAGGATGAGTAGTAGTATTTGAGGCTACTCAAACATCCCAATACAGTCTGAATTCATTACCTCCTTTAATCTGCATAACTGACATATGAGAGAATCATTTTTATCATCTGATTCTTGCAGATAAGGAAAGTGGCAGAATCAAAATGTGAATGAACCTATAGGATGCCAAAGATTATGCCCTTAAAGTTTCCCTGTTTTGTTTTTGCAAGGAAGTTTAATAATAAACTGATAAGAACATTCAGAATTTAGGTTAATGTTGAAAAGAAAGTTAACACAGTATTATATCCAGTATACGTATATTCTATTTGGCAGGAAAGTAAGCCAGGCTAAACTTAAATCTCAGCACATGCTGAATTTTATTTTTGGGAGAACAAGCTGCAACCACAATAAAGAACTGTATTTACAGCTAGCAGCAGTGCCCACATTATTCAGTAGATTGCACTCTACAATATGAAACTGTATTTCATGTTCTAAATATCTAAAACATAAACAGGAAAAGGTATGTTTTTGAAAATTTTTCATTAACAGTTATAAAACTGGTATTTTTTACTTGATTTGTTCATATGCTCTCAAAATATGTAAACGACATCTCTTTGATGGTGAATCCATTCTGGTTTAAAAATCTGAATATTTTGAATCCATTATGAACTCTTCCCTATCTCACATATCTCTGGAAAGCTTGCTCTACCAACCCATGTGGTAAAGAAGGAAATTTTAAACACTTATACACAAGGTACAACCACTGGAAGACTCAGCCCTATCCACCCCTGTTTTTTCATGCAAGTATGTGAATGAGTCATCAGAAATTCACCAATAATAATTGAGAGTGATGCGTCCCACCTATAGCACCAGCATTCAGGATACTGAGACAGGAAGAATGTGGGCTAAAAGGAAATAAACTGTCTCACAACTGGGAAAAAAACACTAACATTTATATCTATAAATCAAATACATTTCCAAATAATCCTAGTATTTACCATTCTTGTCTTTGATGCAAATTTCTATTAGAGCACCCCTCCCTCTTTTGATTACAAGAATTTCAACAATATACATTACTTATTTTTTTTTTAATTTTTTGCCAGTCCTGGTGCTTGAACTCCTGGCCTGAACACTGTCTTCATGCTTTCTTAAGGTTAACGCTCTACCACTTGAGCCCCAGCACCACTTCTAGTTTTTTCTGTGTGTGTGGTATCAAGGAATTGAATCCCGGTCTTCGTGCATGCTAGACAAGTACTCTACCCCTAGGTCAAACTCCTGGTCCATACATTAATTAATTTTATCTTTAACATTCCATCTTAATATTATAATTGAAGCCCAAAGAAAAGAGAGGATGAAGAAATATAATTCATAATTCATGTCATCTTCATTATTTTCAAATGCAGTGTTCTTACAACCAGCTTTGTAGTTTATCAAAACATGCCTAGTAGCACCTGTTAGCTCTTTTGTTGGCCCAAGAAAAATGGAAATCATGGGAACTCTTGATGTGAAAAAAAACAATCAATAAGGTTATTTTGACAACATTAGAGGAATTGTATTACCTCTTTGAGAAAGGTTGACTAACAACAAGCTATAAGAAGTACTACAGAAATTATAATCTCTAAACCTGGGATTCCAGCCTCTTAAGTATAGCATCTGGTTTACAGAAAGGCTTCACTTCTTTTGTTGCACTGGTATTTATATAATTTACTGACATAGGGACTATTTTGCCTTGGAAGTGGCATTTTGGCTCAAGTGGTAGAGTGCTAGCCTTGAGACTGAGAAGCTCAGGGACAGCACCCAGGCCCTGAGATCAAGTCCCAAGACCAGAAAAAAAAATCACATTTATTTTGCCTGATTTATAAAATATAGATGAAAAGGGTGAAGATGTAGCACAGTAATAGAGAACTAGCCTAGCAATAATTTATTTATTAAAATAAACTATAGAACAAGAACTTCTAGGTCAATTCAAAAGCCTGTCAAAATGCAATGGAGAAAATAGGTAGTTTTACCTAAGTAAATTGACAATGCAAACTCACCTCCAATTTCCTAGAATATGTAATGTAGAGAATCCAGGAGGATGGGATCAATTTGCTTTGTCTTTATCTTCCGAGGATAGGAATTTTTGCTATGGAAAATCTAATTTTTTAAAAAAAAAGTGTTGAAGGAATGAGCAGCAACAAGCCTACTCTAAGAAGGCCATGTATTTCAAAAAGCTTCTGTTTCCCAATTTAGTATTGACCTGATAGTTTAATATCAACAATGATCTGTCTTTTATTTCTCCATTACTCCATTTGTAGAATCAAAACACACTCATACTTGGAGAGAAGACAAGGAACTGAACTGTAGAATCTGGCACAAATGAATTACCTGGCAACCTAGGTTATCTACATATCCCAAGGACATAGCAGTCTTGATAATGTTCCAGGATTCTGGTACTAATCTCTTATTTGCTGTATCCACTAAAGGGTTCACCAAAGGACAAATGCATTACATGGAAAAAAAAACACCTCATAACTATCCAAAGGAAGACACATCAATCATTATGTCTTTGTATAAAAGCCTGCCTCTTCCATGGCATAGCTGGAGTTTATATGCAGTTGAAGCAGGAGAGTATGAGGAAAGCCTTCTTGTATACTTGAAGTGTCTTGCCAGACTCCTTGGGTCCCTACAGGAATGTCTTACTCTTGCTGCTCACGGAAAGCACCAGGGAACAGATGCATTCCAGTTTGTGACAGGAGAACAGCCTGTGGAATCCGCCTACTCCCTTCAGTCCATCTGGGAAGTGGGTGAGATTGGGAGCCCACGAAGAGGGGGGCTCTCCTGGGAATCCCTTGGGGTACCATGGCTATTGGTGCTCTATTTTCAGTAGATGGCACTGTGTCTATGGAGATAATGAAGGGGAGAACCTAGATGGAAAATCAAATTGTTTCTAGAGAAAGCATACCACATATGAGAACGCATGGCATTGTGTGTGTGTATGTTTAGTAACATGATAACACAAATACTATTCAGTATTCATGTTAGCACATCCTTTGAAGCTCAAGGGACTTTGTGATTTATTATGCTGGCTCAGACTCGGGGCTATGGTAGAGCCCAGGGCTATCCTCTGAGGGATAGAGTTGGGATAAGAATAAATCACTCTGAATGTTCACTTACTTTATCATCCAACACATACATCAGCACCTGTACCCCATCTGTGCCCTTGATCCCCATCCTGAGCAATGGGACTCATCCTTGATGCTAGACAATAAGGTTTGGTATGCAGGAACCCTCATAACTCAGTGTAAAGGGAGCCTGAAGTTTCTCTCACACTGGTAGTCTTATTTAGCAAACATTGTCCATCGTTGATCCATTCCTTTCTGATATTCAATTACTTCTTCCTTCTTCTGAGGATTTCCACGAGAGCAAACCCCAGCAACAAAAGAATGGATTTTTTTTAAGAATTTGTAATCTTTTAACTGTGAGCCAAAAAGTTCAATTTTGTTTCTTAGAAAATGATCTGAAAACACAAAATATGAGGGGCCTGGAGTTTGGCCTAGTGGTAGAGTGCTTGCCTAGCATGCATGAAGACCTGGGTTAGATTCCTCGGTACCACATACATAAAAAAAAAGTTGGAAATGGTGCTGTGGCTTAAGTGGTAGAACTCTAGCCTTGAGAAAGTCCAAGGGTAGTGTTCAGGCCCTGAGTTCAAGCCCTAGCATTGGCAAAAAAAAAAGAACCCACAGAATATGAGATAGAGTACATATGAGTCAAGTAATATGCTGTGAACATAACTGAATATTCTCTCTTATTCCTTCTTATTCTTCTTATTAGAAGGAATCATAGATATGCTTCCATTTTAGAGATGAGAAAAGTTAAAGTTTATGAAGTTTAAGTAATCTACATAAAATTATCCTTGCTATTGACTAGGCATACAATGATATTTTAACTATTGAGAAATCTGCCATGAGACTTCTGGGAAAAGTATGTGCTTGCGAAACATTTCATTTATGTCCCTTAGCCTTGCCCTGTGAATATGACCCCCAAAACTGCAGCAGTCATCTTGAGACATTTACAGAGGCCAACCTAAAAGAACAAGACAAATATCTAAGGAAGACAAACCACAGTGGCAGGAAGACCTTGGGATCTTGGTGATACTGTTGAACAGCTGAATTAATAAATCCCTGAACTTCACATTTATGTCTTAGCCACTTTGTTATCTGTCTTCTTAATACAATCTGCACATCCTCTAGCCAAACAGATGACTTGGAATGGAGATCATTGTTTTATCCAAAGGCAATCATCCACTGGGTAACTGTCTATATGGTAGGATGGAAGAACATACATACTTATAATGGCATCTATATCATAGCATCATAGCTAATGAAACCAATTAGACAGTCCTCCATATGGTTGACGTCTTTTAACTCTATCTGACAAGGATCCATCATGACTGAGGTCTGGCTGGTGCTAATGGGAGATAGTTGGACCTTCAGGAAGTAGGCCTGCTGAAAAGTTCTTGGGTCAACTGGGGATGTGTACTTGATGTGGAATTTGGAGAAGGAAGAGATTTGACAGGAGCTGGAGAATCTAAATATCTCAGCTGACTCAACAATTAAGCTAGCAGATCTATAACCATGTACATAAGATACCACTGCAGCTGATAACCTCCTACTGACCTCCAGAGCAGATAGACAGATATAGAGAAATACACAGGGCAAAAGGAGCAAGCAAGGGAAGCTATGTATCCACACATACATTGATGGCTGCCCTTTTACTTAATTTCCTTCAGGCATTACATAAAATATCACTTATAGTCAATGCTAAATGAAAACCATACAGAGACATGTTCAGGAGTCATGAATGGAGGAAGGGAGATTAAACAAACACAGTCATTTTATTTGATGAACTTTATGTAAAGATGAGCTATGTAAGTTGAGAGTAGAGGTGGATGGGGGAATGAGGAGAACAATGGAAGTGATGCATTGTACTCATAATTTGACTAGAAGAATTGAAACTCCTTTAGCAACAACAACAACAAACAAACAAGAATAAGAATACCATACAGAAGCTGGTCAGGGGGGATTGATAATGTAGCATGGGAGATGACCAATGGATCCAATAGTCATAGGCCCAATTTTCTTTCACTCCTCATTTTCAGGAAAATGGGTTCTCAGATCTGCCATAATCTTCTACAGAATTCTTCCCCAAAGAGAAAACATTCCATACGTCCTTGGATGATAGTGGTGGCTACAGCCTGGCATGTAGGGGAAGCAACCCCACCCTGAAATATATTATGTTTACTAGAACAAGACTCTGAGCTTCTAGGCAAGAAGGGACTTATCATTAAACCATAACTACATGGTCTCCTTGAGATAGTACTGTGTTCAATACTTAGCACCAATGTTTGCTGCTGCAACTTTGGCATTTGATGTCAGCAACAGCTTTGGCAGTTAGAAATCATTCTATGAGCTTAGTACTAATGGGTAGATGGATGCTAATGCCTAGTACCCAGCTATCCTACCATGACCACTGTGTTCATCTATCCTCAATCCAGCCCAGAGACTGGTAGAGTAGGCCCACATAGCTGGCTGCTAAATCTTGCTCTATGGTTTCTCTATGGACATTAATATGAGATACGAAGATTTTCTCACTTTATTCCCATTACTATTTTTTTCCAGCCATCTCCTCATCTTATTCTCTCATGAGCCTTTGCTTATGAGCCCAGATTTCTTCTGACATCAAACCACTTACCCCTCTACACAGTGCAAATGAGCAGGTGAACCTCTTCACATGACCCATTAGACTTTCCTCTGACTATTTACAGTCTCGCAAAGCCATTTGCAGCTCAGTTACTTCCATTTTTAAGCAACCACTTATTAAGCTGTTCCATTTGTAAACTGAGCTTGGGAATTTTTGCTCTTCTACACACTGATCCTAAATGATTCCCACTGGGATCACAGCCAGGTGAAGGAGAGGTATTGAAACACAGTGGTAGAAGCCATGGGGTTCTGGGCTCTGTGTTTATTTAGCCTGTGGCTTGTTTTTTTTCTCTCTCATCAGTTTCATGTTTGGTGAACATACTTTGCTTTTTTTATAATAGACTGCCACAGACCTCAAGCAACCTTATGACTTTGTGACTCTATGTAAACCCAGGTCATGATGAGGAATCTGAAAGCAGTCACTTGGTGTCTTGTGTCCAGGTATTCTACCAAAGCCTAGCAGTATATCAAGAGTTTGACTTTGTTGGGTTTTTTTCAAGGCTCCAAATTTTTTATTTTTATGGTTTATTATTCTGTTTTAATAAAGGTGATGTACCACTTACAGTTACATAAGTCAGGTAATGAGTACTTTTCTTTTTTGACAATGGCACTCTTTCCCATTCTGTCTGTTTTCCCTTCCTTTCAAACCATGTATAGTTCATTTTCCACTTAATGCTTGGTGAACACCACTTCTACATTTGTTCCCCCTTTATATCTTCATTTCTGTGTCCCTCTCCTTTACTGTCCCAAAGGCAGAGAAACTAATGAGTTTGGGATTTCAAAGAATGTCATTATTTTTGCTCCAAAATCTTAGAAGCCTGCATCGTTACTCACCTTTGTGTCTTGTTATGTGTCTTGCATATTTACTGCCATTGACATCTCTTATAGTGCAGGACTTATCTGCAGGTCCTTCTGACTCAGATCTGAGGCTGATCTCTTTTCTGCCCTGGGAACTTTTCAGTGCTTACAACAGTTGTTACCTAGTACACAGGCTATAGCAAAATCCCCCAGTATAGAATATTCTGCCAAAATTGAAGACAGCCTTTCAGGGAGAAGGGTTCCTTTGTAAGGGAGATATGAGAAGCAATCATTTGTCTTTATTTTGACAGCTGTGCCCTAGCATACCACTGATATAAGATCTTTAAATGTTTACTTATGTGTCAGGTTCTTGCTTCTTTATAGGGTGTATCTCATGTCCTATGACACATATGTGTCTTCACAAGTCTTCAAGTGTACTGGTCAGTTATTATTCATTAGCTCCAATTAACAGAGTATCATGGATATAGTGGTCATTGAGAAGTTCTGCTGGATGTCAGTCACTCCAGGCATCTTTGAGTTATATTTTTTTTCAGAAGCCAGAAAAGCAACATAGCTTCAGGAATAAACTGTATCTGTATATTACAATGCATTCCATGGGAATGCAAAATCTTCTTGATCTTAGTTCCTGATCAGAATATAAACGAAGGATTTGCCAGTCAGAGGCCATGGACCATGTTCTTGAAACATGTTCATCTGCTCCAGCCATGGCATAAATCATATCCAGAACACTGACTGCCCCTGAGTCTCTGCCTGGCTTCTAGCAGGTCCATGCTACTACCCAACCAATGCTATCATGGGAACTAATTTTGTATGGTTCCAACCTCTTGTTGACTTCATAAAAGAAATCCATAACATAAAAAATGTTTTGTTTTGAATTCTCAATATTGTGTTTCAATTTCATTTTCTCTGTGCCCCTAGGATCCATATTGGTAGTGCATTCCTATTCTATCTTTAGATCCTTGATAACAAAACCTCACCTATTCAACATGGCTTTATTTGCGCTGGCTTTATTTCTTAGCATTGTAATTTGGGTCATACTGGGGTTTGAACTCAGGGCTCTGTACCTGCCAAGCAGGGGCTCTACCACATGACACATGTCCACAGTTTTCTTTTATCTTAATTATTTTTAAGATAGACTCCACAAAACCTGGACAAAAGTATGAGCCCTATCTAAAAACTGGTTAAGATTGGGTTTTACAAATGTTTTCCCCTCAGGCTGACTTCAAACTATCATCTTCTTAACTCTACCTCCTGAGTAGCTGGTATTACAGGAATGTGCCTCCATTCCTGGTCTTTTCAATGTATATTTTAGCCTGCTTAATGAATCTAATCCCAGTAATGTTCCCCAACTCCCACTAATACATTCAAACTTGGTCTTGCAACTTCTCTAGATAGAGCTTCTTCTCTTTCTTATTGAAGATCTGATATGTCTCCAGTGACATTATGTTGGAACATAGCCCTAGGTTTAGATCTAGTGTCTGGGACAAGATACTGCTGTAGGCATATCACAGGCGACATACATAATACCTCATAACAGCCATTTCACCTATGTGTTATCCTGTAAGCAGAGGCTTCTTCATTGTCTTCAAGTGAGAAGGGCATGCTAGCTTTTAAGGGTGAATGACAAGGTCTAATGCTTAATATTTCAGAGCCAGTCTGGGCAGAAAAGTCTGCCCAGATTTTGGAGATTCCATCTCCAAAATAACCAGTTAGAGAAGTGCCAGCCATGACCAAGCAAGCTGAGAATGTAAGACCCTGAGTTGAAGTCCTTATACCAGCAAAACCAAAAGGGCAAAGAGGAAGAAGCAGAGGAGGAGGAGGAGGAAAAGGAAGAGGAGGAATCATATATGTTTGTAGGGCTATACTCTCTGGAGATTCTAGGAAAGAATGTAATTCTTGATTCTTCCAGTTTCTTCACCTGTGGCCAAATCACTCTTCCCTTACTTTTGTCTTCATAACATGTTCTCTTCTAAATATGAATGAAACTCACTGCCCTGCGTTGTCTTCTGTGTAAAGATGATTTTCCTCTGGGCCTGGTGGCTATTCACAGGAATAAGGCAGGAGGCCAGTCTGCACAACTTCGTGAGACCTTTTCTCAAAACGAAACAAAATGTAGTTCATGGTAGAAATCTTGCTTTGCATGGTTAAGGCCATAGGTTCAATTCTACCAAAAAGGGGGAAAAAAGAATGGTTAGAGTCTACTAAACCATATGTGCAAGATATACATATACACACACATTAAACCTTAGCATCTACGTTACTTATTTCTTAATGAAATAAAAACAAATAACAAAACCTGGAACATAAAGATTTACATTTGACTTGCATTTCTGAAAGCTGTGCTGCTGCTGCTGCTGCTGCTGCTGCTTCTTCTTCTTCTTCTTCTTCCTCCTCCTCCTCCTCCTCCTCCTCCTCCTCCTCCTCCTCCTCCTCCTCCTCCTCTTCTTCTTCTTCTTCTTCTTCTTCTTCTTCTTCTTCTTCTTCTTCTTCTTCTTCTTCTTCTTCTTCTTTCTTCAACAACCTGTTCTGGAGATAACTAGTCCACTCTCTCCCATAAACTCCCACAAACATATACTGATATCTCTTCAGTACCCAATCAACTTGTAAACACCCATCTCCCAACACTGACAAGATAGCAATCAAATTTCATAAACCCGTGAGATGAGCATGATATCCACTTCTATAATCCTAGTTTAGTAATCCTAGCTTAAGATTTTAAGAGGATCAAGAGTTCAAAAGGGTCAAGAGTGCAAGACCAGTTTGGATTGCTTTCAGAGACTGTGTCTCAAATAATAACCAATAATAATAATTATAAATAATAACATTAGTTTCAGAGGAAGTAAAATCATATTCAAAACATAACAGGACTTGACATATTTAGGATCATCACTCAGCCTTCCACAGAGAGACTAATTAGAAACATACAACACACATTCAATTAACTTTTGGAATTCCAACTTTCTAAGAGCAATTTGCTTTCAGAAAACTCCAGATTGAGAAAGAGGAGTTTCATTATTTACCAATTAAAAGAGTCCTATTATTCATATTAAGGCACTGTGATGACCAGAGAAAGTGATTCGTAGTTTCAAGTTTGAGTTCTACTTCCTATCCCCATCCTACTGAAACAAAATCTCACCATGAGGAGTCCAGAGAGGCCATTCTCCACATCTCAGAACTTGGAATCTGAGGCAGTCGTATTCCGAATG
This sequence comes from Megascapheus bottae, assembly GCF_031878675.1. NCBI lineage: Eukaryota > Metazoa > Chordata > Mammalia > Rodentia > Geomyidae > Megascapheus > Megascapheus bottae. The sequence continues at coordinate 22,434,632 of NC_143520.1, forward strand.
AGAAAGGCACCTGGGATATATAGTGAGAACCTGTTTCAGAAATAAACAACAACAATGAAAACTTCATCATCTTAACTTTAGGAAAGGGAATAAACAATGGGTAGTCCTTACAGTTAACTTCTCAATAATAGACACGAATTTGTTTATCTAACCACATAAGATTCACTGAGTAAGAAGTCTAATTGTAGTAATAACACGCATTAAGCATATATTAAATACCTAGTAATGTGCTAATTACTTTTCGTATATTATCCCAATACAAAAGTTTGATGTACTTCACTGATTAAGGCTGTTGGCTTACATCCCATGTATACACACAAAAGAAGATTTATTTATTGAAAGTCCTATGTGGCTTAAAATCAGAAGATCTGAGCAAAAACGTTCAGAGAGGACAAAAACCAATATTGTTACAGTATCTTACCTTGTAATCTGATATATTGTATATATTGTTTATTTGAAATAGGAAAGAGAAGGGGGGAAACAAGATGAGGGGAGGGGGAAAGGGAGAGGGAAATTGGGACAAAAACATGAGAAGGGCTATCAATGTGTGTGGAGCAATGCTCCTTCTATTTGGCGAATCTAACTGTAACCCCTCTATTAATTACAATAAAAAAAAACAGCCACAGGCCCTGGTGCCTTTCTCAAACCAAGCCACTGTGTTTGTATAATAGCCTTCTACTTCCATTTTATGCACAGTTCTCATTTTCAAGCAGAATTAATCCAACTCTTCAGGGACAAATTCAGCATCATTGGCTTTACCTAAGGTAGGTGACTGCCTCGGGTAAAGGCAGGATAGAGGACAAGTCAGGAAGGTAACTCTTCCCAGGAACTGAATCCCATAAGAGCTTTGATCTTGACTTAGCCTACAGAGCTATGAGAAAATATATTTTTGTCATTGAAGCCCTGAAATGTCCAGTATTTGGTAATGGCTGCTGCAGCAGACCAAGCTACTCTCCTCACTGGAGTCATTAAGACAAAACCTGAGGGTCACCTCTCATATCAATGGCCTTTCTGCCTAAGGACAATGACAGCAAACCTTCACTAAACTAGGGCATCTCAAACTTAGCTACACATTAAAATCACCTAGGGAAGTTTTTGAAAATTCTGATACCCAAGCTCTCAGAAGAACTAAATTGGGATCTCTAGGTAGACAAGTATTTAAGTTGTATCCTAACTGATTTTTGTTGTTTGCAAAGGCAAAGTTAACAATTAACCACTTAAGAGAGATGATACTCTTTTTCTGGTTCTGTTCTTTTTCATATATTTTTATTGTAATTAATAGAAGGGTTACATTATATTTGCCAGATAGAAGGTACATTAATTCATGTACATTGATACCCTTTCTCAGCTCTTGGTCCCCATTTCCCTCCCCCCCACCTCCACCCCTCATCTAGTTTTCCCCCTTCCCTATCCAATTTCAAATCTGGTTCTGTTCTTAATCATATATTCAATCTTACATCTTGTGACATAAGAAAGGAATTTGGTACTTAAATTTTGGTTATCAACCTTTACTGGATTAAGACACATAAGACATTTAGCAAAGTATAGTACACTTCAGGGAGTGTTCTGTGAAGATATTTTCAGAGGCAATTGGCATGTGAGTCTGTGAACTGAGTTAGAAAGTTCCAAAAGTAGGCAGCACCAGTGAATGGGTTGGGAGCCTAGATGCGACAAAAAGTGAACATAGGATCAAGTGCATGCACCTATTCCCCTTCTTGCAGCAGAGTGGTTTTTGTTGTGCTGTGTTTGCTGCAATAATTTCCTAGGACATTAGACTCAAGCTTCTTCACCTTTGCATATGAATTCATACTAGTAACACTTTCCCAGGGGCCTTCCAAACCACAAGCCTACCACCGGGTTGATGGTACATTATGGGTCCTTTTTATTTTGAGTCTTCCTGCTTCTTAGGCCAAACACCAAACAGGTATTGATTTCACTAGTGATGTAGCCTGTAGAAAGAGCCATCGTGGGATTAAACAAAATTGCCTCTGATTGTATAAGACAATTTAGTAAATATTCTCTTATAATTTTATATGGATATGTATATTTCTATTGGCTACATACCTCTAGAATGCATGTTATGATTCCTGCCTTGCAAGTGTTGAGGAAGAAAGTGTGGAGTTGAGTCTCCCCAATCAGAATGTAGCTATAATCTTAAATGTATGCCCTATGGAAATCTAAAGACGATGATGATGAATTTTGCTGTATGTTAGAACCCTTTTGTTTTTGCTAGGCCACTGTTATGACTTCCTTAGAATTTATATTTGAAAAGTCTAACTCCTATGCAATGGTATCTTGAGTTAGTTGAATTGGAGGAGGTCATCAAAAGGAATACAAGTGTACAGGAGTATCGCGCTTATGAAAATCTCTCTTTCTGTCTGTCTCTATCTCTGTCTCTTTCTGTCTGTCTCTCTCTGTTTCTCTGTCTGTCTGTCTCTGTCTCTGTCTGTGTGTCTCTCTCTTCCTCTCCCTCCCTCCCTCCCTCCCTCCCTCTCTCTCTCTCTCTCTCCCTCTCTCTCTCTCTCTGTCTCTCTCTCCCTCCCCCCCCTCCCTCCCCCCTCCCTCCCCACCCCTTCCCCCCCTCCCTCCCTCCCTCCCTCTCTCTCTCTCTCTCTCTCTCTCTCTCTCTCTCTCTCTTCTCTCTCTCTCTCTCTCTCTCTCTCTCTCTTCTCTCTCTCTCGTCTCTCTCTCTCTCTCTCTCTCTCTCTCTCCCCCCTCTCTTCCCTCCCCATATCCTGCCCTTGACAACACAAGGAAGAAGGCAGCTGTCTCCAAACCAGGAACAGAACCTTAATCAGAACACAATAATGTTGATGTTGACATCCTCATCTTAGACTTCTAACCTTCAGAATTACCAGTGAAATCTTAGCTCCTTTGTTGAAGCCACCTAGAATATGATATCCTATTATGACCGGCCATGTCAAGGGAAGGCATTCTTTCCCTTGTGGTGGTAGTGCGGAGGAGGTTCTTATCTAAGGAAACATAGTGGGTAGAGAAATACCAAGGTCAAAGAGGAATGTTGAGCAAGAACCGAAAGCAGGTAGAATGAGAATGCAGATATGAAAACTGAGATCTCAGGCAGAAATTCCTGTAGGTGTGAAACTGACACTGTAGTGTGAGAAAGAGATAGATAGTCAATAAGGGCCACAGAAAGTGGAAATAGCCAATTGGTAAAATCCCAGCATCATATTGGTGCAACAGCAGCAGTACTGAGCTCTTTTACCTGCGTGTCTATTGTGTCTCCTGTACTGATGAACTAATAGAACTTTGCTTCTCCTATTCTTCTGGCTTGGTAATACCTCTTTTGAAAAAAGCCAATCCATGGCTCCATAAAAATCTCATATTGTTACAGTATTCCACTTTGTTATCTGGTATATTATATAGATGTTTACTTGTTTATTTGAAATAAGAAGGGGAAAATTGAGGGAAAGGTTGGGGGAGGGAATTAGGGACAAAAATAAAGGGATATCAATGTGTGAGAAGTGATGCACCTTCTATCTGGTGAATAAAACTATAACCCCGCTATATATTAAAATAAAAAATATTAAGAAAATCTCTCACAGGCAGTTTTTCTTTTGGATACTACCTCTTCCCAATTTTATGAAGTTTTCGTAGGACTGTCAATCACTAACTCCTATAACCTGAACTTAAGCCAATCATACTCTCTAAAAGAGAATGCCTAGAGGACTTTCAGTCTTTAGAATCGGGTATTTCCATGTCATGATCTAAAGAAAGAAAGTATCTATTTTGACTAAGATCCTATAGCTTCTGGCTTCTTCCCAAAACCTGACTTGAGCGTTTCCTTTGATTCTGGGAGCTTTCTTATATCCTTCAATAAGTTCCTACTCCACCTAGGTGAGTCAGAGCTTCTTTCAGTTGCTTGCAGAAATTGGCACCTGGAAGCAGGCACTACAGCAACAGACACTGCTGTGGAAAAAGCAGAATTTGACGAAAGGCAGTAAGACTCCTCCAATTCGGTTGAAAAGGCTGAAGCCAATTATTTTCTTAAACTTCACAATTATTACAACAGATTTCCTTTTATACAGCCTTCTACTGATTAATATGAGCAACTTATGCAAAATGCACAAAGTTATGTTAGTAAGATATCTTTTTCCTTGTGGTTAGTGGTGACAGACTGGGACAATTATTGGTGTGTGCCTTTTTAGCCCCTTAGAATAGCTTCAGAGATCATCAATAACTGGCTGTGAAACCAATCTTCTTTTTACAGCCTTGAGGCCAATAAATGAAAACTAGAAACATAGCAAAAAAGCATATAACTGAACTCTCCCTGAGATCATTGAACTAGAAAAAGCCTACAGAAAGCAAAAAGATAGAGAACAAAAGGTAAGCATAAGAATAATGATGATCATCATCATTTATTAAATCCAATGTGCCAGACATTGGACAATTATGCCATTTAATTCTAAAAAAGCAATAGTATTACATTTTGTTTTGCTTTACTTTGTTTCTAAGGTTGAGTTGCAGAGGCAAGGAACTGAATTGATTCAATCAGTCATTCTTTTCTGTAACTGGCATAATATAATCATCTGTCTAGACATGACCCCCTTTTTATCTTCTTTATCCTCATATCCATGTCTGTCTAATGCATCCTTCCTATCTGTGTTCCACAGACATACAAAATCCATAAAAATATGGAGTATAGTGTCTGCTTTTAAAATGGATATAGATGGATACTTCATGCATCACAATGCAATTTTTAAGCTCAGCATTATGTTTCTGAGATCTATCCACACTGATATATATATAGAGAGAGAGAGACAGAGAGAATTAATCTGTTTAAAACTGCTCCATTGTATACTATCATATTAACATATTGAACCTTATTTGTTTTTTCCTGATATTTAGACTTTCTAATTTTTTCTATTTCAAAAGTATCAGTCTTTCTTAAATTATCTTTCAATTCATTATAATAGAGTTTAAGATTGACCTGGAAGTAAGATTATTGGATTTTCACCACTAGCACAATGATGTTCATTGCAGCACTATTTACTATAGCAAAGATATGGAACCAACCCAGATGCCTCTCAGTTGATGAGTGGATCAACAAGATGTGGTATTCATACACAATGGAATTCTATGCTGCTGTCAAAATAACAACATTGCCCCATTTGTAAGGAAATGGAAAGACTTAGAAAAAATCATATTAAGTGAAGTAAGTCAGATACAAAGCAACATAGGCTCAGTGGCTTCCCTCATTTGCCATAATCAGTAGAAACCTTGGGCTCTCCTAGCAGAGATTTACAATAGAGCAAAATCTAGATACATAAGGCCATATAGTATGACACTAAATGAAAGGACCTCCAGGATATAGAAACAAAAGCCATATAATGAGTGATTGTTGTCCTTAATGTATTAGGTTATCTGTCATCTCTTTTGCTGTCCCTTGGTTATCTCATATTGTTACAGTATTTTACCTTGTTATCTGATATATATATATATATATGCTTATTTGGTTATTTGAAATAGGATAGGGAAGTGGGGGAAACAAGATGAGGGGTGGGGGTGGGGGTGGAAATGGGGACCAAGACATGAGAAAGGGTATCAATGTTTGTGAAATAATGCCACTTTTATCTGGTGAATATAATGTAACCCTTCTATTAATTATAATAAAAAATATATGGAGAAAAAAGATTATTGGATTTTCATATTTATATTAATTAAAATTGAATACACATTCCTGACATACTACTTTTTAAATTAGCTTTATTAATATATACTTCCACTAACAATGTGTGAGGAGTCTTAAGAAATACATCCTTATTATGTCCATTGTGCAAACATATAAACTGAGGAAATGCAGAATCACCCAAAGTGTATCTAACTCCAGAACTATAATAGCCAATGTCACTATATATATTTAGTAACCATTAGAAAAATATCAGCTATAAACGAAGCAGCTACTAATAGCTTATGAGGCATTGATACGTCCAGGGCTAGGGCTCATTTCTGTTCTTACTGAAGAATTAACAGGCAAAGCAAGGTGCAGGTGGCTCACACCTAGCTAGTCTGGAGACTAAGATCTTAGGATTGAGGTTTAAGTCCACCCAGAGCAGAAGAATCTCTTATCTCCAATTAACAACCAAAACTTGTGTGTCACACTCTATCTCCCTGTGAGAGCACCCACACTCTATTAGAGGGTGCCCCCGCTCTTCTGTTTGTCTGCTTATTTAGTTACTCAATATGGCTTCACCAAGTTTTCTCTTTTTTTAAATTTTATTTTATTGTCAGGGTGATGTACAGAGGGGTTGAAGTTACATAGTAAGGTAGTGAGCACATTTGTTGTTGTTGTTGAATATTGTTAATCCCTCCCAATTTTTCCTCCACTTTCCCTACCCCTGCCCCTTTCCCACATTATAGAGTTAATTTCCAACAATTATCTTGTGGGTATCACTGTTATACTGATTCGCCCTTTGTCATTTTTCTAACCATTTTGTTGTTCCCCTCTTCTTCCTTAATTCAAATAAATGTCTATGGAATACACCAGGTACCAAAATCACATACAGTGACAAGTGATGAAAAATGAAAGAAAAAAAGAAAGAACTTTACCTAGTACATTAAAAACAACAGCCACAAAGAGAAACCTCCTGTTTCCATATCCTGGAGTTCGTTTTGCTTAGTATCATCTTATATGGTTATATGTAGGTAGCTACTGAGCTATCCTGATCCTTTCCTAGGAAAATCCTAGACATATACTACACATTACACATGAAGGAAAACATGGAGTCCGTGTTTCCTTGGTTCTGGCTTACTTTCTTTAATATGATTGTCTTACCATGAAAGGAAGAGAGAAGAAAACCTAGAAGCAGAGCTGTGGCTAAAATGGAGGAGCACTAAAAAATGGTTGAGCAAAAAAGCTCAAGGACAACTCTCTGGTCCGGGGACACACTTAGCCCAACACACACACACACACACACACACACACACACACACACACACTCACACGCTCACACATATGCACACACACTCACATGCTCAAGTGGGAAAAGCACTGAAACACTCTCAGTGGAGAGGAACTCCAAAGATGTGAGTTCACAACTTCTTTGTCTAAACCTCCCAGGTTTACAGCTGTGCCCCTCATCCCCCTTGGGAGAATATTTTGGGTCTCCTTGGTCTCCCAGTGGAAGCTAGAGATCTTATAACTGATTTCCCTGTGTCAAAGCATCAGCACAAAAGGGTCCTTTCATGAGCACTGAAGTCCAGAGTCATGAGCTCTGCCCCAGCCCATGCAAAGCACACAAGCTAAAGATCTGGAGTCCACATGGCTTGATGAGAACCAGAGAGGCATTTTGTACTGTACAGTTATTCAGCACTATATTGCCATTTGTCCCAGCCACTATTTCCTACACCTAACTACCTAGCCGGGGCTAGCTATTTCTCCCTCAGTGTTAGCCATTCACCACCTCACTTACCAACAAATTCTCACAGGAAGTAGCTCCAGAGCAGGCTAGTGCTATTTGTGTCATTAGTATCCTACACATAGCTCTACCTTCCACCAAGCTGCCCACGTCAGAGACCTTGGTACTGTCTCTCTCTTTCCACATAATGGTTCTCAAATGTGTCCCTGTTCTTCAGCTCTGTTGAAACTTACTGAAAACTTTTTATTATAGAGTGAATTAGAAGTGTGGGCAATTGGAGCATTTTAGAAATGCAGCATCTCAGACACTACTCAAGGATCATCTGCCAGATCAGAATATCTGCATTGTAACACAATCTCCAGGTGATTTATTAAAATGTGAACACATATTGATTTTTGACAAAGCTCATTAAATGGACTCCCTGCAGCTATCTTTAGCCCTCTTAAACTCCTTCATTATAGTGCACAGCTCTAAAGTCACTTCCCTCATAAAGGCCCAAACTAGTTCCCCATTGCTTTAGAGACAGTAACAATAGGCATATAGAATATAAAGCCTTATGAAAGTATTCCCACACCTGATCTCCACCCCCATTCTACTTCACCTCGCATGTAACAGGTGCTTAAAAGCTCCTTTTGCCAGAGAACACTGTTTCCCTGCTTAGTCCCACAAGTTAACTAAAAGCAGCATCAAGTAGGTATTCCAGCCTCCACTTGTAACTTTTGCCCTGAACTATTCTCTCCTTAAGTTACTTCACAACTACCTCAAAACCCGAAAGAACGGAAACATCCACCAGATGTCAATTATGTGCTTATCCTGACCAGACTCTCCCCTCAAGTAGTAAAGCAATAACAACTTTTCAGGAACTCTTCCTGGTAAAAGGACTGAAATGATAATCACCACAACACACCCATAATGGAAAATGTTTAACTATGCATACACTGCACACTCTCCCCTTCCTATTTCTTTGTCTATTTAAAGCTATAATTCATGTATCCTCTGAAAAGACAGAAAGTCATTAGAATGCTACCCTTCCTCTTCCCACATTCTTTTGCCCTTCACCACCTCCCTTTATTTGGCATATATGTGGCTTGTGAAACTCCTGGAGTCTGAGCCTGGAGCCTACAACTCCAGTTTCATGTAGACTCCAGTCATATTACGCCTCTTCTATTCCTGCCTGGCCATACTTTCCCCAAATTGGAGCCATTTTATGTTTCTCTCTTCCATACTCAGGATACTTTTCATTGCCCCAAAACATAGCTCACACCCTCTTCACAGTCCCAGAGACTGGCTATTCATGTGGTAAGCTTTTGCACACTATGTATCTTTAAATATTTATCACAATTGTATGTAAATTATGGCATATCTTTCCAGGTTCAATGACCTGAAGCCCCAAGACTGCAGATAGGACATTGTTACTTCCTTCTAGTGCTTAGCAAAGTAAGTCACTCAATCACTGTCCATTAACTTAATGAATATGAACGAAGGAATAATCTCTAGGGAATTCTGTTCTTAGCTCAAGGTGGCCCTGCTTCCTTATTTCAAATGAAATAAAAAAAAAATCTGCACCAATAAACTATCAAAAAAAAGTGAGGAAGTGGAGCTGTGGCTCAAATGATAGAGTACTAACCCTGAGCAAAACAAGCTCAAAGACAGCACTAGACCCCAAGTTCAAACCCCAGGACCAGCACCAAAAATTAAAAAATAAAAGAAATCTGCAAAGGCTATGAAAGGGCAAGAAAGTATAATTTGACCACCAGCAAGCTAATTGGGGATAAAAATGTCCAATCTATCAAACACACCCCAGGTATTACTACAAAGAAAACACAAGCTGCCTACCCTAGGGTGAGGGTAAACATTTTGTTGTCTGGCCAGTGCCCTCCTCCTCAATACACTCCCAACCTGATCTTTTCCTTTCAAAGGATTTTTGTATAGAGGAGGTCTCTTTTGCCCTCCAGAGAATAAGAGTATATAGTGGTGTTGGCTTTTTGCCCTTAGTTCTCTAGTGAGAAAAGTCTAGAGGCACGGGTGTAAGACTTAGTAAGACAATTGCTTTCCTTTTCTAATGCTAAAGAGGGGGATTTGCTCCAGATTTCGTATAATGGGAGAGCTGTGCCTGGAGGGGCTCCCCTCACTTTCTCTTTTGGCATCTTATATCCTGCAGGCTATGGATAACTTTGTAATTAATTGAAAGCCCTGAACAATATAAATGCAGTCAACATTGCCTTCCAGGCACATCTTCCTAGTGTGCCAGAAGGCTAAAGTTAGGGGCAGCCTCCAGGTCAATTCAAGCTCTCAAGTCCTCTATTTTGAAGCTGTTTGTTAAGCAACTAACAACGCAATTTAGATGCCAGCATTCCTGACCTTATCCATATCAGGGAGTGATTAGAAGCCCAGATGTTGACTTACTCCACAATCCTACTTGTCAAGGACTTTGACTACTATTCACAGATGTAGACCTGGGTCTTAGGAACATGATAATTACACAATGTAGAGGGTACTCCAAATAAAGAAAGAAATCATGAATAAAGAAAGAATCATGAATCCGGGCTCTGGAAAAAATCTGAGGGCCTCTATTTGGCTGAAAAATATATCTATGTCTGCAGTGGCAAAGAACTAGAAAAGCTGAGCCCTCAAAATCCTTGGACAAGGGACTCACAGCCTAGTCTTAATTAGGTAATTTGAAAAATGGGTCCCTCAATCCGTTCTTCACAGACAGGAAAAGTAAATGAAACAAAGGCAGAGAAATTGATATTTGATAGGTGGGGCTCAATAGAAATGCTACCCACAGCTCTCTGTTACAGCTGTCTTTTTTCCCGTTAGCAGCTCCTTTAGCATTACAGGCACTCTTGGCACTGCCTTAATCTACCTGCAATGTAATTAATAATATTATTACTTGGAAATCAAGGGTTCTTTCTGGGCTCAGCAGCCTGCACCTATAGTCCGAGCTACTATGGAGGCTGAGTGGGGAGAATCACTTAACTCAGGAGTTCAATGTCAGGTAGGTAATACTTCCAACTTGTAGCTGAAGTCAATATTTATTTATTTAGGCCGTACTGGGGCTTGAACTCAGTGCCTGGGCACTGTTCTTGGGTTTTTCTGAAGGCTAGTGATCTACCACTTGACCCACAGTACCACTTCTGACTTTTTCTGAGTATGTAATAACTAGAAATCGACTCCAGGGCTTCATGCATGCTAGGCAAATTACGAGGCCACACTCCCAGTCAGCCAGAACAGTTTTTTGTTTGTTTGTTTGTTTTGCCATAGACACTGAATTCAGGTCCTGAGCACTGACCCTGTATTTTCTCAAGGCTAGAGCCAGACAGCACCATGTCTGGCTTTTTTCTACGTATGTGGTACCAAGGAGTTAAACCCGGATCTTTGTACATACTTGGCAAGCAGACTACCACTAGGCCAAACTCCTGGCTCCTAGTCAATACTTTTTTAAATTATATTTTATTGTTGGCATGATGTACAGAGGGGTTACAGTTAAGTAATACACTTTTTTTTAACCAGTCCTGGGCTTGAGCTCAAGGCCTGAGCACTGTCCTTGGCTCAAGCCTGGAGCTCTACCACTTGAGCCTCAGCACCATTTCTGACTTTTTTCTATGTATGTTACCGAGGAGTTGAACACAGGTCTTTGTGCATGCTAGGCAAGCACTCTACCACTAGGCCAAACTCCCAGCCGAGTAGTCAATACATTTTTAATAGAAGATTTTATCATAAGTTTAATATATTTTAGTTTTTTAATTTTATTTCCATTTATATATACTTTATCCTTGCTTCATTTTTAAAGACTCAGTCCATAATAGTTTATTCTTTCCTTGATTGATTTGTTTAATTGGATTTGATGTTTAATTTTCTGCTACTGTGATCCCGAAGGTCAGTCTGGTTTGTGGGTATGCGTGTGTGTGTGTGTGTGTGTGTGTGTGTGTGTGTGTGTGTGTGTGAGTGTTAAGAATCTTACTGTTTACTGTCCATGAAGTTTGTCACCCTTAATATACTTATAATCCTGAAAGCATCTGTGATAACAATAAATCAAAATCAGCTAGCAAACCTAATAAGAAATGGAAAAGGAAAAAGAATATAATGATAGTGTAAGCTATGTAGCCAGCAGGCCCACAGGACATGAGTTTGTTGGGAAATCTTGGGCCTCATCTCCAGTGCTGAAATCAGCTTCCAGTTTTGCCACTTTCCAGTTTTTAACCTTTAGCTGTTTGCATTTGAACTTTCTGAATCTCACGTTGCTCATCTGTAAAACTGGGACCTTTATAGGACCTTCCTGAGAATTTCACTGTGAAGATTAAATGAGAAAATCCTCTCAAAGTGCTAAGAACAGTCACCAGAGCAGGATAAACCCTCAATAAACATGAGTTATTATTAAGAGCACAGTGAGTTTTAGACACGTCACCTCATGTTTGTGGGAGTTTAAATGACCTACCTGAAATGGGAAAATGAGAGCAGTCAAGAAGCTACTTTTAATGAGGCTCTATTTACTGTCTTTATCAAGTCAAAGACCCAAGGAGTTGTAAAATAAACGCTTGTTTCCTGGAAAAATAAATGTCAAGACACATTTTCAAAATAATACATCTTGCACACTGCCCCCATATTTCTCTTCATGATCATGTTGTCCTCATCAGATGACATAATGAATGTGCTAATTGCTGACATTATTTGTGTGTTTGCAGTGCTGAGGATCCAGTCCTAGCACAGGCTAGGCAAGTGTTCTTCCAAGAAACTATATCCACAGCCCATTGGCTGGGCTGGTTATGAAGGCACATCCCTGTGAGGTTCTGTGAAGTATCTTCTATCATCATTTCAAGATGTGAACCCAGGTATTTGACACATTAAGCTGGGAACATCAGTTTGTTCCCAACTAAGGAAAATGAGCAGGTGAGTGAATAGCTATTAATTTGTATCCACTCCAAGTGCAGAGCTGCAGTGCTCAGTCGAAGAGAATGGGAGAATGCTTCTGGAAATCTCCCTGTGAGAAATGCAGTGATGTAGGAAATAAGCTGAGTGTGGAGTACCTGAGACCAGTTGCAACTTCTCCGGCACTAGGAGAGTGTAGATAAATAACTTCCTCCCTAAAGTGATACCATTATTATTATGACCAGAGAGATGGGTGTAGAGACAGGAAAATTGTATTATTTTTATAAATATGAAAAGAGCCAGACTCAAGTTGGAACTAGAAAGCAACTAACAAAGCAGTTAGGCTTCCTTCCATTTAAAGGCTAAATTACAAGGAGTGGGAGATAGTGATCTGAAACTGCCTTCTCTGAAATGATACAGCTTGCTAATTCTCTGTAAATGGTTAGAGACAGCAGGGTAAGAGGCTTACCTGAACAAAGGCTCTAAAGCTCTATCTATACTTATCCCTATGTTTGGGGTAGGCCCAGAGATATTTCCAAATTTTACAATAATAAGTAGCACCAGAATCATTGTTTGAGGTTTGGGAGCTAAATAACCACATATATTCTCCCTTTTCAGAAGGAGTAAAGGCAGCAGGTAAAACAGCTTTAAAACCAATCTTTAGGGCCAGGAGTTTGGCCTAGGGGTAGAGTGCTTGCCTAGCATGCACGAAGACCCAGGTTTGATTCCTCGGTACCACATACATAGAAAAAAGCCAGAAACGGTGCTGAGGCTCAAGTGGTAGAGCTCTAGCCTTGAGAAAACCCAAGGACAGTGCTCAGGCCCTGAGCTCAAGCCCAGGACTGGCAAAAAAAAAACAAAAACAATCTTTAACTCCCATTTTCTGCATGGGAAGCTCAAAATGTTCTTCTCTCTCTTTCTCCCTCTTTATTTCTTAATTAAAATTTTCACATTATAAGACTCTCCTTTTTGTGAAATAACCCAAAATGCTTCTCACACATGGATCTCAATAACTTGTGATTTTGTGTGGAGACTGAGAAACTGATGAAGTCCAGGACCACCGGCCAGTGAATTCCCTCTCTGCCTACTTCACAGCCTCAGTGTGAGGAGCACAGAAGGCCTGAGAAATGCAGTGTGCTTGGCTGTATGAATTAACCTCTATTAACAGCCCTGCTAATTGCTACATCTTGTTGCTTTTAGACTAATATAGAATGTATGATGGTGTGAGTTAGGCAAGTTATTTACAGAAAAAGCATACATACAGTGTATGCTGGTGTATGTATCTTGAAATGTCTAAAAGGCTCCTTCCCCACCCCCCACACACACCCAAATGGCATGTAATGGTGTTTACATTTTTTTCTGCATTTGGAAATTGTTTGCATTCTTTTTATTAAAACATGTTTCACATAGTCTTATTTTTTTTAATTCTGGCAAAAAACAACCAAGAAGCCTGTGCTAAAGAGAGGATCTTCATTTCTCAAATTGCACTCAATTTAAAAATATTTTATAACAGCTCTATAACCTATCCCTACTGCATTGTCAGATCATGTGGACAAATTAATCCAACTTAGAAATACTCTTCTCAAGAACCTCCGGCCTGGGCTGAGGATGGGCTTACCATACATAAAGTCTTGGATTAAATTTACAGCACCCAAAACATATAATTCTAATAAATTTAAATAAAGAAATTAAGCTGGGTGCTGGTGGCTCACACCTATAATCCTAGCTATACAGGAAGCTAAAATTTGTGGATTGTGATTCGAAGCCAACCCAGGCAGGAAAGTAAGTGAGACTCTTAATAAAGTACAAAAATAAATAAACAAAAAAAAACCCGGTAGTGAAGCTGTGGTTTAAGTCATACAGCACTACCTTTGAGCAAAAGTAGCAGCTCAGAAGTAGAGACCAAGCCCTGGATTCTAGCCCCAGGACTGGCACATAAACACACACACACACACACACACACACACACACACACACACACACACACACAATAAATATATAGACTGTATTTTTTATTATTATTGGCTTGAGTTACTGATAAAAATTTGACCTTTTCTAGATATCCCTTTAAATAAAAGCAACTAACATTTACAAATTAACTATTAAGATTTATAATCAAAAGGATCTTAGTTTCACCAAAGAATCAGTAGTTTCCCCCAAGCATAACACCTCAGAAATTCACTGTTTTTTTTAAAGATTAAAGACCCAAAAATTATCTTCCAGGAAAACTAAAATTCACAATTTCACCTGGATCTTTGCCTGGTTCGTTTACCTTTGGGACTACTTCCTCTCATCTTTGAGATTCATAACATGTTTATTGGTCTATCTTCAGATCTGGTCCTCTTTCTAACAGGTCCCACACATCTGATGTTGTCTCTTCTGACATTATGTCCAACTACTTTTTTTCTCTTATAATTGCCCTTTGCATTTCTGTAAAATTTTTCAAGGGTCAGTTAGCTCAGATTCAGTTGTTGCTAGTATTTTAACCCAAATGTGCTCAAAGCCAAATTAATCTTTGTTCCCATAAACCATAATTCATCCCAGTTGATCAAGGCCAGCAAAGACTGTCTTCCAGTTTTTAACCTCTTCTTTCTCTATGTCCATCAATCATTTTTAAAAATTATATCCTTTACTTCCTTCTTGGTATATTCATTCTTCCATCCTAGATTCAGATTCTAGATTTCCATAAAAGCAACCCAAGGAAAGGGGAAGTCAACAAAGCACTCACAGTGGAACTAACATACAATCTGGAACTTGAAAAACATGCTCTTAAGTGTAAAAAAAAAAGTAGTATTTCAAAGTGTTGGAAGGCCAACCTTAGGTGTCATGAAAGAAAGGCAAGGAGCTGGTGGGGAGTTTGTGCTGAGTATGCTCAGAAATTCTCAGGGACTACATTGGACACAATTGTTCATTTTAGGAAGATCCTGAATTCCATTACCTAAGCATGGGAAAAATACACTTATCTGTTCTGAAACTGTCAAGATGCTAAGAAAACAAATCAAAGAAATTGCAGTTATGATAACAAGGACTTAGGCACAACATAGTTTGCTTTTTGATTCCATTGTTTTCTGAGAAGTTGGTAGGAGGAAAAAAGAATATGAAATCAAAGTGAAGGAACTCTCAGTTTGGTGGCCTGTGTGGTTAGAAGTAAGATCAGCCTACAGGAGACGCACAGGTTAATCCCTGTGCTTGTGAATGTCAGTACAATTCTGTCTGTGGCATGTGGAGTGGGATGTGTCAGTGGGATATGCAGGTGGAGAGGTCCAAACCTGCTATTACCTTGGAGAGTCTGGTCTCCCACGGAATCTATTCTAGCTTCCTATTGGTATGTGGCTTTTATTTATAAATCAACAGAACAGCACGGAAACAACCTGTCTACCATCAAGTCTACTATGATTGCCTTTGCTACGAACCTTTTCACTACCCCATTTTGGCTAATGATATATTTTTTTTAATTTTCCAAACTCCATGGCTGAAGTTCTTGAATGATTTTTGATTCTTGACCTCATTTAAGCATCATCACTTTCTCTTCTAGTCCCAGTCACAGAGCATGTACTCAGGACCTGAGCACTGTCCTTGGGCTTTCTCAAGGTTAGAGCTCTATCACTTGAGCCATAAGCACCAATTGTGGCTTTTTCTTTGCATATGGTACCAGGGAATCAAACCCGGTCAAGCACTCTACCACTAGGCCAAATTCCTGGCCCTCAGTCCACTTATTTTAGAAGCATACATTAATTATGCAATGTGGGTGGTTTCACTGTGGTATTTACATATATGTGCATAGTATACTTTAATCATTTTCACCATCACTCCTTATTCTTTCTTATCCTCCCTCTTCTAGTTCTCCTGTTTTTTTTAAACTTTTCTTGCAAATGTTTTAAGTGACTTTCATTATTTTATACATTAGTTGTATGCATACATGCATACAATGTAGTTCGATCATTTTTCCCCCTTTCCATCTCCTTTCTCCCTCTTACCTTCTGCTGGCCCCTCCCTTGGAGTGTTCCATTTATGTTTACATTTATTTTAAAGTTTAGATATAGCTTGTGCATGTGAGAGAAATCATGTGGATTTCAAGCTGCATCCACTTTCCTGAAAATGACATAATTTAATTCTTCGATGGCTGAATTTTTGTGTGTGTGTGTTCTGTAGACTATCCCTTCATTCTGGTAATTATTTCTTTAGACGGAGGCACTGAATCTTATCAGTATTTTTTTTAAATAATGTTTCTCAGTTCCACATTTCTTCTGACTTTCTACTGTTGTTGCCTAGTTCTAGCCCTTATTTTTCCTAAATATTCATATTTAGGAAATCTTCTAAGATGATCTTTTCCTTCTTTGTGATTCTTAGCAATCCATTTGATCTAGCACAATAAGAAACACTTCTTAAAACTAAATTCTTTCATTCCATTTCTCAAACTTCATTGATTTATTGTCATAACAGGATGAAGTTTAAGTACCTTAACCTTGTACAGTTAGTTCATCCTCCAGCATTCTGTCCAGACAAACTCAACAACCTACCATTTTGAGAACTTCTTCCTCTCTCTCCAGCCCTTAATCCATTTCTTGTAATCTTATAAATGTATATGAATAATGAAAGATAATTTTCTTGAAATGCAAGAAAAAAGGTGTTTGCTACCCTAGCGCAGTTCCAAGTAAGAAAGACTTCACTGGAAGTGATGCTCTGGTACAAGTGGTAGGGCACTAATTTTGAATGAAAGAGCTTAGGGACACCACCAGGCCTTGAGTTAGAGCCCCATGATTGACAGAGAGACAGAGAGAGAGAGAGAGAGAGAGAGAGAGAGAGAGAGAGAGAGAGAGAGAGAGAGAGAGAGAGGAAAAACTTCACTGAGCACATTTGCTTAACCTGTCATACTAGTGGGATGCAATCGCAGAGCTGAGCAGTACATTAGGGAAAGGAAAGAGAAGAATGTGAAAAGCAAGAAGTAAAGAAAGGGAGACAAAGTGAGGCACACAGAAGTTGGTCATAATAGCAGATACCAAGGGTCTCAGTCTTGTTCTAAATAACTAGTCTTCAAAAACAGAACAACTACCTTCTGTCTCTGAAATCAAGGGCAGAAATTAGGTCTTGCCTTTCAGTCCCCTAGCACAAAGGCCAGCACATGAGTGGTACTCACTAAAAGATTCTTAAATGAATTTTCAGTAATTAGCATGTTTTCTCTTGCTCTCTGTGTGCATTTTCTAAGATGTCCATAACAATATTGAAGAGAGAAAGAAAAATCACCCAAAAAGGCTTTTAAAAATACAGTATATAATGGGAAAATTGATTCACTCCAACATAGTCTTATTTGTCAGTACATTTCCAGAATCATACTTGACTGTCTGTCTTTTCTCCAGTTATGAACAACTTCCATTAACTCTTTCAGCAACAGTCACTCACTGTCAGTCACTGCCCTTGCTATGTTGTTATAATCTGTTTGCCTCCTTAATAATATTACTCTGTGCTAGTTGCTAATGAAGTTCATTCTTTTTGCCTCCACCTCTTCTCCATCTTGCCAGACCATTTGGAATTCTAATCCTGTCCTGGATGCTCGCCTTCCTAGCTGACGATGGGTGTCATCTGCTAACAGCATGCTATCATCTGTCAGCTCTAGGAGCTTATTTTCTGTTCTATCCATGTAAATCATTGATGAAATATTAAAGAATCAACCCCAGAAAGGAGTCCTGTAGGACATGGTTATAATATCCGTGAGTTTGACATGTATGTCATTGATAATAAACTCGTCAAACTACCTACCACAGAGCCACCTTTTCCCAGTGTGTTGACAGAATACAGACTAGTATAGAATAGGGAAAGTAATCAAAAGTCCTTGCACAGTCAAATAGCTAGAGGAAAGTTTAGAGAGAAAACCAACATACCAGCTACCCACTTTTCTGTTAGGTACTTTACACATATTAATTTAATTGTGCCTTCCATTCCTTTAGAGGTGTAGTTTAGAGAAAGGTTGGCACTGTGAATCCTAAGGGTAAGCCATCTGAGGCTGAATATGTATGAAATGAAATTCATTGTGCTTTAATTGTTTTTATGATAAAGTTCAACTTAGAGGGTGGCTCAAAGGATTCCACTACGTGGAAAGCATTCAAAAGGCATCTTAGCACATATTGAATATTCTACATTATAAGTCATTATTTTCATTCCATACTAATGTTGAAGAAATTAAATCCAGTATACAGAAAAGAAAAAGCTTAAGATTCAATGGCATTTGATTCCAATATTTTAGTAGGGGGAAGCATTGAACCTCAGAGCCTTGAGAATGTTAAGCATGGGGTATACTACCCAGCCATGCTTTTAGCATGTACTCTGCAGAATTTTAAATCTATATTCTGAGTACTTACAAAGAGATTTCAGTGAATTTGGCCCTACAAATCAGAGGTCTATTAGAGTATATATATAAATCTTGTAATATGGGCCAATATTTATTTGCTTATTAATTTTAGTGATACTAGTGTTTGAACTGCAGGATCTCATGCTTGCCAGTCAGGAGCTCTAGTACTGATCCATTCCTCTAGGTTAAGACAGTATTTCTTTGTTTCCCAATATTTATATTTTATAACTGCCAATTCAAGTTTAAAAGAAATCATACAATGTTAGGCTTGAAAAAAAAAACTTCAGGGATCATCCAGTTAAAACTACTGACTAATAAAGGATTCTTATGTGCTTTAATTTTATTTTTACCAATTAAATAAGCACTAAGAGCTCAAAGTAGAAAATGTGGAAAACCTTGAGAAGCTCAGAGAAGTAAAGTCAACCTCATTTCAAAACTTAATGATAGCCACTGTGCTTTAATAGTGTTAAAATTCTCTTCACTGTTGTCTTCTCATATAAGAAAGTCTTTACATGATATACTATCTCTATTCTATTTCAAGTGGCTTTTTCCCTTCATTTAGTAGTTCATTAGTATTTGTTGTTTCATTGATTCTTAATACCTATAAACTTTGACAAAGTAATGAATCATAAGAAACTGTAATAACTAATTCCCTACTACTGGACATTTAGGTTGATTTTGTTTCCTATTATAAACAAGGCTAGGATGAAGAGCTTTGAACTGTGTTGTTGCGTAAGTCCCTCATTATGCACAAATCCTTCTTATCCTTAACAGATGGTCAGCCAGCCTCTGTTTGATCACTTCCAGTAACAGGGAGCTCACTTCTTTGCCAGAAAGCTCATTCCATTTATGGACAACCCTAATTGTTAGAAAGTTCTTTATTTTTAACCAAAATCTGTTCCTCTTAACTTACACTCATTGATTCTAGTTTTGTGATCTGGAATTACCCAAAGCAATCTTTCCTTTTTACACTTGGCAGCTCATCAAATACTTGAAGAAGACCACAATAAACTGCCTAAGTAATCTCTTCTTAACGATAAATTCCTATGCTTATGAATCTTTTCCTTCCTCCCTTCCTCCCTCCCTCCCTTCCTTCCTTCCTTCCTTCCTTCCTTCCTTCCTTCCTTCCTTCCTTCCTTCCTTCCTTCCTTCCTTCCTTCCTTTCTTCCTTCATTTCCTTCTTTCTCTCTTCTGTGCCAATTCTAGGGCTTGGACTCAGGGCCTGGGTGCTGTCCCTGAGCTTATTTACTTGAGGCTAACACTACTACTCAAGCCAAACCTCCACAGCCAGCATTTCTGATAGTTAATTGGAGATAAGAATCTCCCAGGCTTCCCTGCCCAGGTGGCTTCTCAATCTTCAGTTCTCAGTCTCCTGGGTTGCTAGGATTACAGGTGTGAGCCATGGCATCTGTCTAATGCTTATGAATTTTATGATTTAAAAAAATGCATGAGGAATCCATATCAGTGAGAGGTTCCTCTCGAAAGCTGAAATCTGGTGGCAGGTCATATTTCCCTGTTTGATTTGGTCTCCTGAAAGCCAACTGGTGGCTTCATTTTTA
This sequence comes from Megascapheus bottae, assembly GCF_031878675.1. Taxonomy (NCBI): domain Eukaryota; kingdom Metazoa; phylum Chordata; class Mammalia; order Rodentia; family Geomyidae; genus Megascapheus; species Megascapheus bottae. The sequence continues at coordinate 22,454,782 of NC_143520.1, forward strand.
TAACAGAATAGTCTGTTTGCCATCAAGAAACTTGTTACTTTGTATGTGTGCACACATGTGTCCTTATATCCAACCATCTCTAGTTGGCCTCTGTTTTTTCATAGCTATATTTTTTTCTTTCTTTTCTAGGCTCTCATAAATCCTCCTTGGTACAAGATGTATAATCAAATACATGTCTTTGTTTCTTTTAGCCATTCATTCTATGAGAGTGGTTGCCCATTTCAGTTTTTTCTCACCTTGTTAGCTGTATTGGTACATGTGGATCTTTTCTCTTTCTTTCTTTCTTTCTTTCTTTCTTTCTTTCTTTCTTTCTTTCTTTCTTTCTTTCTTTTTTGTGGATCATAGGGCTTGAACTTGGCCTGGGTGCTGTCCCTGAGCTCTTCAGCTATCCTCAAGCCAAGCCCCACTTTCCGTTTCCTAGAGATGAATTGGAGATAAGAGTCTCAGGTTCTTTTGTGCCAGGGCTGGCTTTGAACTTGGATCCTCAGAGCTCAGCCTCCTGAGTAGCTAGGATTACAGGCCTGAACCACTGCACCCAGTTGATGTGGGTGTATTCTACCACCCATCCTGTCAGAACTATGGAACAGTCTTAATTCTCCACTCCTGTTCTCTGGTGGAAACGCTGACAGGAAGAAGAGCGTAGAAAACATTATTTTAGCTGAGTATAGTGGTGCATGCCTACAATCCCAGCATGACAGAAGTTGATGTAGGAAGACCCCAAGTTTGTGGCCATCCTGTGCTAAAGACATCATCTTAGTTCTCTCAATCATTAATAGTGACCATTAAATTTTCAGTAACTCCTCTGTCAGTCACAGGCACCATTTTTTTTTGTCTTAAAGGACATTAAATTACCCATCTGGCAGATGTATGAGTAAGGTGGACAATTCTTTCTCTACCGAAAGGAAGATGGGCGGTCGTCCCACATCGCCGCTGAGCACGAGGTACTATTATCCTTATTGCATCTGAAGAGGACAGAAGCTCAAAAGAAGTGAGGCTCGAACCCAGGTCCTCTGGCTCTGACTCTAGGAGCATATCTTCATTCCTGAAGCACGCGGGCTTCACAACAGCTCTGGTCAGATCCAGCCAAACAGATCTCACCACTATTGGGCAGAAGCCCGGGGCGCCACAGGCTTCTCCTTTCATTCGGGAATCTAGCTCTGATTATCCCCTTCCTGCAGCGTGGAGCCTGGCGGCTGCGAGTTACATGTGGCTTGACGAAGATAGGAGAGGACATAAAGGCGCTTCTCCTCCCATACCCCCGGATGGGAACCAAGCAGATTGGCTCCTGTGTGGAGAAAGTAGATGTGAGAAACCCCAGGCAGCAGGCAGACCTCACATAGGCCGGAACAAAAAGCCCTCCCCCTGACGCTTGCATGGTCGTCTGGAGGGGCCAGGCAGGAGGTCTCAGGCGCTGTCTGTAGGCCAGAAAAGTGGGACTTTTCAACCCCAGGCGCCCTTCCCTCAGAAATGCTGCACTGGCTTCCCTGGCCCATCTCTGCTGTTGGCAGCCTGGCTCAGGCAACAGCTCAGAGTTGAAACCTTAAAAATAGCTCGGTTCCCTTCTGGGTTTAGCAACTCACACTTGAAAAGCCCTTTATTCTCTATAATGAATAGAGAGCAGGGACTTCTCATTGACAAAGAGGAGCTCTAATACAAAATAAGGCAGTCCTATGGCAGATAGGCTTTTGAAGCAGTGGAGAGAGAGAGAGACAGGAAGAGAGGGAGAGAGGGAGAGAGGGAGGAGAGAGAGAAAGAGAGAGAGAGAGAGAGAGAGAGAGAGAGAGAGAGAGAGAGAGAGAGAGAGAGAGAGAGAGAGAGAGAGAGAGAGAGAGACCATCACTTGCCTTCCACAGATACTAGCCCTCTCCTCTGGCTATTCCTGGAACTGAGCCCTGGAGAGGCTTTTAAGTTGCTCTTGCTGTCAAAAGCTCATGTAGAGTGGGCAGCCTCTCAGGTGACAGCAGAGCAGCCTGAAGTTGAAATTGCAATCTAATTAATGGACTGAAGAAGCAGCAATCCTGAAGGAAAGGTTTAACTCTTTGCTGTCCTCTACTTGTGGCCAGACAATAGTGGGTCTGGAAATAAAGGGTGGAGAGGGGGAGATTTGAGGGAAGGTGGAGGAGCTGAGGCTGTGAAGGAGCTGATGCTTGCATTGGTGGGAAGATTTGCTTTTACCTGAAGCCAGAATTCCTTAATTTATGGCTTGCTTGGTTTTTGTTGTTGTTGTTATTGTTGTTGTTTTGTTTTTCAGAAAGAGGAGAAAATGAGGTAAAACTCTCGGTCTACAATGTCGTCTCATTTCAAAAATTATTTTGGTGAAAAAAATTCACACTATCACCAAAGCACACGCGCCGACGCACATACACAGCTCATCCTATTTTATTTTTCAGCCGGCGTCTGCCTTTGTCCAGACTGACCTTTATCTTCACCCTCCTTTCTCTGCCTCCTCTTGCCTACTTGGGGTTACAGACATGTATTACCATTCCTCCTCTCATTTTTGGAGGCAGTCTTACTGACTTTTTATCCAGTCTGGCCTTGAATCTCAGTCCTCCTACCTCTGCCTCCTGTGTAGCTGGGATTACAAGTGTATGCATACCACCATTATTTGCCTTGTCAAATAATTTATTTTCTTTTAGACAAATGAAATGTATATCCAGAATTCTATTAAACTCGTGAGAAATTTACTCTTGATACTTACTTGAGTATCCACCACCACCCCTCCCAGAAACATCTGAAGGCATGTGAGTCGCAAGGAAAAGAAAACTCAGATATTTGAATTAGATATTTGTATTAAAGCCCCCCCTCCTCAGTATTGTAGTTTGAACTTGCTAAGAGGTACTCTACCACTGAGCCATCCCTTCAGCCCCTTTTAGATTGGTTATTTTTGTGATAGTGCACAATTTTATGCACAGGCCAGCCAGAACTATGAGCATTTTTATTTGTGCCACCCTTGTTACTAATATGATAGGTATGAACCACTGCACTGATATAATAATTGAGATGTCACCCCTCGAACACTTTTTTTGCCTCAAACCTTAATTCCTTGATCGATGCTTCCTACATAGCTGGGATTATTGGCTTGGACCAGTGAACCTTGCTAATGAAAGCTAATTCAATGCAAAAGAGAGGAGGGGATTCCCTTAAATCATATTATCTTTTCTTTTATTTCATTTTATTTTTGCCAGTCCTGGCTTTGAACTCAGGGCCTGAGCACTGTCCTTGGGCTTTCTCAAGGCCAGAGCTCTACCATTTGAGCCTCAGCACTACTTCTGGCTTTGACAATGTATGTGGTACCAAGAAATTGGACCCGGGTCTTTGTGCACGCTAGGCAAGCACTCCACCAGTAGGGCAAACTTGTAGCTGGAAATCATATTATCTTAAGATAGAAAGTTTATTCCTTACTCTAATGTGGACGTTCCTGGTCAGAAGGCAACCCTGGGCAGCTCTCTTCTGGTGTGACTCAGGAACCCAGGTCCTTCCAGCATAGCTCTCTGCTTTCTGCCACTAGAACTTAAGGTAGAGGTGAATGTGAAGAGATCTTGAGGTTCTTTTTAAAGCTCACACCCAATTGGATAGGGAAGGGGGGAAAACAAGATGACGGATGGGGTGGGGGGAGGGAAATGGGGACCAAGACATGAGAAAGGGTATCAATGTATGTGAAGTAATGCACCTTCTATCTGGCAAATATAATGTAACCCTTCTATTAATCACAATAAAAAATATATGAAAAAAAGCTCACACCCAAGAATCTGAGCTTTATTCAGCCCATACTGGATCATATTCAATCATTTCACTGCATGTAGATACAAAGGAACTGGCAGAGAAACAGAGAACTGTGCCTAATAGGAAGAAATAGGTATTGATGAGGTTTAGTAATCTTTCTTAGCTAAAACATCTCTCTTCAGGCTGCTTTTATTCTTTTATTTCTTTCTTCTCTCTCTCTCTCTGATAGTTATATTTATTTCAAATATATGACTAATTACAAACTTTTCTACTTTTCTACTATAATATTTTGCAAAAAGACTATTTTCTGTTTGTAGTTTATATGTGTTGAAACAGTGATCAGAATTGAAGCAGTTTAAATTACTTAAGTTCTACAGATAAAATCATATTCAGAACTTACTTATACCAATCAAACATGTTTTTTTAACATGATAGGATGATATTGTTTGTTTGCACCGTGGGGCTTGAACTCAGGGCCTGAGCGCTGTCCTTGGACTTTTCTGAAGGCAAGAGCTCTACAGCACCACAGCATCACTTCCAGCTTTTTTCTATGTATGTGGTACGGAGGAATCAAACCTGGGCCTTTGTGCATAGGAGGCAAGCACTCTACCACTAGGCCAAACTCCTCCTATTCTCTTTATTGTTCCATATGGTGTTTAGAAGCCAGTAGCTCTTGGGATTCATTGAGGATGGAAGCCATATCTTTTCTTTGCTTCTCCTGGAGTAAGGGATTATGGACCCATCAAATTCATTCTCCCATTCCTGGAAGACACCACTACCTGTCCTTCACTAAGATCCCTCTTCCTCTAGGAGTCACAAAGTCTGACAATAAGCTCAGTCTTTCTCAGAAAATAAGAGGCAAGGCCACTTTAAATTGCTTCAGTTTTGGCCAAATAAGGCCAACCACCTTCTTGGAATAAAATTAGGAGAAAACACAGAGGAAAATAAACTAGAAACATAAAGCACTCTATACAAATCTGTACTGGAACAAATCTTTGTGTTACCAAAGTACAAGGAATCCTTGAAAATCATGAGACATTAGACTCAAGATCATCATAGATGTGCTGTCATATTTTTTAGACTTTTGAAGTTTTTGGAGACAGAATCTCTCTATGATTAGCTTCCAAGTCTAGTCTCAAATTTGTCACCCTCAATTCTCAGCCTTTCAAGTGCTGAAAGTATTAAGTTTTATATTTTAGAGGTACTAAAACTACCATTCCCAGTTGCTTCATTTTGGTTTTGGTGTTTGGTTTCACCATGTGAGGATATAGCTTCCTTTTCAACATTATTTTCATAAAGATGGAGAAATCAACAACAATGAGATTAGTCAGAGAGTGGCAACACAAAGTTCAGGAAGGGCTGTTAAGCAGGTGTTAGACTCAGACACTAGCCAGACAAGCTCATAACACCTGCAGCTATGATACTGGACCACAGTCAAAGGCTTTGGCCAAATAAGGAATTACTACTTAATTGGTATCTTTAAATCTCTCATGGATTGCTGAAAACTCGGAACAAGAAGTGTTATAGTTTGTTTTCATTTACCCAAAGAGAAAGGATTTTCTAAAAGTATACCTGAAGGATTTTATGAGTTCAGGTGTCCAGACCTTTGAATTACACACAAGTGACTGAAATAAGTTCAAGTATTACATAGCCCCACAGTGGGAAATCTCAGAAAAAAATTATGACTCAAGGGAATGGCTTCAGAAGAATAAAGGAAAAAAATCTGGCTTTTAGAAATGGAGAAAATCAGGAATGATGGAGCTGCAGCCGTGTAGTTTAATACTTTCTAGATTTTGCTAATCAACAGCTAATTTATAACTTCTTGAAAGAATATAATAATCACTTCATATTATGATCAGTTTATTCATAATAAGTCACATTTTTGAGCCAAATTAATTCATCTCATTTCCTTTTTTTCAGCTGGATTATTAAGTTGGCAGATTAGGAAACTATCATAGACCTGTTTTATCTGGAATATATTGAAGGTCTCAATAATAACATATTTTGATGGTTTCAATGCTGTTGAACAATCAAACTTAGAAGTGTTGATTAAGATGCTGTTTTGGGTGCAGTTACTTAATATCAAATTGCTCTTAACTGTCTATGTTCTAAAGTAATAGATATATGAACTCAGGTGTTTGCAGGATGGAGAAAAATCCTCTTATTTGTTTTTTTTTTTTTGGTAATCAATGGGAAAATGTGATTTGTTATCTGACTAGAGTCTGGCTCTTAATACTTGCTTATAAATAAAGTCTTCAATCATTGGCATAGCTAAACTGGACTAGCGCTAGCCTCAGGGGAAGCTCAGTTTGAGTATAGAAAAGATGTGTTCCTAGTACAGGGGAAACTTCAGAGAAGAATGGACATTTTCACTTCCATCTCTAAAGTCTGCCAACCGCAGATGGAATGAGTAAACCGGAAGTGGTAGAAATCATAATCCTAACAGTTTGGGAAATACAACAGTTCTTATTTTATGGGTCACCTTTGAAATGCATAAAGAGCCATACAGTAATGCCTTCCAGCAAACATTGGGATCACCTACAGATCTTCTGCTGCCATTACAGTCGGCTTTTTGCCATTTGAATCCTTTGAGAAGAAAAAGAATGTACTTCTTTTTTGAAGTTGATGCCCAAATAAGACTACTGAAATATCAACTGGGCATCAGAGGCTCACATCTGTAATCCTAGCTCCTCGGGAGACTAAAGTAGGGAATGTTGTGGTTTGAGGCCATGTCAGGCAGAAAAGTTTTCAAGAAACCTTAGTGGAATGATGAACATATGGATCATGCCTGTTATCCTCGCTACAATGATAAAACTAGTATCAGCTGATTGTAGTATAGGCAACCGCCTAGACTGAAAGCAAGACCCTATCTCAAAAGTAACCAATACAAAACGCTACTGGAGGCAAAAATCAGTTTTAGAGTGCCTGCCTAGCAATCACTAGGCCCTGAGTTCAAACTCTAGCACCACCAAAATAAATTATTGACATAACAAATGATGGGACCAAAATTAAAAACATTTCAAGTAATCAGGTCCTAGTGACTCATGTTTGTAGTTGTTATAGTGGGGAAAAGTTCAAAGTCTACCTGATCCAAAAAAGAGAGAATGGAAGAGAGAAGAGAGACAAACAGAGAGACAGAGAGAGAGAGAGAGAGAGAGAGAGAGAGAGAGAGAGAGAGAGAGAGAGAGAGAGAGAGAGAGAGAGAGAGGAAGAGAGGAATCAAAAGAAATAGGTAAAACTCCAGGTTGGAGTCTGATTCTAATGGTAGAGCACCAGTAGAATAAGCTCAAAATCTTGAGTTCAGGCTCCACTATCAAAAAGACAAAAAATCAATTGATTTCAACAATCTTCTTAACACATTTAAATAGCAATAGCTATGACCTTCCTCTATGTCTAAAAAATGTAGTAAGGAAAAATTCCATGTACTACACAATTGCTCAGATATAAGGTAGAGAAAAAAACAGCTATCGTGTGGGTTTATATGAAAGTATTATTCTATGTGTTTTATCTTACCTGAGCTTAAAAAGTCAACTACTATGTATATACTAAAATGGTTAAGATAGTGTCTAGCTGCATTTGCTCAACAAATGATTGTTTAACAAGTATTGCATGGCAAGTTTGGTGCAGGAGTGTGGGGAGTTAATATCTGAAAGAATCTACCCAATTAAAATCTATTCTTTAACAGCAGCATTAATGAATCCAACATGAGCATTGAAGAGTAGAGACGATCCAAGTTCTTCAGATTTCATAGGACAACTTCCTATGAATAGGAATAATATTTGAATATTTTCAGAATTCTTCTATGCTCTAGGTAGACTTTTTTCTTCAGGCTGATGCCTTGCATCAGTTCCTTGGACCATAAGCTTCCTCATTAGGAAATCTTTTTCTCTTTATTTTTTTGCAAGTCTTCCACAAAAGTCTTTACCTCAGCAGATTAATAAAGTTTATGTCATGTTTCTACTCCTGGCGCATGGGAGGCTCATAATACTAGGCACTTGTTGGCTAAAGCCTTAATTCTGGAACAATTACTTGCTTGAGTTGAGTGTAGGGCAACATGATAATGGGAGGAAAATTTTGTACAAAACATTGGGTTTCTGTTTGAAAAAAAAGAAAAGCAGTGGGAAAGCATGCTACGTTGGCACTTTTGGGGAAGGAAGGTCCTCTTGTGTGAATGGAAAGAGAACCTAAGCTCTTCTCCTCTCCCTTGCAGGAAAAAGTGACCTCTCCTTATTTGTGGCACCTTCCTTTATATGGTAATAACTATAATTCATTCCCTAAAATGTCACATAGTGCTGTACATTTAGTTGTCTTGCTGACACATTGTATGTGATTGCATCACTTCCATACAGTCAGGAAGAGGATGGTAGAAAGGTTCGGTGTGGTCAAGGTCTAAATTGTGCTCTCCAATCTCTGTTTACTGGAAAGAAATCTAACTTTTTGATCTTCATCTGTTGGATTCCTGTGTCTATTTCTAATTAATCAATAATCCTTGCAGGGCATATTTATCACCTCTAAAAACATCAACAAGTAGGCCCTCAGCAGCAAACTGAAATCTGGAAGATTCTGAGAACTGTGACAGAATTTAATTGTGAGGCATTTGGCTGCCGTCAGATAGCTGGATAAAATAGATAGTTAGAGAGATCCGAATGTACTCTTTTCCGAATGTACAGTCATAGAAAAGGCTGCTATCCTAGCAAACAGAATCATGTTTTGGAAGTTTTCATGAACAGACTATCTTTCAACTAAATACTTTAAAGTAGAATTCTGGCTGGTATAACTGTAGCACTTAGGGGCTAAAGCCTCAATTATACAATAAGACCCTAACTCAACAAACAAATCAGCCAGCTATTTTTATGATATAATCCAATTTATGCAAATATGCTTTGTAGATGAGATTTTCAAAGTGTGGTCCCTGGAGCTCCCTGAGCACCAATTGGTTAGAAGCGGAGATTATCATGTCTTACCTTAACCTTCCTGTTCTGGGGTACATTGTACATTACCCCTCAAGACATGTTGACACTCTCAGTAAGTACTTCAGAATGTAGCCTCATCTGATAATTAGTTAAACTGAAGTCAGGACCAGGGTGAAGTAAGCAGACTCTTGTGCAACCCCCCCCGCCAATCTCCAAACCTTGAACTCAAGGATAGACACTGTCTCTGAGACTCTTGGTGCTCAAAGTTAGCTCTCTACCACTTAAGCCACAGTTCCACTTCCAGTTTTGAGTGGTTCGTTTGAGGTAAGAGTCTCATGGAGATCTTTGTGCCCCAGCTGGCTTCAAACTGCAATTTTCAGATCTCAGCTTCCTAAGTAGCTAGGATTGCAGGCATGAGTCACTGGTGCCCAGCTTAAGGTAAACTCTTACTCCAGTACAACTACTGTCCTTATTAGAAGGAAAGAGAGAGTCAAAGATAAGGAAAGAATTCTGCTATGGAGGCAAAGCAAGTTACATAGCTGAACCAAGAAACACCAACGGTTATTATCCATCCACTAGGAAAAGGCAAAGAAAGAAGTATTCCCACATCATTGAGAGTGAACACAATCCTACTGACGCCTTGGTTTCAGATTTTTAGCTTCCAGAATAAATTTGTCTTGTTTTAAACCATTTACCTTTGTTAATTTACTAAGACAGTCCTAGGAAATTAAGAATCAGAAGCTCCCATATTGAGGTTCAGCGATTTGTGCTCAGTAAATGCTCCAGACTATTTTGTTGAGGGTTCAGGTTTGACAGGCACTGATTTCTCTTCTACATTCTGATCTGAGGACCAGAATAAGGTGCATGTTTGCTTTCTGAGCTGCTTAGTAAGAAAGTTACTAGCTACATATATAGCTATCAGACACTTGAAATGGGCTAGTCTGACTTATAAGTGAATCTTTATATTTTATTCAATATAAATCTGTCCTAAAGCAATAATTAAATGAACTAGTCATTTTTCTGTTTCTAGTCTTACGTTTTGCAAAGCTTGCAGGGCTCATGATTTTGTTTAAGTTATCCATAATTTAATAGCCAACACTGGTGATACACCCTGTGTAAGACTGTGTGTGCTTAATAGGAACTTCTGTAGAGCATAAAATAAATAGATTTCAGGGTCTTTGCCCTTAAGGAACTTCCTGTTTATTAACCAGCTTTCATTGTGTTTCTTGCAGTTTCTGCCAAGCCTGAAAGTGTTAGTTCAATGTTGGGGGGGAGTGGAATTAAGCAATAATTAGGAGAGATGATGCTTGGCAGGGGCTTTTTTTTATCTCAAGGCTACCAGATTTTGTTCATGGAATTTGAGAACATGAGTGATTTGCATATGTTGCATAAATTTGCATCTTGTATTTAAGAGACCTGACTCCAAGTCTATGAAGTACAATTTAATTAATTAGTGGAACCTACTAGAGTTGTAGTCAGAACAGAATTCCGGGCTTCACATACATGGAATAGCTAGCTGTTGACAGCAATTCAGGAGACTACAATCCCATTCAGAAGACTTACACAAAAGGCCCACAGGAAGGTCAGAGCTAAGGGGATGAAGAGACACCAGGAGCTTTGTTATCAACCCTGACCCCTGTCTCACAAATCTTTGTGTATATGACACACTAGGTGAAAGGAAGCTCCACAAACATATGCAATTGTGACTTATGTGATTTCTTTCTTTCTTTTTTCTTTCTTCCTTCCTTCCTTCCTTTTTCTTTTAGTATGTTTCCTTGGCTTTGACATTTCTCCACCTCACTTTTGGCCTCATTATGTGCAGTTGAATTCTGTATGGGTGTCAACAGACAGTTAAAAAGAAAAAGAAAGGAGTGGATATCTAAAGAGAAGTGGGAAGAGTCAGGTTTGTATGGTCTTTGGCTCCATCTTTTTCCTCTGTCCTCTAATACATACCTGCCCATCTACTCAGTCTCCCTCTTGGGACTTACGTCAGACCCAAAGAACATAAAATTAAGTGACACAGAATCCTTGTGTGAAAGAAGCTTCACGTGGGAGCTAGGCACTATGTGGGTACAGACAAATGATGAAGACATGATCAAAAGACAAACTATTTGCACATATGGAGAGATATGGGAAATATTTTCATACAGGAAGAGCTTAAGGAAAGACAAGAACTGTGAATGGGACAGTGAATTCTAGGCAAAGACAACAGCATATGAAAAAGGTCATGCTGTGCTTAGCATGCTGTATCTACATATAGCCCCAGAAATACTGCAAATTTGTCTGGAAACCCCAGTTGCTAAATATGGAAGCCACAAATCTACCCTCTCATAGCACAAGTGCAGGCTGGCACAAAATAGCAAGCATGTCTATCTCCTTTATCTTACCTTACCCATGTAATTAGACTACATGGGAGGGTTGACTTTCATATTTCATTGACTTACTCCAAATAGTTCAGAAAAACAAAAGCACAGACTATGTAAAAATGAACACTCATTTGTGAGTATATAATAAATTCTCACTTGGATTCACAAGTGAATATTCATTATTATATGCTTATCTCATTATTATTATTATATTTCAAGCATGGTGATGTATGACTAGAAGTCCACTCAAGAAACTTAGGCAAGAGGAGCTTTACTAGCTCAGGGCTACATAGTGAGAAAAACAAGAAGAAAAAGTTAAATAGGGAAGGTGGAATAAAGAGTGGGAAGCTAGGATTGAGGGAAGAATAGAAACAGAGAGAATGACATTTATTGCAATGAATAAGTATCTGTCATGTATATTATGGTGTGGTGTGTTACTTTTAATATTCATAAAGATGTTATCTAGTAAGGTCCTAGAAAGGATTTAACAAGTAATTCTGAAGCAAGTGAAGAAAAAATCTTGATTTCAAGCACCTGCCCATATCGTCTGTATAAATTCTCCCACCAGGGCCAGTTTCCAGCTATCCACAATGTCAGTGGGAAAAGGGGAATCCAACAGGCTTCAGCCAGCTCCAGCACCCACTGATTTGTTATGGTCTATGTAAAGTTCATTCACTTGATTACTTTTTCACTCATCATTGTTATATTTGAGATTTATTCATGATCATACATCTATTTTTAGATGTTTTTCACTTTCATGGTAATAAAGGACTGATTATCTGAATGTACCAAAAATTCTTTTTCCTTTGATGGATATTTAAATTGCTTCCAACTTCTTACTCTTAAAAATGATGCTGTACAAATCACTTTTCCATGTACTTCATAGGTCACAGTTGCAAAACACTTTTCAAAACCAAAACAGACTTGTTGGATCTTGTATATGCCTGTTTCTTATGACTAGATTTTGCTAGACTTTTCTTCTAAATTGTCAGGACAATTTGTTCACCCACTAGTTGTGTGTGTATGTCACCATTATCTTCTTTTTCTCTTACTCTCAACGTTGCCAGTTAATATAACTCAACTGGATTTTCCTCAAGCCCCAAACTCAAATGTTTAGCATCAACAGCCAAAGTGACAGTTTAGAGATAGGGCATTTATGGAGGTACTGAGCTCATAAGAGTGTAGCTTCAGTATGATAGAATAGAGGTCCTCAGAAGATGAAGAAAAGACACTAGAGTGTTCCCCCCATGTGTTAAAGAAAAGGCTAGGTAAGAACACACTGATATGGCCACCATCTAAAGGCTAGGGTGAGCCTCAACAGAAACTGGATTGGCCAGAATCTTAATGTTGGACTTCCTGATTCTAGAATTAGGAGAAAAAAGATCTCTTTATGTAAGCCACCCAGTCTGTGGGAGATCGTTACCACAGACCAAGAAAACTAATATAACAGACTTTCAAAAAATGCCATTATAGAAGTAGAGGTGTGTGTGGCTCAAGATGAAGAGTGCTAGCCTTGAACAAAAAAAAGCTCAGTGTCTGTGCCCAGGCCCTGAGTTCAAGCCCCAGGAATAGCACAAAAAAGAAAAGAAAAGAAAAGAATACATATAATTTAGCTGTGCTCTTGCTTATAATCCTGCCTATTCAGAAGGCTGAGGTCTGAAAATCATGGTTTGAAGCCAGACCAGTCAGGAAAGAGAGATTCTTTTTTTTTTTTTTGCCAGTCCTGGGCTTAAGCTCAGGGCCTGAGCACTGTCCTTGGATTTTTCTCAAGGCTAGAGCTCTACCACTTGAGCTTCAGCACCATTTCTGGCTTTTTTCTAAGTATGTGGTACCAAGGAATTGAACCCGGGTCTTCGTGCATGCTAGGCAAGCACTCTACCACTAGGCCAAACTCCCAGCCCAGGAAAGAGAGATTCTTATCTCCAATAAATCACTAAAAAGCTGGAAGTGGAGCTGTGGCTCAAGTGATAAAGTGCTATCATTGAGCAAAAGAAATTTTGGGTTCAAGATCCAAGACTAACAGAAAACAAAACAAAAATTTGCCATTAAACACAGTTTTCCTTTATTTCCTTCTAATCAAGCTTCAACTCTTACCTAGATTGAAGAAACCCACACACTTATCTCCCCCTTCATAATCTACACAGTTTACTTACTCTCACCTTTCTCATTTCAAGGTTGTCTCACCCAGACTGATTTTCTCAGATTCTGTAAATACACTAAGCTCACACTCACCTCTGGACTTTCATTTTAAAGTAACCTTACTTGCCCAAAATAGTATGTCTGAGTATATCAAAATCTTACCAAGTTTTTAAAATTATATGACTTAAAACTCATCCTCTGTGTTAGGACTCCTGGTTCAAATACAAGAAAGTCAAAAGTAAACTTTCTCAGATCTTTAAGATGTATTTGATTTCATGAAAAATAATAGAGTGACTGCTTCAAGAATGTCTAACAGCAAATATTGCTTTAAGACTCCTCACCTTGTGTCCAGAGTCACTTTACCCTATACTGGCTGTCTGCCTATCTGTTTTTCTTAATTGGAGGACTGGTATATGGTAGGGCCACAGAAAGCCCTGACTTCCAATATCTCTCCCCCTGCCCCAACCCTTTCCTTTTTTGTTTATGTCAGTCCTGAAGCTTGAACTCAGGGACTGGGCACTGTCCCTGAGCTTTAGTGCTCAAGGTTAGTGCTCTACTACTTGAGCCACAATTCTCCTTCTGGCTTGTTGGTGACAAATTGGAGATAAGAGCCTTATGATGTTACTTCGAGGCTGGCTTTAAATACCAATGCTCAAATCTCAGCCCACTGAGTAGCTAGGATTGCAGGTGTGAGGCACAGGTACCTGGCTTCAATATCCCCATACATATGTGCCATGAAGAGAGTTCCTCTCTTCTACCCTATTTTTTTTAATATCCTGTGGCAGAATTTTTTTTGGCTTGCTTTGGATTAAGTGTTGTTTCTTTTTTGTACTCTTCTATACTGCAGTTAGCCAAGCTAAGAGTATATGTAGACATCAGAAGCAGAGGAGATACAGATTTACAACTAGCAAGCCCTCTTCTAAAACCACATGGATAATGAAGGTCAAGTCTCCTTGCTAAAAATATTTATGTCTCCCCAACATCTTTGTATTGAGTTCTAACCCTAATGTGATGATACTTAACAGATGAAGATCTTGGGACTAATTAGGCAACCGAGTCTTCAAACTTGAAAGTGAGATTATCACTCTTAGAAAAGAAGCCAAAGGGGGGATTATTTGTTCCTTCTACCATGTGGGAATGTAAGTAGAAGCTACTACTTCTGAAGCAGATAGCAAACTAAGACAAGATAGCAAGGTTTTTTGGTGCTTTGATTCTGGATTTCCCAGCCTCTATATGAGATGTATGTCTGTTGTTTGTAAATTAGTCAACTTAAGGTAGTTTACTATAGTAGCCATGCAATCTAAGATACTTGTAAAGAAGGGATCCTTGGTAGATACAAGATCTTGTCCTTGACAGAACCTTTCACGTGTATATATTCATAAAGTTACTCTTTTTGTCCAGCCTTCATAACTCCTTTCCACTTGTGAACTGTTGCTGTACACAGCCAGAGCACCTCTCATTAGCAAGGAGCTTGTGTTGATGTTAAGTCATATTGTTCTTAAAGTTTAGGACCATGTCTTCACTTCCAATATATTTTGCAGTCCTTAACAGAGAACTGAGCATAATCAAGAATCTGATAAATATTTACTTGGGACCTGTGACCTACGGATACTAATGGAAGCAAGTCTCTTAAATCCCTTTCTATTGATTTTTTTTTCAATACAGGAGGAACTTGCAGTTGCTAGGCTGGTGCTCTACCAGTTGAGGCGTACCTCCAGTCCTCTTGGTTATGCTGAAGATAGAGTCCCTTGGGCTTTTCTCTCTGAACTGGCCTTGGACTGCTCTCCTTTGGATGTCAGTCTCCTGAATAGTTCCAAGTACAGGTGTGAGCCACTAATACCGAGGCATTTCTATTGATTTTGACTATTGTTTTAACTCTGATTAGAATTGAAATTGTGATGACATTCTAGAGGTAATAATGGTTTAACCTGGTTTACCCTGGTACAGAGAACATTGTGATTTAGAAAACACATCCACATTCAATTCAGTGAACACTACAAGTGAGTAGAAGACAGGTTGTCTTTTCCAAACAAATTAGCCCCAGCTTGATTTAGCTTTGGGAGACATTTTCTATTCCAATCCCACAGAGGGTTGAGTGCTAAAGGAGGAGTGGTGAAGGGCTCTACTGCAAAGAACAGTCTCAAGAAACTCTGATAGCTTTCCCTCCTCTGGCGGCTCCACGAATGGATGAGACTGTGGAATCTCTACCTTCATTTGGACACTGGCTGCCTGAAACATGTGTTTGAAGCCTGAAACCAAAGCATCTTTGGGGCGCTGAATGTTACTAAGGAGAGCTGCAACCCACATTGAAATGCCAGATGACAGAAGCAAGTGGCCAAGCAGTGAAGACATTTTTGCCAAGTTGGAATGGAAACAAGTGTGACTAAGCCAATGGGACTAGAGGTGGCAAACAATTCATGTCTGGTTGGAATCAAGCACTGTGTTGGCGATAGCACTTCCAGAATAAGCAAGGATGACCATAAACTCCTGTTCCAAGGAGCCCTGTGAAGGAATGAGCTGCACACACTCCTGTTACTTCACAGGAGTTCACCAGTAGGGCCTCTCTTTCAACCTCAGCATGACCCAGTGGCATTGCCAGCCCGCCCCCGCCCCCACCCCTGCTCCTAGCCCAGCAGAAGCATGGAAAGGCAGAACATCAGGGCCCAGACGTCTTGTTTCTGTTGCATTTGCCAAAGACTTGCTCCAGAGGAGGTTTGCATTGTGTTATAATCACATGGTTTACAAAATGATAGTTAAGAGTCTGTTAGCATTTCCACCCCAAACCTCATATTTTCAGCAGCTCACAGTGACTCAAATATAAGAATTCTCTTTAGGCTGAAATTTGGCACATAGGGTCTCAGGCCCAGCTGGGGAGCAATTTCAACCTTTTTTTGGGACCGGATTTCAATAACATCCATTTGGCTGTTTTTGAATAACAGCAGAAGTACAACAGAAGAGAAGTTAGCATTTTTATAGCGAAATGTTACCATTGTGTGACTAGAGAATTGATATGGGGTAAAGAGACCCACCTTATCTCCTCCCGACAAATCTTAGCAAGTGATTAGCCTTTGAGTGGACTAAGCATGTATACTTATTTTCTTAAACATACATTAAAAATCCCAACTGCTAGTCTGTTGTTCAGAACAGAGGAGAGATTTTGTTTAATAACATATTGTGTTTTTCAGAAGCCAAGTTGACTCAGGAACAATGACACATACCAGTGGATATTGAATTTCTACTACACCCACTCCTGGTGCAACTAGGGCAGCAGCAAATTGTAAGATGCAATTGAGTTCCCAAATGGAAAAGGAA
Organism: Megascapheus bottae; assembly: GCF_031878675.1. Taxonomy (NCBI): domain Eukaryota; kingdom Metazoa; phylum Chordata; class Mammalia; order Rodentia; family Geomyidae; genus Megascapheus; species Megascapheus bottae. The sequence goes on from NC_143520.1 coordinate 22,471,235, forward strand.
AAAAATTGCAAAGGAGTAGGGAACAGAGAGGGAGGGTACAGCCCAGTTAGCTACAAACATAACAGAAAGACTATTGCTGATGTCTAAAACCAGAGTGCTGGTTCTTTCTTCTTTTTTCTTTTAATCTAAATGAAGTATTTTTAAAAGGTGTAAATAAGCTGCTTGTGGTCATCCATATCTGTAATCCCTTCCATTAAAGAAACTGAGACAGGAGAATCATGAGTTTGGGGCCAACCTGGAAATATATAGCAAAATAAGAAAACAAAACTACACAAGAAACCAAAAAACAAACCAAAAAGGGAGGGGTAGAGGGGCATGGAGAATAATAAAACAACAACCATGTGCTCAGTATGCTGTCTATAAACTGAAATAGGGCAAATATAATAAAAATTTTCTTTATGTATTTATCAGCGTTCTTAATGATCCTTGTCTCTTTCTGTGAAGATTCGTCATTGTTCTCTTCATGTAGATTGTTGTATTTCCAATTTGTATTTCATGAAAGTAATGATATGTGAATCTTCCATTTTCTCTTACATTATAATGCCTTTTCTTTCCAGAACTTTCTACACTCTACTACTGGACAGTCTTCACTGATGTCAAGGTTAGAAACTTACGTATCCTGCTTGAAGGAAGGCAGTTTTCTTCCACCTCCAGCAAAGTAATATTTTGGTATGCTTTAAGCAGGTTTAGACTATTACAAGATACAGGTGTACATTCAAGTATTTCTGAAGTCGCTTTCTTACTTCTCATACTTACTACTATATCTAATGGCCTTTTCTACCATTGAGGAAAATGGTCTACTACTGACATTCATTAGCTCAAACCTCCATACTCATTAAAGCCTATATAAATAGAAAAATAAAATACCTTGATTTATAGCTATTCTACTTCTCTGTGAGCTCCTACAGTCTTCTGATCACCTAATCATGACCTTGGAGATAGCATCTAACTAGACTTGACATAAACTCAGACTCTTCTAATTTGGAGCAGGACATTTTGTTATATGAGATTATATATTAATTATGGCCAAATATTTTTTTCATATATTTTTATTGTAATTAAAAGAAGGGTTACATGATATTTGCTAGATAGATGGTGCATTAATTCCCATACATTGATACCCTTTCACATGACTTGGTCCCCATTTCCCTCCCACCCACCTCCTCCCCTCATCTTGTTTTCCCCCCTTCCCTATCCAATTTCAAATAACCAAATACAAATATATCCGATATATCAGGTAACAAAGTGAGATACTGTAACAATATGAGATAACCAAGGGACAGCAAAAGAGATGACAGATAACATAGTACCTTAAGAACAACAATCATTCATTATATGGCTTTTGTTTCTATATCCTAGAGATCCTTTCATTTAGTATCCTACTAAATGGCCTTTTGTATCAAGGTTTTGCTCTATTGCAAATCTCTGCTAGGAGAGCCCAAGGTTTCTACTGATTATGACAAGTGAGGGAAACCGTTGAGCCTAAGTTCCTTTGAGTCTGGCTTACTTCACTTAATATGATTTTTTCTAAGTCTTTCCATTTGTTAACAAATGGAGCAATGTCATTTTTCCTGACAGCAGCATAGAATTCCATTGTGTACAAATACCACATCTTGTTGATCCACTCATCAACTGAGGGGCATCTAAGTGGTAAATAGTGCTGCAATGAACATTGTTGTGCTGGTGGATTTAGTATGTCTTTGTTTCTGGATGATTGGGTAAATGCCAAGTAGTGGAATTGCTGGGTCATAGGGGAGCTCTATGTTTAGTCTTTTGAGGAACTGCCATATTGCTTTCCATAGTGGTTGAACGAGTTTGCACTCCCACCAACAGTGTAGTAGTGATCCCTCCTGGCCACATCCCCTCCAGCATCTGTTGTTATTAGTTTTCTTGATCCTGGCCATTCTAACTGGAGTGAGGTGGAATCTTAGAGTTGTTTTGATTTGCATTTCTTTTATACCAGAGATGTTGAGCATTTCTTCATGTGTCTATAGGCCATTTTTGTTTCTTCTTCAGAGAAGACTCTTTTTAAGTCTTTGGCCCATTTTTTTAATGGGATGGTTGTTACTTTGGAGATTAGTTTTGGATTGATTCAATTTGTTGAGCTGTTGATATATTTTAGATATGAGGCCTTTGTCTGTTGTATGGTTGGTGAAAATCTTCTCCCACTCTGTAGGCTTCCTAATTAGTTTACTAGCTATGTCCTTTGCCATACAAAAGCTCTGCAGTTTAATGCAGTCTCACTTATCCAGACTTTCTCTGATTTGTTGTGATTCTTGGTCCTTATTAAGAAAGTTTTGACCTGTGCCAAGGAGGTCTAGTGTATCTCCTATTCCTTCCTGTAGAGTTTTCAGTGTGTCAGCTTTTACCTCCAGGTCTTTGATCCATTTGGAGTTAATTCTAGTACAGGGTGACAAAGAAGGATCCAACTTTAGTTTTCTGCAGGTGCTTAACCAGTTCTGCCAGCACAACTTGTTGAAGAGGCTATCTTTCTTCCATTCTATTTTTTTGGCTCCCTTGTCAAAGATTAGGTGGCCATAGGTCTGTGGTTAATATCTGGGTCTTCAGTTCTGTTTCATTGGTCTTCAGGCCTATTTTTATGGCCAAACATTTTGACAGGAAATATCTTGAAGTGTTTATTCTGTGTCATCTTTTACTTGAACTATCTCCCCTACACCACTATAAACATGCTTAAAATGGGAAAGAAGTGAATGTAATGTGATTCTGTGATTGCTCCTAGCTCGTCTCACAATCAAACCAGGCCTATTGTGGTACTTTCCTGGAATATGGAATTAGACTTAAGATTGGAGAGCTTACTCTGATTTTTGTGTGAAATGGAAGAAATACGAGCTTGTGGCTTGCTGGTAGTTTCATCTCCCAGCAAGAAGCTCTGATCACAAGCATGTTATTGAAGGAATAATTAAGCCAGCTGACTGTAGAAACAGATGAAGGGTAAAGAGGGGATTGATTTTCAGTGTGGTCCTAGTTTTTTGTTTTTGTTTTCTGGTCTTTTGTTTTGGCTTTTCTTGTTGTTTTGTGCTGTACTGAGGCTTAAACTCAAGGTTCAGGGCATAATCCCTTAACTTTTTCACTCAAAGCTGATACTGTCTCTTCAGCCATAGCACCACTTGTGGATTTTGGTTGATCAGTTAGAGATGAGTATTATGACCTTAACTGCTATCACAAACTTCAGCTCTTTTAAGAGTTACTTATATTCTAGTTCTTGGAAACAAGGAAATATGAGTTTTCCTATTATTATTAAATATTCTTTCCCTTTTTACTATCTTAAGTTGAATTCCTGATAACTGCAGGCAAAGTGATCCTAAAAGGGTTTTCTTTTTCCAAGGTTTGCTTGTTATAATTATGACTATGAATTTTTAGCAAATGACTTCTTACTTTCTAAAACCACTATGTATACTATGAAAAAGAAATATTATTTATTTGTTGTTTGTTTACAGCATTGCAGTTTGATCTCAAGATCTAGCCATTTTAGCCCTTATGCTTCTATTATTGTTGTTGTTATTATTATTATTATTATTATTATTATTATTATTATTATTTTGCAAGTCCTGGGGCTTGAACTCGGGGCCTGACACTGTCACTGAGCTTCCACTTGAGCCACAGAACCACTTCTGACATTTTCTGAGGAATTGAACCAAGGCTTCATGTATGCTTTACCACTAAGCTACATTCTCAGCCGAGGTTTTGCTTTTTTTTTTCCTGGGTTTGATCTCCTACTTGTATATTCCATATAGCTGGGATAATAGAGGCATATCACCACACTCATCCTATTAGTTACAATAAAAATTTTGAGGCACAAAAATAACCTAAACAGAATTGTAAAAACATTGGCCACTTATATGAGGAACAAATTATATGAGCTTAGTTGTTTCATATCCCATTAATTGTTTTGGTTGTTGGCAAGAATAGAATTTGAACTCGGTGCCTGGAATGGCACTTACTCTATCATTTGATCCATGTCTGAAGCCCTTATTACTTCTAGGCTATTTTCAAGATTGGGTCTCACACTTTTTGCCTTGGGTTGGCCTCAGACAGTGATCCAACTGCCTATGCTTCCTGTGCAGCTGGGATTACAGACATGTGCCACCATGCCCAGATTGGCTGAGATCTCACTAACTTTTTGCCTGGGCTGGCCTCCAGTCATGCTTTTCATGACCTCTGCCTCCTGAGTAGCTTTTACTATGGAACTGAATCTCCATGCCAGGCCCTCAACTCAACCTTTAAGACATCCTTGACAAACTTTCCAGACAAATCCTTTTCCTTTGTCCACATACATCTCCAATGAAATTCTGAAATGTTATGTTTCCTCTAGTACCATCTCCTGGGTTTTTCATGTTGCAATCATGAAAAACCCTTTCTATTCAAGGTGTCTGAACATAATTCTGAAGTTATTAGTTGTTGTCATTTCTTCTAATTGGCTTCAAATAACTCTATAAATTTGTTTTTAATCTCTTTTTGAGATTCCATTGAAAAATGCAAGAACTGGGTCTATTATCCTGAAACGGTGGCTGGGTTCCATGTTCAGATGCTTTCTTTTTACTAAAAGGATCATTTTACTACAGGCTCCATCTGGTCAGAGGCCATGACTGTTTGCTATACATCTATAGGTTCTGATCATTCTCTTCTTATTTATTTTATGGGGACTGCATCTGTCAGCATTTTGTCTGTAGGGCTCTGAGCACAGAGAAGTGTATGGCTGAGAACACAAAAAATATGGCCCTCAGCAAACCAGATTCATGAAGTTCTGATGTATGGAAATGATGAGAGAGATCTGAAACCAGAAACAAGGTTCCTGGCTTCCATATTTACCTCCTAGCTAAAACACGATCTTATTAAACATCCAGCTACAGTGTTTTCAGCACAAACCTGTCCATACAGTGGTAATTTCCTGTAAGTGCTTGTTAGTTGAATTAGTTTTTGAAATACGATTTGCTCTGGCTACTTAAAATTGCTCACCATACACTCCAAATCTTTAATATTCATCTCTCTCTCTCTCTCTCTCTCTCTCTCTCTCTCTCTCTCTCTCTCTCTCTGTCTCTCTCTCTCTCTCTCTTTCCCTCTCCTCCTCCACCCTGCCCCCCTTCAGCACACATACACAATACATTTGGAAAATTAGGCCTACAGCTAGGTCTATACTTGGCCAACTTCTCCAAGGTCACTAATGTTACTTCTTGCCTCTGCTGTGTGGGAGCCAGGGAATGAGTCATCAGGGTGAATAATGCCTCTGTAATACTACCAGATTGTGTTTGTCTCCACTTCAAAGCTCTTCATTTTAGCAGAATAGTATTTCTCCATGCCACCCACCCAAACAGCAGTCTGGATGGCTGAGAGGCAGCAGTTGCACAAACAGCACTATGATTTCCATAGGCTGTGCTGGGCACTCATAACCCTTGCACCTCAACCCACCAGCCAGACCCTTAGGAAAGATTGCAGGCCACCTGTTATCAGGTTTTGATGACTAGAGATCACAGCTCATCACTTGTTTTATTTCTTCCCTCCCTCTCTCTCTCCCCTCTCCTTTCATCCCCTTCTTTCTTCTCCCTTCTTTCTCCCTCCTTCTTTCTCTCCCTACCTCCTCATCTTTAATTTTTTTCTTCCTTCCTTTCTTTCTTTTTGCTTTATCACCATATAGGCATGCCTTTAAAGGTATACCTTTCCTGATGAGTCTTTAATCATTACATGTCCTTTCTGGTGTTCATTTTCCTTTCCATTCACAGAAGAATTTGTGTCTTTGAATTTAAGAGGAGAGAGGAAGGGAGATATAAGGGGAGGAGGGAGAAACAGAAAGATATAGAGAGGGGGGAAAGGGAGGGGCTAGGAGAGAGAGAGAGAGAGAGAGAGAGAGAGAGAGAGAGAGAGAGAGCCCAAAATCTTCCATCTTCCCCAATTTGACAAAAATACTCATAATTCCTCTGATGAGTAAAGATTCGTCACATAACCCTGGTGTACCTATAGTGCAAAATCACCAAGATGGAAGGATAAAGAGGAACTACCATTACTGAGCATCCAGTCACAGAACTTGATACTTTATACACATATTTCATTAGTTCCTAACAACCGAATCAAGCTTCATTCTCTTTTCTCTTCCTTTCTCCTTCTCTTCTCTTTCTTTCCTTCTTTCTTTTCTTCCCTCCTTCCCTCCATTCCTCCCTCCCTCCTTCCCTTCCTCCCTCCCTAACTAGTAGAGATCTCAATTACCCATGCCCAGCTTTTCTTGATTCCAAGTTATGAAATCAATGGAAAGAACTCAATTTTACCTGATCATTCATTTTATGTCATTTTAGCTCAGATCACCTGCTGATTGTGAGCAATCACAAGTGCTAGTCACATCTTTCTACACTAATGCACAAAACATCCTGTAAGTTCTGCTGGTCCTCCTTTATGTTCTGCATGTTCGAATCAAATTTCCTCTAGGCCTAGGGTAATGGTATGATTTATCGTCCAAACTGGGCGACTTGGAGGAGGAAAGTTTAATGCTATTAATACTTGTACTGTACTTGCTCACCCTCTTAAGACAAACTATAAACAAGCTAATATGTCCTCCAGAGTAGACTAATAACTACTCCAACCTAACTAGTCACAAAATTTAAAGGAGAGAGATATTACCTCTAATGCTCTAACCTTTGTCTTATAACAGGTGCTGAATTTCTGTGTCAGTCTGGCCTGTGATGAACCAAGAAAGGTAGTAGGAGATGATTCATAAAGTAAATATCACTGCTATTCTCTAAGGAAATGACACTCAAACTTTAGTGTGCTTAAGAATCACCAGTTAGCTGGGCACAGTGGCTCACACCTGTAAATCCTAGGAGGCTGAGATCTGAGAATCAAGGTTCAAAGCCAGCCTGTGCACAAAAGGAACTGAGACTCGTATCTCCAATTATCCTCTAGAAAACAGAAAGTGGGGCTTGGCTCAAGGGTAGTGTGGTATCCTTGAACTGAAGAGCTCAGGGACAATACAAAGGCCCAGAGGTAGGGTGGTAGTCTTGAGCTGACGAGCTCAAGGATAGTGCCCAGGCTGAGTTCAAGCCCCATGGCCCACAAAAAAATTCACCAGTTAGGCCTGGGTACCTGTAATCCTGGCTATTCAGGAAACTGAGGTCTGAGGATCTCAGTTCAAAGCCAGTGGAGGCAGAAAAGTCTGTGAGATTCTCATCTCCAATTGCCACCAGATAAACAGAAGTGGAGCTGTGGCTCAAAGTGGTAGAGCACTAATCCTGAACATGAAAACTCAGTGGTAGCATGTAGGCCCTAAGTTCAAGCCCTGTGACTGACAAAAAAGAGTCACCAGTTAAACTGGACATGGGGTACAGGCTTTCAATTCCAGCTTGTGGGAAGCTGAAGTTGAATGATCAAGAGTTCAAGTCCACCTGGAGTATGTACTAAGACTTTGTCTTAGAATAAAAACACCATAATCCTAATCTAAAATACGAATCCTTGAACTCTCTGCCTTAGAAATCTTGGATATCGGGGCCAGGAATGTGGCCTAGTGGTAGAGTGCTTGCCTAGCATGCACAAAGCCTTGGGTTCAATTCCTTAGTACCACATACACAGAAAATGCTGGAAGTTGCGCTGTGGCTCAAGTAGTAGAGTGATAGCCTTGGAAAACCCAAGGACAGTGCCCAGGGCCTGAGTTCAAGCCCCAGGACTGGATATTTCATTCTGCTCACTATGAAGGAGTGATAAATTTTTGAGGTGCTATATATGTTTAGCTTGATTTAAATACCATACAATGTATACATGTACTGTAATTTCATGTAGCAACCATAAATCTGTATAATTTTATGCTTTTATATATCAGTTAAAATTAACTTCATCTTAAAAATACAAAAAGATTTCAAACTTCATAATTTATGAAGTATCATGAGAAGAAAATGGATATTCTTTGACACAAAGTGTTTATACAGCCACTGTATGGAGACTTGGATCCATATAGACATGAACACTTCAGAACTGTTTACAATATTAGGAAATCTTCACAGATACTTCCTGTACGCCTTAGTCACTCTTTAAATCAACTAACTTCAACCTGTTTGTTTTTATTTTTGAAGGGGTTGCTGAGAATGGAACCAACTCCTGACATACGGTAAATATACACTCTATCACTGAGCAAGCCCCCCAGCCCCTTAAAATTATATTAACCTTATTATCAGTTTCAGTATAAATTCTTAGGGATCCTTAGACATGTGTATATATATGCATATGTATATGAGTGTATGTGTGTACATATATATACATATATACATGGATAAGTATATGTATATATATTGTTACTATCTTTATATTGACTTAAAGAAAAGGGAACATTTCTATGCTTTCTGACAATCATGGTAGTAGTAGTTGCTTCAAATGGAGGCATGTACTTGTGTCATTCACATAGCTACATTACATTGCTTTGAATACAAAAATCTCTCCAAGATAACTGACGTGACCTCTGTTTCTTCATTGGTAGACCCCAGATCAGAAACTTTGGGTGGTGCACAGAGGTAGTGGCTGGCAGAGCAATAATTTGAAAGCTCAGCTGCCTTGTGCTTTTAATATTTAGGGAACTTGAAAACACTTTATAAATACTGGTGTGGGGGGTGGGGTTGGAAACCTTGTTGGAAAGCCAGAGCATGCATGTGAGCCTCTATGACCTTTCCAAAATGACAATTCCTAGAGAGAGATGGAGCCTGAATGGCTTGGAGACATGCACAGGCATTTCTTTGATATAGAATGGCTGGCTAGATCTCATTATCCATTTCACATTTGGGAAAGTTCGGGTGCAGCTCACCATTTTCCAGGCTAGCCTTTGGATTTCTTTCTCTTTGTTGGCTGTGCTGTTGCTCGGCTCTTTATTCATATTTTCAAGGAAACACAAGTAGAGCGAATGTTCTCTAATTGCACTCCCTTCCTGCAGTACGCCTGCTCCTCCAGAGCTCCGGGCTGCTTCCATACGCAGCTCGTGTGTGGAAGGGCTGGTGGCAGCTGCAAGTTGGTGTGTGACACATTGAGTAGTCATATTTCTCTTCTCTGTGGCCCTCCAAAGCCCTTTCCAACATAACTTTTCCCCATCTGTTCTCGTTTGCACTGCATAATAGGGGACAGGTTTTGGAACTTAGAATTCAAAAAAAAAAAAACAACATTAAGAGAAAATAAAAAAATGAGATGGAATTTGAGTAGAAAGAAACTCACTGGCTTCCCACCCCCACCTTCCTTCCTCAGTGGCTGGGATCATTACCAGAGTATTAAATCAATCAAGTTTTGAGTCTAATTGATTCGCTTCATATGGTAGTCGAGAAATGTGTTAGAGAGCATTTTAAAGTTTCTTTAAATTGTCTGCATAGCAATAAGATAGACAAGCACCAGGGCCAAGGCCTCAGTAGATATATACAGCTTGCCCAGTACCCGACTGCAAGGTTTTGTACATTTGCTGGAACTCTCTAATAAGTTATGTTAATTATCTCCTGCCTCAGGTTCCTTCTCTATATGATGATGGGTGGCAAATATAAATTTCAGAGTATTTAGAAATAATATTTCTAAAGTGCTATAAACTTAATTTTGTGCCCTGAACAAATACCTTAAATTTTCAAAGTTATATGTGTCTTCTAATGTATGGCAGAGGGAAAAATTGAAACATACCAAGAGTAAAATATACTCTTGCGTTTATAGATATTTTTGCTTGGGATGAAGCTAAATTGGCATGTAAGTTTAAAAATGACCAGATTTAATGAAGAATATTTGGTAAATAATAAGTGTGAATATGAGAAGGGAAAAAGGGCACAAGAGGACTTTTTAGAAAGCAGATAGTGAGCCAGGAGCCAGTGGCATACACCTGTAATCCTGGATACTCCAAAGGCTAAAAGCTGAGGACAATGGTTTGAATGTAGCCGGTCTGACCAGGGAACTTGGTGAGACCCTTACAGCCAGTAGCCTCCAGAAAGCCAGGAGTGGAACTGTGGCTTAAGTGGTAGAGCTGGAGCCTTGAGCTAAAAAAACTCAAGGATAGAGCTTAGGTCCTGAGTTCAAGCTCCAGGGCTGAAAAAAAAAAAAAAGAAAAGAAAGAAGGGGAAGAAGGCAGTTAGAATAGAGTTGTCCTCTTATTCTTTCATTTGGTTTTTAGAAAGCTTTATTTTATGGGCAGTCCTTGGGTTTCTAGTGTCAGACTCCCCATTCTCCTTGGGTCGGAGCATATTATCAACATTGGTCTTACAGGAATTTTTAACAGTATGGGCTTGCAGCCCTCTGAGAAAACCTGATGCAAGTTTGGATTTCCTTGCGAAAATGAATATTCCCACATACACACCAACTTCTTTTTTATTGTAATGTATAAAGGGGGTTACAGTTATATTCGCCAGATAGTGGGTGCATTACTTCTCACACATTGATACCTCTTCTCATGTTTTTGTTCCCATTTCCCTCCCCCCACCCCTCCCAATCATCTTGTTTTCCTCCCTTCCCTTTCCTATTTCAAATATACAAATAAACTTATATACAATATGCCAGGTAACAAAGTCAAATACTGCAACAATATGAGATAAACCAAAGGGCAACAAAAGAGAAGAGAAATAACATAGTGCATTAAGAACAACAATCACACAAGATAAAAGTCTTGTTTCCACATCCTAGAGATCCTTTCATTTAGCCTCATTCTATATGGCCTTATGTATCTAGGTTTTGCGCTATTGTATTCCTCTGCTAGGACAGTCCTAGGTGATGCACACCAACTTCTATAGATTTCTGGGTTGCCAAGACTATTTGCCATCTACCTGCTCATTCCTGGAGGTCTAGGCATTATCTGTAAAGGTGGTAGAATTATCTACTCCACAATAATCTACTCTTAGTTTTATATAAGGAAACTGAGGTTACAGAGTTTTCCACCCCTCCACTGAGAATGTTTGTCCAATTAAAAGAAAGATTTTTTTTGCAATATAGGTATTCTTTTTCTTCTCTGTCTTCACTGAACTAGTAGTATAGCATCCATTTTCCTGTCTGAAAAGTGTTGTTTGTTTTTGAAAGATAAAGGAGGTTCGTTGTGATACTTCCATACATGCACCCAGTGCGATTTGGACAAATGTACCCTCTTTACCATGTTCCCACGCTTCTTTACTCCTTACTTTGCAAGCAGTGTTTGGTGGATTTATTTTCTTTTTTTTTTTTTTTAAGGTCAGAATCCTTTTCTTTTTTTTTTCTTTTCCCAAAATAAGCCCAGACCATTAAACAATTGAAACTCCAACAAATAAGTCTTCTCCAACAGCGAGAAAAACTGAAGTTACTCAAAGCTGATTCTGCCTGTGGGGCTGGGGACAGTTGGGGGGACAGGGGGGAAGACCATGGAGGGTCGGGGGGGGGGTTGACACAGGATGGAGGGGGTCCTGCCCATCAGAGTGGGGCCGCCTGCGTCCTGCACTCTGCTGTCAGGCGTGGGGGGCAGCGCTCACCTCCCTCCATGGGGGAGGGGGTCCCTCGCCAACTCCCAGTGCCAGGCAGTGAAGTCCCTCAGGAGGGGACTGGCTAGGGGAAGGGGAGGGTCCCAGGGGAGGGACACCCAGCTGACTCCAAACCGGAGGCCTACCGCCCCCACCCCTGGCTGGAGGGAGGGGCTGAAGAAGCCAGGTGAGGGGAATGGGCGAAGGCACAGCAACCTGGAGGGCCGGGGCAAGGACTTGCATAGGTTGATGAGCGTGCAAGAGGTACATAAATACACCTGACACCCCGCCCAGCCCGGCACTGGGAGAGGTGGGGACCAGAGGCGGGTCCCCAGGGTGGTGGATTTATGTTCTATATGAATATATATGCTGTGCTCCTCTTCATCTCCCAGGTTCCCTTCCTTACCCCTCCCACTGATGCTCTCCTAGACAATTCCCTTTTTACATTCCTGTCCTAACCATTACTATGAGAGTTTTGTTTTTCATTTACCAGTATGCTAACTTGTTCACTTTATAGCAAGAAAGTCCCCATTGTGGTGGTGCAATCCCATAATCACAGCACTCTGTGAGGCTGAGGCAGGAAGATTAAAAAAAAAATCAGAATCAGCCTGTTTACCATAATAATACTGAAACAAGCAAACAGAAACTGAAATCCTGTACATATATTATTTTCCAATTTCATGAGGATACAAGTAGGAACTATTTCTAGAATGTTACTGCAAGGTCAAAACAGGTACATTGACAATTTTGCCAAAAAAAAAAAAAGCACAACAAATTACCCTCTGTAGATCTTGTACTAATTTCCATATTGACCATAATGGGTAAGAATAAAACAGGATTCTTGATCATTTCCAATTATTCTAATCTCACATCTGAGAGAGTTATCTCTCTAAAGTTCTAAATAATGTTTTTTGAAAGAAAAACAGGGAATGGGGCTGAGAGTTTAGCTTAGAGGTAGAGTGTTTGTCTAGCATGCACAGAGCCCTGGATTCAATTCCTCAGTATCACATACACAGAAAAAGCTGGAAGTGGTGCTACAGCTCAAGTGGAGTGGTAGAGTGTTAGTCTTGCGAAGGCTCCAAGTTCAAGTCCCAGGACAGGCAAGAAAGAAAGGGAAAGAGAGAGAGAGAGAGAGAGAGAGAGAGAGAGAGAGAGAGAGAGAGAGAGAGAGAGAGAGAGAGAGAGAGAGAGGGAGGGAGGGAGGGAGGGAGGGAGGGAGGGAGGGAGGGAGGGAGGGAGGGAGGGAGGGAGGGAGGGAGGGAGGGAGGGAGGGGGATAGAAGAGACAAGAGAGAAGAGAGAAGAGGGAGAAGAAGGAGGAAGAGAAGGAGGAGGAGGAGGTTGAGGGAATGGAGGTGTGTAGCCCACTGGTAGCAAACTTGCCTAGCTAACATAGCCTCAAGGCTCTGGGTTTGATCCCAATCACCTGAGGGGAGGAAGAGAAGGATTACTTACACTCAGTTTCCTACCCTATTCAACCCATTTATATATATTTAGTAAGGTGAAATTTCTCCTTTGCTACTTTTCTGTTGTACAGTTTGCTTAAAAGTTTGCTTAATACTTCCTCTAACTTTCTTTCAATGGAATCTGGGAGGAAAAATTGTTTAAGGTCTGAGAACATTCTCAGCTAGTCAGTCCTGCTTAACTAAAGGTGGTTTATCAGCAGTCTATTTATACTAAGCTTTTCCTTGGGGCTTCTAGTAACATCTTCCTGCTGCCCATTCTCAGACTACCTTCCAGACACCAACTATCAGACACCCCTACAACAAAGCCCCCTGCCTTCATTCCACCTTCCTCAGAGTTTGTCTTCTCCCCCATTCTTCACATTCCTTAGGAAGTTGATGACCTTGTGGAAGTGTGAATAATCAAAACAAATCTTAAAAGAACTGTTGGGTTCATCTATATTTCAGGCTAATTAAAAAACTCAATGAAAGAGTGATGTGCCTGAAAATTCAAGATGACACAATAAGTAGTGACCAAAACCTGATAATTATGTATGAATGTCATCATTTAAGAAAATAAAACACCAAAATAATTTTAATAATGACAATAATAAACTAGAAAATAGAAACCTAATGGAGAAATAGCAACATCCACCACTATACCTATCTTCTTTAAATAATTCATACCATTTCTTCGCATTTAGAAATTTTAGTTACCAATTATTAGTCAGAAAGAACCAGAAGCAGTGTCTTCTTTGTAGTAATGGAGCTTTGTCTCCACAGGAACTTAAGTTCATTTGTAAAACTTTCGAACATGGTTTGAAAGGCTTTGGTGAGTCAACTGCTAGTGAATCATACAAAAGAGGCCTTTAATAAAAAGCATATTCTGTTCATTGCCGAGAAATGAAAGCCTCAGAATAATTCACCAAATGTTTAAAGAAAAAACAATGTGGTAAACATATCAGAACTTGATGGGCTGTCTAGGTAATTGGTTGTTTCTGTGCACCTGGCTCCAAAGACAATATTTAATGTGTAATCTGCTTCATTTGCTTGGGGAAGTAAGTTTAACCCTACCCTCTAGATCACATCTGCATTAAAATGAGGGGAAGCAGAGTCTCTGTTGGTTCAGTAGTGGAAATTTATGCACACGAGTTGTCTTTTACGTGGAGACAGCAATTATAGCCCTAGAGATGCAGTCTGTGAGAGAAAATGACATATTCAAGCCTGGGGAACAAAAGCCTAATGATAAGGGGACATTAACAAGGTTGGGAACCCCCTCTCAACAATTAGCCTGATCGTTAACAAAATCTGCAATCTATAAAATTATGTTAAAAACATGTTTTTTTTTAAATAAAACAAAGCGCTTTTTCTAAGGAAAAAAAAAACCAGTAGGAGCCATACATACAGAATCTGTTAGTTATTCCACCATAACAACATTTTAAAGTGTCTTCATTTAAAATTAAAGTAGGTATTATGGAGTAGTAAGTGACCCTTCATGTAACAGCCTTATGATGACAGCATGAAAGATAGCCAAGAGTTTATCGCTTTTCTATGTGCCAGTTATGTTTAAAATAATCGGTTTTAACTGGATTTCTAAAGGAGGTGGGAAGAGAATGGAAGAGGAAGGAGATGGGAGGAAGGAAGGAAGGAAAGAAGAAAGAAAAAATAAGGAAGGAAAAAGATACATAAAGAAAGGAAAGAAGAGATAGGCACGGTGGTTCATGCCTGTAATCCTAACTACTCAGGAAGCTGAGATCTGAGAATCATGGTTCAAAGCCAGCCTGGGCACTAAAGTCCGTGAGATTCTGATCTCCAATTAACCACTAGAAAACTGGAAGTGGTGCTGTGGCTTAAGGGGTAGGGTGGTAGCCTTGAACTGAAGAGGTCAGGGACAGTGCTCAGGCTCAGAGTTCAAGGCCCACAACTGACAAAAAAAATTAAAACAAGGAAAGAAGAAAAAGAGAAAGGGACAGGATAATGTATGAGGAAGAGTAGTAGAGGGGACAGTATGAACAAAATACATTGAATGCATATTTGGACATACCAAAATGAAACCCCTGGGCTAGAAGTTTGGCCTAGTTTGGTAGAGTGCTTGCCTATCATATACAAAGACCCTGGTTTGATTCCTTGGTACTGTATACATAGAAAAAGCCCAAAGTGGTGCTGTGGCTCAAGTGGCAGAGAAAGCCCAAGGACAGTGCTCAGGCCCTGAGTTCAAGCCCTGGGATTGGCAAAAAAAAAATTAGACCCCTGTGCAAGTAGTTGTAGGGGAAATTGTAATGTAAAGAAAGAAGGAAAGAACTAAAAAAAGAAAAGAAGGAAGAAGGAAGGCATGTGAGTGAACTAAAATTGTTAGCAAAAACTACATTTTTAATGACTTGCTGGCAGACTTTCATATTAGAATCAAAAAGTTACCAAAAAAAAGGGTCTTGGAGGTTGAGGTGAGTTTAATATTTTGTGTCTACCATTTTCTCTGAAGACTTTCAGAACTAAGAAAGGATGCTGGGCCAATAGTGTGGACTACCAGTACAGTGCTTGCCTAGCATGCACGAAGTCTTGCATTCCATTCCTCAGTATCACATACAGAAGTGGTAGAGCTCTAGTCTACAGAAAGCTCAAGGACAGTGCCTAGGACCTGAAAAAAAGAAAGGAAAGAAGGAAGGAAGGAAGGAAGGAAGGAAGGAAGGAAGGAAGGAAGGAAGGAAGGAAGGGAAAGAAGGAAAGAAGGAAGGAAAAAAGGAAGAAGAGGTCTTCATTTCTCCTCTGTCCTCATTGATAAAAGTTAGTGCTGATTGCAGTTGGCCATGAGAAATGGGGAAATGCAAAGCCAACTGAAACGTAAGGAAACTCCCCACTCATAGGTACTGCAGCCCTCTACAGCTGGATGTAGGGTTAGGAACATCTCATAGACAATTTTAATAAGCGTTTAGACACCAAAGCCAATGCTATTGTTTTCAATACATAGACAACTCACTTTCACTCTATTAAGACTATATTTGCAACAGGCACTTCAAACAATTTTTGCTGCTATGTAGTAACTGAAAGCAGGAAAAAAATGCTAGCATAGGTGCTCCCATTATGCCTGTGCCATTGTTCTACGCCATTTTCTCCAGAGTTCCCTAGCAATCAACTTGGCTTCAAGGAAAGATAAGATTCATTGAAAATATATTTAGGACAATGGGCTAAAACTACCCCCAAGAAACAGCCTAGCCTGGCATGATAGATCATCCCCAAGTGAAGATAATTATCAATAATGATCAGATTTCACCCCCCTGGAGCTGGAGAAATCATCTTTAGGAAACAAGATCCCTTCCCTCAAGCTATGATAGCATTAATAACTTCTCTAGGAACACAGGAAAACCAGGATAGAAATAATTACCACACAGGCCAAATTTACAACTGTGGTTCTTTTTTAAAAAATATTTTATTGTATTATATTTTGTTGTAAAGGTAATATACAAAGGGGTTATAGTTACATAATAAGATATTGAGCACATTTATTGCCAACATTGTTACTCTCCCTCATTTTTCTCCCACTATCCCGTCCTCTGACTTCCCTGACTCAAATTGTAAATAAAGTTCATTTCCAGTCTAGTCTCTTGCAAGTGTCACTGTTGCATAGGTTCACCCTTTGTCCTTATCACACCATTTTGTTATTCCCCTTCCCTTCCTCCAATCGGACAAAAGTATATGTAAGACATAGGGTACCAGAATCAAAAACAGTGATCACAGGGGATAAACCAAAGGAAAAGAACTTCATATACTACATTAAAAACAACATCAACAGGGCTGGGCGTTTAGCCTTGTGGTAGAGTGCTTGCCTAGAGTACATGAAGACCCAGGTTCGATTCCTCGGTACTACATATGTAGAAAAAACCAGAAATGGTGCTGTAGCTCAAGTGGTAGAGCTCTAGTCTTGAGAAAGCCCAAGGACAGTGCTCAGGCCCTGAGTTCAAGGCCCAGGACTGGCAAAACAAAACAGCAACAGCAACAAAAAATAAAACCTCTCGTGTTTCCATATCTTGGAGTTCATTTCAATTAACATTATTTTATATGGTCATATGTACATAGCTATTGTCAGATGGAAGGAAGACAGCCTCTTCAACAAATGATGCTGGCAGAATCGGTTATGTAGAAAACTGAAGTTAGATGCTTATATATTACACTGCACCAGAATCAACTCCAAATGCATCTAAGACCTCAAAGTAAGAGCAGTTACTCTGAAAATACTACAGGAAGGGAGAGGGGATGCACTAGGGCTTCTTGGAACAGGTGAAAACTTTCCAAATAAAGATCCAGAAACACAACAAATCAAAGAAAAACTGGAGAAATGGGATCACATTAAACTGCAGGACTTCTGTATGGTAAAGGACATAGCTAACAAAATAAATAGAGGCCATGAGTTTGGCCTAGTGGTAGAGTTCTTGCGTAGCATGCATGAAGACCCGGGTTCAATTGCTTGGTACAACATATATAGAAAAAAAATCCGGAAGTGGTGCTGAGGCTCAAGTGGTAGAGTTTTAGCCTTGAGAAAGTTCAAGGACAGTGCTCAGGCCCTGAGCTCAAGTCCAGTACTGGCAAAAAAAAAAAAAAAATAAGAAAGCTCACAGATTGGGAGAAGACCTTCAATAGCCACATAACAGACAAAGGTCTTACATAAAAATATACATAGAGCTCAAAAAATTAAATCCCCAATGAAAAAAGTAACTAGGGCTCTTAAACTCTGTATGCCTTTTCATTTCGTCCCTAATAGTTCTAGTTAAATCTAATGGCTAGGTCTGTAACCAGAAGAGGGCTGCTGAAAATGTTCCCTTCCTGTATTGTCACATAATCTCACCTCTGTATTTCTTTTCTAATAAACTTTCCTATCACTTTCACTATGTTTGAGTGTTGGCTGAATTTTTCTCGTGCTGGACACAGGGCTAAGGTTGTTAGCTGGGCTCAATATCTGGTACCACTTCTTTGCTTCCTGGGAAACGAGAAAGGTTAACGTATCATTCTGTTTCATGTACTAGTTGTTATCACCAACAGAAAAGCATGTGCTATCTCATAGGGATGGAATATAATAATATTATTTAGACAATCATTTGTTTTTGAAGTTTTCCAAGTTTCTAGTGCTTGGTCCTAACTTCTAAATAAGTACTTGTATGTGCATAATTTTTGTTTGTCTGATTCATTTTGCTTCAAATGACAAAGAAGTACCAGTAGCGCTCATGATAATATTTATATTTCATCGGGTTTTGGAAAACCTTGAGTCTTTCATGAATTTTTGGCATGTTTTCAAAAAGCTACATGTGTACAAATTCAATGGATTGGGCTTTTAGGCAAAGAAGGTTGGGCTGCAAATGTGCTAGAATACTTGCCTGGTGTGTGGATTCTACCATCACACCCTTAAAAAAATGGTGAATAAAAAAAGATGTCATTCTCAATCTTAACTGTTGGGAAATACTAAGAATTTTAATTACAAATAAGCATATAAGAAGAGTGCAGCATGTTTCTAGATAGATGTAATAGATTATGCTTGTAATTTCAGAGTTCAGGAGGCTGAGATAGGAAGATCAAAAATTCAAGGAAAAAATAGGACTACATAGACAAATACTGCCTCAACAAAACAAAATTTTCTAGTATGTTTTGAACTACAGTTAGAACACTGAAATTACAGATAGTATATGGTAGCATGTATGGGAAAGGGTGTGACAAAACAGGATCAGAAGACCTAAATTACGCCTTGCATTATCTCTTTTGAAAGATATCACACAAATCCTTCAAGGCTTTTATTTTTTTTAACAGTTGAAAGAAACTAAAAATAAAAATAGCTCACTGATGTAGTTTCATCTACAAATCAATGGTATTTCCATCATTGTAGTTGACAACAATGACAAAAATGGGTATGGGAAAGGAATGGACTAAGAGACCAACTGATCTCTAAAGCAAGAGACATTGCAAGCTACCAGCCAAGTGCAATAATGCTCACTGTCTAGATCTAGATCAAAAAACCAAAACAAAACAAAAACAACCTTCTGAGAAAATCTTTAGAAATTAATTCAGAGAAGGTAGACATTGAACTGGAGATTAGATGACAAAAATGCGCTTTAGGGTTGCTTGCTGATAGACTAGAGATACAGACTTGAAGGCTGAAGTTTACATTAAAATACTTAGCATAAAAAGGGAAAGGGAGGAGATCTTGATCAAGACGGGCATGATCAAGTGGGGTGCTGGTGGTTCCCACCTAGCTACTCAGGAGGCTGAGATCTGAGGATTGCAGTTCAAAGCCAGCCTGGGCAGAAAAGTCTATGAAGCTTCATCTTCTTCATCTCCAATAAACTACTCAGAAAAGGCTAGATGTGGCACTGTGGCTCAAATGATAGACTGTAAAGTCTTGACCAGAAGCAACTCAGGGACAGTGATCAGGCCCTGATTATGAGCCCCAGGACTCGCAAAAAAATTTTTAAAAAGGCTAGTCTGATCTAGATCATTGTGCAACTGTTGGTTAGATGTATGGGTTTATATTTGGAACTTTGGTGAAACAAGAACTGAAATATCATCAGATTAAAGAAGAGAGAAGGAAGGAAGGAAGGAAGGAAGGAAGGAAGGAAGGAAGGAAGGAAGGAAGGAAGGAAGGAAGGAGGCTATGCGCCATCAGGCCTAATACAACTCTATCCTTTAATAACAAAGGGCTAGTAATGATGGTTGATAAAGTAATTTTTGTTTTATTTTTCAAAATGAAATAGTATCTGCTAAAACTGTTCTGATTATTAAATTTCTCTGGTGCTTGATTCTCTGTGGAAGAACTTCTGATGAACTCTTTATTTGTCACAAGATCTCAGTTGCTGAATCCTTCAGCAATGAAGCTGAGTTGTTTGATGGAAAGATCACTGCAGCTTGTGAGAAGTCACATGGGGAGGAAATGTGGGGGGGCTTGTGGAAGGTCATGTAATGGAGGTCATGTTAGAAAGGTCCTGTATTGAGGCTGTGGGGGTAGGACCAGAGGGGAGGCTGTGTGTGAGAAGTTCTGAGAGGAGGTGATTGGGGGAGGCTTTGTTGTGGAGGCCATAGGGGAAAGTTAGGTCAGAGGTCACGAGTGAGGTCACTTAAGGAGGTCATGTTGAGGCTCCCTGTCATCTCCATTAGTATCTCCTTTCCTCTTTTACCCTTCTCTTCCCATCTTCTTTTCCCTTTTTTCACCAAATAGCCATTTTCTATCTAGGACCTGTGACTGTCACCACCAGTTTTTCCTTTTGCAGTATGGGCATTTCTTTCCCGTTCCAAGGCTTTTTCCATTATAAAGAGATTTGAGTGTTTTCACATTTCACATCCTGAAACTCCAATTTCTTAGATGTGATCAGTAACATCTTTAGCTGTTAGAGTGGGACGCTTATTTCCTTCATTCCAAATTGGATCTCTGTGTTAGAAACTGGAGGATTTGGTAACCTTTTGTACTCTGTGGTAGAACACTAAGAGGAACTGAGTCATAGGCAAACTTTAGATTGGGCTTTGGTTTAAAAATTCAAGCTTGTCAAAGGGAAAAGTGAAATGAAATTTGATGCATTTTATATTCTGATACTACTTGGCTCAGAAATTGATTTTAAACTTGTTTAAGGGTAGATGAATTTGATGGAGCAACATTTTCTTAGGAAAATCAAAGTTTATTTAATATAATTTTAATTTTATTGGTAGTTCTTAGGTACTTTTAGGGAGTTGGGGATTAAATTGACAAACATTTGTTTTGCAAAATATGAGAAACTTTCTGCAAACTGTCTCCTTTCTTATTCCTAGTAATTCTTTAGTAATGCTTAGTAATTCCTAGTAAGTTCTTTAATACCATAATTCACTACAGGGATGTAGGAATAAGTAGAACTCAAGTTAATCTTTAAAAGTTACTGATAGATTGGGATTTCTACCTGGTCATTTCTGAATAGGAAAGGAGAGAGAGAGAGAGGGGGGGGGGGATAACCTTTTAATACTTGGATTAATTAAATAATACTAACATTCCAGTACAAAAATAGTAGTAACTGAAAATTACAAAACATGGGGCTAGGAATATGGCTTAGTGATAGAGTGCTTGCGTAGCATGCATGAAGCCCTCAGTTCTATTTCTCACTAGCACACAAGCAGAAAAAAAAAACCACAAGTGGCATTGTGGCTCAAGTGATAGCATGATAGCCTCAAGCAAAAGGAGCTCAGGGATAGTGTATAGGCCACGAGCAAAAGGAGACAGTGCATAGGCAATGAGTTCAATCCCCAGGGCTGACAAAGTAAACAAATAAATTATGAAACAGTTGATACCTTTATGAGCAAGACCTAATGTTACCAATCAAATAAATGTAAATTAAAAAGATATGTCTCTATCTGTGTCTGTCTGTCTGTCTTTCTGTCTGTCTTCATCCCTCCCCACCTTTAACTCCAAGGCCTTTATATACTAGCCAAGTGATCTACCACTGAAGTATATCCCCATCTCAAAACAGGTAAGTTTTTGGATTTCCAAATGGGCAAAACCTAGCATCTTTGCAGAGACAAAGATGATAGAGGTGTAGTGTGATGGACAGGCCATGCAAAAGTAACCAAGTCATTCAGCAAGGTATAACTGGATATGGATTTTGCCTTCTGTAAATGACATGATGTGGTCAAAAGTTGTGCTTCATTAATACTCTCAGAGAATGTCTACTAATCAAGGAAAATGCTGATAACACAACTACGAAGAGTAAGAGCACTGTGAGTTTTCTCATACCCTAAGATATATGAGCACAAGTAGAGCAACCCCAGAACTCAGAGCTTTAAGTCAGGAACACCGTCAGTTTGAGAACAGCCTGGACTATACTACCTAAAACTAAGTTTGACTACATTGGACAACAAAACTATGTGATTTTTACCTTCTTTGAAACATTCCCCCTCCCAATTTTCTCTATTTTTGTAGTGAATATTATATATTTTCCACTAAGTTTTAAAAATAAACTCTTATGAGTAACAATTACTGGGAAATGTTTAGGAAATAGATAATAAGAATAAAAGTATAAAATAAAGTAAAAGACTATCAATAGGTACCATAATTCTTTTGCGGATAAAGTTTTAGAGTTCATTGTAATAATGACTGTATAATTCTATGATTATGCTGCATCTATCCCTGCATTTGTCTAGAACCATCCTGTAAGGAGGATACACAGCAGGAGAAGTTATGGAGGGAAGAGGGCATCTGAGAGGCAGTGGGAATTCTGGAGTTTCCTTTTCCCTATGGAATCTGTCCTTTGACATTTTGAGTTTGTTTCTCTTATTTAGGTGCTGACGATGACCCCAGGGCTGTGTATACATTCTTGCTAAAAGACAATACCAGACCCTGTGGGCTTTTTATTGTTGTTGACTGTGGGACTTTAACTCTGGGCCTGTGTGCTGTCCCTGAGCTCTTTTGCTCTACCACTTAGAGCCACAGGACCACTTTCTGTCATTTTACTGGAGATAAGAATTTTGCAGACTTTGCCACTGGGGCTGGCTTCAAAACCATGATCCTCAGACCTCAGCCTCCTGAGTAGCTAGGATGATAGATGTGAGCCACCAGCACTTGGCCCTTGGGTCATTTTTTTTAAAAATAATGATAAAATTATAATGGAAAATCTCTTTAGCAAAAGAAAATGGCTGTTTGGGGATTAGCAATAACCAAGGTAATGTAAGCATGTCACTTACTTTCTGTGTAACCCCTTTTAATTACTCCCCTGCCCAGGGGTGAGAGCTGCAAGATTTGATCAACCCATCTCTGGTCTCTTCTACGGCGATTTCTGGAATATTTACTCCACTTCAGTTCAACCAGTCCTCTTAAACTCCTAGAAATCTTGGATCCTCATCCCCAGAAAGGTCAAATGGAGTCTCAGAAACATCAGATAATTTGTTTATAAGGATTCTAAATATGGTCCAGGGATTTCTAAATTAGAATTTACTACCTAGGCCCCAGGCCTGAGGAGAAAGCAGTTCCAAAATCTGAAGTTGGCTGTATAAGGTCACATGACTGGTTCTCCATTCTCTGTAATTAACCTTACCAGCTGTTCTCTGGAGTTTCATTCAGTAAAAGTAGGTTAATAAACTTTTAGGATTGTAGGTATGGGTAGAATTGGGCCATATTAGGACTTGGAAAATTAATTTGATTTTTTGTTAATATATGACAATGATTTTATGAATACTCAGAGGGACCAATCAGCTAAAAGAAAGTACCCCAAATTCTGAAAAGACACCCATGTTGCTGGGTTCTATCAATAATCACATAGTGACATTTAAAATGTATACATTTTCTTTGAGGAGAAAATTAAATTGATTTTCTGGAGGGTACTCATACACAAGACTAGTTACTGAAATCCACAGCTTCAATGTAGTTAAATTAATCACAGGTAAGTAAATTAGAAACTCAAGGAACTTCAGCACTTAGCAAGGGCAGGGAGGGGCCTGAGGGCATCTAACCCTTAAGGCTAAAAAAAGTGGGTCAGTAAGAACTTAGGATGCCAGCAGAGGATAGTGAGGAAGCCTCTGAATCCCTTGGGAAATTTCCTTCTGGAAAGAACAGAGCAACTAGCAGAGCACAAAAATGCCAGATTTGAATTCCATTCTCAACCACCTCCCACTTCACAAATATATATCCATATGTATTCCTCACCAGTTAGAGTTTGTTCCACGACTGTCAGATCTCTTTGAAAATATGTGCATTTCTATTTTTATAATGTTTATTATTTTTGCTTATAAAAGTAATGTTATAGAAAAAAATTAGGGAGTGCACACTTCCGTTTTGTGCTGAAGATTGTGTCTCCTAGGTTGGCAAATTGCTTGTTGAAATAAGTCTCTTTAGTAAAGGAAGGGAGGAAGGGTGGAAAGAAGGAAGGAAGGAAAGAAGGGAGGAAGGAAGGAAAGAAGAAAGGAAGGAAGGAAGAAGAGAGGGAGAGAGAGGGAAAAAACAACTCCCCCTAAAAGTCGGCCATAAACCATGACAAATATTGAACATCTGGAAACATTTTCTTCTAGTCTTCTTGTCTTTTTGTAGATGTGTGCATGGGGGGACAAATGTGTTTATACAAGTTAGGGAAATAGAATATTTGTGTTTTACTTTTCAGTTTGTGTTTTATTGTTGGCACTTCTAGAGTTATAAGATGTTGATTATCCTTTTACACAAAATCTTTGTGATTGATGATTCTTTTCACAGCATAAATTCCTTAAATGTTATTACAATGTCTAAGGGCAAAAATATTTAAACAAACGTTTTATATGTATCATATGTATCACCTAATTATCATCCAGAAACTATTTTCTAGTTTACATTCTTCACAGTAACTGTATTTGCAATATTCTTTTTTTTTTGCCAGTCTGGAGCCTTGAACTCAGGGCCTGAGTATTGTCCTTGCGCTTTCTCAAGGCTAGAGTTCTACTACCTGAGTCATAGCACCACTTCCAGCTTTTTCTATATATGTAGTACCGAGGAATTGAACCTGAGTCTTTGTGCATGCTAGGCAAGCACTCTATCACTAAGCCAAACTCCCAGCCTCCTTTGCAATCTTATAAACAAAAAGCATATTTAATTTTATTACCAGTAGTGTGGAAGTATCTTCCTTCAGGATTGTTTGTATTGCCTTTTCAGTTTTTGGAGAAGGTAAACATTTTTATCCTTTCTAACTCTAGCATGCAGTAATTTTAACTTTGCTTGTCTATATTTGTCTTGCTTTCTATTAAAGAATGTATTTTACTGATTTTTTTTTAAAAAAGGTTTTTAGGCCAGGCACCAAATCTCAAGTCTGTAATCTTAGCTACTTGGGAGTCAAAGATCAGAGGATCTGGATTTAAGACCTGCCAAAGCATAAAAGTCTGCGAGACTCCATCACAATCAATCAAATAGGAAGACCAGAGTAGCCTGGACATAAAGTGAGACCCTACTCAAAAAATAATGCAAAAACCACTTGAGATATGACTCAAGTGTTAAAAGGACTTGCCTTACAAGTGCAATGTTCTGAGCTTAGTCCCCACTGTCACCAAAGAAAGTTGTAGATATTGAAGATTTTTAACTAATTGAACATATATCATCCATTGTTTCTTTTCTTCTTCTTTTTTTTTTTTAACTTTTGAGCCTTACTGGGTTTAAACTTGGGTTCTTGTGCTAGCTCAGCTTTCTTGTCTGGCTGGTGCTGTGTCATGACGAGCGTTGTTTTTTATTTCAGAGGTTAAGTCTTGCAGAATTTTCTGCGTTGATGGGGCTGGAACATTGATCCTCTAGATCTCATTCTCTAGTGCAGCTAAAATTACATGCATCAGCTCCCAGCATTGAGATCTTCTTTTTATTTTCTATGTGATTGTTCTCTAAAAATATGGAAACATTTGTATAAATACATTTTAGAGAATATTCTTCATAGTCAAGCCAAGTCAATTTTTATTTCTTCCATATTTTTATTTAGAAAGTCATTTCCCACCTAAAATTAAATATTTATGTACAGTTGTTTTGTACTAATTTATGATTTTTTTTAAAAAAATCCATTTACTTGTTAGCTGGATGGTGACACTTGCCTTTAGTTCTAGATACTCAGAAGGAGGGTAAGAGGAAGAAGAATCATTTGAGCTTAAGAGCTTGAGACCAGACAGGGCAATGATGAGGCCCCATCTCAAATGAACAATAACTACTCATTCCTTCTGGAAATATTTCAGAAATGGTGTGAGAAAAGGCCCAAACAGAATTTTTGCCAGTTATGTCAACCTGGTTTAGTGGCTAACTTCCTGTTCATAGAGGACTTTATAGCACTTCCTCTATTGAATAGTTGGCCCATGTTTAGATGCTGGTGTGCATGTAACCTGCTCTGGGGAGGGATGGGATCAGTTTCCCAAGTCTTCCTGCATAGTACTTACTGCATGACAGCCACAGGTGGCCAATATGCTCGTATGAAATACTCAATGAATGTGTCACGGATACACCTGGAAAGTTTAATTCAAAGCCAGTCAAAACAATCAAAAGCAGTTTGATTGGCTTGATCAGCTTAACTTTTTTTCTCCCTTACTTGGCTGGCATTTTATTATACCATTCACAGCTCCAGCCTGTTTTTGTTTTGTCGTTATTTTGGAGATGGAGTGTCATCGATTTTTTTCAGGGCTGGCTGCAAATCAGTCCTCTGGATCTCAGCCTTCAGACTAACTACAATTATAGACATAAACTATTGATTTCAGCTTCTATTAGCTTTTGATCTTCTTCTTGACCTTTCACTATTATTGTCTAGATATATCTATCATGAAAATATGGTAATGATTTCTTATGGGCCTCAGGATTAGGACTAAGTTACAGGCCTCAAGGACTTTCATGTTTTTCCAGGAATAGTTACAATGTTTGTTTCTTATGCTGGGTTTAGGACTTGAATTCCGCCCAGGTGCCCAGAACTTTTGTGTTCATGGCTGAACTAAATCCCTAACATTTTTATACTTGAGCTACAGCTCCATTTAGGCTTTTATGTAGTTAATTGGAGTTAATAGGAGTCTCATGGTCTTTACTGCCCATAGTTTTAAACCAAGATTCACAGATCTCAGCCTCCTGAGTAGCTAGTATTTTAGGTGTGAACCACCAAGGCCTGGTTTCTAGAACTTTTTATCTAGGCTAGTATTCTAATCACAGTCGCTTGGCTTTTGTAGCTGTGATCATGTGTATGAGCCACTGAGCCCAGCTTAATTTAATATGATATTCTTTTTTAAACAGCACAATTACAAGTACAAATTTTACAGACTTCTAGAGAATTTAGATATGCCTGAAGTGTGCAAATACATGAATGTATGAGTGCATATACATGCATGCAGGTTCTAGTCTAAAAGAAAAGAAATTGGAGACTTTTTTTTTTTAAGAAGACTATAAACCTGACAGAACCCTCAAAATGTTTTTCTTTTTTTTTTGTTAAGGCTATGTATCTAGATCTGGCCTCGAACCTGTAATCCTGCCTTGTTTACCTGTGGTGGAATTAGAAATATGTGCCATGACACTTTCTACTTTGTCTTTATTGGTAAGCTATTTCAATGTCTACCCAGTCTTCAGTGCACAAATTAAGTGTGAACTGTCACAATGAATTTAAGTAAATGTAACTTATCTAGATGTATACAATTCTTCATATACTCATTACCATTACTTAACCATGAAACCCAAACCTAAACACGAACAAAACTATAAAGCCAACACTTTAAATAAACTTAAGGAGACAAATGATGCTTTATGCTCCCATCACAAACATGGCACTACTGCCCATATGAGACTGTTGCCTGCTAAGGAGAGGGCTTTAAAAAAATTCCTCCTATTAGACTTCTATATGCTCATTACAAGTGAGCCGACTGACTTATATCAGACCTTGTTCATCATTCCGACCACCAACCATTAATCTTTATTTTTCTTCAAGAAATCTTTAGAACCCAAAGTCCACTGCATCAATCCATGTGGATTTTTACCAACACCAGCTCTGGAACTTCTCACAAAGAAATATTTTTCTGAAAGATTTTGTTTGCGGAAGTTGGTAAGTTCAACCAAAGTAATTTCTACTTTATAGGCTTAGGGCATTCATTTATCCCATGAAATGAAGGACTCTTTCTGAAACCAAAAAGAAATGGCTTCAAGATGAAAAATAGTGATTAAGTATTTTAACAAAATAATTTTTAAAAGTATAATTTGTATCTTGTATTGTTTACAATTTGAGTGCTATTATTTATAGGCTAAGAGCTTAATTATAAAAGAGCTGTCTGCAACATTTCATGGAATAAAATTTCTCAATTTTATAGGAAAATATCATACAAGACTTTTGGGTTGTTCCAGATCCTCTTTCTTAATAGTTGTTGAAAGCTGTTGACTTTTAGAAATGAACATGTTAATCTGAGTGTAAAGAAGGAGGATATGCAGAAAACGGAAGAAAGTCCAAGTCACCATGCATCAGGCGGCTAATAAAGTAGGGTCAGGCTCCTTGAAACACACAACTGAGATTTGAGAATTTTTGAATAACAGAAGATGTATTTTCACCAAGTTACTTTAATGGTGTAATTTTCTACCAGGGTCATGAATTAGATCCTAAAGTCTGGTAGTAATTCTTAATAGGGGGTGATTTTTTGCATCCTGAGTCATCTGACGATGTCTTATCTCAGTGTGTTGGCATCTAAAAAATATACCTTTTGGGCCAGGAGTTTGGCCTAGTGATAAAGTGCTTGCCTAGCATGCACAAAGCCCTGGATTCAATTCCTTGGTACCACATTCATAGAAAAAGCTGGAAGTGGTGCTGTGGCTCAAGTGGCAGAACACTAACCTTGAGAAAGCCCAAGGACAGTGCTCAGGCCCCGAGTTCAAGTCCCAGGGTTGGCAAAAAAATTCCTTTCAATGCACAGAACAGCCTATCAAGTTATCCAGCCTAAATGTCAATACTGCCAACATTGTGGATTTGAGTGTTTATGCCTGAGGGCATTATCCTGTGTGCACTGGGCTGGAGTGAAAGGCCATGTCTCAGTGTTTCCTCTTGTTTTACACACACACACACACACACACACACACACACTATATATATATATATATATATATATATATATATATATATATATATATATATATAAGCCTTCCCATACAGCCTCTGGCAGCACAGGTTAGTCAAAGGAGGATGGAGTTATACATTTGTGTATTGAACTTGACATGCACAGCCCCCTATACAAGGAACAGATAAAAGTACCACTTCAAAGCAGATTTATCAATTCATTTATTCATGTGTGGAGCTAGTTTTAAGCACACACATGTAGCATCCTACTTAGGCTAAGGTGATACTCCTGAATACCATCAAACCTTCCCCCTCATGGAGCTTACAGCCTTGAGGGGATTGGCTAGGTTACCAACAAGAGGCCATTCTATAAAATGACTCTGTCAAATGTCCATGATGGATACTTACTACAGCGGCTGAAAAAGACCCTCTCATATTCCCTTCTTCATTCCCTTCTGACACTAAAAGTGTCACACAAGGTCAAAACAGTGACAGGACTGACACTCCATCCCTGATGTACTGTTCCTTAACAGGGGGGATACAGCCAAGCATTGTTGCCTGGAATTGACCTAGTATTTTCACACCTGATCTCCTCTAAACATATAGAGATACAAAGCCCTTTTTAGGAAAAAATATCACACACACAACACAAAAGAAGCAAGGGCCTTTTCCATCTTCTTGCCATTATACCACCTGGAGTTCCTATTTTTTTTAGCTGGTCCTTGTGTATATGCCCTTGTTTTTAATTAGATTATAAACCCCTGACCTACAAGGGCCAGGTCTTCCATTTCCTTTGCAATCTTTTGCAGCACTGCAGTCACCCAATAAAATGCCCTCTGAGCGAACGAACCTGTAGAGATAAAAATACTTTATGGTATTCCCATTTATAGGTGTCATGCTTTTATTCTGCTTTGTGATAGGACTGTACAGTATAAGCCCCGAGAAGGCAGAGAAAACGGCTTGGTGCTCTCTTCTACTCAGCAGGCACCATGCAAAATTTGATGCTCGCACAGCCTTTGGATTCTCTGGATAATATCAGCATGCTGGGGAGTTTTTGTGTATCTGAGAGGCCGTGAGCCTTTCCGCAGTGGTTAATGTTCCTTCCTGTCCACTGTCAGGCACCTCGGACAGGGTTATGGCACTGCAGATATCCCTCTCTCCACCCTCCCTCGCCCATGATGCTTATTTATTTATTTTTATTTTTTATTACCAAGAAATCCGCCCGAGAAAATGGCACACGCTGGCATCACCCCAGACCTAGCGAGGAAATGAACTGAGAGGAAGGAGACTGAAGGCAGGTCGGAACGGGGTCTGGATGGCTTCAGAGACTCCAGCCACGACCTGAGGAGCAGGACGCCAGGCGCAGGAGGCCCGCAGTCCCCGGGCCCCCGAGAGGGAGGAGGGCCGCCCTCCCCCGCCCGCGCGCCCCCCGCCGGCCCCGCGCGCCCCCGCCGGGAGCTGTCCAGACGGCCCCGCCTGCGCCTACCTGGGCACTCACCCGCGCCGCGCGGCCTCTCCACCTCCCACCCCGGCCACGGGGGCCCCCGACTCGGCTCGGGCCTGCGCCGCCGCCGCCTCGGAGGAGCCCCGCGGGTGGCGCCTCCGCCTCCGCCTCCTCCAGCCGGCGAGCGAGCGGCCAGACAGCGCCGGAGGTGGGGCGGGGGCTCGGCGGGCTCGCCCCCGGGGCCGGGCGTCTGCCGGGGGCGCGGGGGCCGGCCCCGCCCCGCCGCCTAGCCTGGCCTCTCCCTCCCGGCTCCCTGGATCCGCGCCGGGAGGAAATGATGTGTTGCTGGCTGGTTAATCACAGCTCCAGACACTCATTGGCCGGGCGCTCCGCAGCCACTTCCTCCTCCTCCTCCTGCTCCTCCTCCTCCCGCTCCCGCTCCTGCTCTTTGCAGCCGCCGCCGCCGCAGCCTCTCCGCCCCCTTACCCCCCGCGCCCGGGGAACTTTTCCACTCCGGGTCCCGTCTCCCTCGTCGCCCCCGGGGGCCGCCGCCTGCGCGCAGCCGGCCTCCCCGCCCGACCTCGCCGCCCGAGCCGCGGCGCCTCGGGAAGTTTATTCTGCCTGCCCCCTCCTCTCCCTCCTCCTCCGGCTGCTCTTCACCCCGCCTCCTCTCTCTCCCTCCTCCCCCGCCCCCTCCCCCGGCTCCTTCCCCCGGGTGGCTGCTGCCGCCGCCACCACCGCCGCCGCCGCCGCCGCCGCCAGCCTGCTCCTCCTCGGCCCGCCGCGCCGGCCCCCGGGCGCGCAGCCCCCGGCCACGCTGCGCTCCGCCCTGCGCCGCCGCCGCCTGGAGCCGGCTGCCGACCCTCCTCCGCCCCGCAGAGTTCCGGGCTCCCTCGCCGGCTGCACCGCCCCGCCCCGCCCCGCGCCGCCCCGCGCCGCCCCGACCTGCAGCGCCGGGCTGCCGGGAGCACTCCGCCTCCCTCGGCTCGGCACCGCCGGCCGCGACGGGACCCGAGGTGAGGACGGGTCGGCGGGCGAGCGGACGGGGACCGGGGCCGGGAGGACCGCGCGGGCGGTGGGAGCCGCGAGGGGCGGCGGGGAGGGGGGGTGGGAGGGTGGGCGTCTGCGGTGCCTCCCCCTCTCCTCCATTCTTTCTCCCGCGAGCGAGCTCGACCCCCCCCCCCCCCCCCGCCTCGTTTTGTGGAGGAACCGAACTGTCTCTCTCTGGGCCTGAACCGCTGGTGGATCTGGAGGACGGAGGCGTGGAGTGTGTGCGTGGGGGGTGTGCACTCGTGTGTGTGTGTGTGTGTGTGTGTGTGTGTGTGTGCGTGTGCGCGCGCGCGCGCGCGCGTACTGGAGTCAACTCCGGCCGGCCGTGCGTGCGCCCCGGACTCGTGAGTCGATCTGGCTGCTGTCGGGTCCCACGCCGGGCTCACCTTCCAGACCGAGCCGGGTGGAGCCGAGCGCCGGGCTCCTCACCCCCCCCCCCCTCGGATACCCATCCTCTCCAAGAGGAATTCTCTGCCGGAGAAGAGACAGCCAATAAACTCTGCTCAACTCCTTCCCTCCCTCCCTCCCTCCTTTCTAGCTGCAGTTTCAAAAAGCTTCAAAGCCAGGAATGTGGATTCATCTTCCGATCCCCAGAAGGCAAATGTGGTTACAGATGTTGCCCGGTACTTTGCCAAGTTTAAAAACCCTGCCTTCAACACTAACCAAAGCGGTGAGGCTCGAACCTCGGGCGGCCGGGGAGCCAATGTGGCTCTCCGGATCCAGTGACGGCCTCGGGATTCGTGGAGCTCTAGACTGGCTCGTTTCTGTCCGATGCCAACCACCGCCCCCCCCCCCCCGAACTCCTGCCTGACACCCCGAGTTTTCCGTGCAGGAGGGGAGCTATGGAGTCAGCAATTAAGGGAAGAAAGCCTTCCATTTGGTAGTAAATAAATGAAGAAGTGTTGGTTAATTAGTTGTCAGTAATTTGGCTTTTGGAGAGAGGTGAAGGCTGTATGGTGAATTTTTTTTTCTTTTATTGGGATTTTCTTTCTCCGTTGAGGTATACGTGGTGGACGTTGGAAGATGGGAAGAGGATGCCATCCTATAATGTTCTGATATTCTTTAAAAAAAAAACAAAACCTTGAACTAAGATATAACTCAAAATGATTTTTAAGAATCCCTCCCCAAAGATACAGACTGCTCTGACAATCCAAAGGTGGTGGCAAAGAATAGATACCATCTTCCTTTTTCCCCAAAAAATTCTTCATGGAAAGATGGGGGTAAGAAATTTTAGAGATGGGTTGATCCATGTGGCTGCCTTAAATGGAAACACTATAGTATGTCCTGGCACTTGTCTCTGGAGGTGGGTTGCTGGCCCGAGGCCCGGGCTTGGGCAGCTTGCAGACAGACACTAGTCTTGTGCTGACCTTAGACACTAGCCTTGCCTTGAAGCTTTACAGAGTTCAAACTGCTCAAGTAGAAATATGCTCATCTAGATTGAAGATGGGGATACTGGGATCAGAAAGTTATTTTTGGTTTGGGTAGAATCTGGATCAGGGTTTTCTAAGATCAAATTCGAATTTTGAGATTCAGTTACTTTTGCTTATTCTGCTGGAATTAACACGTGGATGTGTTTTGAAGCTGAAATTGTCCTGGATAATGATGCTTCTACATTATCCATTATGCTGAGACCCAAAGATGGTATATGATACTGAGATAAATTCTGGCTAGATGACAGAGGTCACAGACCAGGATGGACATGAATGAAGTTCTTGCTGTCCTTTTTCAGTTGTATTTCTGAATTTTACCTTACATAAAACTTGTTAGTCCTCTTACCACTCTTGCACCTTTGAAGATAATGATCATTTGAATCCTACTATCTTCTTGTTAGTGCAGATAAGTTAAAGGATATTAAGGATGCAGAATGAAGATGCCCTACTAAGAAATGTGAATTTAGCAGTGAAGACATTAACTAATTTATTAGTATTGTAATGGCTTCTTTTTAAAGTAGCGAGTTACCACTAACAGTGGTTCAATTGGTTGATAGAAGTTATGCCCCTTACTTATGGTTAAAGGGAACTAGTCCTGAATAACCATGTTAAGGGATTTTAGAGTTTAAGTAGACTAGCCTTCTGGGGAATGGTGGGGGTGGGGGTGGTACAGAAAGGATTTGAAAAATGATCTTGCTCTTCAAGGTTATAAGGTGAAAATGGACTCATTGCTGTCCTCTGTGGCTTGTTTGACTGTTGGATCCTTGGATCTTGATTTATTTTGTGTATAAGGAGATCTCATTTCCAACTTCTTAGAAGTGATGGCAAGCCATCCATGATGGAGAAACCCTTTTATGTCTTTGTGTGAATTTGATGACTGTGGTGCTCTATTATGTGCGCATGTGCAGAACTGTGCTTGGCTCTTAAATGTACCTTTCTATGGCATTTCCTCAACTATTATGTAGTTCTTAAATAGTTTTACCTGCCTCCAATAAGAAACCGTTGCTTGACAGATTTACATATTGGAGTGGGGATTTGAACCAGAGGTTTGTGGGATTCCAGGACCCATTTTCTTGTCCACTGTTGTTAGGGATTAGCAAATTTCATTCATTCATTTACTGTCTTCATGGTTATACCATGGGTAACTTACAGAAAAATGAATGTATAATGTTTTTCTTTAAAGCATCGGTGCACTTCAACATAATTTAATGATATGTTTTAAGAAAAAATAACATTGCTGCTATACAGAAAGCTAGCTAGCTCACTAATAAGGAATAGAAGATAATCATAAAGATGCATTACGCTTGGACTGACACCTCAAATTCAGGAAAATGAATACCTGATCTTGTGTGCTGTAGGTATATAGGATAAGGGCGGGGGAGGAGGATGGATGATACAAAATTGGTGGATTTTAGACTGGGTGATGTGTTCACAGATGCAGATCTTATTTTTAAACTTTATAAACCACATATATGATTTATCTTTTTTCTGTAGAATGATAAAAACAATGAAACACATAATCATTCACATAATGAGTACATAGGGAATATGTGTGTACTGTTTTGACTGCATGGAGGAAGCAGCTGATTGATAAGATCCACCAGGAATAATGTTAAAGCAGCTGATGATTTGTTATCTAGTAAGGATGAGGTATGTCCTCTTCTCTTTTCTCCTTTCCCTTCTCATTTCCAATATTGTGACTAAACCGATAGTGTAGATGGCACTGGGGCTTTGTCAGAGTGCAGGTATAGAAGACTGGGCAAGGCTGGACCTTTTTCTACCTCACTTTGTCTTATGTGTCTAGTACTTGGAATGGGGCATGCAATGTTGTCATGGAGTGTTAAAACACTTCTGTTTGCCAGACAATGGTGATTCACACCTGTAATCCCTAGCTGTAATCAGAAGACTGGGATCTGAGAGTTGTAGTTCAAAGTCAGGAAACTCAGTAAAATTCTTAACCGCATTTAACCGCTCCAAACACAGAAGTGAAGCTGAAGCTCAAGAAAGTGGTAGAATGCCAGTCTTGAGTGAAAAAACTAAGGGGACAAAACCCAGGACTAGAATTCAAGCCTCAGTACTGACACCAAACCAAACCACACCAAACGCTTTTCTTCTTTAGCCAATGGTAAAATGATCATTCAGAGTTGGAAGCAGAATCTTAAGTTAGAACAGTGCCTGGATAGAATGTTGACAACTTTAAACTGGTGAGGCTGGGAAATAAAGCTGTCCGAGATTTTAATTTGAATCCACAGTCTCGTATTTTATTTTCCCAAGCAAGTGTTAGGCACTGTGGCTTTATTCCTGGAAACGAGGATTTGGAATTGGGTTTCCTGGTACAGAATGCTTTCTTTGATCTCTGGGAGCGAAAACTTTGTGTTTCTTTCCATGGCCAATTCTAGCTCTCAGAAGATCCAAATGGAAGATTTACCTCTTCTTTTTAGGTATTGGACTAAGCTCTTGCTTGTCATGCTAGTTTAGGAATCAAAGGTCCAAAGTAGCATTGTGAATTGGAAAGGACATTCGAATGCAAGATTCCTTTTAAAAGAGCTTTACCATCTTGGTATAATTGGCACCCCCTTGTCTTTGGTTCAGCTGGAAGATAAGTTCAGCTGTAAGATAAATTGCCTCTCACAATTAACTAAGACTTGTCAGGGGAAGCGAGGAGGCTGAGGAGGGAGCTGTGTAGAGCACTTGTGTAGCATGCTTGAGGATATCAGTCCTTGTAAAGTTAAACCCTGAGCAACTCCATGTAGTTAAGTGGCTGCATGGTGGAGTAGATGTATATGCCTGTGTTCTTGTAGGCAGTTCTAGGAGTATGAACTTGTTTCTCATATAATCCCTGAGAGCTTTGTTTTCCAGAGCAAGTAGTACTTAGTTGTTTGGCTTTGGAGTTTTTAATCTACATTCTACTTTACCCATTAAGGTTGCTTCATTGTTTACTTTGGGTGTTTGGTCTTTATTCTGTGACTGGGAAAGTAACTTTAACTTTCACCCTTTCCAAATTCTGTAGAGGTACATATAGTAGATGAAGGTTGTTGTGTGGGGGATGAGAGAGCAGGCACATTTAACACAGTGTCCTGATCTCCAAGAGGCCAGCTCTTCATCCATACTAAGGGTTGTCCTGGGCTATGTGGCCCCTTAATCCTTCCCCCACCTCCTCCAGGACTCAGAATAATCTCACTGCTGAAAAGAACATATTTTGCCTTTTGATGGTCTCCTAGCATTTTATCACCCTCACCCCTCATTTTGGGTCTGGATTGATATCTTTCAGGGCAAGGGTACAAGTTATTCATTCTTCCATTTATTCATTGACTTGATTCATTCCTCTTCACTAATTTAAAACCTTGAAATTTTCTCACTAGGCTTCTGGATGGCAAGGGCTGTGTCTTCCTCTTTTGTGGATTTTTTTTTTTTTTTTTTGCACCTAACACAATTGTTGGCCCAGATCACGCAGCCAATAAATGGTTTTGTAATTGAATGAGTGGATGGCTGCATGCTAGTGGAGTGGAGGAACCTTGTCCTTTATGGAGTGGAAAATCTCAGGTCAGGGCAGATACAAGTCACTAAGCATGATTCTGAGGTTCTTAAACATGGGTGGGAAGCAGGGATGAAAGATACTCTAGGACTTAGAGGTGAGGAACCTCTTTTTCTGCCTGGAGCCATAACACCAGTTGACCATAAAACAACATTAACTGAGGTCGTGACCAGAAGCTGTACTCATCAGCTCTGTCAGGTACAAATTTCTTTCAGGCCTGTGGGCCTGTTGGGTAAGAATACCTGCATTTGACATTCCTCTTGACCCCCTTTTTTTGGTACTGAGTATTGAACCCAGGACCTTTCATACTTACTGAATTATATCTTCCATCCTGACCCTTCACTTTTTTTATGCTTGACTGTAACTTGTGCAGATTTATTGTATTCTTGTTAGTTTTTTTTTTTTTTTATTTAATATTTAAGAGAGACACCTCTCTTTATTTTGTTTTGTTTTGCCAGTCCTGGGCTTGTGCTCAGGGCCTAAGCATTCTCCTTGGGCATTCTCAAAGCTAGAACCCTACCATTTGAGCCATAACACCACTTCTGGCTTTTTTTCTACGTATGTGGTACCGAGGAATTGAACCCCGGTCTTTGTGCATGTTAGGCAAGCACTCTTACCACTAGGCCAAACTCCCAGCCCTGAGAGACACCTCTCTTTGGGTTAAGGTTTCAACAGATGTTTTATATCCTGCAGTGCAAGGTATTTGTGTGTGAATTTGGGACTCTAATACTTAGTTGAATGCTTCTAATTTTCTCCTTGGCCTATGTCCCCAAACAGTTGATGGTAAAAACAGAATGGTAGGCAGTACTTGTGTCAAAGGTGAAAGAATGTGAATGACCTCTTTGGAAGATGGAGGGAACCCAAAGTCAACTCTCAGTTGGTTTTAAGCGTTGGCTTGAGTGGGCATAACCTCGTAGAACTTTCCAGCATGAATACTTGATGATTAGATCGTTTGCTCATTTACGAAAGCCAAGATTGGCCATTCACGGTTGCTTAACAGTGTATTTGCCATTGAAAATGAAGATTACCCTAGGCTTTATTGCTTTTGTGGTCAGTGATAAACTACTGATTGAACTACTACAAAAGTAACCTTGAGTCTTAAGAGAAATGAGGAGAGGTGATTAAAAGAAGATGACAGGTGATATTGGACAAAGCTGGGTGGAAAGAAGTGGGATGGATGTTGGAGTTGGGAGCAATTGTGAACTGAGAAAAATGTGTGGTGAAAAGCATTCTGCTATAGAGGGGATGGGTTGGCTCATATTTAAGGGGAATATTGAATCTTTCACTGGTATACTTTTGCTCTAGGCAGAAATAAAATGTACTTGATTACTGTTCTTAAGTTAATGCTTATAAGCAGAAAGTTGAAACTTGCATTTGTGTCTCGTCAAGAAGTATACATAGGAATAGTCAGGCAGTAGGAAAAGCTCTATGTGGTTATCTAGAATGGTTCTTCCCCTCCTTTTTGGAAAGCAAAATACTAATGGACAAAAAGCATGTCAGGTGATTTTTTTAAAACTTTTTTTTTGAACTTGAAGAACCAGAATTGTTGTAACATGATTATAACAAGTTTCTTATATATGTGACCCAGTGAAAACTGGAAAGCTTGCTCTTTAGAGATTTAGACATAAAGATTTTGTTTCAGTGTTCTGAGCCATGTATTTTTGATCAAGATTTAGTAAACATACTCATACATGCGTGCATACATACATGCATATTAGAAGAAAGCTAAATTACAGGTTTTACAAAACAATATTGTAATGTTTTCTAATTTCTGTTCAGTTTTTATTAAAAAATTCTGATCTGTATCTCCTAAATTAATTTCAAAACTTGCTAATGGGACCTAATCAGCAGTTTAAAAAAAAAAAAAAGCAACAACAAAACAACCCACAACTGTTCTGTGCCAGGTACTGTGGAAATTAGCCTTAATTTGTTTATTGAATAGTTTCTAGTATGGATGAGGATTTTTTTTCTTTTTGCATGGATTTTATTCATTCTATACAAACCCCACACCTCTGTATACATCTCTTTGAACAAATAAATCCTGTTTTAGTCTTCACTTGTTTCTTTAAATCAGATTAAAGAGACTGATAGGTGAACAGTTATAAGAAGTGTATCATTGTTTTGTTGATCTCAGAATCAACATGGGGCTGATTGAATAAAACTGATGGCAGGAGCCCTCTGTGTGTTCATTTAAAAAATATTTGAATGGCAAGGTGACTTTTAGTAACAAGGATGAAGCTGGAGTACCTGTCCACACCGAAAGGATAGGAATGTAATTTCATGTATCATTCAGAAATAAAAAATGAAAAATTGATACCCCATTAATTAATTTACATTAGTAATATAGGAATAGAGCTGGCTCATTGCATTTCAAACATAAACTTAGTCTAGTGTTGGTAGCTTATGCCTGTAATCCTAGCTAATTAAGAAGCTGAGATCTGAGGGTCAAGATTTGAAGTTAGCTGGGGCAGAAGACCTGAGACTCTTATCTCCAATTAATCAGCAAAATTTTGGAAAGGCAGGAATGACTCAAGAAGTAAAATACTAGCCTTTAGTAAAAAAAGCCAAATGCAACCACACCCTGGTAAAACACACACACACACACACACACACACACACACACACACACGCACACACGCACACACACGCACGTGCGCGCGCGTGCATTTTCACACAAAAGAGACAAACTTAACTGTTGCCATTGTCCTCCTTCGTAAAATTTCCGTGCCTCTTGCTCCTTCCTCTTTTCTCTCTCTTTTTTTTTTCCTTCTTTGACCTTCATCTATTGAGCATTTCTCAGTTCATCTGTACTTGGGGCTAGGCATGGAAAGCTCAGTAAACCAACTTGATGATCTTCAGGTGGACTATAGAAGAATTACACATCTCACTATAAACAGCTGAGTGTTGTATGTTGGTCATAAGATATAGAGGGATAAGGATCAGCCAACATCTTTGAGGAAGTAGTTGTTTGGCTAGCCTTTGAAAGAGGTACCATTTTGATGTTATCATTATGATTGGTGTCTGAATGTGGGGAGGCTATGGATTAGGCATCCTTCCAAAAAAAGAGTATGGGGCATATTTGCTCACATTTAGTTTTTGTTCAGGAACCAGTTTGTGCAAAACATAGTTACTTAACTTTTAATCAATAGAATCAAACTGTGTCCAAGCAATGCTGAGTCTCAAGACCTGAGACCGCAGGTCAGCTTAGTGGAGTTTATTAAGGTGAGAGTGGTAGAAGGAAGGTAAGAAATGGATATTTGGAGCCAAATTCTGGTTTTCTCAGAAGGCCAAGCTGAAAGTTAAGATAGTGTTTGGAAAACAGGCTCTCTTGAGCCCTCTCCAAATCATTCCACTTAGTTCTCTCACTTAGTCTTATTATCCCCATTGTGCAGAAGGAGAAAGAGACCTTGAACTGATGAGCTAAGGGAAATCACCCACACAGAGAGTTCAAACCTTATGACAAAAAACCCCCCCCAAAACCAAAAAAGTTATATAGCATGTGCAGGTTCATACCTATGATTTTTTTTTCTTTTTTGTGGGTCATGGGGCTTGAACTCAGCCTGGGTGCTGTCCTTGAGCTCTTCAGCTCAAGGCTACCACCCTACCCTTGAGCCACGCCTCACTTCCCATTTTCTAGTACTTACTTGGAGATAAGAGTCTCAGGTTCTTTAGTGCCCAGGCTGGCTTTGAACCTGATCCTCAGATCTCAGCCTCCTGAGTAGGTAGGATTACAGGCTTGAGCCACTGCACCATCATACCTATGAATTTTAATCCACGTGTTAAGTCCCCAGCTCACTGTGCTGTACAGCAGAAGTGGAAAACAGGTAGACCTGACATATTGTATTTGAAAATTTGAAACTGAAGAAAAAAAGTGATTGTTGCTAGTTAAAAATGAGATCTCCCTTAAATTTTTTTTTTAAATTTTACTTAGGTGTTGATTCACACCCCTAATAACTATGACGATTATTAATATACTTATCCCTGCTACTCAGGAGGCTGAGAGCTGGGGAATCTCAGTTCAGAGACAGTCTGACTAGGCAGAAAAGACTGAGGGACTCCATGCTGGATTGGAGGTGTGGCTCAAGTGGTAGAGTGCTAGATGTGAGCAAGAAAGCTTAGTGACAGCATAACACCCTGAGTTCAAGCCCCAGTATAGGTAAGTATGAAAGCTATCCACAGTCTGCCCTTCCTACAGTCCATATTTCTAGCTGCTCTTACACATTGTACCTGCAGAGCTGCTTGAGGTTGAATCTGTACTGTGTTTGCCACAGTTCCTGATCACCCTGTTTCCTCTGACATTTGACTCTTGGTGATTGTTGCTATTTCTTTCGTAGTTTCTTCTTGCTAAGATTCCTCTTATGCTTCTTTCTTCCTGTGTGCTAACTGCATGGTCCCTATAGTAATATGACCTCTTGATCTCTGCTCTCCTGGGCATGATAATTTTGTGTGTGTGGGTGATGGTGGGATACCCGAAAACCAGGAAAGAAATAGAATAGATGAAACAAGAGATTTAGCTTAGTGGGAATGCTGTAGACCTTGGTTAAAAAAAGTCATATCTGTGATGAGAGGGAGGGTGGGATGTGTGCAGATAATACTGAGTTTTGAAACTTGGATTACTGGGAGAGTGATGCTGGTCCTAAAAGAAAATGTGACCTTGGCATGAGGAGCTGTTTTGGAAGGGATTGTGGCATTGGGGTGTTGAAGTTCTGGTGGAATAAGGATTTGGAAGATGTCTTACTTGAGTTCTATGAGACATTGCAGAAATGGAAGGGGGTTCCTGGAGAGGAGGGTTTGAGGGGCTGGCTTTGAGTAGTGGTAGCATCTGTTTTGGAGGCCTTTGAGAGGACGAGCATGCCCTGGGAAGAGCAAGCCAAGGTCTGGGAAGAGCAAGCCAAAGTCTTCATGATGGAGCCTAGATCTGCTTGGTAAAACCAGCCAGCTACAAATAGTTCAGAGTCTCTTACTGACTTTTTGAAAAAGGGTCAGATTTCTTATCTCACAAGCAAGTCAAATGTTTATCCTAACAAAGGAGTAAAATAACAACCTGGCTTTCGAACATGGGAACTTTTGATGTTATTTTGGTGCTTGTAAAGGGGCCTTGACCTTAGAGCCTTGGCACTATCCCTTAGTGGGCTAGAATGCTGCTGCTAGCCACAGCTTCACTTCTGGCTTTTTGGTGGTTACTTGAAAAGTCTCTGGACTTTGCTGTCAAGGCTGGTATCGAACCTTTATCTTTAGATTTTAGCCTCCTATTGAACATGGAAACTTTTGATTCATGGAACTAAGGAATCAAAGTCAGACATGTTCTTTGATGATGACACCAGTAACCTACATGTGTTCAGAGTTTACGGAGTCTTATTCAAAAACTGATTCTCACAGTTTTGACTCACAGGTAATAGAAAAAAGTTTCTGGAATCTTAAGACAGGAGCAATGCCAGAAGTGAATGATTGGATTCCCTCCTCCTTTCTTTCTTTGTCTCTTTCTCTATATTCCCTCTTCTCTTGGGATTTATTTTAGCCAGTTTAAGAATGGAATGTTCTTTCTAAATTCTGATAAGCCTTTTCCTCTGTTGCCATGTTTGCTTAGCATTCCCTTCAAATCCTTGTTTTTTGATTAGCAAGGTCCACCTCAGCCTTATTGTTGCAGGATGTTCTGTGTGCAGGTGGGGTGAATCTTTCTCAGATATGGGGGCTGTGTGTGAATGCAAATCTTCCAGAGGGTTGTTCTTTTCTTCTCAGGCATCTCACTCCTTTTGAGTACAGTACATACAACTCTTAACTTTAAAAAAAATAAACCAAAACTCAAGTTGGTATTTTCAACTTTTGCTCATAAATAGCTTTATTTTATTATACTTGCAATTAATAAGGTTTCCTACACATGTTTTTCCTTAAGAATCAAGTGCTTTTATTAAGATTTTAAAGAATTTTTTGTATTTTTCCATTCTTGAAAGAAAAATATTAAAATGAATTTTGGGGACTGGAGATGGAGCCTGATGGTTGAGTACTTGCTTTGGCATGGAAGGTGGAAGGCTCTGTCTGTGTTCAGTTACTAGCACTCTAAAAAGGAGAAGGGAGTAGGG
Source organism: Megascapheus bottae (assembly GCF_031878675.1). NCBI lineage: Eukaryota > Metazoa > Chordata > Mammalia > Rodentia > Geomyidae > Megascapheus > Megascapheus bottae. Next base: position 22,513,129 of record NC_143520.1, read on the forward strand.
AACTATAGTTACACTATTATGTATATTATTATATATGCCAGCTAATATTTATTTATGTATTGGAGACAAAGTCTTACTATGTTGCCTAGGTTGCCCTTAAGGTTTAGGGTTATAGCAATCCTCCTGACTGAGCTGTCTAAGCAGCTGGAACTACAAGTGTATGTCACTGTCCTATCAATGCATGTTTTGTTTGTTTGTTTGTTTTTGAGGGGAGTGTGCCAGTCCTGGGGCGGGAACTCAGGGCCTAAGTGTTGTCACTGAGGTTTTCCATTCAAAGTTCACTGTCTACTACTTGAGCCACAGCTCTGTTTCCAGATTGGAGAGCAGATTCTCATGGACTGTCTTGCCTGTCCTGGCTTCCAACTGTAATCATTAGATGTCATCCTCCTGCATAGCTAGGATTATAGGTATGCCTCACTGTACCCTTCCCCTGCCCCTTCAACTTAATATATTTTTTAATATATTTTTTATTGTAATTAATAAAAGGGTTACATGATATTTGCCAGATGGAAGGTGCATTAATTCACATACATTGATACCCTTTCACATGTCTTGGTACCCATTACCCTCTCCCCACCCCCCTACCCCTCCACCCCCATCTTGGTTTTCCACCCTTCCCTATCAAATTTCAAATAACCAAATACAAATAAATTCAATATATCAGATAACAAAGTGAGATACTGTAGCAATATGAGATACCCAAGGGACAGCAAAGGAGATGAGAGATAACAGTACATTAAGGACAACAATCATTCGTTATATGGCTTTTGTTTCAACATCCTGGAGGTCCTTTCAATTAGCTTCATACTATATGGCCTTATGTATCAAGATTTTGCTCTATTACAGATCTCCGCTAGGAGAGCCCAAGGTTTCTACTGATTATGACAAATGAGGGAAACCATTGAGCCTAAGTTCCTTTGAGTCTGGCTTACTTCACTTAATAGGATTTTTTCTAAGTCTTTCCATTTCCTAACAAATGGGTTGATGTCTTTTTTTCTGACAGCAGCATAGAATTCCATTGTGTACAAATACCACAACTTGTTGATCCACTCATCAACTGAGGGACATCTAGGTTGGTTCCATATCTTTGCTATGGTGAATAATGCTGCAATGAACATTGTTGTGCTAGTGGATTTAGTATGCCCTAGATTCTGGATGGTTGGGTAAATGCCAAGTAGTGAAATTGCTGGGTCATAGGGGTGTTCTATGTTTAGCCTTTTGAGGCACTGCCATACTGCTTTCCATAGTGGTTGAATGAGTTTGCACTCCCACCAACAGTTCAACTTAATATTTTTGTCTTGGAACATTTTTCCTGTTTATGTGAGCAATTATGCACGCGCGCGCGTGCCTGTGTGTGTATATTTATGTGTGTGTGTAATTATAGGCTTGAACTCAGGGCCCCCACATGCTAGATAATCCTAAGGAGAATGCCCCATCTGTCCAATCATTGTAGTACCATAATTAACTAGCCTTTTCATTTTTGCTTTAGGTACATTATGTATTAGAATATTGCAATGACTATACATAGGTAGTAATACCTCATTATTTTGGTTTTCCTCTCTGTGGTTCTTTTTTTTTTTTTTTTTTTTTTGCCAGTCCTGGGCTTTGGCTCAGGGCCTGAGCACTGTCCTTGGACTTTCTCAAGGCTAGAGCTCTACCACTTGAGCCTCAGCACCACTTCTGGCTTTTTTTTTTTATATGTATGTGGTACCAAGGAATCGAACCCGGGTCTTTGTGCATGCTAGGCAAGCACTTTAACCACTAGGCCAAACTCCCAGCCCCTCTCTGTGGTTCTTATTACCAGAAGTCAACTATAGTCTTAAAATATTATATGGAAAATTCTAGAAATCTTAAAAAAAACTTCTATTGTACCAAATCGTAAGTATTAGTTATTATTAGTGCTTTATTATACTTAATGTATAAATTGAGATTTCTCTGTATGTACATATTAGATGCCTGTGGCCAGGTATCTAGTGAGGGGCTTGGAACCTATCTCCCCCTATGGACAGGGGAGGACTGCTCTACATTTATGGACAAATAGTTCTGACTATACCTATATACCTACCTACCTCCTGAAAAATCCTGGTGCTAAATTTCAGAGCTTGGACTTGATGGATCAAATGGTGTTTCCACTTTAAATTTCATATAGTTTCTACCATATGGAAGTCATATGTGCAGTATGAACAAGGGTTGTCACTTGTGATTGTGAAGCAGTGTCGCTTGATGGTATAGGAGAGAACAACCAGACACAGTCTTGGTCTGTTTTTGCTGTGTACCAGTTGTGTGGCCCAAGAAACATATCTTTTCTGTGTTACTTTCCCTTCCTCCCGTGGCTGTCAAGAAGGGCAGATGCCATTCTTTCTCTAGTTTAATCATTTGTCCATTCAATCACAGTCTCTCTCATTTTTGGTCTTTCCAGTAAATGGAGCTTGATGATCTCTCCCTTTCACCCCCCCACTCCCTCTTTATTTTTCCTCGTGTAAATTTGAGTCTGTGAGTAACTCTGGGTTTTGGAAGCCTTGCTAACCACAGCTTTATTCTGGTTGTTTTAAAGCACGATGTCTGGTTTGTGCTTTATGTTAAAAGCAGAGCTTATGTGGTTGATCATCAATCCCCCCCCCTTTAAATATGGTAAGTGGTAAGTAGGCAGTTAGGGACCAAGAAACTTGTGTAGTCAGCTTTTTATTATTGATCAAGAATGAAACAATGGATTTTTAGTCTTAGGGAATAAGTTTTATTTTAAAAATAGCTTTAGGGGGAAAAAAAGCAATAGACTGTGATAGACAGTCTTCAAGAAACAGCAAAATTTTTATTTCTTACTGAACAGACCAGAGCAGAGACAGCTTTTGATATTTTGCAGCATTTTATAATCTGAAGAAGAAAAAAAATAGGGTTTATATGAAGTTTTGAAGTAGTTAATTAGTATATTTTAATAATATAATTGAATTTCCTGTTGGTTGCTAAATTATTTAAAATTTAAATGAAAGCAAACAACATAATATAAATTCATGTTCATATTCTTTACTGTAAACCAACCAGTCCATCATTTCTCTTGTTATTTTGCTTTTTATAAGACAAGATCTTGCCATGTAAACAGGCTGGTCTGGAACTCACTAGGCAGTTCAGGCTGTCCTTGAACCCATGATTTATCTGCCTCAGTCTTCGAGTGATGGAAGTATCAGTGTGGTCCATTTGGTTTTACTATTTGATAGAACTAAAATTTTTGAGTTGCTAAAATTTTCAGAAATTTGTTTTGGCCCCCTAGTTCCTCATTTTAAACGAAAAAATAAGCCAGGCACAGTGGCTCATGGCTATAATCCTAGCTACTCAGGAGGCTCAGACCTACTGATCTCGGTTCAAAGCCAGCCCAGGCACTAAAATGAGGCTCTTATCTCCAATTACCCACTAGAAAACTGGAAGTAGTGCTGTGGCTCAAGGGTAGGGCAGTAGCCTTGAGCTGAAGAGCTCAGCGGCAGTGCCCAGGCCCAGAGTTCAAGCTTCATGACTGGGGGGGGGGGGGGGGGGAGGAAGAAAGAAAGGAAAAAAAAAACAAAAATTTTCCTTCTTTTGCTAATTTTCTTCTCTTTCTCTTTATGTTTTGTTTTATTTTGTTTGAGAATGATCTTACTAGCTAATCTAATTTTTTATCTTCCTACCTGAGTTTCTAGAGAGCTGATTATAAATGTGTGCTACTGTCCTTTGCCTAAATTCTGAGTGTGTGTGTGTGTGTGTGTGTGTGTGTGTGTGTGTGTGTGTCTGTCTGTCTGTCTGTCTTTTTTTCTCTATGTGCTGCTGTCCTTGGGCTTGAACTTAGGGCCTGATTACTGTCCTTGGGCTTTCACAAGGTTAGCACTCTACCACTTGAGCCATCGTACCACTTCTGGCTTTTTTCTGTGGTACCAAGGAATTGAACCCAGGGCTTTATGCATGTGAGGCAAGCACTCTACTAGTAGGCCATACTCCTGGCTCTAGCATAAATATTTTTAAGAACACAACTCTTTTAGCTGTAGAGTTATAAATATGTAAAAATAAAAGTACAAAAAAAGATGCATTTTAAAATGCTCCACAATAGAGATTTTATTTATACACATGATATGGAATCGTATAATCACTAAAATACTATTTTGATGAATTTTCAGGAACAGATGTCACTTTTAAGTTACCTTCTTAAAGAGGCTTTTGTTGGCGGTTCCATCTAGTTAGATTCTTAATTATTTCCTGTGTTTTATATGTAGATCTGTATATAATGTTACTCTGTCTGTGGGCTAAGAAATCCACACGTGTGCCCCTGTGCTGCCCTAGTCACAGTAGGTGTGCAAAAATGTTTTGGAATAGGTGAATGGCCATGAAGCATGTACAAAGTAACATTAAGCAGAAAAGGCAAGATATTAAAAACATAGTGTAATGCCATTCACATGTATTGTATGTATTTCCATAAATATAAACATAGTACTTTACAGATTTGTGGTTAAATACATATGGATGTAAAGGGGGAAAATCAACTAAAATAAAATAAAGTACTAGCAGCCAGCATTTTTTGGGCTGTAGGTCATGCATAATTTTGAAGAGGCTGTATTATATTACCTCCTTCATGTATTTTCCCTTCCAGCATGAAGGTGCTCACCTTAACCTGTAGTGATACATTGCACTACTATGGCTTTTTCTCCTCTTGAGTTAAACCTCTGCAGTATGACAGGCTTTATATCTGCTTCAGGGTCAAATTATGATCTAAGAGTTGCACTTTTGAGAAACTGCTTTGAATTTCCCATCAGTTGAAATGAAAAGATAGTGAAAGTATAGTAGCCATCGTACAACTGTCTAATGGTAATTATTGACACATTTTCAAATGCTCTTTTTTTTTTTTTTTTTTGCTAGTTCTAGGTTTGAACTCAGGGCATGGGCACTGTCCTTCAGCTTTCTCAAGGCCAGTGCTCTACCGCTTGAGCCTTGAGCCACAGCACCACTTCCAGCTTTTTCTGTTTATATGGTACTGAGAAATTGAACCAAGGGCTTCGTGCATGCTAGGCAAGCACTCCACCACTAGGCTATGTTCCCAGCCCCTCCAATGCCCTCTTAATTGTGATATATTGCCCATGCTTTTGACAGCTGTGGCTACATGAAAACTGCTACAGTTCTCTCTTCACAAGGTTTGTTAAGACGTAGAATTTTGAGGTAGAGTCTTGGTAAAGTGATGAGCACAGACTGGGAAGGTGAAATGCTGCTTCACATCCTCATATCCCCTCTGCTTGTTGACTTGTAATCTGTTAAAGGCTATCAGAAGATTATCTGGACTTACTTCAAATTACGAGGAATCTGGGAATCTTATTTTTTGTGGTATATCGAAACAGTGATGCTATTCTTTTGTGATTTGATTCTGTCACTAATAGATTTTAACTTAGTTCTACTTTTTTTTTTCCTGCTAATGGTCCCTTATAACATAGCCTAAATCACTAGACTTCATATTGTAAGTCTTATTTCCTTTCCCTATACTTCCTTCCCTCCCTCCTTCCCTTCCCTCCCTCCTTCCCTTCTTTTCTTTCTTTCTTTCTTTCTTTCTTTTTTTCTTTCTTTCTTCTGGTGTGCCTTCTGTCTATCCTCCTTCCTGCCTGCCTATCTGCCTATGTGCCTTTCTATTTAGCTTAGAATGCCCTGAACTTCAACAAATTATGTGGAACATCAGACAGTGACTTTGAAGTCCCTGTTACCCTGCTTAAAGTTTTTGAGTGCTGAGATTATAGGTAAACCCTATCATGCTATCCAATCTTTTTTCACTTTTCCCATTCATCTTTTCTTATTCTTTCCTTTTGACATTGGGTAACAAACTCACAGCATGTTAACCAGGTGGTTGAGTACCAGTCTATGCCCTTACATTATCTCCTGTCTGTGTAAGTTTATTGAGTGTCCACCATATGCCAGACATTGAGCATGTTGGCAGAAAGACTACTAGAGAGAGCTGGGCTTGGCATTGATGGAAAACAAATAGCCAAGGTATGAAACTGAGACACCAGAATGGAATTTTGAACATGATAATGTTGAGATGTTCATGTCCATTTAAGAAGACCTCATGGGTCACCTTTGTAGGAGAGCAGGGCTCTTTAAGCATCTTGTGAAGGTTGAGAAGGTCATTTGAGAAGTTCATTATGAAGAGACCAAAGGAAGTCTAAGGCCCAGAGGTTTACAGGAAGTACAGCATCCTTTAGACTTAAGTAAGGACAGAACTTTTTTCCTCAGTGAGATGCTTGGATTAGAAATAGTAACATTGCTAGAAATGAATGTAATATTCAGCCTACCCTGAATCCTACTGAACTAGAACCAACTCTGCCACAGTGTTAGCATGTCATTTGTAAAACATTGAGAAACACTGGTATTGGGTACAGCGAAGTGGAAAAGTGAGAACACCTGCTTAGAAGCTTTGATGATGATTATTTTTTAAGTACAAAGTTGATAATGAAAAATTTCCCCAAGTATTCATTGGGCAGCATTTACCCAGGAGTGTTTGTTAGAACCTAAATTATACAAAAGATGATCTTGCAAAAAGGATCCTCAGATCCTTTTAGTGAGAATTGCAGGATTATTTCTTTCCTCAGACAGTATACAACGCACATCTAACACTGACAGTTCCTCATCATAGAAAATCATTAACTTAATCGCTTTGCTGGGATATCCCTAGTATCTTACAAATTTATTCCACCAAGGAACTCTGTAGCCTCACAGCTGTTAACCTTCCAGGCTTAGTGGGTCACATTCTGTTGAACATATTTTGGGAAATGCTGGTGCTGCTTCCCAAATTTCAGACTCTGCTTTATATGCATAGGGAGTCAAGCTGTCTGGGTTTGCCTGGGACTCAGGAATCTTCTGGGATGCTGGAATTTCAGTGCTAGCATCTTAGGGTAGGAGTTGGGCACCCTTTTAATATACACACACATATATGTATACAAATATACATACATATATACAGTTTATATGTGTGACTATATATAAATGACCTTTTTACACACACACACACACACACACACACACGCACGACTTTTTTTTTTTTTTTTTTCAGGTGGGCTCAGCCTTTTTCCTTAACTGTTTCAGGAACATTCCGATAGAGTTATTCACAGACTTATTTGCATTCCTGAGCCCCACCCCATGAAGTTGTGATTTAATTGGTCTGAGATATGGGATGGAATTTTAAAAAAGGTCCCTGGGTTAATCTAGCATGTATGCAAGTTGGTTTAAGCAATTATACCTGTGGAAATGTAGTGTTAATGTGCTATGTATAGATTTATTTCAGTAGGTGATTGGAAAAACATTATCCATTAAAAACAAGACTTAGGCCTAGTGTTTCCTACTAGTAATCCTGTAGTTCCTGTAATCTCAGGAGGTTGTGATGGGGAGAGTCCTTGATTATAAAACATTTGCAAGATCTACTCTCAACCAGTAGCTGGGTATGGTGATGTATGTTTGTCGTCCTAATTATAAGAGAGGCTATGAGTAGGCTAGCCAGGGGAAAATACGTGCATGAGATCTCATCTCAATACAGAAAGCTAGATGTGGTAGTCCAGTCATCTACCATCCCATCTACAGAGGGAAGTCTACATATAAAGACTGAGGTGCTCTGTGAGCCTGGGCAACAAAATGAGACCTATGTTGAAAGTAAACACAAAAGAGGGATAGAGGTGTGACTAAAGTAGCAGGAAACCTATCTAGGAAGTGAGAAGTCATAAGTTTAAACCCCAGGATGCTTAATAGCAGCATGTAAGAGGGACCGTCAGTATTCCCTGTTTCATTCTGAAAATAGAAGAGTAGTGCTTTAGGTAAGAGGGACAGAGTTCAGTTGGTGACAAAGTGTGGCTGGAAAGCGTGCTGAGGATTTTAGGATTGTGTGAACAGTTGAACTGATAAGATATGCTAATTGACCTGATCTGTTGGGTAAGTTGAGGAAAAAGGATGAGAAGCTCTGAAAACTATACGGGGTGCTTGAAGATGACGGGCTCACCCAGATGACTTGCATTTAAGTGGTGTGATGGGCCTGGGGATGCTTGTGGAGCTTTGTAATCAGATATAACAGAGCAGCTCAGAGGAAGGCTGGGTGGAGGATGGATGAGACTTGTCCTGTGTTCTGGTCCAGGCAACAATGGGGAGGGATTTGCCCCTAGGCTTCAGAATAAATGCTTTGGAGGAGAGGCCAGTGTATCTACAGCTCAAAGGTATCTGGAAATGTGAGTGAGGTCCTCTAGCAGGTACTTCTGTGGCCTGATAGGTTATTTAGGACATCTTTAATAGTATTTGTTAATTATAGTGGTTGAGGAGGCAATGGCTAGAATAAGTTATTTTTTATTTTTGTTGAAACAGATTTTTTTTTAAGCGGGGGGCGGGGGGGAGATTCCAGGATGTTATAGGACCTTGGAAAATAAATATAGTTTTGTTCAGGGTATAGCTATCTTCTGGTTACTTATGGTGCCATTTCAACTATGAATAAAGACTGGCACTGTTCAGATTTTCATAGTGGAATTGGCAGAGCCCTCTGGCCTTCCATAAATTGCTTCATTTTTTAATATAGCCTCTCACCTTTTCACACTTCCTCCCGAAATGTCCTGTTACATTCCCTTCCTGGAACAAATCTCAATATCTAAATATATTTAGATTTAGGTAGATATAGGTCTAGATATAGGTTTATAAATGTCATTAGAGAATCTTATGGTAAAAACAAGGCAGCATGTGATTAAGCGTTGAACCTTTGTCCTGATGTCACTCAGAGTTGGCCAGGGCTTTGTATCTTCACAAAGTAACATTGCATTTAGTGATCCTCTCAGTCACCCACTGAAGGAAGAGGACAGAAAGTAGTGTTCTACTTTACTGAGGAAAGAGCCTCTGAAAGTTAAATGTGTTAAAGAGGACTTGCTGATGACTAATGATTTAGTGATGAAGTCAGGATGGAACTCTGGCTCCGTGCTGCAATGCTTTTTTCCATTGTATGGGTGGGGAGGATGTCTCTAATTTTTTCTTCAATTAGTCAATTCCCTGATGGAGACAGTGTTCCTTGTTGAGTTGTCATTGACTCATTTTCTGGTGTTTACAAGCAGCATCCTTAGGTGCTAAACTTTGACCCAGTCTTCCCACCTACATAATTTTTCCCATCTTGAAATTATTTTGAATGATAGAGGCCCACAAAATATGCCAACAAGATTGAAGAAGACACCATAGATTCTATAGCTTTGAACTTGTGCCTCATCTGGAGTGTATAATTATCTTGGATCAGCAGAATGGGGTTGCCTGGCAAGTTTTGTAAATACTAAAAACATACCTCTTTTTTGTTACCCTGTTTTGGCATTCCTCTATTCAGATGGCCCTTGACCTAAAATGGGATCATGTCCCAACAAACCCAGTATAAACTGAAAATACACTCAATGGAAATTATAAAGTGCACAGTACATTTAGAAACTTAGTCTAGGCAACATCACAATTTAGCCATACAGGAGACTATGGAATATCAGCTGTTTACCCTGGCAACCTCTTGGTTGACTATAATTCCGTGCTGCTCACAGAGAGGGAGTCAATTCTAAGTTCTAAATATGAGAACTAATGCAGATATATCACTTTTGCCCCACTGTAAAGTTAAAAGTCTAAGTTGAACCATCGTAAGGGAGGCATGGTCTCTATTTTAATATATAAAGCACCTGTACTTGAAGAGGATCAAATGCTCTGTGGCCTTCAGGAGTGCTTTTTTTCTGTATGAGGTCCTTTGATGTAGAAGGACACGAGATGAATCCACCCATCCCACAAAGCTCAGGGTGCTGCCACTTATAGGGTGCACAATAGACTTTTAGTAGTTGTTATTTTGAACTGTGGAGGTGTTTGCACAGTGGGAGAGGGGGACCCAAGCAAAAGAAGACTACCAAGTTTGTTTGTTTTTAATGATTTTGTCCCATGAGTCATTAAAGACACAGTAATAGATTTGGAGAAGGGGAATGATAGAAGAGAATAAAGAAGTGGAATCATCATATTTTAGGACCAGTTTTAACTGAGCAGTGAACATTTGAAAAGGAAAGGGTTGCTTGGGGGAAGCCGGAACTATGTGGAAGTAGCTTTAACAGAGCATACCACAGGGTATAAGGCTGGAATAGGAATAATTCAGATCTGATTTATCTTGAAGGAAATACTGAAAGTGCTCTTCAACCTTAATTACAGCCAAAGGATAAAAACCATTTTACATATATATTATATGTTTATATCTTATCCTGAGTGATGGTAGGGTATCATCTCTTGCTAAAATCATGTGTATGAATTTGTAACTCAGTGTACATCACATTACAAAATATTTCTTGAGGTGTATTAGGGTTAGGAAGAAGAATATGTTAATTTTAGGCTACTGGCTCATCATGAAGGAGGGAATGTTTCAGTCATTAAGAGAAATCAAGACAGATGAGTTAATGTTTGGTCATCAAAAATGTATCATTATGTGCTTGTTTCTTTTGGGAGGAAAAGGGGCAAGAAAAGCTCCAGAGACTATAAGGTCATTTCCCTGAAACTTGATTCAGTCACACTCCTATTGAAGGACCATTGGCCCAGCAAGAATAACTCAGATGATAGTGACTGCTACTATTTTAAGTAGTCTTTACAGAATACTTAGGTCTTCTACCCAGTACTACCCACAGTTGCTCTAACTGCTTTGTATACAGTTGGCTCTTCTGATGATGCATATGAGTTGTTCACCTAAGGAAAATACTTTAATCAGTTTAAAATTGCCCCTGCCAACTCTGACTTGTCTAGTTTTCTCCTTTGTGATTGGCCCATCAGTTCATCTGTAATGGTGGGCAGTACTGTTAGGTTTGTTAGGCAAAAACGTAAATTATACTTGGGGTGCACTAGTTCTGTGGCAAAGATAATTTTGTTTTTCTCCATTCTCTGGTTTTTGTGTTGTCCATTTTACTGAGGATTGATACAGTCACCAAATGTTTGCAGAAATCAGTGGAGATAAGTAACTATAAATATGTCTATGAGAGATGTATAAGAATTATTAGAATAAAAATATCATGATCTTTTATGACCTAATTCATGATTTTCCCTGCCTTCCCATGCTCCCTCTTCTTTCTTCTCTCTTCTTTTCTTTCCTTCACTCTCTTCTTTCCTTCCAATTATGTGTTAGATGTGTAATGGCAACATAAGGATCAAAGTTGCTATTCCTGGCTTCACAGTTTGGTAAGGGAGACACATGAATCGCTGTTTACATTGCAGTAAGTATAGAAGGTGTGCAGAATGTGGTGGAGAGACCCAGAAGGGAAGTGCCTTACCTTTCCGAGGAAGGATGTAGGAAAAACTCTCACACAGACCTTTACTTGGTCTAGTATGCAGCTATTCTGTACAAGCTAGAAGGAATAAGAGCATGCTGGAAATTGTAGGTAGTTTACTTGAACTATAACTTAGTGTATAAGCAGAATTGCTGTGATTCTATTCTGGAGAGGCTGAGGCAGAATACTTCTTATTGTGTGTTGAACAGTTAAGGATTTTCCAAAGTTGTGGCAGTTATTGGGGAATTTTAGGCAGCAGGGAAATTTGACTAGATTTAGATCTGGACTTTGCAACAGTTACCAGTCACAGTTTTGAGGAGAGCTGTGTGTGTGTGTGTGTGTGTGTGTGTGTGTGTGTGTGTGTGTCCTGTGGCTTGAACTAAGGGCTTTGGTGCTATCCCTAACATTTCGTTCTAGGATAACACTCTACCATTTGAGCCAAATGTCCCCACTTCCAACTTTTTTGGTGGTTCATTAGAGATAAACACTTTAGGGACTTTCCTGCCAGTTTGGCTTTGAAGTATGCTCACCAGCTCTCACTCTCCTGAGTAGGTAGGATGTAGGTGTGAGCCACTAGGTGCCAGTTTGTGAAGAGAGACCTTTAAAAAATCTTATCTAGTCCAGGCAAGGTTATACATAACTGAAATTCCAGCATTTGGGTGACAGAGTCATGAAGATGGGGAATTCCTGGCCATCCTATTTTGCATGTAAAACCAACCAAATGAAATTTCATATTTCCTTCTTTCTTTGTGCATATGTTGAGTGAAACCCTAGCCTCCATATGATGGCTTTTAAAAACAGGGTCTTTCGAGGACTAATTAAATTTAGTTGAGTCATGAAGGTGGGGTCCGTTTGATGAGCTTAACATCTTATTGGAAGTGATAGCTGTGAGTTTGCTGTTTCTCTGCCTTTTTGTTTCTCACAGCGGGAAGGGCTCTTTCTGTAAGCCAAGAAGACAGCTCTCACTAGAACCTGCCCACCTTGACTTCCGACTTCTGGCTTCTGCAACTGTGAGAAAATAAATTTCTTTTGTTCAGGGCAACCACCCTATGGTGTTTTGTGTTGGCAGCCTGGACTGACCAATGCAGCCTATTACAGTAGTTCCAAGACTGCTGTATGCCTGACATTGCAGTGCACCAAACTCAGTGCACACGGTTTCTAGTGTAATATGTTGCTCTTGGTTAGGATGTTTCTGTTTATGTCTTCCCTTCTCACATTTAATGCTTTTTTTTTTTTTTTTTTTTTTTCTGCCCTAACTAAGCACATAGACACTGTGGCCATAGTATTTTCTATTTGAGGGTGACAGCAGCAGTAGTAGTAGTTTGGACTTCTTCCTTTTTTGACTTTTTCACAATTTTGTGATTGAAGATTTGTTCTTCCCACAGATCTAGCTAGAAGTCCCAGCATGTAAGGATTGCTTGAACCAGTGTGTAGTTAAGAGTTTAAATGTTTACTGAGATAATAGGCTAGAATAAGCTTACATCATATTATTCTGAAGTGCATGCAGTTTAAAGCTTGTGAATTATTTCTGTATTGTAATGTTTTGTTATATGTAGCTAATTCTGCTGTATTTCAGAGGGCCACAGTGGCCTGTTTATACAGTTAACTATCAATAGAAACCTTTACGAATTTTATTAATTGATATTGCTACAAGGCTCCCTCCCTTGCGCTCTGCTTTTCTACAGTGCTCTTGTGACTGTATGTCAGATCTTAATTTACCATGATGATTCTTTTAGTTTGTCAGATCCTGCCTACAGCAGTAGGTTTTTGGACTCCATTTTAATCATTTTATGGAAAATAAGAGCTCTAGACAGTTGCCTGTACACAGTAACTTAACAGATATATATCTTTAACTTATTGTGCATGTTGTCCACAAATAGTTCCTAAATGACTTTTGCTAAAATATAAATGTATATATTTTCTTGAATTTCTAGTTTATGAGTTATATGGCAAAAAGAAATTTGATTAATTTTGTATGACTTATTTGTTTTTAGTATCAGGGTTCTCAAAAATTTGCTTTTACCAATAGTTAAAACCATTCCCAGATCTTGCCTTGGACTATGGTCTGTGTCTTTTTTTTTTTGCCAGATGGTTTTCTGTTGACTTTCTCCACATTTTGAAATTTTCTGAGACTACTCTCTACTCCTCTTTCACTTCCTTACTCTTAAGATACTCTGTATTTTCATTGTTCAATAGCTGTAATCAACATAGAGATGTTAGTGTCCATAATGAGACTACTGACTTCAAGTTGAAATCCAGAACAGGAAATGCTGACACATGGAGTAGAAGGTTAAGGTCAACTATTCCGGGAATTGAGAGAAGAGCTTGAAGGAGAAAAGTGGTCACAATTTAACCAGTTACATTTTGCTCCATGCTCTTGCCAGGTTATATGTGTGTGTCCGTGGCTGTGTCTTCTGCTAATAGAATCACTCTTGAAAACAAAGTCAATGAATAAATGCATGTTTTTTATTTAAATAAAATCTTATGAGTAGTGTGCCCAGAAATAATGAGTTTTGGAAGTAAATAAGTCCATAAAAATTGGCAGCTGTAACGTGTAGTGCCATTATCTTTGCTAGGTTATTTGAATGCTATATAATAAAGTTTGCAGGCAATTTCCAGTGTTTGAGTGTTTTCTGTAAGACACAGTTTTTTTTTTTTTTTCAGTACGATTAAGCTTAACATATCTCATTTACTAAAAAAATTAAAAAGAGGACCAGGAGTTTGGCCTAGTGGTAGAGTGCTTGACTAGCATTCCCTGGGTTTGATTCCTCTGTACCACATACATAGAAAAAAACCCCAGAAGTGGTGTTGAGGCTCAAATGGTAGAGCTCTAGCCTTGAGAAAGTCCAAGGACAGTGCTCAGATCCTCTCAGTTCAAGCCCAGGACTGGCAAAACAAACAAACAAACAAATAAATAAATAAAAAATAAAAAGATATTCAGAATTGCGAATAAAGAGTATTTAGAAGTACTTTAAATGTTATTTATGATTTCAATGCTGATGATTGTCTATAGGGAACTTTGAAACCCTACTCTACAGTGTTTGTGGGAAGAGCTGTTCTTTTTTTTTTTTTTTCTTTTTTTTTATTGTAATTAGTAAAAGGGTTACATGATATTTGCCAGATAGAAGGTGCATTAATTCACATACATTGATACCCTTTCACATGTCTTGGTACCCATTTCCCCCCCCCCCCCCCACACCCCCCACCCGTCTTGGTTTTCCCCCCTTCCCTATCAAATTTCAAATATCCAAATACAAATAAATTCAATATATCAGATAACAAAGTGAGATACTATTCCAATATGAGATAACCAAGGGACAGCAAAGGAGATGAGAGACAACATAGTACATTAAGGACAACCATCATTCATTATATGGCTTTTGTTTCAATATTCTGGAGGTCCTTTCAATTAGCTTCACATTATATGGCCTTATGTATCAAGATTTTGCTCTATTGCAGATCTCTGCTAGTAGAGCCCAAAGTTTCTACTGATTATGACGAATGAGGGAAACCATTGAGCCTAAGTTCCTTTGAGTCTGGCTTAGGAAGAGCTGTTCTTACCTATAATGTGACAGGTACAGAAACCGAGATGAAGTGTTTGGATACTTTTATGACAATCGCAAAACATGTCATTGGTGGATTTAACTCATTGAGCAGCGTGTTTAAGAAAAAAAAAAGGCTTGGTTCATTATAGATGGTAATAGATGGTAAGGTTAGTTAGATAGTTGGAATAGGAGAGAGGTAGTGATGATTATATTGTCTTGGAGAATGAGAAGAAGCTGATCAGAAAAAGCTCAAGGGCAATGCCTAGGTCCTGAGTTCAGCTCCAGCATGAGCCCCCCCCCCCAAAAAAAAGTCAAAACAAAACAGCTATTTCTTCCTACCTAGGTGAAATCTTGACACTCAGGCCCCCAGGGCTCCGTACTTTTGCACACTCTTGCTCTCAGCTCATGACTGGGTCTATTTAGTGAGTTACAACCAAGGTTGAAATGAAAGAAAATATATGTTTTCAATAAAAGCTCATGCATTGCAAATAAGAATTGTTTCATAAAACATTTGTTTTATGTATGCATATTTGTAATGAGTTGTAGTATAAAATACATTTGTATTTTAGAGACCAAAAATTTAATCAAAGGCACTCCTAGCTAATCCTCCTTACCAATGCTTGGTTGGTCTTTTCTAGTGCATCCATTTGTTTCATTTTTTGAGTAGGTTTTTTCCTTTTCTTTTTCTGCACATTCTTCTTTTTTATTTATTTATTTATTTATTTATTGCCAGTCTTGGGCTTGAGCTCAGGGCCTGGGCACTGTACTTGGATTTTCTCAAGGCTAGAGCTCTACCACTTGAGCCTCAGCCCCACTTCCAGCTTTTTTCTATGTATGTGGTACTGAGGAATCGAACCCAGGTCTTCTTGCATGCTAGGCAAGCACACTACCACTAGGCCAAACTTTCAGCCCTTTCTGCACATTCTTAAAAGTCCTTTCTAACCCTATCTACAGGTCTCTTTTTGGAGATCATATATTATTACATGTCTTTTTTTACTCAGTGTTATGTTCATCCATTTAGCTCTTTTTACCTTTTAAAACAGGGAGCTTCAGTTTCTCAGTTTGAGATGTTCCCCCTTTTTTGCCTGGTGTTATGGAGACTTTAAACTCTTTCTCTTAAAAAAGGCGGGGAGGGAGGATAGAGTTATATAATTCTCCTTTCGGTTTTGTTTTTCTCAAGGTGTAGCCACCCACAGAGTAAGGTGCACAAATCCAAGTATGCAGCTCAGTGAGTTTTTGCACCTGTATTTATCCATGTAAGCATCCATGTAAATGATATAAAAACATTTTCATTACTTCGAAAGGAAACAGCTTATTCCTACAATTCTTTCCAGAATACAGTTCTTTCCAGAATGGGTGAGTGAGTGAGTGGATTAGTAGATACTGTTTGACTGCCTTGTGAAGGACAGTTTTCTTCTCTTCTCTATAGTTTTCTTTCTGCAGTTTTCAGTCTTAGCTCAAAAATAATATGTGGAAAGAAATGAACTGTCCTGAAGTTTTAAATTGTATGTCCTCTTGTCCAGGATATACATTTATTTTAGCATACTGTTATAATTGTTCATTTATTAGTCATTACTTTTATTTATTTGTTACTGTGCCTAATTTATAAATTCAAATAGTATAAGTGTGTACATGAATGGGAAAAATGAACATATATGTGGGTTTTTATTCACAGTTTTAAGCATCAGCTAGAAGGAGTAAGGAGGAACTTGTATAATAAAATTTAGTTTGAAAGGCATGAAAGTATGAGGCAACTGAGTTAGCAGGGATTATACAGGGAAGAGCAAGGAGGAATCATGTCAGAAAGAATTTAGTGAAGAAAAGTTTATATAAGTTCTGAAGGAGATAACGTAAAACTTACTTTGCTGTTGCTGCTCCACTATTTTTTATAATTTTGAAACAATACAGAGTCCACTTTCTTTAAAGATATTCTCTTCTTTTATGTCTGCAATGAGTTTCCTAGGCCTGTCATAAGAAATCGCCACAGTATTGGCAACAGTAACAGAAAGGAGTATTTTTATAATTGTATAGGCCTTAAGTGTAACATCAAGGTGCAAGCAGAGCTGTGTTCCCTAATGCTTGGAGGGAAGACTTCTTTGATATACCCTTCCTTTTCAGCGTCAGGTGTTTCCATACCTTTCTTAGTTTGTGACAGCATAATACTAAGTCTGCCTGCATTGCAATGTGATCTTCTTTCTGCCTCTCCATGCATCCTCTTGTGTAAGCATTTTGTCATTGGTTTTAAGTCCCGGTAGGAAAATCCAGGATGATCTCATCTTGAGATTCTTAATTACTGTAATAATTTTGTAAAGGCCTCCTTCCTAAATAAGCCCTGTGTTAACAGGACTTTTGGTCACCTTGACTAGCACCTGGAAGGAACAATATGAAGGAGGAAATATTTATTTTGGCTCATAGTTTCAGAAGTTCCAGTCTGTCATTGGCTGGTTTCTTTGCTTTGTCTTGAGACTAGACAGAATATGATGGTAGAGTGGGCAATGTAGAACAGAGCTGTTCACCTAGAGGGATGGGAGGGGCATGGGGGGCAGCAGAGAGAAGATAGAACCTTCAAAGGCAAGCCTCCAGTGACCTTCCTCCAACCAGGTCTTGCTTCTAAGCTTCTACCACCTCCCCAAAATTACATCAATTTATGTCTTCATTAGTGGGTTATTCATAGCTGCATAATTCAGTCACCTCTCAGTAATTTGCTATACCAGCTACATGTCATATGCAATAATCTTACATTCACAGGGCTATGATATAGACCATATATATAAATAATTATGTATATGTGTGCTCATGTGTGCACACATGTGTTCATGAACTAGTTGGTCTTGAGGCATGAACCTAGGGCCTGGGCATTATTCTGGAGCTTTTGTGCTCAAGTTCTACCACTTGAGTCACCACACTTCTACCCCCAGCTTTTTTCCGGATTAATTGGAAGTAAGAGTCTCACAGACTTTCTTGCCTGAGCTAGCTTTGAACTAGATCCTCAGATCTCAGCTTCCTGAATTGGTGGGATTACAGGCAGGAGTCAGTAGCACCCAGCGTATAGACATATTTGGAGTGCTTCTGAATAACTCACTGTATCATCTTTGCCAGCAGTCATTATTTCCTTGACCTTTTGACGCTCCTGTTATGTGTATACAGCTTAGTTAGACTGTACCATTTCTATGCCGCTATTTTTGGATAAAACTTGCCTCTTTGGACAGAATATAAGCCATGGAGTTTATGCCTTTGAGGCTGCTAAAACATGTTTTAGGCTGGGAAATTATAAGTAATCAAAAACAGTTCTGAAGGTAGACATGGTGCCTGGTGAGGTTTTGTTCCTACCTTCAGAATGTCAGTTTCTTGTTTTTATATGTATACTTTAATATACTCTGAGAGTAGAAACTTGGTCACATTTCCATTATAATCATGGTGCTCTTAGAATTATGTACCTAAAAAGACCTATGACAGACGCTCAGTGCTTTCTGGTTGAGGGAGTGAATGAATATGGAGAGGAAAAGCAGTGAACTTGCTGTGGTTCAGAACACACTCTGTACTCTGTACTCTGTACTCTGTACTCTGTAGTTTATTTCTAGTGTGGCCTTTGTGGAGGGTCAGGAAGTTGGTTGGAAGGGAGATCTGTCTACATTTTTGACCACCAGTTGTGTGCCTGCCCTGTGCCAGGTGCTGGGCAATAAGATTGTACAAAATGTATTCTCTAGTGTCTTCTTCAATTCGGTACATATGTTTCTAACTTAAATTACAAAGGACACTTCCCATAGACTACTTTTTGATATAGTCGAATGATCTCCAGATTTGGGTATTAGGTAGAATTTTAACCAACAAGTCTAATTCATTCCTGAGAACTTTGGTCCATTTTACTGTTTTTGAGAAGCAGCTCGGTAAGTCTGGTCATTTAATTATACATTTAATTGCCCTGCCTAAACAGTTTTGGTGGCCATCTGTGCTTCTTTTTTGCTCTCCCCAAGTTAGTCACGCCATGTTCCCTCACTCTACCATCCCCATCCTGTGCTCATATAACTTTAAATAAAAGATTGAATGTAAAAATTGGAAATCTCTGATTATTTTCAGGATGAGGGGCTGAGTGTGAGTTGTTCTTCCCTCTCTCCCTTTCTTATTACAATTTAGAGTCCGTGTGATGTAATTCCCCCCCCCCCCCCCCCCCCCGACACCAAACCAAGATCTTATTTACTATCAGTTTCAGCTCTCTCACTTTTATTTTGATCTTTGGGGATTAAAAGCCAGGGATGGACAAGAGAGGAGCAAGAAACAGGACTTGCCAGGGCACTGAATAAGCTCGTGTGTACATTTAATGTTTTATCATGCCTGATTGGTTGTGCTGAGTGTGTTGGTGGAACAGCCTGCAGTTCTGTTACCAACAGGGAAACAGGAATTGTGGTTCTGCTGGGACCAGAGCCAGAGCATATTTATAGACTGTAGTGAATGGGCTGTGATCCCACTCTGGTTCTGGATACACCTCCTGTCTGAAAGTCCTCGGTGTTCTTGAACTGGACTCTGCCCTTTCTGGCCAGACAGTAGTAGTTAATGATAAAGTAGATGGTTGTAGGATGCAGGGCATGATGGCCTTGGCTGCTCACAGCCTGCAGGTGCTGTGCTTTGGCTGACATAAACACACAGGCAACACCATTTGTCCCTTTCCTATTTTGCACCTGGCTTTGCTGATTCCTGATCTTTTCTGGGGTTGGCTTTGTTGACATGGAGCGAATGGGCCATTCACTTTATGTGTCAGGTTAAGATTTACAACACTGAGGGAAAATGCAGATCTTGAAGTTAGCTTCCTCATCCTCTGGAATTCAGGTCTGACAGCTATACCTGCCTTAGGGCACCAATCAGATGAACTGGAATATTTCAGTTCATGCTAAGAATAAGGACTGGAAGGAAAAGGTGAAAGAATTAACTTCTCATAGGGAAAAACAGAATTTGAAATATTTTCTTGCTATTGGCAAAGTATAATATATATATATACATACACACTGTACATGTACACACATACATATGTATGTATGAATGTATGTGTGACCTTCACGTGCTTTTAGAATGCAATGAGGTTTTACCTATTTAGTTTTCAGGGATGGAGAATTCAAGCTGCACCAGCTTTGATAAAGTGAGCACTGAATGGCTACCTTTCTGTGGAGTCTATGGTAGGGTAAGTTTCAGATCTGAGTTAATCTGGGCCTCAAACAGTGTCCCTTGGGCCCTCTTACTTTCCCATCCTACTCTCAAGCAGGCTCTTCCTTCATGATGGCAAAATTCCTGTGCCATATTCTTCTACATTTACGTATAACAATCAAGTGAGACTTTGCTTTTTAGTAAAATCACTAATTTGAAGAGGCCACATCCCACTTCCAAATTGAGTGCCATGTGTGGATTGGTTGGGTCCCTCCATGTTAGCTCTGCAGGACTCAAAGCAGGGGGTGTATCCCAGGCCAGACTGAGAGTTGTAATTGGAAAGTGGATTATGAAGTGAAAAAACTAGGAAGGAAAAGGGTTCTACAAAATGATTTCATAAAGCACGTAGGTGCCCTTCTTCAGCATGAAAGAGCATTGTTCTCTTGAGTCACTTAGATTTTGCTTAGTTTATAAGAAGTGGTACATTCTTGGTATATTTTCTGGGCAAGTTCCAGCTTCCTCCAGAAGCAGGAATGCAGGGCTGGTTCACTGCAGGTGATCAAATTACAGAAGTCTGTAAGGGAAGTTCTACTTGGTAGTTCAATGGTGTGACATTAGCTCAGTTAGCTTTCGCCAGGTGCCATTCCATTAAAGATTGTAGCCGGATGGCTCTTCTTCATATATATTTTGTTTGTCTCCCAAAACACGTGTTCTCATTCGCTCTCTGGCCATTCTGAATCATTTTGGGTGACTGTCTTGTCAGCTTGGGGCTGGGCAGAGGGGAAGACAGGCTGCGTTTTGGCAGCATTTCAAGGCTGGAGCAGCATCCTGCAGCCAGCACCATAAGCTGTATAATTTGTCCACAGAGGCCTATGCATTATAGAAATGAAAATTCCTTGCCTGACAGCATTCATTGCTTAGCATGCAGCAATTTGGCTGTCAGAAACAGCTGGCCCTGCAGGGTGGGACAATAGAAAAGGAGACCAGAGAGAGGCCAGTGCTTACTCAAGTCTCCCACTGAGAGAGGATCAGGTTACTGAGACTGTCATTAACAACTGACTGCTAGGGGCTCAGAGGCACAGCTTCCAGGGAGCAGGAGTCTGTGGCTCAGACACTTAGTGATTTTCTACCATTTTTGCTGAGTGGAATAAAAAATTAAAAATAAACTACTAACCTTTGCTGACACTCAGATGTTCAGTTCTGCTGTGTCTTCAGCTGGGTAGGGTGCATTTCTGGGTAAGAGTAGGTATGTGTACATTGTAGGGGTGTGGGGCAGCATGGATGGCTGGGCACCTGCATGTTGGATGTCTGTATCATTTAGATTCTACTTATCTAGAATCAGTGCTGAAAGGACTAACCTGAGGGACTCTATGAGGCCTGGTCAAGCATGAAGCAGAGACTGCGGCTAGCATGTTCCTGACCAACAAGGGTGAGACAGGGAATGGAGGAGCTGTGTGGCTTACAGAAAAGCCGCTCTCCTATGCCTGAGAGTCTCCAGTGTGGCTGGCTGTGCACTTTCCTGTATTGATTTCATGACTCACAGAGCATGATCTAAGCAGAAAGCACTCTTTAGCTCCAGGGGAGACAGCCGTCTGTTACAGGAGGACATAGTTTTGGGAATGACTGGTACCAGGTTTTTTCTCATTCATTTATACGCTAGTGATATACTCACTATGAATGTCTTGTGACATTTTTTATTCCCTCTTGAGAACATAGTTCTTCAAAAATAATCTTTTCAGTATTATTCTTGGACTTTTATTTCACAACTGGATTTTTGAGTGAGGAAAATAATTTTTTAAAAAAGAAATTTCTTTTGCTGTTGTTAAAATAGCTTCATGTCACGGTATCCAGGGCCTGGCAGTAGGTTTTTTTTTTCCCCCGGTCCTGGGTCTTGAACTCAGGGTCTAGGCACTGTTTTTGGACTCTCTCTCTCTCTCTCTCTCTCTGTCTCTCTGTCTCTCTCTTTAAATTTGCGAGTTCTGGGCTTGAGCTCAGGGCCTGAGCACTGTTCTTGAACTTTCTCAAGGCTAGAGCTCTATCACTTGCTTCCAGCTTTTTTTCTATGTATGTGGTACCAAGGAATTGAACCTGGGTCTTTGTGCATGCTATGCAAGCACTCTACCACTAGGCAAACTCCTGGCCTGTTTTGGGGCTTTCTGAAGGCCAGGGCTCTACCACTTGAGCCCCATATGGTGCCAAGAAATTGAACCCAGGTCTTCATCCATACTAGGCAAGCACTCTACCACTAGGTCATGCTCCAGGCCTCCTGGCTGTAGTTTGAGCCAGGCAATGGCAAGTCCTGTGCTGATAAGAGGCCAACAGGGTTTCAGAGGTACTGGGTAGCTGGAGTTAAGGTCACCTGTTGGAAGGATGGCTGTTCAATGTGACTGGAACTGTATCTGCATCCCCCCACCCTTTTCCCTCTCTGTCTGTTTCCGTTTTACATGATAGAGGCTGGAGTTCCCAGATGTTGTTTGGATTAAAGAGCATGTGTGGGGAGGGGGAAAAAAAAAGGCTTTCTTAATGATAATAACAGAGTCAGGCTGGCTGGTTCTGTACTGACAGGAAAATGGAGAGATAAAAACTCCATTAATGGTGTGTGCACTGCCTAAGTAGCCAATAAAACAATGCTGTCCTCCCTGGAAGCCAGTCCCACCCTGGCAATGCCCAGTGCCAACTGCAGGAGACAGCAGCTGCAGAGAGGCCAAAGTGTTCTGAGACTGGAGTCCAGCTCAGTGATTGGCTGGTGGGGGGCGGGTCTTTGTTCTCTTCCTCTGCCTTTACCTTCTGTCCTGGTCCTCCCTCCTCCTCCAGAGTCTCCTTTACTTGCGCCATCTCCTTCTCCTTGTCCTCCTCCTCGTCCTCCTCCTCCTCCTCCTCCTCCTTCTCCTTGTCCTCCTCCTCGTCCTCCTCCTCCTCCTCCTCATTCTCCTCCTCCTCTTCCTGTTCATTTTCTAAGATGAGTCCCTTTTATGCTGGCTGTTCTAGAATTCGAGCCACATCTGATTAAAACTTAGTGATTATTCACAGAATGCAGTTGGCTGGTCGCTCCCAAGCCTACTTATCTGGGTTGTTAGACTTTGTGACCACAGAATTTTTTTTTCATTTGTGTCAATTCCTTTGAGCTTAGGTACTGTCTGACTTTGTTGTTGTTGTTCAAGATTGTTGCTTTACCACTTGAGCCACAGCTCCACTGCCAGCTTTTTGGTATTTAACTGTAGATACGAATCACATATACTAGACTGGCTTTGAATTGTGATCATCAGATCCCAGCCTCCTAAATAGCCAGGATTACATGTGTTTGACACCAATACCCAGCTGGAAATGTTTATACAAAATGTCTCCACGGTTACAGCTTGTAAAGTATGATAGTTATTATTGCAGAGGTGATACTGCATCCTTCCCTGACAGCTTTGGATTTCAGTATTTAAATAAATAGTTAAAAAAGGGTCTCATTTGGCAAGAGATCATTGGAGAATGGCAAAGGTGGCTTTTGTCAGCATACATTCTGAGAGTCTTGTCTGACCTCCTCTTACTGGAGCCTTCCTGTCCTCTGGTCATGCAAACCCTTAGGACCAAAGAAGGAAGGAAGGAAGTACTGTTAGGTGTCATATAAAGCATCCCTGCACATTTAGAAGATAAGGGAGCTGATATCTAGTTCTGTCTATGTTACCTCTGAGGTTAAAATGAATGTTTCTTTGCCTGCCCGTTTTCCTGCTTGCTTGCCTCCTTTTCTTCTCATATTGAGGCTCAAACTCACCTGGCACATGCTAGGTATCTTATCATTGAGCAGCATCTCCAGCCCAGCTACTTTGACTTTAATTCACAATGTACAAGGGAACAGGACAAATAGTTGAGTGTTGCTTTTTGTACTGTGGTGTGGCCTGTAGACTTTACATGTATGAGGTGAAAGGAATTTTATAGGTGAAAGGAATAGAGCTTGAGGGATTAAGTCAAGGTCATGAAGTCTGGTTCAGTTGGAAGAAAACATACTATAAGTTAAGTTGACTTGTAAGTTAAGTCTTATAAAAGATTTAATTTTTATGTCCATGGGTTGGAAAGCCTAAGGAAAAGGCATTGGTTCATAGGTAGTAACTTCCTGCTGAGTGTTCAAGTGGTAGAAAGGACTAGGTAGCTTTTAGTGAGAATTTTAATTTCACAGGACACTGATCCTAGGCAATACCATACTTATCATTTCATATTTGTTGATTAGTTTTCAGCAAGGATTTTCAGATCCACAAACATTCAGACTATACTATTGGTTGAAAAGAATTTTTATATAACCTATAGTTGTATGTATATGTGAAGAATAAGACTGGTATCTATGAGTTTCAATTATTTTTGAGAAATGGCAATATGTGTCATGTGGGAGTCTCTGTTCCTCTACTAATGTTGCTTTTGAAGTTCAGTAAGTTGCACAATTGGGAATGACAGTTATCTCTAGAAGGAGATAGCATCATTATATATAAAAGCTTTTCCAGCTTTGGCATGTTCCTACTTCTGTGGAATATTCACATTTTTTGGTCTCTTAAAAAAATTACCCAAAAGAACTTAAACAAGGCCACACTAAAGCTACCAGCACAACCATGTTCATTTAGCATTATTTACCAAAGCTAAGATATGGAACCAACCAGATGCCCCTCAGTAGATGAATGGATTAAGAAAATGTGGCTTATATGCACAATGGAATTTTATGCTTCCATCAGAAAGAATTACATCACCCCATTTGTAAAGAAGTGGGAAAACTTGGAAAAAAAAATCACACTAAGTGAAGTAAGCCAGACCCAAAGAAACCAGGCTCCATGTTTTCCCTCATTTGTATATTTCTAGGATAGTTCTAGCAGAGGATCACAGTAGATCAATAATGTGTACATATGACCATATAAAATGATGATGCTAATCAAATCCAAGATATGGAAAGAAGGGCTTTTTAAAATTTTTTTCCTCCCCCCAGTTCATCCCTTGTTGTCACTGTGTTTGATTTGGGTACCCTGTGTCTTGTGTGTATATGTTTATTTGATCTGGGAAAGGGAATACGAATAACAAAATGGTGAGACAAAGGATAAAGGGTGAACCAATGCAACATCAATACTTACTGTATTGGAAATGAACTTTACAATTTGGGGAGGTAGTGTTGGGGTGTAGGGGAGAGGGAAAGTAGGAGAAAAAGGAGGGGTTAACAATGTACTCATTACCTTACTTATGTAACTAGAATCCCTCTGTATGTTACCCTTACTTAAAAAAACAAAACAAAACAGAACAAAACAAAAAAAAATCAAAACAGTAACCTTGACTCTCATGTTTGTTTTTGCCAAAGGCCCTAGGAGTAATTGTCTATAACTCAGAAGTAGAAGTTGAAGTTGAAGTGGTGAGTGAGTGTGTGTGTTTATGTGTATGTTTAGGGTAGTCCATCTACAAATATACTTGAACTAGTTTGTAGACATGTGTATGTGTGTGTGAGTGTGAATGTGTGTATGTGTCTCAGTTTTTTGAGTACATGTGGAGTTGGTGATCATATACCCAGGGCTGAATGCATTGTAGGCTCACCCTCTACCACTCTAGTATATCCCTGGTCCTATTTTCTTTTGTTGTTTCCTCTTTTTTCTTAGAAACAGAATCTCACTATGTAGCTTAGGCCAGCCTTGAACTCATAATCCTTCCTCATTCTCCCAAGTGCTGGGATTACAGGTGTGAAGGGCTTGATTACAGATGTGAAGGGCTTGCCATCACACTTGACTTTGATCCATTCTTCATGGATAGAAAACAGTAGGAAGACATCCTCATGGCTCTGTTAAACCAGACTAAATATGTGATAAGTTTTAAGTTACTGAGTTGAATTTATGCTAGTGTGTGTTATCTTAAAATAAGCCTAATTGTCCAGCAATGTTGACAGAGTCAAAAATGCTGTTCATCAAACAACTAAGCAAATTTTAAAGCTTTTATCTAAATGTCCTTCCCCAAATACTTAATAGTTTCAAAGTTAGAACTAACAAAAGCTAGCCTTTTCTTTCCTCCCTCTCATCTTTAGAAAATAAGCTATTTTAAAACTTACAGAAGATTATTATCTCTGTTTGGGGTTTAAAATGTTAAAAAGCAAAATCAGGGGAACAAATGGGTTTAGTGACCTTGAGCTTGGTTAAGTGTTTCGTAGAATTGTTACCAGTGTGAATGATAAACATGGGCAGTCACTGATGTTCTTCATTTTTCTACTCCTGGTGCTTTCATGTTCTGTTTTCTAGTTGAAACAGTTCTTAGGATATTGAATGGTTCTTGCTGTGTCTGTCTTAGTGACATACAACTTCCTGTTACCTTCCCTTTTTAGAGTTTTTAGAGTTTCCTTCCCTTTTTAAAAGACTTCCATGTGACACAGAGCTTACACACATCTCATATACTTACGTATATACACAGGTACACATACTAATTAAGTTTTGTTGTTTGTGTATGCATGTGTCTAGGTGTGTATGTTTGTTTGTTTTTGTGTTTGTGTGATTACTCATTCATGGCTAGCATTCTGCCACTTGAGCCAACCTCTACTTCTGGCTCTTTGGTGGATAATTGGAGATGAAGTCTCACAAACTTTCCTTCCTAGGTTGGCTCGGAACCACGGTCCTCAGATGTCAACCTCTTGAGTAGCTAGGATTGCAGATATGAGCCACCAGCACCTGGCTTAAGTTTTTTTTCCTTTTAAACATTGCTTGTATAAATATAGCACTTTAAAAATAATGGAGTTATGAACTCAGTGAACAATTGATTTCAGGGTAGGGGTAGCTTAGTGCTAAAGTATTTACCTTGGGCTTGATCTCAGTAAAAACAAACAAGGTTCTACTATTTGTAAAACGGTCCCTGATACTTTGGAGGTAAAAACTGCTTGTTTTCTTTGAGCAGTCCATAGACTTACTAGGGAAATAGAGTGTAAATCTGGAACATTGAAATGTGATCATGATGCTCTAAACTAGAAGTATTTGTTAGATTGACAACAAGAGACATTGCTGGTGAAAACATGCAAAAGTAAGCGATGAACAAGCTCAACATATCCTTAGAGAACTGTAGAGTGCAGTTAGGTTGATGGCACAGGTGGAATCAATACATGAAACTAGAAGTCTGTCCCAAGTAGTAGATCACCAGCCACGAGTGGATAAAGCCAAGTAAGAGTACAAGGCCCTGAATTCAGTCCCCAGTACCAACACAACAAACATTTTTAAGAAAGTAGTAAATAAGTAAATAGGTAACTCTGTTTTTCTTATCAAAGCACATGCAGGTTATTTTATTTTAATATAGCAGTATAGACCTGGCAAGTGCTTACAAAATATACAGCTTATCAGATATAATTATGGAGAACCAGTGTACACATATACCATGGCAGCAAGAAAACAAAAATACTCAAAATGTGATTCACATTTCCTTTTACTTTTAACTTTATGGATCTTCTTTTGCTTGTTACCTTGTTTTCGTAGCACAGAGGACTAAGCTCTTCAGCCTGTTTACCCTTGGGAACACCTTATATGCTTTGGACAAATAATAATTTCAGTGAAACAATTAGGAAAAGAGTATTGGTTAATTATTGTTGTGCATTTTTTTTCCAAGTCTGAAACCAGGACTTGAACTTAATACCTGACACTTTCACTTATTGGGTAGCACTCGGTCTATCTTGTTAAATTTGGTTCCTCTGGTAAAAATGTTATTTGGTAACTGACCTGTAGGAAGTTATAAGAATATGTGGCCCTTTTTACTCCTGCTTTGAAGCCTAGAGTAGAAACTTAGCACTCTACTGATAAAAATTTTCTTTGCTGGAAGCTGGTGGTTTATGCCTGTAATCCTATCTACTTAGGAGACTAAGATCAGAGGATAGAGGCTTGGAGCTTGTCAGGGTGGGGGTGAGGGCGGAGCCCTTGAAACTATTTCCAGTGAAGTATCAGAAATGCTAGAATGGAGGTATGGCTCAAGTGGTAGAATGTCAACTATGAGCAATCATGAGATTGTGAGATCACAAAGCATCAGTACCAAGAATGCACATACATTCACATTTTCTTTGTCATATTTATTCATTTGCTTTTTTTTCTTTCTGGTAATTTTAACCATATCTTATTCTATATGTATTTAAATCAGGCTGACCTATTTTGGATCAGTATTGGAGATTGAGCAGGACATTGGAAACAGAGGTCTTACTTTTGAGATGGTCTTTATGGAAGCTTTGCTAAAGTATCTGTATAGTGCAGTAAATAGGCACAATGAAACAAAGTGCCAGACAGCCTATTAGAGAACCAGAAAATCTGGTCCAGGCCCAGTGGGTGGCATCCCTGTGAACTCTTGTAAAGGTGTCCAACATCCTGAGCTGATGAAAGGCTGTATGGTATTATATGTGAAGGTAATCATCAAGGATTAGCACATTCTAGTGAAACAAACAGTTAAGACATGGTTGCCTTGTGGTCACAGGGAGGGTTGAGGTGTTGCTAGGATGGTATGTCCACACATGAATACTGAATCTAACAGACTGAGAAGGATGTGCTAATTACCATTCAAGTCTGATTCTGTATAGGGGTGGCAAGCTGGGAGAACGTGAGAATGGTAGATACCTCCTTTTTTTTTCTACCTGTTAATAAACCCCCAACTCAGGGTGCTTATTCTCCCCTCAGAGCCTTTAATAGAAACAGCAGGGATAGAGCCATGTGCGTTTATGCCTAGAGGATGTCATGGGACTCAGTTCTTACCCAGACATTGACCAGACTCTGTGGATCAACCATAGACCTCTTAACTAGTTAAGGGCTGATGGAATTAAACAAACAAAACACACACACACAAAAACTAGAAAAACAAAAACAGTTAAGGGATAAAGTTTGAAAATATGTGTTTCTTGGGCTTTCTTTTTAATATATATGTATATTATATATATCATTTATTTGTTACCCTTAAGTCATTATCATTAAGTTATTATCTTAATGTCATTTCTTTCAGCATGCTCATCCATTCCTGCAAATCCTTTTCTTCCCTATTCTTAATTTTGTAGCAATATACATTAAAATTTTCACTACATTCCTCCACCCCTACTTTTCTCCCTCAGTTTCTATTTTTGAGCTACCAACTTGAAGGCCTAAAGAAAGTCTTGCTATTGAATTGGTAGTGTCATCTGGCTAGAAATGCTGTGTCCCTTTCCTTCCCAAACTGGTTACACAATAACACTGGACATGGGGGCGGGGGAAAAATGGAGAGAAGGTGCTTTAAATATATGAGTAGTGCGTTTTTTTCATCTTATTTTTTATTATCGAGGTAATGTATAGAGGGGTTACAGTTACATTTGCCAAATAGTAGATGCATTACTTCTCACACATTGATACCCCTTCTTATGTTTTTGTCCCCATTTCCCTCCCCCACTCCCTCCCAATCATCTTGTTTTTCCCCCTTCCTTTCCCTATTTCAAATAAACAAACATATACAATATACCAGGTAACAAAGTCAGATACAGTAACAATATGAGATTAACCAAAGGGCAACAAAGGAGAAATAAGATAGCACATTATCAATGTATGTGAATTAATGGATCTTCTATCTGGCAAATATAATGTAACCCTTCTATTAATTACAATAAGAAATATAAAGGAAAAAAAAGAACAACAATCACTCAAGATAAAGCTTTTGTTTCCATATCCTAGAGATCCTTTTATTTAGTCTCATCCTATAAGATCTTATGTATCTATGTTTTGCTATTGTAATCCCATGAGTAGTGTGTGTGTGTGTGTGTGTGTGTGTGTGTGTGTGTGTGTGTTTGCCTTTCGGCCTTGTTTGTTATCAATTCTTTTTTTGGGGGGGGGCAGTCTTGGGGCTTGAACTCAGGGCCTGGGCACTGGACACTTTTTGCTCAAGGCTAGCACTCTGCCACTTGAGCCTTTTTCTGTGTATGTGGTACTGAGGAATCAAACCCAGAGCTTTGTGTATGCTAGGCAAGTACTCTTATCACTAGGTCACATTCCCAGCCTCTGGAATCTACTCTTTTATGAAGGCATACTTCATTACCTTGTACTTAGTGGGGAAATGAGAAGGCAAGAATTATATTCAGTCTGTAGCCTTTGTCGTTAGTGTCTTACAGCTACAAGTGGAGGAATATGGTCCTTGATTATGGTTCTTTTCAGGCTTCTCTGTGGAGCTCTTCAGAATAGGTATTGAATAATTATAGTTTTTAGTCCAGTGCTGTCACACACATCTGTAATATTAGTGGAAAGTGGGGACAGGAAGATTGTGAGTTCAAGACCCGTCCTGGGAACATCTGTAAGACCTTATTTTAAAACCAAAATAAAGGTAATTAGGGTAGGGAGATAATCTAAGTGGTAGAATAGAAGATAAGGGCTAAGATCTTCCACTCCGAAGTAATTTTTATGAATCAGAATGCCACATTTCATCCATATTTCAGCCTCAGTCATCTTCAATATCTCTCCCCTTCTTTTTCCTTCATGTGGATTTTATAAAAATTGTCTTTATTAGCACCCACTGTACACCTTTTACTTCACACGTGGCCACTTCGTAGGGAAATTACGATGCTCGTTTTGCCTGTGGGGACTGTTGCAAGGACAGTTGGCTCAGGCTGTGAGATGGTTGGATGGCAGGGTGAGGATTCAGCTCAGCACCTGGGACTCCCTTGTCTACTTAGCTTGCCGACTTTGTTCTCTCAAGTCTTACCCTTGATCCCCTCACTTTGTCTGGCACAAATAAATGAGTCTTTGGTTGGACAAATGAAAGGGATTTTGATGGAGCGCCAAACCACTTCAGTGGAGGGTTTTGAGGTTACAGAGTATAAGCAGGTTATCTTCAGAAGTGTAGTCTGGTACTTAATTATGCTCAGTAATTAAGTAATCCACAGTTGGTCCCTCTCTTCTCAGCCAAATTATATGTTAAATTCTAGAGGGGAAAGGCACTCATAGTTGTACCTTAAATCCTGTTGTTGGGGCCCAAACATTAGGGATGTTCTCTTTGTGTCTTCTCTTTGGCTGATCTTTAGGCTAGGAGGACGATTTTCAGTCTTTTAGGAAAATCCCTGGAACTTGTATTTTTTTCTTATGTCTTGTAGTTTTCCTCACTTTACTTCTTTTTTTTTTTTTTTTTTTTTTTTTTGCCAGTCCTGGGCTTGAGCTCAGGGCTTGAGCACTGTCCTTGGACTTTCTCAAGGCTAGAGCTCTACCACTTGAGCCTCAGCACCACTTCTGGCTTTTTGCTATGTATGTGGGGTACCGAGGAATCGAACCCGGGTCTTCATGCATGCTAGGCAAGCACTTTAACCACTAGGCCAAACTCCCGGCCCCCTCACTTTACTTCTTAAAAAAAAAAAAAAAAAAGCAAACTAATGAGCTGACCCCCACTCAGACTCTGAGTACATACCCGGAGAAAGAATAGTGCTCCTGTGATACAGTTCTTTCCCAGGATTTCTTGGGAAGTATACTGTCTATGTTTTCCTAAACCTTAAGAAAAAAAAAATCAGTTATCAGCTCAGTGGGAAAAAAAAATGTAAATTTTCCAGAGCTAAAACAGTAAACTTGGAAACATTAGTAGATAGGAGTCCCTGATGTCAGGTTGAAGGCAAGAATAGGAAAAGGTGACCCTGGCATTCAAGGATAAGGTGGATATTTCTTGAAGCCAGGGCAGGATAGCCTTAGAGAGACTTGGTTACCATCGCTTATAGTAGTTACTATGCTGTAAATGTCTGCTACTACCAGTGAGTCACCCTTGCAAATAGAGTAAGTTTCTATACATAGCATACAGTACACAAATCCTGTGCATGGTGTTGCAAAAAAAAAGAAAAAGTTTCAGAAACAAAGTAAGTTTTTAAGTTGGCAGTGTTCTGTGAATGTTAAGTGTTCTGTGAATGTTGCTTGTAGATTTGAATGTAGGTTATTATAGAGGTCAACGAAGTTCCCATCTAAAGGTCTAGATGGTAAATATTTCAGGCTTTGCAGACAGAATGGACTAGCACAACTGTCATCTTGCCATTTCACTGTGGAAGCAACTGTAGACTACATGGAAATGAACAAGTGAGTCTGTCCTAATAAAACATTTATTTCTAAAAACAGTGTGAGCCGGGCACAAGGAGCTCACTTCTGTTATCCTAGCCACTCTGGAGACTGAGATCTAAGGATCACAGTTCAAAGCCAGCCCAGGCACGAAAGTCCATGAGACTCTTATCTCCAATTAACCACCAGAAAACCAGAAGTGGCGCTGTGGCTCAAGTGGTAGAGAACTGGCCTTGAGGTAAAGAGCTCAGGGATGGTGCCCAGGCCGAGTTCAAGCCCCAAGACAGATCAAAAAACACTGAGCTGGATTTTGCCTGGTATTGGAATACTATCCAATAATGTTTGCTAGTGTTTTCTAAATTGTAGTATTTACTACTGGCCACAATTCTTTATAAACAACACTGAGTCTCCTGTTTCTCATTTAGCAATGCCAGTGGATAACCATATAATAAGCGAAGTTTGGGAGTAATTTGATCATTATCTTTCATTTGAACTTTTGTGACAGGGTCTCACAGTTCTGTTAACAGGGCTACCCTCAAGCTTTTGCTTGAGTAGCCCTCATGTTTCAGGCCCCCATGTTTCTGGGACTACACACTAATCACTGGGTATATTTAAGCATTTTGAGGAATTCTAGAGAAATTACTGGAAATTCCCATTTTTTCATCCTCAAATTGAACACTAATATTTGTTGAGAATTTAGACACTCCTAGAGTCTAGAGTTTTCCATACTTTACTTCCTCATTCATTTTCTTTTTTTTTTCTCCACCCTACCCACCCCACAGTTCGCATTCATTGTATATCATCTTTCTCCTCCTACTCTAACATGTCCCTGGAGCTACAGTGCTTAGGGTAGTGGATGTCCCCCTTCCCAGTGGATTCTGTCTCTTCCCCCACCAGACTTGCAGAGTGGAATCTTGGGAACTGATAAGATCCCATTGACTTTCTCTGGAATTACAATGGATCAGATTCCTCCCCCCCACCCATACACACCCCGCAACATATTCAAGTACCTGGAGTAGATTATTCTTGAAGAATATGTAATGTTCATATGCCTGCTTATATCAGTGTTACATTTTTTTTCTTTTCTGTGATACTGGATATCAAGCCCAGGGCCTGTCATATTCTAGGCAAGTGTCTATTGTTGAATTACATCCCCAGTTTCCCATATTGCTTTAGAGCCAACTAAAGAGAATGTTTGTACTGTCATACGAATGATTTATGTTTTTATTTGGGATTGGTATGTTTAACCTTTTTTCTGCCATAATGCTTTAACACTTTTGTTATCTTAGAAGGTAGACAAGGAAAAGAAAGTAAGAATATTTAATATGAGAATTCAGCTTAGTGCTTGCTGACAAGAGATTTAACATGGTTGCCATTAATAGCAGAATCTTACAGTCAAAAGATATTAACTGATTTTTGGTTTTGTCATATTAAAAATTGTGATTTGGGCCACTCTTAAACCAATGTGAAGAATGTTTTCCTGTATTTAAAAAGTGGTAGTAGTTTTTTCAATTTTGTTGTTGTTAGGTTAAATAAATACAAATAATGTGGTTTCCACAGTGTTAGAACTATATGATAATTAGTAAGAATTAAAGATGGACGAATTTATTTCGTGGAATAGGGAACTAAAATTCACATGGAATGATTTGGGTCTGTCACATATAGTAGGTTGGAAAACTCAGTTTGGCTGACTTCTAAGTCCATGTTCTTACTACCATATCCCTTCTTTTTTTTTTTTTTCAAGTAATTATGGTTCAAAGCAATTCCATAGAAAGGGACACCCATATGATTGTTTGGGTGATTGGACTGGTTGGATGGATTGGGAAGACAAAGGATGGGTCTTAGAAGGTAGGAGTTTGAAATGTTTGGAAGTCACAATTTCTAGAGCTTATGACCAAAAAGTTGAGAAGACTTGCCTCCAATTTTTTCCCATTGCTTAGTTGCTTTTTTCACTGCCAAGAATTTGTTTGACTTAAGTATTTTTTATGTTTGTCGATTTAGAACCCATCACATTACAAAAACTTAAACAAAAAGCTGCTATATATGCTCTTTAAGCTGGATTAAAGATAAATGTATTACTGAGTTTAATGCCTAAAATTGGAGGCAGAAAGATGAATTGAATTTTTCTCCTTCAGAGTTATCTTCCTCTCCCATTACAGGAATATGATTTTGACTTTTATGGCTCAGATTTTTACACAGCTTTATTATCTGCCAGTAATTAAAACTGTAGCCAGACAAATACTTTGGCTAAATTTTTTGAAAAAAAATGGAACTCTAGTGCCAATTTGCTAGACTTGGTTATGTAGATATTTAAGTGTATGAATACCTGAGCCTTTCCTTTTTCTTTTCTCTTACCTTTTCCCCTTTTATTTCCCTTTTTCATTTCATTTCCCTTCTTTTCCTTCTTTTTTGGGGGGGTGTAGGGAGATTCATATTTTAAATTACTTAGGATTTTTGAATATAGCACTTTCTACTGATTGTCAGGACTTCTGAGCTTGTTTATAGATGAATGGTATTTTTGAGAAAATAGTTTCTTATTTGAACACCAGGTTTTGAACACTTTGCCTATTTTACCAATCTTTTCTTGCTTGTATTACGTCACAGTTTTGAGTTCAGTCCATAGATGAAAGCCCAATACATTTTGAAGCAATTTTTTTATTAAAGAATTTATTAGCATTGATTTTTACATCATATTTCAAAAGACGTATTTAACTCAAGAAGGGAATCTCTATATACAATCACTGGCACTTAGATTTTAAAATTAGGCTGAGGGTTTGTATGTCATAGATAACATATTAATCTATGTAATAAAATATTATATGTGTAGAGTCATAGATTTTTATTTCTATGTAGTTGTATTTATATTTCCAATACTATGTCCACAGCATCGGGTATTATACTTTATTCAAAAATTTGATTTTTATTCAGTAACTTTCAAGGACCAACTGTATATTAGTTACCATGAAAGAGGGATGGGACAGATGAATAATATGTGATCCAAACCTAGTTTTAGAACAAACCCAGTACATGCAGAAGGACTAAGTCCCACAGTAATTGTAAATGACAATAATAGAATGGGAAAAATCTGTAAAATTTAAGAATATTTCAAGAAGGCTGATCAGAAGCAGGGGAAATTAAAGCCAGGTATGTGATAGGCTTCCCTCGCCTGAAGGATGGGAGAAGTTTCATGTAGTGAAGATACTAGGGCTAAGGTGGAGTGGTTTGAAAAATCAGGTTGCAGTGTAGTTCAGCTTTGGGCATTTGACTGGATTCAGTCTGTAGCAATTCAAATAAAACAGCAAAAACAAAACAAGTCAATCTGACTTTTAAATAGAGTAAGAGAAAAGAAAAACCATGCACCACATTCAAGCATTTTTTTGTATGTCTGAACCTCCTACAGATAAAGTACCTCTGGCTCCTATCTACTCCTTCCTGCTCCTAAAATGTTCATTGATGGCAGAGGGAAAACAACTTTATGTGAACCCAGCCAATTTCTCTGACCCCTGGGGATCTTAGGAAATCCCAACCATCTCAAAAAATACCAATATTGAAAATAGTTAATACCTGAAACTCAGTACTTTGTAGGTGCTGCTCAGGGAAGAATGCTCTTAAGAAAATTCTCCTTGGAGTGTATTTTTACTCTACCTTTGTTCAATGACTTCAGAAAAATGACAAACTTCATGTTGACCTCTCTACAGGGAGATCTTTTTATTGTGTCTCATTTTTAGTGTGCCTTTTTGTGTCTAGAGTCTCTTTTCAAATAGCTCAGGAGACTGAAATGAGGGATGGTTTAATAGTATCTGCAAAACCTTTCCCCTTGAATTCCAAGGTGATTGGGGAGATAGTTTTTTCCACATAATTATTTAGGAATGCTGTCTTGTAGAGTTGTTTTTTGCTTAGATTTATTTATGTGAAAGTTTTCTTGGCAAAATGTTACCTGAGGTTTAAAAAAAAATAACAAGGGAGCTGTTTTCCAAAAAGAGTAGTGTCCAGTGCTTTGTGTTACTAATCATTTCAATGGGAAAGTTTGGTTCTAATAAAAATTTCCTCTTCCTCTGGCAAATGTTGATGTTTTTCAAGTCTTCCTAAAGGAAAAGGGAGGTTGGATGGCTTTTTGTTTTTTGTTAGTTATCTGGAACACCCCTTCCCTTCTGCTTTTGCTCCCCACCATTGTTTTGTAAGTCTTTGAACTAGACTGTCTACTACTGTGAATTTTGCTTGAAAATGGACCAAAACCAGAGATTTCACTGGTTACTCCGGAAATGGTTACTTTTACAGCTAGTGAATATTTCTAAAAGGGACCAAGCATCTGGAAAGGGAGATTGATTTTTATTTGTTTCGTTTTTTTTTTAATTAAAATTTTATTGTAAAGATGATGTACCAGAGGGGTTTTAGTTACATAAGTTAGGTAAGGAATACATTTCTTTTTGATCATTGTTACTCCCTCCCTCATTTTCTCCCAGTTATTCCTTTCCCAACCCCTCTTTCCCCCAAGTTATAAAGTTCATATCCAGCATAGTCTCTAGTGAGTATCACTGTTGAATTTGGAGAGGGAATTTTTATTGTAGCATTTATATTGCTAACATTTTTTTTCTAATGTTGTAAGAGTAAGTGAACTTTTAAGGAACTTTTAAAATTTACCAACGTTTTAGTCGATAGTATAATTTATAAAAACTATATAGACTAATGGGGGTCTGTATCCTCAGCACATTGCATATGAGTGTTTTCAAATGTTTCCATCCATTTGTAAATCAGTTTTAATTTCATGGATCCATTTGAAATGATTCAAGTGTGTACTTCCATTACCCAGTCCAGTTACAATTGCAGATGTTTCTTGGGCTTAGTTGATTTTCTTTCTTCTTTCCCTCTCTAGCCCTGAGTACTTGTGAGCATTGTACTGCGGGAGCCAGATTCTGGAGAGCTCATCATTACAGAAGACTCCAGGAGCACCTCTTCCATTGCCCAGTCCTCCCAGTGAACACAGTGAGTGCAGTTAAGAGCCAGGGCATGCTGCTTGAAGGAGTGTGGGCCGATGTGACGCGGAACCAGCTCTAAGGTAGTGGAGTGAACTTTTCTTAAGACTTGTTTCAGCAGTGTTGTTGCCAGAACCGGCAGTTCAGACATTTCAACAAATCACCTCTTTTAATGCTCTATGGCAGAGATCAAGTCTACAGGGTAAATTCTTTACCACAAATGATTATTTTGTTACTGCCTGTGAATCTAATATAAGAACTTCAGAACAGCCTACTAGGTCTTAGTTTTTACACTGACCTTTTTGAGGGATAGATCTGCACTGCTTTTCTTTAACTTGAGTTAAACTCAACTGCAAACAGAATTTTTTTGTATGCATAAAATGTGTCTAATATTCTTTATTCCCTTAGGGCCACAATATTTTTTTTTTCTTTTTCACTTTTATCACATAGGAACCCTTTTTTGTAAGGACATATATATATATTAACATACAAAATGTGTATTAATTATGTCTAAAATTGATGCATCATGATAATGCATTTTATTTTACAACATGCTTCTCTTCTCCACTTGATATATTGTGGACGATTTTTCTTCAAGGAGAATTTAATTTCAGTCTAAATAATGCCTGCTTTGTGCTTCTTATATGACTGTAACATAATAACCAGTTCTCCAACGAGAGATTAACCTATGATTTAAAGGTGTCTGGGGAGGGGGAGATCGTTCACATTAGGGGAGAAGATGAAGCCGTGTTGACATTAAGGATGGGAGTTTATATTTTCTAGGGCTAATGATGGGCTGCTTGGGCTGCAAGGTATCAGTTGCATCAAATTTTCATTTTCTGGAGGCAAGGTAATTAAGTATATTTGTTAGTTCTGGCCACCATCTGAGTGTTTTGAGAAATTTTTCTTGCTCATGGAAGGTGGTGTGAGTTTAAATTAGTTTTAAGAGGATATAATGAATAACAGGGATGGCATTAAGAAACAATTTCATTTTGTGTATTTTATTTATTTAAGTTGGGGAGGAAAAATGGTGGTTGCAATTAATTACTAATTATGTTATTCTTAATATGAAGCACAGTTAAAATTGCTCAGCGCAAATGTTGACTAAGATGGCCAACAGTGATGATCGCTAGAGTTTTTAGGTATTGTGGTTGAGAACGAATGTTTGTATTTTTGTTATGAATATTCCATTATCAGTATTGTTTTTGTGTGAATATTTATTTTTGAGAGGTAATCAGTGTTTATAGATTGAAAAGACAGAAAAAGAGTATGGGGTAGAAAATAAGTCGTCTTCTTCCTGTTCCCCAAAAACCCAGTTATCTTTTTAGGCAACCACTCCTAGCACTTCTCTTTGAATCTTACAGAGCATATATAACAAAGTACAGAACCTACAGGTTGTTCCTGTTTTTTACTCAAATGGCAACAGCGCTTATAAGTTTCACATCTTTTTTTTAATTGAAATGATATTACTTGGAAGTTCTATATTAGTGTCACATTCACCTTTAGTGAATGCTTATTTACTCTTCTATCATGAGTTTCCATAATTTGCTTAAGTAGTACTAGATTGATGGCCATATAGATTGTTTCCAGTTTTTATTCTCGTGAACTAAGTCATAGGGAATAGCCTTGTGTAGATTTCATTTCAAACATGAGTATCTCTCTATAGGATCCATTTCTAGTTGAACTGCTGGGTCAAGGACCATGTAATTTAGGTTTTGGTTAAACTTATTGCAAAGGTGTTGTGTTCATAGAGCTTAAATGGTAATAGATTTCACTGATCCAGAATGCAAACACTGCCTCCTCACAGTGCAAGTTCCTTGTGTGATGGCTAAACCAGTGTCTTCTCTTTGCCACATTCGTAGGTGAAAAATGACAGCTTTCGTGTCATTTCCATTTATCTTATTTTTAATTGATATTGAACATTTGCAACATTAAAAGCCATGGGTATTTCTAGTTCTGTTCTTTGGGCAGTTGATTTTTTTGTCGTTAATATATTGATTTCTTTTGAAAACTTTGATTGTAATTATCAACTCAGCTTTCTTTTCTTATTGTGGAATGTACTGTTTATTTTAATTTTTTTGTTTGGTCATTTGCATAAAAAGTAAGTTTTTTATGTGCTGATTATTAAACATTGACTAATGTATCAAGTCATCAAATATTTATCAAGAACTTGTTCTGTGTTCCTGACTATACAGTAGAGAATAATACTTATCAGGAATTTCTTCTAGGTGCCTGACTATTATATTTACTATTATATATAATATTAAAGAAAACAGATCCTGATACTTGATCTATGAATCTATGCTTATAAAAAAAGAGATCATCAATGAAACATGAATAAAAAGATTCATGGAAATAAATACATAGCTAGCTTTTTGGTATCACAGTTAAAAGTCCTTACCCAGAAGCCAGGAGTTTGGCCTAGTGGTAGAATGCTTGCCTAGCACACGCGAAGACCTAGGTTCATTTCCTCGGTACCACATATAGAAAAAAGCTGGAAGTGGTGCTGAAGTTCAAGTGGTAGAGTGCTAGCCTTGAGAAAAGCCCAAGGACAGTGCTCAGTCCCTGAGTTTAAGGCCCAGGACTGGGAAAAAAAAAAAAAAAAAAGACCTTACCCAGTTAGAGATTTGAAAACCTGTTTCCTGATTTCTGCTAGTGTAATGTGGAACTTTTTTTAGATTTTTATTTTTGATACATCTGGAATGTTAGGTTTGATCCAGCTTAAATTTTCTTCAGGTGCTCTATTAATTAGAATAAAGCTTAGTTGTTGTAACCAAGAGACTTCACTATGCTATAGTTCAAAAAGGAGAAATTTCTTTTTCCTCATTTAACAGTCCCAGTCTGAACTAAGCCAGTTTGCAGAGTAGCTCAAATCCACCAATCATTAAAAGATTCATATTTTTTTATTGTTAAGGACTATTTCGTTTCATTTATTTATTTTTATTGTAATGTATAGAGGAGTTACAATTATATTCACCAGATAGTAGGTACATTATTTCTCACACATTGATACCCCTTCTCATGTTTTTGTCCCCATTTCCCTCCCTCCTACACCCTCCCAATCATCTTGTTTTCCCCCTTCCCTTTCCTATTTCAAATAAACGTGTATACAATATGCCAGGAAACAAAGTCAGATACAATAACAACATGAGATTAACCAAAGGGCAAAAAAAGAGAAGAGAAATAACATAGTACATTAAGAACAACAATCACACAAGATAAATCTTGTTTCCATATCCTAGAGATCCTTTCATTTAGCCTCATCCTTTATGACCTCATGTATCTAGGTTTTGCGCTATTGTAATCTTCTGCTAGGAGAGTCCTAGGTATATACTAATTATTACAAATGAGGGAAACCATTGAGCCTATGTTCCTTTGGGTCTGGCTTACTTCATTTAATATGATTTTTTCCAGGTCTTTCAATTTCCTTACAAATGGGGCAATGTCATTCTTTCTGACGGCAGCATAGAATTTCATTGTGTATAAATGCCACATCTTCTTGATCCAATCATATACAGAGTGACATCTGGGTTGGTTCCATATCTTTACTATGGTAAATAGTGCTGCAATGAACGTCATTGTGCTAGTGGATTTAGTATGTCTTTGTTCCTGGACGTTTGGGTAAATGCCAAGGAGTGGAATTGCCGGGTCATTAGTCTTTTGAGGAATGGCCATACTGCTTTTCATAGTGGTTGAATGAGTTTACACTCCCACCAATAATGTAGTAGTGATCCTTCTTGGCCACATCTCCACCAGTATCTGTTGCTATTAGATTTCTTGATCATGGCCATTTTAACTGGAGAGAGGTAGAATCTTGGTTGTTTTGATTTGCATTTCTTTTATGGCCAGAGATTTGAGCATTTTTTTCATGTGTCTATAGGCCATTCTTTTTTAAAGACAAGTCTTTCTCTAAGCCTTTGGCCCATCTTTTAATGGGATGGCTGTTTCTTTGAAGCTTTGTTTGGAGAGACTGGATTTTTTTTAACTGTAGATATATTTTAGATATGAGACCTTTGTGAGAGCTTGTTTGGAGGTTCTAGCAGGGGAGCGCAGCTACTCTTATACCCTTGACCCAAGACCGGTCCTCCTCTATTGGAGATGGCCGTCCTCTTCGACCGAGCATGCAGCTTCGGGAGGGACGCACATGGAGCAGTGAGGGAGGAAGGGGACACCCACCTAGCCAGCCAGATCAGCTGAATCAACCCTGACGATCAAGGGGTGACAGATGTCCTAGCCAGATCGCCCTCACATCCATTGAGACCTTTGTATGTTGTATGGTTAGAGAA
Organism: Megascapheus bottae; assembly: GCF_031878675.1. Classification (NCBI taxonomy): domain Eukaryota; kingdom Metazoa; phylum Chordata; class Mammalia; order Rodentia; family Geomyidae; genus Megascapheus; species Megascapheus bottae. The sequence continues at coordinate 22,554,338 of NC_143520.1, forward strand.
GAAGATTCATATTCTGTCTACTCTATGCCTCAGTAATTGTTATTGCAATTGTCTGTATGGTCTTATCTGGACTTTCTCAGTAGGAAGAACAAAGGAGAAAGTTCAGGACAAGTGATCCAAGCTTGCAGATACCACTGCAGATTTCATTGGTGAGAACTTTGTCATGTGGATATATGGAGCCCTAGGAAATCTGAAAAGTCTTTATTGATCACCAGGAACACAAGAAGAATTGAGGAAGGCACTTCTGCCATACTGGCTAGTCATTGCAATACCCTCCTGCTACCATTAACTATGACTACCTGCCCATTGGCATTCCCAGAGCACCACTCTGGTCATTCTAACTTTAATAATCCCCACATTTTTCCTTTGTGTTTCTCTCCCTTTTTCCTTCTCTGTCTCTCTGTCTCTCTGTGTGTGTGTGTGTGTGTGTGTGTGTGTGTGTGTGTGTGTGTGTGTTAACACTTGTGTTGATAGCCCAGGGAATCTTGAATAGTCCGTCTTCCTGCCCCAGAATTAGGGGTGCTTTACAGATGTGCACTACCAGATTCAACTTTCCTTTGATTTCTTTTGTATTATAAATTCCTATTGTATTTCCTTATTTCCTAGATATCCATTTATTACTTACTTACTCATGTAAATTCTAGAGCAACTGTTTAAACTCTAGAAGCTTACTATGTCCTTAAAGTCTTATATCACAGCCCTTTTTGAATTTATTATTATTTTTTAATTTAAACATACATACACACACACATATTAGTGGCAATTTTGTGGCTTGAACTCAGGGTCTGGGTACTGTCCCTAAGCTTTCGTTCTCAAGGCTAGCATTTTACTTCTTGAGCCACAGTTCCTGGATCCAAAGCTTCTGGCTTTGTACTGGTTAGTTAGAGATATAGATCTCATGGACTTTCTTGCCCAAGCTAGCTTTGAACTGTGAACCTCTGATCTCAGCCTCATGTGTAGCTAGGATTACAGACCTGAGCCATGGGAGCCTGGCTTAGATACTTATTTAATCAATATTCTCACTTCCAGAAAGGTAACTTATTACTAGTATTACTAGGATTTTATTAGAACTTTATTAGAAAGGGCTCAGATCTCTAAGAGGTTAATTTTCTTGTTTAATGATAATGTCCTGTAATTCTTTGGGGCACCCTGCTACTGACTCTAGTTTTCCTTCTTTGACTCCAAAATCTTATTTAATTAAAGTAGGTGTGAAATTAAATACATGCTTTTGAATTGTGACTAGAAAATGGATCCTTATTTCTCTCTTTACAAAAAATAGTGTTTAGAAAAATCACAATTTTCCTTAGTTTGAATGTTAAGAGGGGTGATATTTCAGAAATTTATGATATAAATTTTTCTGAAGCATAAAACCCTGGGGGGCAGTTTTGTATATATTATATATGATACATGTTTGTTATTTCTTCTTTTTGTGTGTTGTATGTATGTATGTATGTAAAATAACACATTCAACTCTTGTTTTTGAGTTTTATAATAAAATAAAACAGATTCATGAAGTATATATAGCATAATTATTATAAGGTGAATGCCTTTTGTGAGTTTCATATAGGCCAAGAAATAGCATGCTATGAGATTTGCAATAGAGCAAAATCTTGATACATAAGGCCATATAATGTGAAGCTAATTGAAAGTACCTCCAGGATATTGAAACAAAAGCCATATAATGAATGATGGTTGTCCTTAATGTACTATGTTGTCTCTCATCTCCTTTGCTGTCCCTTGGTTATCTCATATTGGTATAGTATCTCACTTTTTTTATCTGATATATTGAATTTATTTGTATTTGGATATTTGAGATTTGATAGGGAAGGGGGGAAAACCAAGACGGGTGGGGGGTGTGGGGGGGGAGGGAAATGGGTACCAAGACATGTGAAAGGGTATCAATGTATGTGAATTAATGCACCTTCTATCTGGCAAATATCATGTAACCCTTTTACTAATTACAATAAAAAAATTATTAAAAATTAAAAAAAACTAAAAAAAAAGAAAAGAGAGACAGAGGTGCAGAGAGAGAGACAGAGAAAGTGGTTTTGGAAGTTAAATGTCAAGTTTTATATCTCCATGAAAATAATAATATTCTGTATTTTAGTTAATATTATTTGTTTCCAGTTCATTTTCTTGCCATTACTCTAAGAAATAATTGCATTCCCAGCTCATATGTATTTTTTCATGTGATGATTACTGTTAGTAAGTTTTCCATAATAAATCTTCTCTGTTCTAGTCATAAAAACAAAAAAAAAAGAAATAGCATGCTATTTCTATTATATGTTATAGTATATATTATCATGTATATTATGTAATATAGTGTAAAGGCAGTGCTATAGTACTATAGTACTGCCTTGCCTTTTTTTATGGTTTTATCATGCAGGTGTTCACGTCTAGAACTACCGTTAGTTTAGCATTCCTCCCTCACTCTTTCCCTCCCTCCCTTCCTTCCTTTTCATGTGGCTTGCACTCTGGGCTTGGGTTCTGTCCCAGAGCTCTTCAGCTCAAGGCTAGTTTTCTGCTGTTTTGAGCCACAGCACCACTTTTGGTTTTCTGGTGGTTAATTGGAGGTTAGGGTCTCAAGGACTTTTGTGCCAGGCTGGCTTTGAACCGCAATCCTCAGATCTCAGCCTGCTGTGTAGCTAGGATTATAGGCATGAGCCATCAGTGCCCAGCTTGCACATCTATCTTTATGCCTTCTAAGTATCTTAAACCTTAGGTTTCCCCTTCCATACTTTTCTTTTACAATTTATCTGTTGAACAAGTGTTGGACTTCTTGTTATTTAGTGTCTGGATTTTGGTGATTGCATCCTCATGGTTCAGTTGAACTTGTTTTTCTTTGAGTAGGAAATGGTGTTAATGCTATACTGGGTTACAGGGATTTTTTACTTTTTTATTTTTATTTTTTGGTGCTGGTCCTAGGGCTTAAACTCAGGGCCTGGGCATTATCCCTGAGCTTCTTTTGCTCAAGGCTGGTGCTCTATCACTTGATAGTACAACTTCTGGCTTTTTTCTAAGTAGTTTATTGGAGATAAGAGACTTTTCTGTTCTGGCTGCTTTCAAACCACTATCCTTAGATCTTAGCCTCCTGAGTAGTTAGGGTTACAGGTATGAGCCACTAGCACCCAGTTTGGAGGGATGCTAATTGCTACAGAATTGCTATAGGTAATTATTTGGAAACTTTCTTCAGTGATGAACATGGAATCAAATACTGATACTTCCAATACAAATTCAGTTACAAAGGTTTTTACTTACCTTTTTCTGAAACAGGATTTTGCTTTGTAGCCCAGACTAGCATCAAACTTGAGACCCTTCTGCTTCAGCCTCCATAGTGTTGGGATTGTAGGTGTTACTTTAACTTTTCTGTGTTATAACCTTATCTCCTTTATTCCATAGAGGGAGTTCTTGTTCCTAGAAACATCAAGCAATGATAGAATTAGAGTAGATCATAATTAATAATTTTCTTTTATCTGTGTTATACAGAAAATGTTCTTAGTTCTGCCACAGCACTAGTACTGTTCCACTGCTTCAGAGCCCTGAAAACTAATGAATGCATTTTTTTCTTTGTAGACTACCCCCACTCTTCCCTTTTCTGGTGGCAGGGATTATGTATAATTGAAAACTTGCAGATTGGAATTCTGATAGATTTTAGATGGTATATGGAGGAGGAGGAATACTTTTAAATTTGTTAGGTGACATACTGGGTTTATAGTTATATTTCGAAGGATTTGTTTGTTTGTTTTAACTTTGGGCTTGAACTCAGGTGTCTTTGGACTTTTCTCAAGGCTAGAGCTCTACCACTTGAGCCACAGCACCACTTAGAAGTTTTTCTATGTATGTGGTACGGAGGAATCGAACCTGGGCCTTCATGCATGCTAGGCAAGCACTCTACTACTAGGCCAAACACCTGGCCCATTTAGGTTTTGTTTTGTGTTTTCGTTTTTGTTGGCCTAGGACTTGCTTGAACTCAGGGTCTGGATACTGTCCCTTAGTTTTTTTTGCTCAAGACTATTTGAGCCACAGCTCCACATCCAGCTTTTTGCTGGTTAATTGTAGATAATGGATTCTCCAACCCTGGCTGGCTTTGAACTGTGATACTCACTCAGCCTCTTGAGTGGACAGAATTACAGGTGGAGCCATCAGCAGAATGTGGTTCTTAACTGTTACAGAATTTGTAGGAGAATGATACTGACACTTGAGATTCTCATGAAAATTCCCCGGCAAGGAAATGGAGATGTTTGGAATTGTGGCTGTTGCTTCTTTTTGAAATTAGACATTTAAAAACAGGTGTTTTTGGGGTTTTTTTTTTGGCCAGTCTTGGGTCTTGAACTCAGGGCCTGGGCACTGTCCCTGAGATCTTCAGCGCACTCTTTTTTTTTTTTTTTGCCAGTCCTGGGCTTGAGCTCAGGGCCTGAGCACTGTCCTTGGACTTTCTCAAGGCTAGAGCTCTACCACTTGAGCCTCAGCACCACTTCCGGTTTTTTTTCTATATGTGTTACCAAGGAATCGAACCCGGGTCTTCATGCATGCTAGGCAAGCACTTTAACCACTAGGCCAAACTTCCAGCCCTTCAGCGCACTCTTATCACTTGTGCTACCACTTCCAGTTTTCTGGTGGTTAATTGCATTAAACTGCAGGGCTTTTGTATGGCAAAGGACATGGCTAGTAAATTAATTAGGAAGCCTACAGAATGGGAGAAGATCTTCACCAACCATACAACGGACAAAGGCCTCATATCTAAAATATATCTACAGCTAAAAAAATCCAATCTCTCCAAAGCTAATCTCCAAAGAAACAATCATCCCATTAAAAGATGGGCCAAAGACTTAAAGAGAGTCTTCTCTGAAGAAGAAATAAAAATGGCCTATAGACACATGAAGAAACGCTCAACATCTCTGGTCATAAAAGAAATGCAAATCAAAACAACTCTAAGATTCCACCTCACTCCAGTTAGAATGGCCAGGATCAAGAAAACGAATGACAACAGATGCTAGAGGGGATGTGGCCAGGAGGGATCACTACTACACTGTTGGTGGGAGTGCAAACTCGTACAACCACTATGGAAAGCAGTATGGCAGTTCCTCAAAAGACTAAACATAGAACTCCCCTATGACCCAGCAATTCCACTACTAGGCATTTACCCAATTGTCCAGAAACAAGGACATACTAAATCCAGTAGCACAATGATGTTCTTTGCAGCACTATTTACCATAGCAAAAATATGGAACCAACCCAGATGTCCCTCAGTTGATGAGTGGATCAACAAGATGTGGTATTTGTACGCAATGGAATTCTGTGCTGCTGTCAGAAAAAATGACATCGCCCCATTTGTTAGGAAATGGAAAGACTTAGAAAAAAATCATATTAAGTGAAGTAAGCCAGACCCAAAGGAACATAGGCTCAATGGTTTCCCTCATTTGTCATAATCAGTAGAAACCTTGGGCTCTCATAGCAGAGATTTGCAACAGAGCAAAAGCTAGATGCACAAGGCCATATAGTATGATGCTAAATGAAAGGACCTCTAGGATATAGAAACAAAAGGCATATAAATGAGTGATTGTTGTCCTTAATGTACTATGTTATCTCTCATCTCTTTTGCTGTGCCTTGGTTATCTCATATTGTTATAGTATCTCACTTTGGTATCTGATATATTGGATATATTTGTATTTGGTTATTTGAAATTGGATAGGGAAGGGGAGAAAACAAGATGAGGGGTGGGGGGGGCGGAGGGAAAGGGTATCAATGTATGTGAATTAATGCACCTTCTATCTGGCAAATATAATGTAACCCTTCTATTAATTACAATAAAAATATATGAAAAAAAAGAATCTCAGGGTCCTGTCTTTCATTTAGCCTCATCATATATGGCCTCATGTATCTAGGTTTAAATGAAAGGATCTCCAGAATATGGAAACAAGAGCTTTATATCTTGTGATTGTTGTTGTTGTTGTTTGTTTGTTTTGTTTTTGCCAGTCCTGGGCTTTTCTCAGGGCTTGAGCAATGTATTTAGGCTTTCATCAAGGCTAGCGCTCTACCACTTGCGCCACAGCACCATTTCCAGCTTTTCTATGTATGTGGTATTGAGGAATTGAACCCAGGTCTTCATGCATGCTAGGCAAGCACTCTACCACTAGGCCAAACTACCTGCCTGTGATGATTGTTCTTATTGTACTGTGTTATTTTTCTTCCTATATTGTTACTGTATCTGACTTTGTTACCTGACATATTGTATGTATATATATATTTATATATTTATTTGTTTATTTGAAATTGGAGAGGGAAGGGGGAAAACAGGATGATTGGGAAGAATTGGGGGAAGGGAAATGGAACAAAAACATGAGAAGGGATATCAATGTGTGAGAAGTAATGCACCTACTATCTTTCGAGTATAACTGTACCTCCTTTATACATTACCATAAAAAATAATTATATTAAAAAAAATCTCAGAGTCTTTAGTGCCCGGCTCATTTTGAACCATGATCCTCAGATCTTAGCCTCCTGAGTAGCTAGGATTATAGGTGTGAGCCACCAGTGCCTGGCTTGTAAAAGTTTTTTAATGATTAATTTTATAATCAATGACAAGGCAAGAATTGGTGGTAAAGGTAAAGAACAGATGGGAAATAACTCTAAAAAGGATGCTTTAGTTCTCTGCATAGTGGTTCCTCCTGAATGTCTGAACACAGTGGACCCTTAGGCTAAGAAAATAGACAACATCTTATGCAAGAAAAACAGAAGACTGAGGTGTGAAACCCTGAGGGAAGCCAAGATTTAAGAGATGAGTAGCAGAAGAGGAACCCTATCTTGTCCAAGCAACCTGATTTAAGCATTAAAGTAGTGGAGCCTAGGGAAGTTCTCAAGGAGAGAAGGGTAATCTACATCCCTCTTCCACAGAATGGACCAGTTAAGAGCCCTTATCTCAGCATCACCTGAAATGCCAGAGGGAGAGAAGAATGATGCTAGGTCTTATCCAGGATATCATCTCTAGGGTGGGAGGCTGGAGAAATTTGTGTGGACTCTGCCTATGAATCTGAGGACTCACTGGACTGAGGAGGCCTATAACCTGAGGGTAGAGTGCTGCATTTGTGTGGTTGAGCAGAGCTCTGGATTGAGGGCTGGGTGGAAACTTTGGAGGTAGCCAGTGTGAATGGCTCTTCTACAGTGCTTCTTACAAAAGCAAGAAGAGGGTAGAGAAGGACTTGGGGTTGGCCCAAGGACTTGGGATGGTAATTATTGATCATGAATACTTATGATAATATAAGAGAGATTGCTTGCAGATGGAGAGATTAAAAACCTTCTTACTGGTGGGTGACTGAGGAGTTCAAGCTGTGCATTTACTTTGTTGTTGCTAGAGTGATTACTTTTTGGAATGAAATATATTTTTGTTCAATGACAGAAAGCTTGATCATTATCACAATGGATTAAATCTTTGACTTATTACTACTTTAACATTGAGACAGCACAGGCACCCAATTTTTCTTAGTCCCTTGTTTTCCAGATTCTTGCCAGGTGATGTGGCCCATTACTGAGGAGGAAGGAACACCCACACCCTTGAGTTCTCACAATTGTCTTTTGTCTGTTTCCATGCTGTGTGTTAAATGATAGTATTGAATGTGTAAAAGGTCTGATATCCTGTATGGAGTATTTCTCAGTTATATACACATGCTCCTAGACATACAATGTGACAGGCCCTGATAAACCCATTGTAAATGGAAAATATTGTAATATTGTATATTTAATACACTAACCTAGCTGAATGTCACAGACCAGCAACACAAATGTCTCTGGAATTTAATTTTTTTTTCTGATCAAATAGCTCTTGCACTCGTATTGCTCCTCTGCCCTGCATCAGAAGAAAGGGCTGTACTAATACTGCAAGCCAAGAAAAGATCAGAACTTGACATTCCAAGTGTGGTTTCTTCTGAGTGTGTGTCATAGATCTTGAGTTGGGGACCATCTGTACTTTGGAGGGATTCCCACATTCCCATGACTTGTGAGAACATTATTCCAAAGCTATGGATGTGGACTGAGGTAATCCTCCCTGCTTCCTCTGCCTGGTGTGTATATGAATGTATCTTTCTTTTGTTTTCAGCACCAAAATTATAAATGGATTTTATAATGATTTTCTATCCTATAGGCTTCCCACCTCCGCATACTAGTGAGAATCATGTGCTGTTTTTTGATTTTTGATTTTTTTTTCCCCTGGGGCTGTCCCTGAGCTTGCTTTTGCTCAAAGCTAAGGCTCTAGCATTTGAGCCACAGTTCATTTTCCTCATGTGTATTTTAACATTCACTCTTTTCCCCCCATTTAATACGCTGTATTTAACTTTATCTTTGCTTTAGCCCTGTTACCCAGTGTACACCTCTGGGTTTTTTTTTTTCTTTTTGTCTGTCTGTTTTTGCATGTGTGTGAGTAGGCAATCTTTTGGTGATTTACCTTTCAAGTCTCCTTCTTCCCAGTACACATCTAGAACCTTTCTCACTTCAGCCCTCTGTCTCCTTGTTGTCTGTTGTGGTTACTTGGATGCTAACCCATTCAACTTCTGCAGACCCTAGTACATGGCTCCTTTTCTTTCTCATGATTGTATTTATACTTTTGATGGATATATTTAAATGAACAGCTGTGCATTTGTTGAGTCATACCACAATTATCTGATTTTGCTTTCGCTGCTTGACTGGCAAAAGCGTATTTCAAGCTAAATTGTGAGAGAATTTCATTAATCACATTCTCACTGTGGGGGGGCAGAGTGGGGAGGGGGAAGGAGAAAAACCACTAAGAAAACTCTTTTTAAGGATAAATTAGTGATTCCATTATTTGGAGTAGGTGGGCTTATACAAAAATGGAAACTATACAAAGGTGGTAATAGTCACCTAAAGCTTTTTGATACCAGCAAAATTCTTGAAGGCAAAATTCTCTGCAGTAATTGGTGTGCAGAAAGTTTCTTGTTGGTACTCATTTATTTAAATTAATAAGAAGTTTTTTTAAAAGAGCTCATTTTCTGAAAAGACCAGGGTTGTTAACTTGTGGTCCTTGGATTTCTCGATTATTTTAAGGTTCCTGAAAAGATGATATTAGATACAGAAAGCAGTATAACTTTCTTTTCTTTATCCCCTCCCCCCCAAATGTACTAATTGCTAGCTGTAAACTCTGTTTGAGTCCCCTGGTTTCTATCAGCCAGAGCTATTTTTCTCTTGACACTTCCTCAGGGTTCTTTCTGAAGGTTATTAATAGGAATGGAGGCATGATTTTCTAAATAGTGCCAATAACTGTTAGAAGACTTGGTGGGGGGGATAATATGTCAATTTCAGAAGCTGTCTCAGAGGTCACTGGGGATGGCTCTGGGCATATCAGCTGGTGTCTGCAGCAGACATCCAAGCAAGCATTTCCAAATGGGATATTGTTCACCAGGGAGTTGTCTGGTGTACTGAGTCTGCCAGGTGTCTTTGTGTTTGGCTGGTTCTCTTGGATGACACCGTGGAAAACTGGAATCCAAGTTACAAATGATATCTTTTAATTTATTTCAAATACTTAGTCAGTATAGTACATTAAATTGAGGTCGTAGAAGCTGCTTACCTTTATTTAGTTATTGTATTGCAAGCTGTAGAAAACTTAAACTTCACCTTCTTCTCCCAAAACGCTAAAACATAGTATACACTAAGAAGTTAAAAATGAATATCTTTATAAAATATTGATATTGAAAGCCTAAAATGTGCCATGCTTGTGTTGTTACCATGCACGGTCTTACCCTCTTGCTGCTTGTATTTCAGCATGTGGAAAGGGGAGGGAGGACAACAAAATAAAGTAATAAGCAAGTGGCAGATTTTACACCAGGTTAAGTGCTTTAAAGGAGACATTGCAAGGTGATCTAATGTATGGGGATGGTGAGAAGGGCTGAGACAAGAATGGGTTTAGAAAGTGGAGGTGAGAGGAAGGGTGGCACAAAGCGTTGTTTTACTTACATCCACAGAAACAGGTTGTAGAGCCTTATATTAATGGAGGGAGAAGAGGACACAGGGAGGGATGGAGGAAAAAAGAGAAAGGCACGGAGAAAGAGAGAGAATGTTCCTTCCCTATTATATCCCTTCTATCCTATTCCCGCTACTCCAGATTATCGTATGTCTACCCAGTTAGCCTGAGAACTGGGACAACTGTCACTCCTTTGTGCCTGCAGCATCACTTGTTTAATAACAAGAGGGATTAAAAAGTCTATTGCTGTTAGGTTACATGGGAAATGTAAAGTTATGCATAATCAGAACTGAGACAGAACGAAGAGGCCATCTCTGATTATGAGGAAATGGGATTTTAAGTGGGCCCAGAGGTTTAAATCTAAGAGGTTTATGGGAGAAAGTAAATGGGATCTTTTTAGTCACTGGTTACCAAAAAAAAAAAAAATGTTCCAGCACAATTTTCCAACCTTGGGAGAAGAAGGAGTGGGTTCTAAGCAGCACTGAGGAGAATATACCTAAACAGCCAGGAGATGATGATGGCAGCCTCTCAGGTGGAACCAAGAGCCAAGGCTGTTTGGCACAAAGGAATGAAGTAGAAAACGTGGGTCAGTCTCCATGCAGTCGAGCATGTTGAAACAAAACCTAGTTTTGAGGTACCAAGAAGGCACATGGAGGGCATCAAATCATTGCACTCTAGGAAACTTTAGTTTTTATTTGGATATTTTCAAGAGGTTCAATAGTCAATTTTATTCAATAAATAAATGTTTTGGGGCTTCCTTCTTCTTTATTCCTCTTCTTCCTTCTTCTTCCTTCTACTTCCTCCTCTTCTTTTCCTTCTTGTCATGGGGCTTGAACTCAGGGCCTGAGCACTGTCCTTGGACTTTTCTCAAAGCTAGAGCTCTTGTACTTGAGCTACAACACCACTTCCAGCTTTTTACTATGTATGTGGTACCAAGTAATTGAACCTGGGTCTTCGTGCATGCTAGGCAAGCACTCTACCACTAGGCCAAACTCCCAGCCCTGGCTTCCTTGTTTTTATATGGTAGCTTAAGTTAAATGTTCCACTCAGTCAAGTCTTATATTGACCACTCCTACTTAGTTTACAGATTGTATCCCTCCCTCTATTTGTCCAAACTATGTCTTGAGGTCCATCTGTTGCAGCAGGAATGCCTATAATATAACACTTTCAGTCAAATGCCTTTCTTTCCTAAAATAATCTGTAATTATTTCCTCTAACCACAAGATGAACTAACTGATCCAGGGGCTGTTTTTCAGTTCTCTAGGAATTGTCCAAGTAGCTATTTGTTATTTGTTTATTGCAAAAGATCAAATTACATGTTAATATTCTCAAAGGAACACCCTACTAGAAACCCTCTGGCAGTGAAGTCTATATAAAATCAGGTCCTGGCAACTTGTACATTGCCAGTCCAGACAGAGTGGGGTGTTAAAAATATTTAACAGGTCATTTATGAACTGAAGGAGAGACCCTGACTTAACTTGCATGGCATGATGGCTTTAGACTGGCATTTCTTTGCAGACAGTTCATGTCTCTTTCACTCTGCCCAAAGGCTCAGGTAGTTTGCAGTAAGCTGCCCTTCAGTTAGCTCTTTCTCTGTGAGCTTGGAGGAGATCACCATTTTCACATTATCTTATGAGTTACCATGGCTTTTTTGTGTCTTATAGACAGAGTTTTCTGTCTAGAATATGTCTTGCTGAGCTTAACTTCAAACTGCAGATGCTTCAAACTAATTTCTGTTTTTATTTTGAGAAGTGAGGTACAAGAGAATAGAAGATGGGTTAGAAGTGTATGGGAATGAGAAACTCACTGCACTGTCAAACAAACAGCTTGCTTGACATGAAGAGCTTTTCTTCTAGGAGTCAAGAGATGGCCAGCGGGAGGGTGGGTGGGTGGTAGGGGAGTAATTGGAGGTTTCAAAGTATTTGAGATTAATTTTGAGGTTAGAGAAATGGAAAGAAGGTTGATTGAAAGGTGACTCAATTAACCAGGTGTTGTAAAGATTGTTCTCTGAAAGAAAAAAGGATTTTGAAACTCAGAGTTAATTAAGATAAAATATTGAGGATGAACAAACTAGACAGCCGAGCTGTTGATGGCAGGTCAGTTAGTGGACATTGTATACTATGTGCTTGATTAAAGTCACTAAATTCTGGTCAGATTTGACCTTTGGTCTGGCCTTGTATTCTTGCGTTAGTTACTTGTATGCATCCATTTTCTTACCTGAAAAACAACAAAGAAAAGGATTTCTTTGAGTATTCATCATGGAATGTTCTAGGAAGAGAATGAATTATATAATGCATATTGATCCCTAAGTGCAGTGCCAGGCTTATTAGTAAGTGCCACTACGGTTATACTTCAGTGTTGACAGACAACTAAGAGGAAGTAGAATTCCTCTAATTTTTTTGCTTCTGCCTTTTATAGTACGTAGCATTTTTTTTCTTTCATTTGGAAAGCACAGCACAAGCTGTATGAAGAGATTTTTACAAAAACATAATAGTTATGGAATAGTGATAGGAGAGCGGGTGTGGGTGGTGAGCAGACATAGGTTCAAGAGTGTCTTCATGTGGAGAGTATCAGAGTCACTTAAAACAGATACCAGCGATTGTCAACAGTTCTTTAAAACGTAGAGATGCCAGACATTTTCAAACTCAGGGATGGTAAAAATTCAATCTTATCAAATAAATTCCCTACTGAAAAGTAGTTTATTAAGTAAATTTTAGGTATTGAATTTTAAGAAACATAGGCCAGATGCTGTGGCGCATGCCTATTCCTAGCTATTCAAGAGGCTAAGATCTGAGGATCACAAGCAGGAAAGCTTGTGAGATTGTTATCTCCAATTAACTGGGAAACTTGAAGTAGAGTTGTGCCTCAAAGTGCTAGAATGCTAGTCTTGAAAGGCAAAAGCTCAGGGACAGTGAGTGCCCAGGCCCCAAGTTCAACTACAATCAGGGGAAACAGAAGAAAAGAAAAGAAAAAAGAAACATACATCTGGGCATGGTGGTTCATGCCTGTAATCCCAGCATTTGGAATCTAAGTACTATCTACATAGTACACTGCAAGCCAACCTGGACCATGTCAAACAACAACAACAACAACAACAAAACAGCTAAATTATTGGTTTGAAGCCCAAAGATCTTTTCCTAATTTTAAATCATATATAAAAAAGTGATGTTCAAAAAATAAACTTTTAGTTCCACTATTCTTGGTAAGAATGACCATTTGGTCATGAAAAATGAAGATGGCCTCAATTCAATAATTTAGGGATGCCTCACTCCAATGGTGTCCAAACTTTTGATTTTAGAACTTCTTTATAGTCTTGAAAATTACTGTGGAGTTTGAGCTATATTTATTGATACATGCTCTATTGGAAATTAAAGGAGTTTTATAAAATACTGTGTTCGTGTTAAAATACAATAAACATAATTCATTCATAAATTTCAAAACAAAAAATTGTTTTTTGGTTTTAAGGAAACTGAGGAAGAAAAGTAGCAAGTAATATCCTGCATTTTACACATTTCCATGTTTGCTTTAAAAGACACCACAGTTCTCATATATGATTGTGTATTTAATGTTACACATTATATTGGTTATAATGTATACAGAAAATGCAGAAAACCTAGCCTCACCTATCATTGCAAGAACCCTCAAAAAATTGTCATTGGGACAGGAGTGTGGGCTAGTGGTAGAGTGCATGAAGCCAGTGATTCAATTCCTCCATACCACATATACAGAAAAGGCCAGGAGTGACGCTGTGGCTCAAGTGGTACAATGCTATCCTTGAGAAAGCTGAAGGACAGTGCCCCAACCCTGAGTTCAAGTCCCAGGACTGGCAAAAACAAAAAAGAAAAGTGTCAGAGTCTCTTGGGAATTCCGGAGCCACACTTTGAAATCCACTGCCTGTTCCTGCAATACTCAGTTCTTCCGCTACAGTATGTTACTGGTGGCACTAGGCATTCTGGACTGAGAACTTATCTAATACCAAATGAAACATGCTAATGTTCTTCAGTATGATAAGTCTCATCTGCCCTTCTAACATCAAAGGCATTCAACAGGAAGAATGTACAGGTACCTGTAATGTAGGAATAATGCCTTACACATATAAATGAGCTTTTAATGAGGCATAAATGTCTAATAAGGAGATACTTAATAACTACTCAAACTGCCAAAATTCCTAACTGAAACATAAATGGGATACTGGAAATTACAAAGTATTATATGAAGTTTTCAGCATGTAAATTTTTTCCCCTCTACATAATCTTAAAACATCTGACACAAGGGAAAAACTATTCAGAAAATGGTTAGGGACCTCCTGTCTAAGTAAAAGAGTCTCTGATTAGCCAGATTACAGTGTGGATAGTCACTGAGAAATATGACCCGTTTTCTTTGGGAAAACCTGGAAAATGTGTGTGGGTGTGATATGTGTGTTATATTTGCATTGAAACAATGTAATTTAGTGTCTTCTTTTTGCCTTTCCTGACTTATTTCAGAAATTGTACATTGTGGGGAGGGGGTAATCTTTTCTGTTACTATATTTGCATTTCATTAAAGAACATGAAAAATCCAAATAAAAAAATAAGACTTTCTTTAGATCAGTAATATTTTTTGTAATGTCTCAAGCTGACCCTCTTGGGATAGAGAATATTCCCATATACTCTACTAAAAACAGACAATCACCAGGGCAGAGCAGAACCACATTCTAAATCCCAGGGTACTTTTCAAACTCCATTTATAGATCAGAATGACATCTAGTTAAGGAGCTAGCAGTTAGTTCAATTGCTAACATGTGCAGGCTTGACACCAAGTTCGGCACTTTCTTTTCTCATGACAATTTTTCTAACGGTTTAAAGTCACAAATACTTTGCAGTATATTACAGAAATAATTTTGGTATCTGTCACAGATTAACCAATATACTTTACTTCTATATTCAACTTTTAAAACTATAGGAGGATCTGGTTCATAAACATGAAAGATCTACAGTTAGCACACAATTTATTTATTTATTTTATTTTATTTTATTTTTTGCCAGTCCTGGGCTTAAGCTCAGGGCCTGAGCACTGTCCTTGGACTTTCTCAAGGCTAGAGCTCTACCACTTGAGCCTCAGCACCACTTCCGGCTTTTTTCTATGTATATGGTACCGAGGAATCGAACCCGGGTCTTCATGCATGCTAGGCAAGCACTTTAACCACTAGGCCAAACTCCCGGCCCCAGCACACAATTTATTATCCACATAAAAATAATGGGAATATTATCAGAAAATTCTCCAAAATGTTCACTTGGCTAACTTAGTGACCTAAACTCATTTGGTATAACTTAATGGGCAGAAGAGACACTAAGCATTGAATGAATGGTGGCCAGTAAGCAATACTGACTTTTTCCTGAAATGACTTCATATATTTAAAGCTGCTGTGAAGCATATTAGCTTAGGGACTTGAATTGTCAATATTTTTTTCTGCCTTCTAGTTTGAAGCTTAAAAGATTGTGTTAATGTTATTGTACATATTGATAATTTGTGGGTGTCTATTTGGGGGTTTGGGCCTTTGTTGGCTGTATAACATGGAAAATATGGCAGTGGTGATTGGTTTGCCATCACCTGAATTTACCTGTGGGAACTAAAGTTGTGGAGATGGTAGATTTTTCAGTTTTATTTGTTTGTACGTAGGGTAGGGGACTGCTAATTCTCTAGATTTTAATGTAAAATTAAATTTTTAATTCAAGGAGAAATCCACTTTAACAAGAATTAAATGGACAATTCTTTTTTTTTTTTTGGACAGGGTAATGTATATAGGGGGGTTACATTACATTCGCCAGATAGTAGGTGTATTATTTCTCACACATTGATACCCCTTCTCATGTTTTTGTCCTCATTTCCCTCCCTCCCACTCCCTTCCACTCATCTTGTTTTTCCCCCCTTCCCTTACCTATTTCAAATACAAACATATATACAGTATACCAGATAACAAAGTCAGATACAGTAACAGTATAAGATTGACCAAAGGACAACAAGAGAAGAGAAATAACATAATACATTAAGTACAACAATCACACAAGATAAAGCTCATTCCCATGTTCTAGAGATCCTTTCATTTAGTCTCATTCTATATGACTTTATATATCTAGGTTTTGCATTATTGTAATTCTCTGCTAGGAGAGTCCTAGATGTATACTAATTATTACAAATGAGGGAAACCATTGAGCCTATGTTCCTTTGGCTTACTTAATATGATTTTTTTTCCAAGTCTTTCCATTTCCTTACAAATGGGGCAATGTTATTCTTTCTGATGACAGCATGGAATTGAGATATCATTCTTTTTGATGGCAGCATAGAATTCCATTGTGTATAAATACCACATCTTCTTGATCCAATCATATACAGAGTGACATCTGGTTTGGTTCCATATCTTTGCTATGGTAAATAGTGCTGCAATGAACATCATTGTGCTAGCGGCTTTAGTATGTCTTTGTTCCTGGACGTTTGGGTAAATGCCAAGTAGTGAAATTGCCGGGTCATTAGTCTTTTGAGGAATGGCCATACTGCTTTCCATAGAGGTTGAACGACTTTGCACTCCCACCAGTGTGCAGTAGTGATCCCTCCTGGCCACATCCTCACCAGCATCTGTTGCTATTAGATTTCTTGATCATGGTCATTCTAACTGGAGAGAGGTAGAATCTTAGAGTTGTTTTGATTTGCATTTCTTTTATGGCCAGAGATTTCGAGCAATTCTTGAAGTGTCTATAGGCCATTCTTATTTCCTCTTCAGAGAAGCCTCTCTCTAAGTCTTTGGCCCATCTTTTTAATGGGATGGTTGTTTCTTTGAAGCTTTGTTTTGGAGAGATTGGATTTTTTTAGCTGTAGATATATTTTAGATATGAGGTCTTTCTATGTTGTATGGTTAGTCATGATCTTCTCCCAACCTTGCTAGCTACGTAAATGGACAATTCTTTAACAAGAATTCAATGTTCATTACTGCTTTGGCAGTAATGAGCTAGCAAGAGTATAGATTTGCTGTTATGGAGTTTTAGTAGCAGATATGTTCAAAAGCACCATGGGTATAAATTATTAACTGCAATTCTTATTAAATGTGATTCCTTCCTTCCTTCCCCTCCCTTCCCCTCCCTTCTCCTCCCCTCCCCTTCCTTCCTCTCTCCCTCCCTCCCTCAATCCCCCCTCCCTTTTGTCATGGGACTTGAATTCTGGGCCTGGACAGTGTCCCTGCACTTTTCAGCTCAATGGTAGTACTCTACCACTTTGAACCATAGTGACACTTAGTCTGGTGGTTCATTGGAGACAAGAATCTTACAGACTGAGGGAAATGGGGCTTAGCTCTCATCCTCCTGTGTGGCAAGGATTACAGATGGGAGCTTCTGGCACCTGGCAACTGTGGTGATTTCTGTGAGTGTTAACTTAAACAATGTAGGGAGATAGGTAGTTGAGGGTTTAGCTTCTGAAAAATGTGATATTTGATTCTTTTAAGACCAAGTAAGAACTAGCAAAATCAGACCCAAAAAGAAGGCCCAGCCAAAGAGGTATCATACTAAGGTCCAAAGAGACAGAACTGAGCTTGGATGAATGGAGTAATTGGGGCTAAGAGATGGCAGGTGTGATGGTATTGGGAGTTGGGATTGGTGATCATGACGACAGACAAGTGGGAAGAAGATTTACCTTGGGGTTTTACCAAGTGTTGGTAAGGTGATGTTACAAAATTTTGCAACTGGCAGTTTATAGAGCAACTTTTGGTTACTGTTGAGACAAGTTCTTGCTATAACTCTGGCTTACTTTGGATTCACAGTCTTTCTGTCTCAACCTAATAATGGAGATTTCAGATGTGCTCCACCACACCTAGCTAAGAAATTTATTTTTATATTTCTAGATGCTAGAGAGTTCAATAGCATGGAGCTAGCATCTGTCAAGCATGTGATACACTAAAACATGGCAAAGAAAGGATATCAATGTATGTGAATTAATGCACCTTCTATCTGGCAAATATCATGTAACCCTTTTACTAATTACAATAAAAATATATATATAAAAAACATGGCAAAGAGCATTGCATGGTTAGACCAAGCAAGTGTGCTAGTATGGACTTCTCTTCTTCTTATAAATGACATTTAAAAGACCTAGAGAAGGTCAGAGAGTCTCTGTCCTCTTCTTCTAATGCCACTGATGCTATCATGACCACATTGAATCCTAATTTTTTACCCAGAGACTTCCATCTTCAGACATTTAACAAATTGGGGCTCAAGGAAATAAGTTTTGCAATTCATGAATTTTGGGGGATAAGTTCCAATTATAGAATCAAGTGTATTATTTTTTGAGGTAGATCATGAATGCTAAAAGGATGGTGCTAACAGAAGAAAACCAACATTGTTTTCCTCTGCAAGGGAACATAGATGATATTGAAAGAGCCAGCTACTAGTTCTGAGAGATCAAGGTGACAGATTTGTCAGTCTCCAAAAAGCTCCCAGATAAAGAGTAAGTCCCAGAGAATGTAATTAGAGATTCCCTCCTTGAACAATTGTTTGTTAAACTTGTCATTTAAAATATGATGTAAACATAAAAAAAAAGTTCCCAGAAAAGAACTATGCAAATATGGAAAAAACAACAATAATAAAAAGAGGTCTCCACAGTTTTGTATACTTTAAACCATATAAGTCCAGGTGCTGGTGATTTATGCTTCTAATTCTAAGCTACATAGGAGGTTGATATTGTTCATGGATCAAGGTCAACTATGGCAAAAACGGATTTCAAGAAGATAAGTCAAAAGAGGTCCACTCCAAGGATGTTGTAAGATTTTTCCCTTTGCTTTGAGGAACGACTAAGAAGCTTTCTAGCCTCTCATCAAGGACTCTACCATATTTTTCTCCTATTCTTCCAGGAAATGGAATCAAATCAAACCACCATCGGATTCCTGATATTCTGGGAATTACTGTAAGGGAAAAGCTCCTAACTTAGAAAATGTAGTTTTAGGCCAACATGAGCTTTGAAATTTCTACCCAGTATCTTACCCATTAGTTGTTGGAGTCCTTCTCATAAGTCTAGGAGGGGGATAAGATGGCGACGGAGCCCACGAATAATCTTGGGAACACAGACTCCAGAGACCAGACTCTTGGTGCAGATCTAACTTTATTTTAGCAAATGCACTGGCTAAATACAGATGAGCAGTGGCCACCACATCAGCAAATAGGGACCTCCCTGAATGCGACCGTCAGCCAATGGTGTCCTGAGACATGCCCCGCTCGCCTGGAGTATCCCAGGGCTCCTGCTCCAGGCGGGAGTCGCCAGGTGCCCTCTGGCTCTTGACTGCTTGGGTCCCTGAGTGTGTATGTGCTGAAGCACAGGTGGCAAGCAGCAAGGGCTCCCACACCACTAGATAGGAGTCCCCACAATGTACAAATAAATACACCGCTTTGCTACAGATAATGTGTAAATGTTGTTGTTGCTTTATTCTTTTGGTTTGTATAAGGAGTTATAATCATCTCCAGTGAGTTAAAGGAGAAGGAGACACAAATCTAGTAATCTATCTTGAATTATTCAATCTCTTATCTTTAACATCATATTAGAAGAGTATATCCATGCCTCTCAGGGTTTTTAATATAGTTTTTAATATACTATATTAAAATATTTTTCTTGATAGAAGATAAAATTCAAAGCTAAAATCTTTGGGAATGTGGTTCTTTTTTTAGAAAATTTTATTGTCGGGGTGATGTATAGAGGAGTTCTTGACCATTATTACTCCTTCCCATGTTTTTCTCCCACTTACCCCCTCATCCCTCCCACTCATTTTGTCTTTCCCTTCCTTTCCCTATTGGGAATGTGTTTTCTTCAATCTTCATTCTCTTCCTTTTCTAGATGAGTTCTTCATAAGAGGATAGGTTCACGGGAAGTGTCCTTAGAAAGAACTAACTTAGAAAGGATTAACTCCTTAAATGACCTGTTTCAGCCTGTGAAAGGACATAGATTTAAAGGTACTAAGAATAAGCAACATACGTTGAGGGATATCTAAAAATGTGTTTCAGTAGTCATGTGAAGATGATATGTATAATTTCATATCATTGTGCAGTTCTTTGCTTATGTTTCTTCTTCGTTTGTCCACAGTGGTACAATGGTAGATGGAGTGATGATTCTTCCTGTGCTAATGATGATTGCTTTTCCTTCCCCAAGTTTGGAAGGTAAGTAGCTCACAAATCTTTAGGAGTTAATGTGTTGTGAAGTGTGTGGCTTGGGGCAACTAGTCAGTTCTTAATCCTGTCATGCTTAGTGTATCCTTTTTTATAATGAATATTTGGCAACGTCCTTTGACTAGTTTGGAGAACAATTCTGATACATAGTACCAGTTTTTCAAAATATATTTTTTCATATAATACCCATTGGAAAGTAGAAACCAAGAGGATATTTTACAATTACAATAAAGTGATATTATGAAGTTACACTGAATTCTGTCCTGGTCAGGCATGCACACTGGAAGACCTGAGACAAACAGTGCCCCCAGTTTTCAGTTTTACTTTTCAGAGCTTTAATTTTCCAGGGTTAATCATGGCTCAGAAATATTAAAAGAGAAATTCTAAAAATAAATAATTCTTAAATTCTAAGTAATTTTTTATTATAGTAGCATGTAATGAAATTCTTATAGTGTCTTATTATATATATTAGTATTATTATTCTGCTTTTATTATTGGCTGCTGTTTATTATTTTCTGTGTCTAACTTAATAAACCTTACCATAATGAGCCATAGAGGAAAAAATAAAACCAGCATTTTCAGGGTTTGCTGTTATCTGTGGTTTCAGGTATCCCTGAAACATCTTAAAAAATATACGCCAAAGAAAACAGGACTTATTATTGCATTTACTTATGTAACAATCTGTTATAGCTGCAAAAATACAATTGCTAGTGTTCTGTTGGTAACTTAGTTGTCTTCCTGTCCTAGTGTGTTCAACAATTGACTTTTCTGAAATTAAAAAAACAAAACAAAACAGGGAAGTCTTGGTCCTCATAATTTGGATGTAAAATGAGCCACTTTGTACTAACTTATTAATTCATAGCTTGGCCCTGTTGTAGGGTATGGAGAACTTCAGAAGCAGGGCGTACTTTGTCTTCTCATTATTGAGACCTTGTGGGACCACTACACAAGGGGTTTGTGGGATCCTGCCTTTCTCTTTGTCTTTTGTACCTGACTTGATAGAGGAACAAGGTCCCTCTTCTATGTGTTCCTTCCATGATAGACTGCTGCCACAGCCCAGAGCAACATTCATGGGCAGAAAGCTCTGAACTGTAAGCCAACATAAACCTTATCCTTTATCAAGTTGATATTTCAGGTATTCATTGCAATAATTGGAACGTGAACTAATGTGCCTTCAATGTTTATAGTAGTTGTAATAGTTATAGTTTATTTATATCAAAACAGTGTCATATTTGCCTTGTGTTTTATGCATAGCATGTATTAGGTTACTTTAATTATGCGAAGTTATTCCTGTAAATGAAACAGTCAAAACTTGTGGGGACCCAGGCTATGCCTAACACCATTTGAACTGCTAGAATACAACTTACCAGAAACTGAATAGCACTTTAGTAACAAATCTTTATTTCTCATACTTCTGGAATGAGTACACTGGAATTCCAAGCAGATTTGGATTTTGGTTTAGGCCCATTGCTTATAAGAGGCACATTTTCTCATTATCTTCATGGGGGGAGGGCAGGAGTAACCCTAGTCATGAAGATCTGCACTTAATATCTCATTACCTCCCAGGCCCACCTCCTAATACTGTCACCTTGGCTGTTGATACCACTGAGACATTTCAAGGCCTTGGGTGTTTCTGGCCCTTTCAATAGCTCTTACCACCCATGATTTTCAAAAATTTACTTAGAGGAACTGGTATTCCTTTTGAAAACTTTTGAGGACCACAACAGTAGATCAAGAGGAGGTGGAATATAGTTATTCATAATTCTATCCACTTAGAGGTAATTGATCTATGACTTTGTAGATTTATGAAATATAAACTACCTTGTGTAATGGGCCATGCCCATTCTGTTTTATACAGGTTCCTCCTTGGAGAATGGTGTGTACAATGGGGCAGAAGACTAAAGATCTTATTTATAAGTTCTTTGGGTTAAAGTGGTCTGCTTTATATAACCAGTCAACTTCCAAGACATGCAGTCAACACTACGGAGAAATCAGTGTTTAATATAGTAGAAATTCATTTAGCTGTTTTTGCTATATTTTAAGTTTGTATTACTTGATCTGCTCTTATGATTTCTCCATATTCGTTGACTTGTATGGTTTCATATATGGAAGCTATTCACAGGTATATAGTACTTGAAATACAGAGAGTAGGAGTTGAGATATCTGAGAGTATGAGGGACAAATTGGGTTTGAAGACAATAAAAATGTAAAGCTTCACCTGTTTCATTTTACTATTGTGAAAAAGTTTAAGTTTATGTAAGATACCTACATTTTGTTTATTTTGGATAATGCTATCAGATACTAGACGAGTAGTCTTTAATCTGAAGTTGTCTAGACTGCTCTAAGTAGTGTTGTTAAAGACATTGCAATAGCATAACAGTTGTCAGTTAGTGCCAAGAACATTTGGAAACTGGATCCTGACAAGGCAATGTTGAAAGAATAAGAGGAAGAGAATTTATATTAAAGCAGAAAGATTGTTAACAACTGTTTACAACAATCTGTGTTTTTTTTTTTTTTTTTGCCCCAGTCTTGCCTCTAGGAGATACTTGACAATAGTCTTGCCCCCAGGAGATACTTGACAGTTTCTAAAGACAATGGCCCCAACAAGTTTCTAAGATTTTCTCCCTTCTTTAAAATTACTTGATATATATATATATATATATATATATATATATGATAGATAGATAGATAGATAGATAGATAGATAGATAGATAGATGCAGTGGCTCATACCTACAATCCTAGCTAATCAGGAGGCTGAGATCTGAGGATCAAGGTTCAAAGCCAGCCTGGGCACTAAATTTTGTTACACTCTTATATCCAATTAACCACCAGAAAACTGGAAGTGGTACTGTGGTTCAAAGAGGTAGAGTACTAACCTTGAGCTGAAGAGCTCAGGGACAGCACCAAGGCCCAAAGTTCAAGCCCCACATCAACCAAGAAAAGAAAGAAAAAATAAAGCAAAACAATTTTTCTAGAGAATCTTCAACACCAAATTCCAAACTCTACCCCTTTCCCTAGGCATTTTATCTGTTCTCTGTGTTATTAGGCAGTGCCTTTGTGTTTGTGTTAATAGCATAGATGGACATGTGATAGAGGCTAGATAGAAAAGAAGAAATTAGGAATGAAGTACAGGTAGATGATGAGATGGCAAGAAAAGGAGGGGTAAGTGAAAGAATGGGGAAAAGAAAGGTGGGGAAAATGTCACAGGGCATCCTTTTCCTGCTTCCAGCTTTCCGGTTTCACACAAAGAAACAAGCCATTCATTCTATGCTGATGTGGAAGTGAATTTCCACTGCAGTTTTTCTGTTTAATATGTCATCAGTCCTATGATGTTTACAGATAGGGACAAGAGGGTAGGAAAGAACCTATCAACTTAGGGTTGAAATGCTGTGTGTTCTTTTAAAAGAACAACCAGTTGAGTGTGCTCTAAGTGAGAATGCTCTAATCATAATAGTACTGGCTATCTTCCTTCTTGTAACTGTCAGTTGTATATTCTGTGAAAAATGCTTAAGTTGTTTTTTAATATGTTTGCAAGATTTTTTTGACAAAATAGAAAACCCTATTTGTAATGGACTCTAACATACTCAACATTAGTTGTAGAGGAAATGTGAAGTACAAAGTATGTAGGAGAAATAAATTACAGGGCAGATAACAAAATTATTCTTACTAGCACTGTAACCATCTTTATAGTTTAAAAAATAGACCCATATTTCATGTTTACAGAGCAGCAAAGGCATCTTAGTAATTATATATCATATGATATTGTATGCCACTCTTGGGGCATAAGTAAAAATCATGGAGATATTGTCCTGATATAGATTTTTTATATAATTTAAGTGCATTAAACAAACACATAAACAAAGGTCAGATATGGTGGTGCACACCTGTAGTCTCAGCTATTCTGAAGCGGAGATGGGAAGGGAGCTTGAGCCCAGTAGTTAAGGGAAAGTGAATGCATTACCCAGAGACCCTGCTACAAGCAAGCAAGCAAGCATGGAGGAAGATTGGGCAAGGATTTAGCTAGATGGTAGACATAAATTCTGGTGGTCTGTTGCAAATTAGGGGGATGATTGGTAATGATAATGTTCTGTTTAAGAAACCTAGCAGAAGAAATTTGGAATGTTTGCTTTGATCAGGAAGAAATGGGAAGTGTTTGTATGCCTACCCTGGTTTGAAGATGACACAGTATGCATAGGCATCAAAATATCACCTGGTACTGATAAATATCTACCGTTTCATATGCTAGTCACCTCTCACCCACACACTAAATCAGAGAGTTTTCTCCATTGTCTCCCAATGCTCTTTTTTTCATTTTACATTTTTCTGTTCTTTTCATTGTCTTTTCTTTTTCTTCTTTTTTAAATGTGATGCTGGAATCTAATATTTCTTATTGACTACAAATAGTGATAATGCTTTACAGAGAAGGTCTGGATTTTTTGGACTGTGTTTAAGATTATCCAGCCAACAAAAGGCATAATGATTGGAAAATGAAGTTCAAGACCTTCAAATATTATTTGTCGTCTATAAAATTTTGCTTTTTTTATTCCTTTTTTATTTCTTTTATTTTTTTCTCCTTCCTTCCTCCCTCCATCCCCTCCTCCCTCTCTCCCTCTGTCCCTCTCTCCCTCTCTCTCCCTCTCTCCCTCCTTCTTCTTCCTACCTGACTGTTTGCTTCCTCCCCCCCCCCCCTTACTTTTTGGTGCCCTAAATTAGTGACATCCTTATTCACCTTCTGCCTGTTGCTTACTGATACCCAGCCCATTGACTAGGGTGAGAAGAGAGAGCACATAATAGCAGGTGATGAGGCCCTTTCGCCTCTGCGTTTATATTTTTTCCTTCTCTTGTATTTCCTACTAGTAATCATCTCTCCTGTTCATTAGCTATACAACTCTAGCGACAGGAAAAGTTTCATTTGCTCTCACAGAGAAGAGCACTTGAGTCCTAATTACCTACGTATTCTTCCCTTTCCTTCCCATTAATACTACTAATCATAGTGGAACACTACTATTATGCCACCAGGGAGAAGGCAGAACCTCTATACTTGGCTTTCCTTTTGTCTCTGTGCATTTACAGGTGACAAGACCAAGACACAAGTACTTAAAGTGGAGTATTGCACCTTTTGACAATATTTCAAAGCAAAGACATCCCACATCATAATAAATGTACAGACCATTATAACAGCAAAGGAGGTTGGATGTAACACAGTTTCATTGCAAGTGATTTTGGCTTGTCCTGAGTCCTAAATTATTTCCGGAGTCGACTGGATTTTAGTATTTCCAAAGCTATCACCACTCAGACTTTCCAGCCCAATTACCCAATGAAGGAAGGAAGGGGATAACTTCAATGGACTTTTTGTTAGGGTCCACAAAGGTGCCCCTTTTTGCTACTGGGGGGAGAGTAAAATAAGCCTTTCTTTGAATATCTCATTATTGAGGACTCAGGAAGTTCTCGAAGGGGTGAGGGAATGTAAAAGAAATGTCTCAGTATTAAATTTGTTGCTCTCATTTCTGATAACTGTAATCTATTTTCTTTGTTCAGAATGACATCTTTTCTTTTCCTTAGGGACTTTTTTAGGGAGAGGGGTAAGGTATGTTGGGCTCTTTGCCTTTTTCAGGGTCCATGTTGTAAATATGGGGAAGCAGAAACCTGTTTTCATATTGTCAAATTTATTTATTTAACAAAATGGTTGTAAATGAGCTGGTGCAAGGGGAGCTGTGACAAAGCTTGTTATTAGCCACCTTCATGGGAAATGTTTGTTTCCTCTGTGGCTAAACTTATTTATACCTCTTAAAATAGAGACTATACAAGGGGAATGTCCACACCCAATCAAAACCAGTCAAGTATTGAACAAGTATAATAAGTTCACAATGAGACTTCTTGAGGTCAACATTAAGAGTGCTCAGTATGAGCTTCAAAGCGTTTTCTTTTATAAACACAGGCAGATCTCTAGCACAAAATGAAATGCCTCTTCCTATGTAATAAATCGAGCATCATGAGAGGCTTGTAGAATTGTCAAGCACATAATTCTCACTTTTGAAAAAATAAAAACACAAAAAAAGTTTAAAAATTAATTTCCACTCCTCCCACTGCTAAAAACTGCCTTCTGGAATAACTGCAGCTCAGATGACTTCAGGCTAGCTTCCATAGATAATGATTATTCAAAATAGTCAAAATTACTCACAACTCCTGTCATTCCGAGGCAGCGTAAGACACACAGGGTGGGGTGGTTTTTCCAATTCTGTGTATGAGTCAACAGCAAGAAATAGTTTGGAGTAGGACCTCCTGTGTGTGCAGGACCCACACACTACTGTTTTTTTTGTTGTTGTTTTGTTTTTTCAATGTTCCTTTATTCCTTTTCTTGTCTTAGTTGAATCCACTCCCCACAATGGGTCAAAGCCTGTCGTTTCACAAGGAAACACTAATCTGCTGACCTGACTACTAACCCTAGGACTTCTGGTATATTCTCCAGCAAATATGGTTTAAAGTCTGTGGACTCCCTCCTCCCCCCCGCCCACAACTTCATCCTCTCTCTACAAGCCAGCAATTTGACAGGAAGAGGGAAGTTTACATTTGCACCTTCTCAGCCTTGGTCATAACACTGGAACAGCTGCTGCCTGATTCTAATCAGTTGAATCCGAGGCCCCAAGAGCAGGGTATTTCCCAGAGCCAGAGTTAATTCTGTGGCTAGGGCTAATTCTTCGTTATGGGTTAGAGTTGAATGTGGGCTTTCTGAGGATAAGGATATTTGGGGATATAAGGAGAGAAGGAATAAGAGGAATATTTTATTGTAGTGACCAAATTCACTTTTAAGAAAAAAATTACCTAACCTGTAGTTTTTACTCAGTAATTATTTTGGAGAGGAAAGAAAAGGAGGATGAAGATAGGTTTTCCTTTTAGCTACATTTGATTGGTTGTCTGAATCTTGGTGCCTACACTAAGGCAAATTAACAACAACCCAAACACAAAGATTTATGTAGGAAAGTTATTAACAATGGGCAAGAGAATATATAGTTCAGAATTTGATTTATTCTCCCAGAATGACATGTAGAGTTACCATCATAATTTCATCTTTCATTCCATGTCCTAGTTCATATACTATGCAATTGCAATTTTGCAGAGGGTTAAGATAATTTTTGACGATCAAGTGGTGTTGCTGGGTCAGTGAAAAAGTGTCTTCTGAAAAGAAAGCAGAGAAATCAAACTTTCTTAAGGAAAGACACATAGGCCCACACCATCATTGACTATCTCTTTTTGTCCTGTGTGAGGAATTTCACCTCTTTGTGCTTGTTATTATGTGGTAGGATGGAGGCAGCAACTGTATTCACCTTGAAGTGCAGCGCCTTTGGAAATACATGTTGGGCGCTATAAGCCATACACTGAGACAGGCCAGGACTTGGTCATGTTCACTGTGTTCAGCTCTAGTGTCTTAAGACATTGCCAGATAGATTGTTGCTTAAGTGAATGAATAATGTTTACTGTAGTAATTACTGAAATATAAACATGAGAATATTGTAAGATGCAAAGGATTTAAGCCAGGTTTACATCGAGGTTGTAAGTCCTTGCCTTATGGTCATTCCTTTATGGGAAGGCAGTTAAGTCACACAGAACCTTGCACTGGGGAAAATAGAATTTTGAAGGAAGCCCAGGTACTAGACCAGCAAAGGAGGGATGTTTAGTCAGGAAAAGAGTGACCCCAGAGAGGTGACCCCATGAGGACACAAGTCTGGAGGAGGAATTAATTAGATGTGAGAGGAATCTTGCGCCTAAGGTGGTATTTTGAAGGCAGTGGAGAGCCACTGAAGACCCAGTAGGGGCAATTTGTGTGTCTTGAAAGAGTTGTTAGATGGAAGTAGATTAGGAGTTGTGGCAAGTTTATTAGGAAAGGGAATGAGAAAAATGGTTCTGACTGACCTGCTTGATTCATTTTCAGAGGCATCCTACCTAGTCTTAACTAAATGGTGAAAAACTGAAACAAGCTAGTTCAAAAAGTAATACTGTATTGCAAGTGGACCACAAATAACAGAGCAGAACAATAATCTAATAATAATTCCACTGCTAATTTTTATTACGAAAACAGAATTTGAGCTACTAGCTGTTTTAGCACTTTGGCAACACATTTAAATCCTTCTTTGCTGGCTCTTTGGTCCTGGGTTGCCATGGAGTGTCAATAAGCCCAGCTCAGAATAACCCAGGGCAGTGAAATGAGAGGTACAGCTTGCTCACTGGCATGCTGACTAGCCAGGTTACGTGGTTTTCGTTGCTCCCATCTTGGGAGGAGCACTGGGCAGCTGGTTGTCTTGGCAGCTGTGAAAGGTGTATGTCTCTTGGCTGCCCAGAGTTTGAAACAGAACCAAACTTGCCTGTCTCCTGAGCATGTGCAACTCCCCAGTGAGCAGACAGCAACTGAAAATAGCCCACTGAGCACCTGTCCCTTTGTACATCAGCCCCTGGCTGGCTGCCATTTAGGACAACGCGGACCCTTTTGGAGAACAGGTGAGGCCTAAGCAGCTTTTAATGACTCTTAGAAAGATTTGGGAGTTTTGGCCGTACTTTGCAAAAATAAAGGGTGGGGGGGGGGGAAGGGAGAGAAAAGGAAAGAGAAGAAAGCAAGAGGATAGGAAGGCAACGGAGGAAGCAGACTTCTACACAGGTCCTTTGGCACTTATGTGTTTAGTGGGGCCACATTGGCTGTGTATGTACCGTATGTGTCACATGGCTTAGTATTGTTCTCCTTATTCATCTAAATATGTTTTCTCTTATAAGAGAAAGTTTTTTTTAAAATACTCTTGGGAGCAGTCAAGCATAGTTTATGCTGCCTCAGCTTTAGAAAGGGGAGGCTGTGAATTAAACTATCTTGTTTTATATTTACTACTGTTTTTTAATTGCTAGTATGTGTGTCAGTAAATGGCTTCTACAAGGTGTCTCTTTTGATAGATTATTATTTCTCAGTCGTCCAAATGTGGGCACACAAAGAATGACAGAATAGAATCACAGCATGTTTGGAGCTGTCTGCTCTTCTTTGGGACGCCTTCCATTTCCTTCTGGGCTTTCATCTCTTCAGGAGGCTTGCCATTGTTGGACAGGCTTGGCACAACAGTGTGGATGGAAGCAGGCTCTGGAAGGAAATACTTCTTTAATGACTGGTGGTATTAAAGCTACTATTTAAAAGTGACCCTTTGTAGATACTTGGGTTATCTTTAGGTTTGCAGTGATCTGCAGCTACTGGAGCCAAGTTACTCTGCGGTAACTTGCCTGTTGTTCTTGACTGAGTTTGTGTTTAGGTATTCTTGCCCCTCAGCTAGTGGCCTTGTGACACATCTCAGATTTAGCAGGCTTTCCGCTGCTGAGATCCAACGGTATTGTGGAAAGTAGGAGTGATTCACAATGCTGCAGATGTTCAAAAAGCCAGTTCTGGCTTATAGCACTCTGAAAAGGTATCTTCTCTTTCTACCTGGAATGTCCCTGTAGGCTCAACCAAAGATAATAACTCAAAATGTCCCAACTCAGCCTTTTCATGGTGACTGTGGAATCTTTATAACTAATAAGCCAGTTGTCAATGTGTTGAAAAAAATTGTTTTTGAACCATGTTTATTTTAGACTGATGGGAAAAGAAGATAATGCAAGGAAATCTCAGGCTATGAATGCTGCAATAGAGAGAGTTGCACAAGAGCAGGTGTTCATAGGAGTGAAGATGTGGGATCTCTTCTTCGTTAACATTTCATTGAGTTCTGTACTAGGTAAGGATTTAGAAAATGGTTTGGGAAAGGTTAGTAGCAGTATCAGAAGTTTGGACTCTGGGCTTATTTTTCAGCCTGTTGTAAAGTTTTAAGTACTTTGGCATCATGTAGGATGGAAAGACAGTGATTTAGAAATTTCCTTGAACCCTCAATGCTTCTGAGATAGGATAGGGAAGGGCATTTATTAGCTCAGGATATTTTTCGCTTTGGGTGCCACCACTGGGGCCTTGTTCAACATTGGACTGATTTGTCTATGTGATCTGAAAGCTTCTGGAAATGGTGTAAAGGTCCACCAGGCTTGTGATGATAACCAGATCCCAAAGTGACAAATTTGAAAGAGGACTAGCCTCTGAATCCCATAGAGAAGCCACCAGGTGGCTCTTTCATCAATGTTCTAGCTTCTTCCAAGCCCTTTGTTAAGGGGATTCTGGTAATTCTAAATGTTTCAGTGTTAAACTCAGGAAACACGCAACCCCTGCCTGGATATCTTAACAGGGAGGGGAAGCAGTTATAAGTGAGTTGGCAAACCTTTTGTGGCCTTTTGTGAAGAGCATACAGCTTCTAGCCTGAGACATCTCTTCCCATCTCTAAATCTTTTTTTTGAACAGAAAATTCATATCGTGTTCCCAGATCCTTTCTACATCTAAATAAGCAATGGTTTCTCTGAACTATTTATAAGTAAGTCTGGAATTCTCTGCTTGCTCAAGTTCAAAGTCTCTAGACTGGGGCTTTGCTGAGACAAGGATTTTGGCATATATGGAGAGAATGTATTTTCTGACTCATAAAAATATTCCTCAATAGGTAATTCCTGTTAGGGTTGGCAATTATGTGTTTTAGTGAAGCAGAAGACAAAACCACTATGAAGCAGAGGTTCAAAAAACTTGAAGACAAAATGAAGAGATGACTGTTTTCCCCTCCAGTAAGGAATTATTTCACATACATGGTGGATATGTGAAAGCAAGTCTTTGCTATATTCAGAGACTTATAAAAAGCATAGAAAACATAGGCCAGTATTGTTTTAGATCATTATCCCACAGTGTTCTTTATTCTGTTAGTCACTTGAACACAGACTGAGTTTTTGGCTTTGGAATAGAAGGTGTGGCTGCTGCAATGGACTTAATTTACAGGGATTTTTTTTTTTTTCTCCCAGAGTCAAGGAGTCAACCCAGACACAAAATAAACAGATGGCACTTTTTTTTTTCTTTCTCAGCTTCAACAGTTCAAGTGCAGCAAAGCCAGAAGGAGAAAACGATGTAATTCTTTCTTCACTATCTATACCCTGCTGAACTCACCATTGTTTCATTGCCAGGGTGGGAAAAATGGCACCAAAGATCAGGGCCAGCCTTTCCTCTGCTAAACAGCCATGTCCTGTATGGATCATTCCAAACTGGCTGGCCTTGGAGGCCCTTAACTATGTTTTGATGACCGTGATCACTGTAGCTTCATAGTTACCCTCAAAGCAACCAAGGAGGACCACCCACAGAAGTCCAGATGTTCTATTAATGCACTGATGAGTTTATTATTTCAGAAACTCTTGTCTTTTATTTCTGTCTTCTGACAAACAAGTTAAGGAAAGCCTACTGTACCAGAAAAAGTACTAATTTTCCACACATGGGAACTCCACTTAGTGAACAGATGCTGGTGTGGCGGGCTTTTCTAGGAGGAATGGTTTGCACAGACATGCCAGCCCCATGACTAAGCCTTGTCTTAAGATGTGTGCTGACATCTGAAAACTTTATGGGGCTCAGACTGTTCAGAAAAAACTAGCATCAGGTCTCTTCCCACCTCCAGATCTTTCCTGTGAAGAGAAAATTCATGTCACGGCAAATGTTCATCAAGCTTGAACACCTGCCATTGCAGGCCATTGCAGGGCATCTGTGAGAAGGGCAAGTGGGGCTCTCACCCTCATGGTGCTTTCAGTCTAGAGCAGAAGGCTGGATGTGTGTCCCACAGCCACTTGAATATAAACACAGAGTGTTAACATACAAGGTGAGATTTGCAAGGTATATGGGTGGATGGAATGCTGGTAGGGTCACAGGAAAGCATTCAAAGTGAAGGGAGTTCCACACTGTAAGATCTTAGTATCAGGAAAGTCTTCCAAGAACTTGCAAGTACACAACAGGAGGATGAAGAATGATGGGAGCCAAAGGCAATCAGATTTGTGTTGCTGAATGAATGGGGATACCATTTTCTCAGGGAACACTAAAAAGGAATATATTTATAGTAGAGGCACAATGAATTCAAAAATCTTAGAAATTTTTCTTATTCTAGTTTATATGCAGTCTCATTTGAATGCTTCTATTCTTTCTCATAACTACTGGAGTATGTTTTCTTTTTGGCTTTACAACTTTACTAAGCATCAGTCTCTGATTAAAAAGAATACATATATATGTATGTATGTATGGTTTCCCTAATTGAGTGCTTTGCAATAGCAGAGCATTTGGACATTTGGTTTATTTTGCTCCTGAGCATATTTCCTGCTTACTTTCCAGAGGATCAAATGCCCTTCAGTAGGCATTATGGATGGACTTTTGTGTTTCTGTCTTAGGAGCAAGCTTGCTGGCAATGACACCTGGCATTACAAAATCCTTTCTTAAGCCTTTGTTTAATGCCAGAGATCTCAAATGCTTGCAGATTCTGGAGAGGTGCCAAACTGTGCTCTAGGATTAGGAGACTTGGAAGAACTTCCATAATCTATAAACCTAATATAAACTGCCATCTCAAATGAGTGAATTGTTTAGACTGTTGGAAGGAGGCCAAGGATGTTTGTAGTTCCTTTTTTAGCCTATACAACTTCTGAGCTATTGGGCTTTTATAATCACTGTCTTAATTACTGCATTATTATATGTGCTACTTTGGGGTGACTCTAAAAAACTCAGCCAATTTCTTTTCCTCATCCCTAGGATGAGGAACATTTACTTGTTTATTTGTAACGTTTTCCCATTGATTCTGTATTAAAGATCTTCGGAGGCAATGTTGGGCTTTTATACACCATTTAGAGTCACAATCAGTTGAAATTCCTCACAGAATTATTGAGTTCAAAACTGGGTAGGTAGGGGTAGATAAGTTTCTAGTTTGTTAATATTCCATTTAAGCATAAATATGTTTCTTTTTACTATGAAGTGAGATGATGACCAACTACTGTCTTAAGAAGTTGGTGATGCTCTTTGCTCTGCCACTTCTTCTGCCAGTCTAAGATGAATCCCTGAGTAGGTGTGTCCAGATGGTGAACTGAATATTGCCCAGTACAAGAAAAAAATCTTTTTAAAGATTTGGCAATGGTGAACTCCTGGGAATCCCAGCCTGCTTCTCTACCTTGTGATATTATCCCTGTCTCCCACCAGCTCAGTGACCTCCCTCTCCTGAAGAGAAGGAAGAGGAGGAGGAGGCGGAGGTGGAGGTAGAGGCAGAGGCGAAGGTGGCTGCAGCTTCCATTTGTGGTCAGAGCTTGCTGTTCTTCCCAGCCAGCCCTGCCAGTCTTTTCACACAGCCCTCATTCTGGTGATACAAAGGGCACACCAAGCCAGCCATAACACTGAGTAATTCTGGGACGTGTCTTCTAGAACAAACAATGTGGGTGAGCTCTGTAGAGAGGGAATACCTCTGGCTTGACATTTAAATGACTGAATTATTTAAAAATGAATGTCAATTAGGTGGAGTAGACTCACTGCCTTCTGCCAGGGTACTTCCTGGTTATTTGCACAGGCAAGTGTAAAGTACTTCACATCAGATATGGTGCTTTCTGCCTGTTCTATGGAAAACCCGTCACAGGACATAATTATACATTCTTCCCTGTACCTTAATGTATATTGTATTTATGGTCATGGCCCAAGAGATTAAGTATCAGTCCTGGTACTTAAACTCAGGGCCTGGGCAGTGTCCTTTGGCTTTCTCAATGCTAGAGCTCTATGCCTTAAGCCACAGCACCACTTCCAGCTTTTTCTGTGTACGTGGTCCTAAAGAATCGAACCCAGGGCTTTGTGCATGCTAGGCAAGCATGTTCCCGACTGGGATCTGTACATTTTTGTGTTAGACCTTTTAAAGGCACTCCCTACCCACACGCCCACCCCAAATAAAAATCTCACAGGCCTGCACATGTTATGTGATTCCTAAATTTGACAAGATTGAAAAAAAGTGAGTCATGGTCATTTAAGGCTGGTGGTAGTCCTAAGTATTGTGGATATTAAGATCTGAAAACATTCTGCCTTGTTTTTAACTTTTATTGAATTAGAAATTCTAGCTCAAAAATTGCTTGTGGCATCTCCTCAAACTAACCTAGGCTTGTCAGATGAAATGGCTCCAGTGGCATTTAACTTACGTATGTGTAATGTCAGTCATTCTCATCTCCCTATGAATTTAATGTCTTTATATTTGTCTGCATATTTTTAAAAAGATAAATGTATGAAGGGTTATGCCAATTTGTTTTGTGGAAATGTACCAATAAAAGATGGAATGTTGGATGAAGAACAGAAAAGTTCAGATTTTATGCTTTCCCCTTACTACCCTGGACTCACTCAGCTCATGGGTCCTCCATATTATTATTATGCATTATTAACAGCCATTTTTTGCCTTTTGATGGGTATGATGTGCAAAATGTAGATTCTTGTACATTGGGCAGTAGTCACTTCTTGGTTTTGTTATACAACTATAAGGAGGATAGATGATTCAGGAGAGTGTTTGATAACTGGTAGATACCTTTGATCCAGTTATTTACCCCATAGGTCTAAGGTCTAGTTAAAGTTAATGTCACTAGATGCCTGTGTATATTGTAAAGGGATGTATGTAAAGAGCTGAATTTCACCAAATACTGTAATTATTTGAGGCTTCTCATTTTTGGCAAGGTTCTTGGTTGCAGTATAAACATCTGTTAGACTGTCTGCTCATCTTGTCAAAGACTTGAGACCATGATAAAGCACTGATTCTTCCTGTATCTTTGGATATACTTTAGTTTGGGCTGGAGCTTTGATAACAGTTTATCATGAGAGAACATAAGAGAAAGTACTATTTTGACATTTTTAATTAAGACCACAAAGTGTCATTAATTCTTTGGTATTGTGGACCAATATCTCTGTTCTTGGTGGGTCAAATGCCTGGGTACCCATGTGTAGCATGTACTGTGTCACTGAGGTATACCACCCCCCAACCTTTGATTATTTCTTAAACGGGCTCATTATATTTAATCTGGAGTTGTTGTTCCTAGTAGATCCTAGGTGTAAGGAGTTGAGTAAATTTTATTCTTAAGTGTTGTCAATCTAACCTATGAACAACTACTTCTCTGTTTCGCATGTATATAATGTATATATGTTCATATGTACATACATAAGTATGCATGCATGCATGCATGTATGTATTTGCATCACCGGATTTGAACACATTCATGGCTAGGCCTCTACCACTTGAGCCATATCTCTGGCCCTGCTTTTTTAATGAGTCTCATAAACTCTTCTGTCTGGGCTATTATCCTCAGATCTCAGCCTCCTAAGTAGCTAGGATTATAGATGTGAACCACTAGTACCCAGTTACTGCTTCCTTATTTTTATTTTCATTTTACTTCCTCATTCCAACATTAGCCTCTCATCTGAACCTAGTATTAGCTAACATACACCCCTCAGTGTATCAGATATATATATCTCCTTGGGTATACATGAATTAAAAAATATATATTTCAATATGTAAAGTAATAAATGAAATGCAAACTATGAAGAGTTTTCACATTAATTGCCTTATTTCACAGTCTGAAAAATGTAGTAATTTATTTTTGTATTGGAGATCACAAACAAATCAATATGACACTATTAACTGTCTCCTTCACCTCACCCATCCATTTCCTTCCACAGAACCACCACATATTGAGTGACATAATTGGCAGCCCTCAGCCCAGTTTCATGCCATTCAAGAGTGGTGAGCCTGTCTAGACTCCCTAGAAATATTATCTTGCAACTCTCTTTTGGCAAGTGTAAACTTCTTGCTTGATTATGTCAGCAAATATATATATTTCATATCCTCATAGAAATAGATAGCTGCTGGAATTTCTGTTGGATTTCTCTAGGCAGGGAAAATGAAGACTATCTCTTTACTCATTAAAATTTTTACTCATTAAAAATGTTTAAGGGCTCTTCATTCTCATGTGTGAGACTGGTGACACACATAGCACTGTCAGCAGTTATTTTGGATTTCCTGCTTTCAGGCATGCCTTTGCTTTTGGATGAGCCCCGTGTGGCTTTTGAAAGAACTAGCAAGTCAATTATAAATAGAGGGCTGTGTCTGTGTGTCTGCATGCACTTATTCTGTGTGATGAGGCACCCACATGATAGTGGGCAGTGAACTATTTTTTCATTCCTTTGAAAAGGGAAGAAAAAAAGATTAAGAACACTCTTCTCTGTTTGAGATAACCCACATCTCCACACATGCCCACACAAACCTGTGTAAATGAACTTGACATTTCCAAAGTCCTCATCTTAAGGTCTTCTCTTGAAAGCACAGCCATCTGACCTGTTATTTTAAGAAAGAAGCAGTTTATCTCACAGATCCACTGCTGGGGGTTGAAGGATCAGCTAGCAACCTATCTGTGCCACAGACCTCTAGAGGAACTCTTTAAGCCTCATTTCCTTCAGTGCTTCAGTGACAGTGGCCTTGGCTAACTAATCAGTGGCCTCCAGTTTGGGTTATATTCTGTCTTCACTTTCCTTCCCCACTGCTGTAAACTGTTGAAATCAGCAAGTCTGAACTAGTCAATCCAGCAAGGGAGGGGAAAGAAAACTGCAAATAAGTGTTTTCAGGAAGTGTCAGTTGGGAGGTTTATGTTTCCTTAGAATGTTTCTGCTTCTCTTTTGTTGGATCTTTGACTTGGCAGGTTTCTTTACCTGTTACCATATTGTAGGACACTGGCTTTCCCTGTTCTGTCTGTGTCCTCATTATGGGTATTTGGTACCATTTTTCCCCCGCTAGGTGAAAATCAAGTCAATTAATTAATTATTTGGGGGGACATACTAGGATTTAAGTTCAGGGACTGATATTAGGTGGGCTTGAGCCATGCCTTCCTCTAGCCCCTATTTGAAAATCCTTAAGCATCTTTATTAATTCCCATTTGTGTCAAAATAAAATCTTGGAAGTGTACTTTTGAAAACTTAGTCTAGCCATCTGGCTAGAGATATTAATAATATAGATTGGTAGCTATAGATTACTAATCTTGAAAACTAATTAAATAACTATATTTCTAAAGTGGTTAGGTTCTGAAGCAGAATGTTAGTCTGTACTATTTGGTTTACTAGTTGTTCAGAGCTGACAGAAACTGTTTTAGGAGTAGAGTAAAGGTGATGAACATTTTGTTGCAATAAAACATGTTATGTAGATGCAGGAGTTGGGATGGAAGAGCCCAACAATCTGAAGGTAAAATAAACACCACAGTGTAAGGTAAAATAGAGTACATAGCATATTCAAATGCATTCATTTGTTGAGAGGTGATGATTTTTTTGGTGATTGTTCAAGGGGCAGCATCAGTGAATGTGGACATGGTGATGATTTTCTGTTCAGAAGGTGGTTAAAGTGGTCCCGGAGAGACCAAGTGATATCTTCTCTTTCCTTTCTCTCCTTTGCAGATGAAAATCCAAAGGCCAGCCCCAAACTTTACATGTGTGTGTGTGAAGGCCTCTCCTGTGGGAATGAAGACCACTGTGAAGGCCAGCAGTGCTTTTCCTCACTGAGCATCAACGATGGCTTCCATGTCTACCAGAAAGGCTGCTTTCAGGTGTATGAACAGGGGAAGATGACCTGCAAGACCCCCCCTTCACCTGGACAAGCCGTGGAATGCTGCCAAGGGGACTGGTGTAACAGGAACCTCACTGCCCAGCTGCCCACTAAAGGTTCCCATGGCCTCTTCTAGTTCTACATTGAGGGGTTTTGCTAGTGTTGTCTTGAGTCTGTTTGGGTGTAAAGGTCTACTCAGCCATGAGGCTTTCCTCTCCTCTCTGAACCAGAGGCAGTGAACCACGTGGAAGGTTGATGTAGGTGAGAGAGAAAAGGTCATATTCTTTCAGAATCTAAAGTAGGAAGGACACTTTAGTCAAGATAGCATTTATCTTGGAGACAGATTGGCAGACCAATTCTCATTAGCCAGCTACAAACCCAGGTATATGCCTCCTATATCATTTTCTGTTAAGAGGCTGTGATGTCTCTCAAGATTTCTGAAATAATCCTGCTTAGTAAATATGTATCTCTAGGTCACACATGTAGGAACAAAAATAGACTGTAAGACTGGTTCCCAAATGACTGCCTTTCTTTCTTTTTGAGGAAAGAGACAAAGGCTCACTAACCCCTTCTGCTTGGCATTTATTGCTGAATCCTTTAGTCCAGTGAGAGATCACATGAACCCTGTTTGGAATCTTCTTCCTTGTGTATTTATTATGGTTACATATCCTCTGGAAATTTGTTCTCCTCTAAAAGTAGTTCCCTGTAAAATGAAATGTAAATTACTATCTCAAGTCCCTGCAAAGATGAACACAGACACACTCTAAACCAAAATTATTCTCTTAATATAGAGTACACTCTTAATAGGTATAATTATTTAATTTTGCACTCATAAAAGAAGAAAAAAAAAACCCAAAGCGGAGTAAGAGAGGCCATGAGGAGCACTCACTGACAGAACTGTCAGCTGCCAGGGAGGAGGCAGAAAAAGATTAAAAGCTAATAAAGGATTGTATTATAGAGATTTTAATGTTACAGATAGAAAAGGTTACATTCTGATGAGAAAATATGATTCAATAATGCAAGCTTTGAAAAAGAGAGATCCAATACTTAAGTGGTTAAAACTAAAAAGGTGCTTCCCTGGTATTTTGTGAATTAAATTTTTATCTGCAAGGTAGGTAAACATGAAATACCTGCTTTCATATGAAGATTAGGATGTGAACAATAGGGAAGTCCTCATAAGCAGGACACTGCCAGACCCAAAGTTTTAACAAATGATATCTTTTCTTTATTTAGAGAACTTCTCATCCGAGAGGCTATGTCTATAATTTAATGTTGAGTTTGATTGCTTTTATACTTTATCATGGAAATTATATGTACCATGGAGTGCCAGGTGTGTCCAGGCTTGGAAAATTAAAGAAATTTAGTATAAAGAACCTTGGCTTCAGTGAGGATTACTAAAGGGCCAGAAACATTTAGACACGTCAAGCAGATGCAGAGGAGAAACAGGGCTTTGAGACAGAATGTTGTGAAGGGGGCTATAATTCATGGTGGTTATTATTTGGGAATTTTTTTGATTATTATAGACCATGGTTATAGACTGTGCCTGTCTAAGAATTTTTGATTTAACTATCTAAGCAAGAAGAAAGCCTTCCAGAATGTTTTTTTTTTAATAT
This sequence comes from Megascapheus bottae, assembly GCF_031878675.1. Taxonomy (NCBI): domain Eukaryota; kingdom Metazoa; phylum Chordata; class Mammalia; order Rodentia; family Geomyidae; genus Megascapheus; species Megascapheus bottae. The sequence continues at coordinate 22,593,579 of NC_143520.1, forward strand.
GAGCTAGTCCTGGGTACTGTCCCTGAGCCTTTCTGCTCAAAGCTCGTGCTCTACCACTTGAGCCTCAGCTCCGCTTCTTGGCTTTTTGGTGGTTATTTGGAGATAAGAGGCTCATAGATTTTCCTGCCCAGGCTGGTTTTGAACCTTGATCCCCAGGTCTTAGCATCCTGAGTAGCTGGGATTACAGATGTGAGCCACTAGCACCCAGCAGCTTTTAAGGATATATATATATATATATATATATATATATATATATACACACACACACACACACACACACACACACACACACATACAAGTATTACATGAAATGTTTGAATGTATGCACTAGGATTTGAATGGGTCAGGTAATAAGTTTGAATCATGCGAACAAGTGGATGCACAGATGAGTGAATAGGTTCCAGTGTAGAAATTTACAGTGTAAAAAGATCAATGAGAATTTTAGCAGTAGATAGCCATATACTAAAGGGTGAACAAAAAAATGGGGCAATTGGGTTTTAACCTAGACATGCTTTTTCTCATAGGATCATTACACCATCGTGTTGGTCTGCGAAGGCTTGATATAAAACATCTTTACATCTCAAATCAAGTTAATATGAGTATTGTCAACACTTGTAAAGTACTGTGCATTTTAAAAGCATTTTCACATAGATGAATTAATACAGTTGAACCTCAGTAATATGTTTCAAGTTCTGTTTCTATCTAAATGGCTGGGTTGTTGGCCAGGTTTTAGGAAGTATTTTAGCATTTTGTAACTAGAAAGACTATGTGATCAGGATTAGAAGCTGCTTGGTAGATTTTTGGTTATGCTAAATAACAAGTAAACAGTGATCCTGACAGCCAATTACTCTTTTCTTTTCTCCAGGGAAATCCTTCCCCGGAACGCAGAATTTCCACTTGGAGGTCGGCCTCATTATTTTGTCTGTGGTGTTTGCTGTATGCCTTCTAGCTTGCCTCCTGGGAGTAGTGCTCCGAAAATTTAAAAGACGCAATCAAGAGCGCCTTAATCCCAGAGATGTGGAGTATGGCACCATTGAAGGGCTCATCACCACCAACGTTGGAGACAGCACTTTAGCAGTGAGTGTGTAACCTCACAGGGAATCTACCGTGTAGCACACATGGCACACTTGGTTTCTTTAGCCAACAGTACATAGACAGTGTATGTCACTTAGTCCTGGTGCTATTCACTCTCATTATGTGAGAGAATCCACTTCAGACAGACATTGAAGGAAATGGGGAGAAGGAGATGAGTTATTTTAAAAGGTTCTTTTACCTGCAACTTAGAGGGCTCATACAATTGGCAGTATTCAATTGCTTTGGTTTTAGAGACTACCGCTCCTTCCCCCCAAAAAGGAAAAAAGAAAAAAAAAAACTTTATAAAAGGAAATACTTTGCTGGACACAGGTGGCTTACACTTGTAATCTTAGCTGAGGAAGCTGAGATTTGTGGATTGTGGTTCAAAGCCAGCCTGGGCAGGAAAGTCCACGAGAACCTTTCTGACTACCAGAAAAGCTGAAAACGGAGTTGTGAAGTGACACTAATGTAAAGGAAGAAAGCAAAGGAAGAAGGCTTTTTTATATAATAGTAAAAATCTATACCTTGTCTTGATTATTTCAGCATCCTATAATTTAATACCTACAATATACTTGACATCCAATTAGCTATTAAGTTTTTTGTGCTCCTGGGCTGCCCCCTTGTGGAAAGCAGTCATTCCATTGAGCCAGTGTAATTTAAAATGTCCCAAGTAGCCACTTTTAAAAATTAAAACAAAACGTTAAGTAAAACAGGTATAGTTTATTGTATCAATATATACATTTCAGCATATATACTTTTTAGCATTTAAACATATTGCCAGTAAAAATTACTGAGATATTTTACAGTCTTTTGAGCTATATTGTTATAGTATCTCACTTTGTTATCTGATATATTGGATATATTTGTATTTGGTTATTTGAAATTGGATAGGGAAGGGGGGAAAACAAGATGGGGATGGGGGTGGAGGGGTGGGTAATGGGGACCAAGACATGAGAAAGGGTATCAATGTGTGTGAGTTAATGCACCTTCTATCTGGCGAATGTAATGTAACCCTTCTATTAATTATAATAAAAATATATGTAAAAAAATTATGTACAGCTAGGCACCCGTGGCTCACGCCTATAATTCTAGCTATTCAGGAGGCTGAGATCTGAGGATCACGGTTCAAAGCCAGTCTGGGCACTAAAGTTTGAGAGACTCTTGTCCCCAGTTAACTAACCACCAGAAAACCAGAAGTGGTGCTGTGGCTCAAGTGATAGAGCCATAGGCTTGAGTTGAAGAGCTCAGGGACAGCACCCACATCCAGAGTTCAAGCCCCACAACCAAAAAATTTGTACATATTATGTTTGTAACCATATATTAATTCAAGACACCTGCAGTTTACTTATTTAACATGCAAACCACTGCATTTATGCATTTAAAAATCATTCTTTTGGCAAGGCATGGTGGTTATGGTAATTCCAGCACTTGGGAAGTAGAGGCAGGATCATTCATTTGATGTCAGCTTTTTAACTATGTGTAGCAAATACTGTCTTTGAAAACAAAGTCTAAACAAAAAACTCTTCAACGTATTTTAAAAATAATAACAACACATTAAAAGTGACTGCTTTCTTTTGGCTACTTAAAAGTTTTATTTTGGAACTGGGAATGTGGCTTAGTGATAGAGTGCTTGCTTCACATGCATGAAACCCTAGGTTTGATTTCTTGGTACCACATAAAACAGAAAAAGCCAGGGCCGGGAGTTTGGCCTAGTGATAGAGTGCTTGCCTAGCATGCATGAGGACCCAGGTTCGATTCCTTGGTACCACATATTTAGAAAAAAAAAGCCGGAAGTGATGCTGAGGCTCAAGTGGTAGAGCTCTAGCCTTGAGAAAAATCCAAGGACAATGCCCAGGCCCTGAGCTTAAGCCCAGGACTGGCAAAAAAAAAAAAAAAAAAAAAAAATGAAACAAAACAGAAAAAGCCAGAAGTGGCACTGTAGCTCAAGTGGTAGACTGCTAGCCTCCAGCAAAATGAAGCACAGGGACAGTGCCCAGTACATGAGTTGAAGCATCAGGATGGGCAAAAAGATAAAAGAAAAAAATTGTTTTGTCAAGCGTTAATAAAAACTTTGAACTTTAGGAAGAGGAGAGATTGTTTATAAATAAAGTACAGACGAATAAAACAAAATCCTACATAGATAGGACCTGGATCTCTGAAAAAGTCAAAGCTCTGTGAATGTTAAGAGAGGGTATAAAAGACACAGGTGTCAAATCGATGATCTCCTTGTCCACTTAATGAGATGAAAGACAATAAAGGTCATGTCAGTACTGTGCTACATATCATCTAAAATCGTTTTGTGTTGTCACCTCCCTTTTTGCTAAAGAAGATGCCTTCTTGTTAGTAGCCTTTTGTAGCTCAGGTGTTTTACTGGGTGGGACCCACTTCTAGGGAGGTGTAAGCACATCTGACAGTAGACTCAGGCTGGGAAACATTTGCTCCTGATGTCTGTCCTATCACTGGGCCACCAGGCTATGTGTATGAAAAAGATACAACCTCTATGGTTTTCTTCTGCTTATAGAAGTTTGGTATCATGGAATTGGGAGGATGAGGATAGACACACCATTTTGGAAATGGAAAAATAAAATTATTTTGTCTGAAATTTACTCAGAAAACAACCTCAAGCTTTAAGGAAAACTAAATGACTTTATTTAGGAAGATGTGAGGATAAATCCTGATAAAGCTTTAGCAAAGCAAGACCCTAAAATAGATTCGTCAGAACTTTCTGCCTCAGAGCTGCTAACATAACTAATTGCCAGACGGTAATAATTGGAATATCTAGTGTAAATTACTGTTTAAATAGCTTCTAGGATTTTGAAAGAGGAGTAAGTGCATGTGCCAAAATAATCATCAAGCTCCACTGCATCACATGATACTGTATGGTGACATAGTAATACAGTAACAAATGCAGTTCTTAAAGCAAGTTGTCCTTGTTGGTCTATATACCTACTTATTTAAGCAGTATGCTCATCAATGTGATTCAGCAAAGCATTCCTATTCCTTCACTGCTCACCTACACTGTGGGATCCGAGAGTTGATGGAGGTATTGATTACTCTTTGGTTGCCTTCGTTTCCTCTAAAACACATGAACTGAGTTTGGAGCCAAAATTGTACATTATGAAAAGCTGTACATTTAAGTTTAATGGGATAATTTGCAGAATTATTTTTTTCATAAAGAAATTGAATGACTAGAGGGAGAAAAAGAAAGACAAATTATTAGGAGATACAGGCTATTTCATCTACATTCATTTACTTGCTGATTATCCCTTTTATGGTTTGTAATGGTTTTAGATTTCTTCCTTTGGTAATTCTGCTGATCAACAGTATTTTGCAGGGTGGGATCTGAAAGAAAGGAAAGGAAGATGAAATTCACAGAAATCAATATATTACTTTAATAGGACAGCTAAAATGTATGGGAAAGGAAGAACACTACAACATTGCCACCAACACCCCAGGCACAGTGTTGCTTATTACAGGAAGTTGGTGCCGGGCACCAAAAGACTTGGTATGCTTGGCTTACCCTAAGAGTAAGAAGGGAAGTTTAATGAATGAAGTAAGTAGGAGTCTTTTTTTAATTTTTCAGTATGTTCATTTGTGGAAGACACTTTGGAACTCTGGTTTTATGTTTTTAATGAAACTCGTACTTTTATTTTTTCCTTTTGTATTTGTTAGTAATTCACATTAAAAAATGACAGGTAGACATTAACTTAGTGACCCTGTTGCTTCCTTATCTCCCTAAAAGATAACCTCTTTCCAGGGAACCCATCCCTGCTGAGTGTACCAGTTTAGTGGTTCACATAGTTATTGGAGACTTTCCATTAAAAACATTACAGCTGTTTGCTCATAGTCCTAATTTGTTTGTTTCTAATTAGGCTTTCATAGTTGGCATGGCAACTACAGCAGATTATTTGATACATAGGTAATGAGTATAGCACCGTATGGTAAATTATACTCAGCTCTTGGACTTGACTGCCCTCTCCCATGTATTGTCCCTCCTTATCATCCTTCCCTGTCCTCTGCTTCTTCCTGTGTTCACTCTCGCTTTGAAATTTATTCAGTAAACATACTGGATTCTGTATATCCTAAATGTTTTTAAAAAGGGGGGAGTGCTTGGGACTGGGGTAGAGTGCTTGCCTAACATGCATGAAGACCTTGGTTCAATTCCTTGGTACAACATACATAGGAAAACCCGGAAGTGGTGCTGTGTCTCAGCTGGTAGAGCTCTCTAGCCTTGAGAAAGTCCAAGGACAGCACTCAGGCCCTGAGCTCAAACCCAGGACTGGCAAAAAAAAAAAAGTGGTGGGTAGGAGGGAGGCTCCTAATTCCTCAGAAAACCCTGTTAAGGAAAGGGCTGCTTTCTAGTTTCCCTATAGCATGCATTCTCCAATGGAGCTTTCCATCTATGCCAATGTATGTATAGGCTACCCTTATGTGAGTTGCAATGACATACCCGCTAAAACTAAACCAGGAGCCGCTGCTCAGTTGTGTCTTTTTCCTTCTTGTCTTAAACCACAGGATTTATTGGATCATTCATGCACATCAGGAAGTGGCTCCGGTCTTCCCTTTTTGGTTCAAAGAACAGTGGCACGACAGATTACACTGTTGGAGTGTGTCGGTAATTCTTTTTTCCTTTCCTTGGTGGGAGATACACAGTATGTTGTGGCTCCAGATGTGGGATGTAACTTGGAAGGTCTGTTTCTATTGCCTATGGCTTCCTTATTAAACTTAGGGAGCAGCCAAGCTGCCATGTGCTGCATCTTATCACATGTCAGGCCATGTGAGGGAACCCAGCAGTCTCTTTACTGTTCATGCTTGAGTGCCTGAATGTGTTGAAACCATGCTATAGAGGCTGTCCAGACAAAAGCTTTCATTTGCAAATGATCCTTTGGGATATTGGGAATATTTAAAAATGAATTGATTTGGTTACCAGTATAATCTGACATGATTAGGTTTGTAGACAATAAAGTTCTTTATCGCAGTTTTCTAATACTTTTAATTCTTCCCCTCTTTTAAAAATGATTTCAACAAATATATTCATTTACTAACTGTCAAAATGAAATAAATTTGCCGGGTGTGGTGGCTCATGCCTGTAAACCTAGCTATTCAGGAGGCTGAGATCTGGGGATCAAGGTTCAAGGCTAGCCCAGGCATAAAAGGACCTAAGATTCTTATCTCCAATTAACCTCTAGAAAATGGAAAGTGGGGCTTGGCTCAAGGGTAGGACAGTAGCCTTGAGCTGAAGAGCTCAGGGACAGCACGCAGGCTCAGAGTTCAAGCCCCATGATCCCCCTCCCCACATACACACAAATGAAATAAATTTCATCAATTGTATTTTCCTAACTACTTTATTTGAGCAAGAGCTCAAACTAAAACTTTCCCCATATAAGAATATAAATTTATATGGGGCCGGGAGTTTGGCCTAGTGGTAGAGTGCTTGCCTAGCATGCACAAAGACCCAGGTTCAATTCCTTGGTACCACTTACATAGAAAAAAGCCGAAAGTGGTGCTGAGGCTCAAGTGGTAGAGCTCTAACCTTGAGAAAGTCCAAGGACAGTGCTCAGGTCCTGAGCTCAAGCCCAGGTCTGGCAAAAAAAAAAAAAAAAAGAATATAAATTTGTATTGGTATAATCATGTTATATGTATAATTTGTGCTCCTTTATTCTTTTTTTGTTATTATTGGAGTTTGAACTTTTAGGGTTGAATTTTCTAAGTAGGTCTCTGCCACTTATGCTATCATCATCATCATCATCATCATCATCATCATCACTTCCATACTGATCCTGAGGCTTGAACTCAGGGCCTCAGTGTTGTTTCTGACTTTCTTTGCTTATCGCTAGCACTCTACCACTATGAGGCACAGCTCCACTTCTGATTTTCTGGTGGTTAATTGGAGAAAAGAGTCTCACGGATTTTCCTGCCCAGGCTGGCTTTGAACTGCAATCCTCAGGTCTCAGCTTTCTGAATAGCCAGTAGTACTGCTATGAGCCACCAGCACCTTGCTTTCAAATGCTTTGTTTAAAATCTTGATATTAGCTTTTTGTAGCAGGAGGGTGTTTGCACATGGCAAATGAGTTTTCAATACTTTGTCTAGTGGCACACAGGGATGGCTGTAGAGCAGGAATGTAAAGCTTCCATGCTCTTTCCAGTTTTTGTTAATGGGCATCACAGCCCCGTCCCATCATCTCTTGCTTTGGGAAGGTCGCTGTAAATAATAGCGTCTTGTACCTCTACTGCTGACATGAATTCTCTTCTGTCATCATGGAAAGTTATTCCTAAAGTTGGTAGTAGAAACGAGGTGGGCAGCAGCCTTGATGCCTTTTTTCTAGGTCTGTAGTTTTTGACATTCTTTCTACTGTTCATGACTCCTCCACAGCAAACTAAGAATAGAGAAAGATGGAAAAGCCTCACATGGGCTTATTACATACAACCAAAGCTGCCTTGTACAATCCTGACTTCTACTTGATTCTGAACAAAGAATCTAGGTAGCAATGGGAAGAAAGCCCTCTCCTTTCCTGTCCCAGACATTCACCATTTACAGGTTAGCAGAGTATGTCTAACTCAGTTCTCACAGACTAGCCCTAAAGTCCAGTTGCACCTTTATGAATACATGCTGTTTCTGGCTCCATAAGTATTCTTTGGCTCGTTTCGGAGCAGTGCATATTTGATTTTATTTTGTTGGGTTAAACACTAAAGTCTTCAATGAAAGTGGTGCCTCTTTAGAAACTTGTAGCGTATGCTATAGCTTTCAGCAAAGAGAAGGGTATTAAACTGCTTGGTTGGTCTTATTAATTGTAGTTCAAAAACATGGGAAGTTGACGGGTCAGTCATTTGGAGAATGATCAGTGAATGACCTCTAAATGTCCAGTGCCTGGGCAGATATTCACAGGGCCCTGTAATCAGGGCTATCAGGCAATTCTCTTTTGTTTTAGTAGCTTTTGCCTAAGATTGCATTTGCAAAAAGCCGTTGACAACTGAGAAGTTTTTGAAACCCATTGAAATAGAATTCTATTTTAATTTTATCTACATACTCTGCCACATATCTTCTGTTTTCTTAAAGAGAAACAGAGAGGGGGGGAGGGAGAATTTGAGGCAATTTATGTCCACAGTTCTTTGGGATATATTTCTTTCCTTTCCAATGGAAAAAAATGAAGGAAAAGGAAAAAAAGTCAAGATCGAAAATGGAACCTAAGGCAGGAAAAGATTAGCATATCTTTTTTTCTAGCAGCTGATTTTCATAGCATCTTAGTGCTCATGCTTATCTCTAGCTCACAGTGCTGAGCAGTTGCTTTGACTTGATTAAAATGAATCCAGTACTAAAAAGATTTTGTATTATCTGACAGCACTTATCAGCTTTGTGTAAAGTCCTTTTAGATCAATCATTGGTATTGAATAGAGATGTTGGTTTTCATCAGGGAACCCACTTTCTGTGTCTTGTATCTCCACCCCAGTGCTGGGTGTAGAATCCCACTCATGCTTGGCAACCACTCTCTCTAGGCCATCATACCCTGAGTTGGATCCAGTGCTTTTGTTCATTGCTCCGGGGTGTCCTTTGGGCAGGCTTGCCTTCTCTTCATGTTTGGGATACCAGTGGCCTAATTTTCCAGAAAAGAACAATTGTCTTCTACATGTAGGTGATGCTGTTACTGCTAATCACAGCCCTATGGTCTGAGTAGCCATGTGGCTGGGCAGAAAGTCTATCTTCCCTGTAAGTTTTGTCTCTTATTTCATTGACATCCAGGCTGATTTGACCTCAAGTTGGTTTTCACAATCTCCAGGTAACTACTTCCCTTCCCACCTCCTTGATCTCCCCTACCTACAGTTACAGAGAAGAGTAGAAAGGGAGACATGTTGATAATGAACACTAGATAGGTCAGTTCACAATTGAAGTAACTATAGTTTTCAGAATCTCTTTTCTTAGGGTAGCCTTTTGTGGCACAGCAGAAGTTATCTGATAAATACCTATGATGAGTGTGAGAAATTAGAATAGTTGTAAATCTATTGAAATGTACCACCATATAAAGGAGGATGCTAGTGAATTCAACCATTTCCTATATAGTATTATATTTTGTTGTATTAGATTGTTTTACGTAGGTTTGTTTGGGGGGGGTGGGGATGTGTGTGTGTGTGTGTGTGTGTGTGTGTGTGTGTGTGTGTGTGTGTGTATACACGTGTACATGAGCTGCTCCTGAAGCTTAGGACCCAAGCATTGGCCCTGAGTTTTTGTGTTCAAGCCTAGCACTCTACTACTTGAACCACACCTTCACTTCCAGATATTTTTGCTAGTTAATTGGAGATAGGAGTGTTACAGACTTTGAACCACTCAGATCTCAGCCTCTTGAATAGCTAGGATTATAGGCATGAGCCACCGGTGCTTGGCTTGTTGTAATAGTTTTTATCCACAGAACTTAGACATTTTTCTGTGAGAAAAAAATGTATATATTCAGATTTATGTGCTTAGAAAATCCCTATTTGGATCCAGAATTAAGGATGGAGGGAGGAAAGGAAAGAAACAAGGCATTGAATTACTCTATCACACATTTTTTTAGGCTTTCAGTGCCATACTGAAATCTGATCATCTATACACCTCTAAATCTCACCCAATTGTATGTTAAAGATATGCTCACTGTTTGCTTGTAGGAATCATCAGGCTGGCTGCTGCTTGCATGCTTGCCTCCAGGGTCACCTGTGTTTCATTTTCCATAGGGAAAGGCAGGTATGGTGAAGTATGGAGGGGCAGTTGGCAAGGGGAAAATGTCGCTGTGAAGATCTTCTCCTCCCGGGATGAGAAATCATGGTTCAGGGAGACAGAGCTGTACAACACGGTGATGTTGAGGCACGAGAACATTTTAGGTAAGTATGATCATATACCTCTCCTTAACTGATCTGGGCAGAGAAGCTCCTACCCCTGCTCTGGTTTGCTTTGAGTTTTAATCTCCATTGGAAACTTGTATTGGGATCCACAACACGCATGTTCTGTTTTATTTTCCTTTAACATCAATTTCTTGTTTAAATCTGAAAATAAGTCATAAGATTGTGTAGATGATAAGAAGGAAATCCGTTATTGCTCATTCTTATTCCTACATCTGCAGCTCGTTATTTAAACAACAAAAAAAAATTGTCCCGTCTTGTTCACTTCCAGGCTTCTAGAGTTGTTCTAAACTCCACCCTTTTTGAATATTTATTACTTGAATCAAACTAAGAAAGATCTTTGGACTCTTTCCTAGAGATTCACAGCTCTCAGGGACATTGTAATGAAATGCACATTCTCTCAAACTAGGCATCATTTTTAAAGACCAGATTTACAGAGCAATTCAGCATACATCTTAATTTGGAAACTAAAGCTTAGCAACACTTGTGAAATATGTAAAGTGCCCAGTGAAATGTGGCTATGGTAATAGAAGGAGTGAACATATTCCTGGGGCACATTGACTTCTGTAGTTTTCAAAGTTTCCCTAAATGTGTTCATACTAATACATGTATCAGGAATGCTGCTTAGAGTGCTGCTTTAATAGAAGATGTAAATGTTATTCACAATTTTTAACAGTAAAAGATAGTGTTGTCTATTAGATTAGGTCTGGCTTTGTTCTTTCTTCTTGTCAGGGTAAAGATGACCTGGGAATGTGTTTCTTTCCTGCTGCTACCAACTTTTTAAGGCTTGAGGAAGCCTGTCAGTAGGTGATGGTTTGTAGGTTGCTCAAAGCTCTGCTTCAAGTTTTCCAGTTTCTTCTGTTGATCTCTTCCTTTCCCCTTGGGCCTTTGTCCTCACCTAAAGTTGCTATTGTCTTTCTGCTCAAAGTGGCTTTGATTCCAAAATTGACTGCAGTTTTTATGATTTCCAGGCCTGACACTCAAAACTCTCCTTTGGGGGAGAATTATGAGTAGAATTATGTTTATATTCAGTTACAGCAGGATTGCCATTGCTTAGGATCACGATTACATTTGGGTCTCTTCTTTGTTCCTGCTGCTCTGGGTCACCTAGTAACCGCTTCTCACCATTCCAACCACCCCTTCTCTCATGGAAATAATGGGAATTGCACATAGCTTTAAGCATGTAAGGTAGAAGACTTGTAGAAAGGACACAACTACCCATTACCTTTCATACTACGGATCTCACTGATTAACTCCACAAAGTATTCTACCATATTGCTTACTATGCAAATTGTCGCTTAACTCTGCACCTCAGGTAAATAACATTTGATACCCCTCATTGTATGCCATGAGTGAGACTCATTTCCATTGTTCTTGCATTCGTACCCAGTGCTGAGCACAATATCCAGCATTGACAGTACCCAGCAAATATTTACTAAATTAGATTTAATCACAAGGGAAATTTAAATGATACTTTTGAAGTATGATTCATATTCCCTTGGTATGCACACGTAGGATAAGGCATTGTTTCTTATTACACAATGATGTGCAGAAATTCTGAATTTATGCTATCTACTCTCATAATCATAACCATATGGATGGATTACTACCTGTAGTCAGGAAATGCCATAGAGATTGACAGCTTTCCCTTCTTTACCAGTTTCCTGGGCACAGGTTCTTATCAAAAGAGGCTATTGAGTTTTTCTGGAAAGGCTAAAGCTGCTTCTTCTCTTTTTCTTTACATTTGTGAGACAAGATCCAACTGCCCAGGGTGGTCTATCTCAGCCTCCCAGGTCCTAGGAGCCAGACACATGCCTCATAGTGCCTGGCTCATGATCCCTAACACTTGTGAGTATTGCTAATGGTAGCTTCCCAAAATATATAAATTGTCTATTTTGTTTATTTACTTACACATACATCCATCTAGAATTTTGAGTTCTTGTTATTTATCTCTTTAATTAAACTTGTCACAGACTAACAGTATCTTTAAAATGGACCAGTTTGAATTGTAAGCCTTCCTTCTACTCCATCTGGTATGGAAATTAGCAAATAGGTGGCTAATGGAAAGTTGTGTCATGTAATAGCAGAAACAGTGCTATGGAAAGAAAAACTGTTCTCTCCTGTGTTGACTAGTAGAGGTCCTCTGTGTGCCTTTGGTCAAAGTTACATTTATTAGCATTATTTTCTTCATCACGGAGATAAAAGAAATTGATTAATCTGAGTATTTGCTCTGGAGTCTCGTTTTATACTCCTTAATAACATGGCATAATATTTTCCCCTTCACCCATTTGAAATACACAGTTCAATGGCATTAGATGCATTTGCACTGTTATGCAGTCACTGCCACCATCCAACACCTGAACTGTCTTGGACTATTAAAATGTACACTTCTTTTGTTTTTTAGAATTTTCTGAGAATTATGAGAAGAGAAGGAAATAGTCTGCAAACAAATTATAAAGCTGTTGTTATGGTTGTAATTGAGCTCTGGGCTGTATTAAAATATAGCTAGTCTTTAGTGCTTACTGCTTGTAACGTATTGCATGAAGCATTTTTCAGCACAATGCCTCTTTTATTTTCAAAATTACCCTGTGAGATGAATGTGGCTGATATCTTCATCTTAGAAGAAACTGAAGCAGAGATTTTTAAAAATATTTTTATTGTGATTAATAGAAGGGATACATTATATTCACCAGATAGAAGGTGCATAACTTCGTAAACATTGATAACCTTTCTCATGACATGGTCCCCATTTCCTTCCCACCCTCCTCCCGCTTATCTTGGCTCCTTCCTTATTCAATTTCAAATAACCAATTAAGCACATATAAAATATATCAGATAACAAGGTGAAATATTGTAACAATATGATATAACTAAGGGATAGCAAAAGAGATGAGTTAAATAGTACATTAAGGACCACAGTCACTCATTATATGGCTTTTGTTTCCTTATCCTGGAGGTCCTTACATTTAGTGTCGTACAATTTGGCCTAATGTCTCTAGATTTTGTTCTGTTGTAAATTTCTGCTAGGAGAGCCCAAGGTTTCTACTGATTATGACAAATGAGGGAGACTATTGGGCCTATGTTCCTTTGAGTCTGGCTTACTTCACTTAATGTGATTTTTTTCTAAGTCTTTCTATTTTCTTACAAATGGGGCGATGTTGTTCTTTCTGACAGCAGCATAGAATTCCATTGTGTATAAATACCACATCTTGTTGATCCACTCATCAACTGAGAGGCATCTGGGTTGGTTCCATATCTTTGCTATGGTAAATAGTTGAAGCAGAGATTTTATGTGACTTGGCAAGATCACCTATTTGGGGGTTGTTGAAGCTGGTATTGTAATCAAGTTGTATCGCTCTCAGGCCACACTGTAAAATAGTTGGGCTTTGTGTAATGGCTTCTGCTGTCACAGCTGCCTGATGTACTTGGCTCCTTGGGAGCATTCACAAGGCACGTAGATCGCCTCACTTCAGAATGAGTTCTGCGTGCTTTTGAACAGCCAGTGAGGGTGCCTTAGATTGTGAACAAGAGACATTTGCTTTAATCCTTTCTCCCATGGGTTGAACAATCCAGTGGCCATGCCAACTTAAGGTACCTGTGCCACCTCCATCAATAATAGAGTATTTGACACAAAACACAGATATCCAACAAATGTATTCAAGCATGGTGAAGCCAGTATGGGATCAGATATTTGAGAGATAAACAGTAAAGTAGAATCCTGCTTATTTAAATGTTATTTTTTCTAAAGGCCTAGAACATAATTAATGGTGCAAACAAAATTCTTGTTTAAGATTTACAGCATTTAGGGAAGGTAAAAGAATAAATATTTGTTTATTATTTATTTAATCAGAGGCTTCTCTTCCTTGGGAAAAAAATTCAATTAGAGCTCACACAGATATAATTTCTCTTGAATGGGGGTGTCATATGACTTGGAGGATTTATTTTGGAGAAAATTATTAAAGATTAAGAGGTCTTTTGGCATATTTAGGTTTCCTGAGAATATCTGATAGGGTCTAAGTCTCAATACCTGTCAGTGTCTTACTTGTGAATACTAGGAGGTACAATGTGTGGAGGTCTCACATATGTTAATTTTATTCTTGCTGTCTCCAGGTTTCATTGCTTCTGACATGACATCAAGACACTCCAGTACCCAGTTGTGGTTAATTACACATTACCATGAAATGGGATCATTGTATGACTATCTTCAGCTCACCACGCTGGATACAGTTAGCTGCCTTCGGATAGTGCTGTCCATTGCCAGTGGCCTTGCACATTTGCACATAGAGATATTTGGGACCCAAGGAAAACCAGCTATTGCTCATCGAGATTTAAAGAGCAAAAACATCCTTGTGAAGAAGAATGGACAGTGTTGCATAGCAGATTTGGGTATATTTTTAATCTCTACTTTTAATTTTGTTGAAGTCCAGTGTTTTCTAGGTTATCCATTTTTTTCTCATATGTTAATATGAGAAATGGAAGCACCCAGAAAAATCGAAAGAACCTTCTAATCAAAACTGTATACCCACCTTGTGGATTTTTTCCATTAATAATTTACCCTCTTTTACTAAGCTTCAACATCTATCCATTCATGTTTGCATCCATCCATCCACTATAATGTTTGAAACATCTGAAGGCACAATGAGGATAAAGACCACCTTTCTTGTAACAGCTTCAATGTGCATACTAGTTTGCTGGACAAATTACTTAACTAGACAAATTCTTTGTGTATTCTTTTAGGTGAAGTATGTCATGAAACCCAAATCTTATGACCATTCTCAGAGTTTTAGATATGCTATAAAACCCATTTTGTGGATTATCAAGACTGTGGCTATCAAGACTTAACCTATTACATACTGAGAAAGTTACCTCAGACTTATTCAGTTATTTCCTGCCTATCCTCTGAAGCAGCCATTACTATTTCATTCTGATTTCACAGATTCGCACACAAAATAGGCACACAGTTACACATTTTTATGGAAAGAGTTTTTCTTTAAAATGGTTTCTGAAAGCATTCTTCTATACCAAAGCAAAATGACCAGTTTGGGAAAGAAGAAAATTGTCTTCAGATTCACTCATTCATTACTCTAAGGAAATGGCTTATTCATATGGTGTTAGGGAACTGCTAATGTAGCTTTAATTGCACTATAAATAAGGTAATTTTCATGTATAGTGGATCTTTATTTAAACCACATTCATCCTAGACTCCTAGAATATTGGCTGAATAATTGTGCTAATAAGAACTGAGTTACAACATTGGGTTATTCACTTTAATAGACTATTGAGAGTCCTTATTTTTCTTGATTAAATATGTTTTATACTATTTTAGTTATTGTTAGAATGATAAGGGCTTCTACAAAATTAGTTTTAGTTATGTTAAATTATAAAGTTTATTTATATTTCTTTTTTAAACACAGGGGATTTGACATGTTAGGAAAATTTACTTCTTTGAATCTTTTATAGTGTTTCATTTATGCAAAATTATTTTATTATGTTCCCTAAGTCTCCGAGCACGACCTCAAAGCTTTCGGCAGGCAGTTAGTTCACTTATAGGATAGGACATGAAGGCTTGTATTATAGCTGTTAGAGCAGTCAGGGTGATTTAGATTTAAACACTGACTTTTCTTAATACTTAGCCTGTACTTTTGCACAAACGTGTTCACCTGTGCACAAACACTGCTTACATTCACTCAAAGGGCCAAAAGATCTGAGCATGAGGAATACTACTAATATCAACGCTGTATGTCTGTATGTATGTCTGTATTTTTGGGCACTTCCACAATAATGTGTTCATGTCACTAAAATTCAGTCAGGCCTCCCTCACAGGATTCAAGAATTTTTATCAATGCTGGCAAGTAATAAAGATTTAAATGATAACTGCTATTTAATCCAACAGTCTGGCAAGGATAGATAAAGTAAGATAGCACTTAGATTCACATGTGGAACTTGATGGAAGGGAATGAGGACATGTTCAAGGAAATTTTCCTAGTTAAGGCTTTAGCTGTATTCCTTCTGGTCTGCAGCTTTCCAATGAGATATATAAACTGGTATGAAAATCTGTGCCAAAAAGTCATTATTCAGGGGACTGATAATTTCATGGATCTTGTAAAACCATATTTTATATAGTATTCTTCATATCACAACCAGAAACAAAGGAGGAGGCACTAGAAATACTGTTCTTTCCCTCAGTACCACATAACACAGAAAAAGCCAGAAATGGTACTGTGACTCAACTGGCAGAGTGCTAGCCTTGAGCAAAAACTGTCCAAGGGCAGTGCTCAGGCCCTGATTCTAAGCCCCAGGACTGGCAAAAACAAAAAGTAAAGAAAACAGTATTTCTTTTTTTTTTTTTTTCTCATCCCTTCCAGTAATGGGACTTGAACTCTGGGCCTAAGGATTGTCCCTGAGCTCTTCAGCTCAAGGCTACCACCCTACCCCTTGAGCCACAACACCACTTGCAGTTTTCTG
This sequence comes from Megascapheus bottae, assembly GCF_031878675.1. Lineage (NCBI taxonomy): Eukaryota > Metazoa > Chordata > Mammalia > Rodentia > Geomyidae > Megascapheus > Megascapheus bottae. The sequence continues at coordinate 22,609,986 of NC_143520.1, forward strand.
TGGTTAATTGGAGATAAGAGTCTCGGACTTTAGTGCCCAGGCTGGCTTTGAATTGCGATCCTCACATTTCAGTGAGGATTAGCCTCCTGATTAGTTAGGATTACAGGTGTGAGCAATTGTGCTCAGCCTAGAAATACTGTTCTATTATAAATACTGCCAGACAACTATTACTTTATAGCATGAAAACATTAAAGCATTCACAAAAGTTGAAAGAATGTTAGAGTAATTGCTTAAAATCTTCAACACCTACGTCAAAAATTACTGAAGTTTTATACATTGGGCTTTATATGTGGTTATATGCATATTTTTGCTAATGTATTTTGGACTACATTGCAGACATTAAAACACTTTACTCCTAACTACTTCAAAATGCATTTTCTAAAATACCTTAAAATGAATCTGTTTCATAATCACAGTTTATCTCACCTATTATCACAGTTAGTGATAATTGTTTATCATTTAATAGCCACCTTTAAGTTTGTCAGATTTTTGTTTGTGAGTTTGATGAGATAAGTTCTCACTATGTAACTTAAGCTTTCATGGAATTTTTTTATGTATTCCATGCTGGCTTTAAACTTGTGATCCTCTTAGCTCAGATGCCCAAGTGTTGAGATTTACAGCTATGTGCTACCTTATATGGCATTTTTTTTTCTGGTTTCTTCAAAGAAGAATTCAGATTTTACACATGATATTTGTTTTTGTGTCTTTAATAATTATATCACTAGGTAAGAACTCTATAAAATTAGCAGCTAAAGGGCCGGGAGTTTGGCCTAGTGGTTAAAGTGCTTGCCTAGCATGCACAAAGACCCGGGTTCGATTCCTTGGTACCACATACATAGAAAAAAGCCGGAAGTAGTGCTGAGGCTTAAGTGGTAGAGGTCTAGCCTTGAGAAAAATCCAAGGACAGTGTTCAGGCCCTGAGCTTAAGCCCAGGACTGGCAAAAAAAAGAAAATTAGCAGCTAAAATAAATATTCATCTTGCAAGTTCCTTTGAAGGTCATTCTTGGAATGACTAAGCAGTTTGATTCTAATACAGGAAATCAAGGAGGTTGCAGCCAAGCTATTGGTAAAGGCTGTAGTCATAACCACACTTCACCAGGACACAAGCTAGCAAGCCTCAGTTCCATGCCCTGTACACTTCTCCACAGACCTGCCTAGTGTCTTAAGATGATGAGTAAGCCAAGTGAACACACAGGGAGCTGCTTGTAACTTTATAGGGCCTTTTATAGCTTTAAAAGAATGTGATTGTCTTTCATCAGTCCAGGCAAAACTCAAAGAATAAATAACAAAGTATCACTTCTTAAAGGGAAAATTTTCAAAGCAAATATGAGCATATTTTAAAATCTCAGTAGCTAGTACCAGCAGATTCTATTCAAACCAGAACTAATTTGATACTTTTGACATTGGTTCTAGAAATATTCACATGAAATATTCAAGAAATATTCACAATATTCACTGAATCTTGGAGATGATTATAAAAATAAGGGTAGATGTACCAGTCTTCTTCAGTCAAAGATATTTGTTGATATCTTTTCTAGTTATTAGGGTAAGGTGATATTTGCTCTCTGTGACATTGCATGGAGTCAGCAACTCACATACTTGAGCTATGGGCTCAGACAGAAGTATTCTCTACAGATCACTTAAGGGATTTCCAAGGGATCCTTAGATTACAGGGGTTTACAGGAGCAGCCTATTCCCATTTGACACTTTGCATTATAGTAAAAAGCAGTCATTTTCAGTTGATTTATATATGTATTAATAAATGATCCCTTCCTCAAATAAACCATGCACAAATCTGTCCATCCCCACTGACTAGTGAGGAATGCCAGGTGGATGGTCTCACTAATTGAGAAATTCTGAAATGAGCCGTGGGTAAGTGTTTCAGAACCATTGTTCTGAGAATTGCTCTTTGAATCAAGGTCTGTTTTAATACTGTTTTCTCAATTGTAGAGAAAGAAAGCCCTGTGGGTTCGGTCAGCCTGATTTATCCAAATAGGCAGCCCCTCCTTTAGGGACATAGCAGTGTGTGTCACAGCCTGCTCTTTTATAGAGTGACCAATTGCCTCAAGTTCTCACTCTCACACCATTTGAAACTTGTGTTTGGAGACTAGTGGGAGCCATAGTGGATTTTCAGTTTCCTTTGCTCCTTGTTAAGACACTTTAAGCCTCACTTATGACATACAAGCCTGTTTTTCTGTGAACTTCAGACATTGGCCTCATAGTGCCATTGTGTATTGGTGTGTCAGTGGTTCAACATTTTTTTTTTTTTTTGGTCTCCTAGAGGCTCTTGCATTGACCTAATAACTTCTTTGTGTTTCTGACCTTGGTCCTTCTTGTTCTCACTCTGAAAGTCAGTAGGAATTATTCTGGGTGTAGCACAGCAAGGAACACACCTACCACCAGAGGGCACTTTTGATTGGGCTTGGTTTAAGTCCTTTAGCAGCCCTTTGTGAGTTAATGGCATGGTTATCTTCTTCCTTCTAGGCCTGGCAGTCATGCATTCCCAGAGCACCAATCAACTTGATGTGGGGAACAACCCCCGGGTAGGCACCAAGCGCTACATGGCCCCCGAAGTTCTAGATGAAACCATCCAGGTGGATTGTTTTGATTCTTACAAGAGGGTCGATATTTGGGCCTTTGGACTTGTTTTATGGGAAGTAGCCAGGAGAATGGTGAGCAATGGTAAGCATCTGACCTAATATTGTCCATGTCCACTTTTTTTTTTTTTTTGATGCTACTCTTACAAAGGAGAAGGGGGAGATGTAGAGGCCATATGTTGTTCCTTAAATCCTCTTGCCTGGCTGCACATATACATTTGTATTTGACTTACAGCTGATAAGTACTGTGTAACATTATGTTTGGAATTCAGGAGGAATAATGACTGAAAAGTAATTGTTTTAGAAGAGACCATTATTCCTTTGGGGGAGTGGATTGGTGTATATTTTATTTCTTCCTCTTGTCTTCCTATATGACTTTTTTCTCCTTTCCTCTTTATTTTTCTCCCAAAGTTTACCTTGAGACTACACAAATATACCTAAGTGTGAATTCTGCTTCTGTGGATATTTTTTTTTTCTTTCTTATGATTTGATTGTTGAGAAAAAGCCGTTTTTGCATTTGGAAGTCATTCTTTGTAAGAAGCAAGAGGTAACTTTTGAATGAGTTGAATTTAAATGGTGGGACCTTGATAGGTGGCTTGTGTTGATTACTTATCTTAGTGGAGGAATTGGATGAATTGTTGCCATAGCATTTGCCATTCATTTCAAAACTGTCTCCCCTACAGTGAGTTCTCACACTTATCTTCTATGTACTTAATTCAACCTCAAGTATGAAGTAGAACTCTTAAGTACATGGTAATACAGACGTGATAAGTAGTATTCTTTCAAGTTAGGCTTTCCCCAACAACCCACAAACTGGTTTTCATTGCACAATTTCTTGCATCAACTTGATACTCTTCATAGTTTCCACAACTAGAAAATTATTTTATAGAATATATGTCTGAAATGGCCCCTGGAGAACAGAAGAATTTTAATGTATTTAAATTTCTGTTTATATCTAAGTCATATATTTTATCCTCCTCTGACTCAATGAGAGAAGTAATGCATGAAGTCTTTAATACCCCAACTTTCTCCCTTTCCCTTTCTTTTATGTCCTGAATTTCACTAATACTTTCTTCTAAGGATTGAGATTTATGGGGTAATAATACTTTTCATGACTAGCACAGTGAGAGATTAGGACACCCTGTAAGGGAAGTGGAATTGGGTAACTTCATATAGTTTTAGTGAACAACAATTAAAATGGGCATGCCTTAATGTAGCTTTCAAATCTCTCACAGCAGAATGTGTCTGCTTTGAACACATGCTCTGAGAATACTAAATCAAGTGTTTTAGATTAAACCTATGTATGTGGATGGACAGTAAGAAGATTTTTTTTGTTGTTGTCCAAAGGGCTTTATTCTTTTTTTAAGGGAGTCATGAACATTTTCTTGGAATTGTTTCCTAATAATCACGAACTGCTGTCTTCCTGTTTGTGCCACTGAAGTGCCTTGAGAATTGTTGGCAACAGAGTGTATGTTTTGCTGATTTATAAAAGTTCTGAACTTTGCCTGAAATTGCACATTTACTTCATTTCATCATTTCTCCTCAATCATTTTTGAGTGCCTTGGAATGAAAAAAAAATACCCTAATTCTGATTAGCACATCTTCACAGAATGTAGAGGATTTGTATCAGAATCAGCTTTATGATGGAGTTATTGCTCACACGTAGAAGCTAGTGTCCCACAGCCAACACAGTAGCATTTCCAGCTGTGGCTGGGCCGGCACAAAGCCAGGCAAGCCTGTTTGGCAGAAAGTTTGGATTCTCAGACTTTTAAGAACTCATTTTTCAGACTTGCTCCCTGCGTCACAGACATAAACCCAAATGGCTTTTAAAGATCAGTTGTGATTAATAATAGTTTGAAGTTAGAGTCATTTGTTTAAAATTTAGCTCAACAAATGTTAGCTTGCTTGCTAGATCCTGTGATTAACATTATTTTGGGGAAAAATCAGGGTTTTTTTGATTTATTGCTCTTCCCTTTGCATCATCATATCTGTGGGTAGTACTTCTGGTCTGTGGTATGACTTGATTCTTAGAGGGAGCTAAGGATATTTTTATGTCTCATTTTAATTCATCTTTTGTTCTTTGGCAATGACTAATTTGATGTTTTTCCCTTCTCTTTCTCCGGTCTCTTTTTTTACGCCCATGAACATTCATGTATACGTATAGGATACACACACACACACACACACACACACACGCACGCACGCACGCACGCACAAATTGGTTAGCTAAAGTGAAGTTTGAAAGTGTTTAGTGCTTCTTGAAAATATATTTTTACTGATTTCAATATTTTACGTTTTGCTCTTCACAAACAGAATAGATGAGTGAAAAGAAAAATTAGGGGATTTGAGGAGTGACTATGTGATAGAGTTCCTGTTTCACAGAGCACAAGGCTCTGAGTTCAAACCCCTTATAAAAGGAAAAATTTGCCCAAATTCTGACACTGATATTTTTCCTTCTTTATTCACTCTTTGTGTGTGCACATACACGTGTTCATGCTTGCCAGTACCGGGGCTTGAACTTGGGGCCTTGACACTATCCCTAAGTTCTTTTGCTTAAGGTTAACACTCTACCACTTGAGCCACAGCTCCATTTCTGGATTTTGTGGTTAATTGAACATAAGACTTTCATGGATTTACCTTACCCAGGCTAATTTTGAACTATAATCCTCAGATCTGCTAAGTAGCAGGGATTGCAAGAGTGAGCCATGAGCTCCTGACCTAGTTACTAGTTTTTTTTTAAACTTTGTTATGTAGATAACATTCTGTACTATTTCATTTTATTTTATTTTTTGCTAGTCCTGTGGCTTAAACTCGGGGCCTGAGCAATGTCCTTGGTCTTTCCTCAAGGCTAGAGCCCCACCACTTGAGCCATAGCACCACTTCTGTCTTTTTCTATGTATGTGGTACTGAGGAATCGAACCTGGGGCTTCTTGCATGCTAGGCAAGCACTTTACCACTAGCCAAACTCCTGGCCCAAATTCTATATCTTTTTAATGTTCTCTCTATCTTACATTTTGGATTGTCACATGATGCTTCATTCTTATAACATTTCCATATTGTTAAACATCTTGTCTCCTTCATTTAAGGCGTACATTAGACATAGTTGTGCTTACAACATTTTATTTGGGGAATTGATTTCTAATGGATCAAGAAGTAAGCTTAAACAGTCAGAATGTGGAAGGTTTTATGGCTTGAGACACATTGCCAAATTGCTTTCTGTAAGTTATTCTCAATCACAATACCTTCACGCCAATGTGTGATCTACTTTTTTCACTTTCTTAGCAGCTTAAAGAACTGTCATTAAAAGAACCTATGTTTGGGAAATTATTGTATGTAAAATGTACTTTGTATCTTGTATTAAGAAGGTTATTATAATTATGTGTCCTTTGAGTTTTTGAGTCTGTTATAAAAACTGATGACCAGATAGTTCTCTTGGAGCAATTTAATCCTCAAGTGAACCATGAGCATTAAAATATGTAGTGTCTTTTTGTATTTTTATTGAAATTTTACATTTATTTTCTCTAATAATAAACCTCATGCTGCTTCTGTACAGGAAATGAGAGTTAAGTCCATTTTCACATTTGAAAACTTCTCCTGAGTATTTTTTGGAATTTTCACATGGTGTTTTAGTTTGGCAGTGAATTTGGAATTGGTAAGGCTACACCTTTGCTGTGGAAGTTGCTTCATGAATTAAAGGCAGATGGGAGGAGGGCGTTCGCTTAGATCAATAGCTCTAAACTTAGAGTGAGCATCACAATCACACAGTACTTGTCCCTCGTTGCTGAACCTCAGCCACAGAATTTTTGTTACGATAATTCTAGGGTTGGAAAATGTGATGCTAAGATATTTAAGACTTTTAATACCCCAGCACGCTCTCTTTCCTTCTTAATATCCTAATTTGTGCTGATAACTTTTTTCTAAGGGTTGAGTTTTGTGGAATAATCATAACTTTCATGACTAGCACAGCCAGAGACTAGGATAGCCCGTGAGGGAAGTGGAATTGGGTAATCCCATATACTGTTAGTATACAGTAATTAAAGTGGGCTTCATGGTAGCCTTTTATCTGACAGCAGAGTGTGTCTGCTTTGAACACACCCTCTGAAAACATACATTTCTGAATATAGAACTTTAGAGATTGCATTGTATCCTGATTAGAGCTACATGGCTGTATCTGTAGGACAGATCTGTGACTCTGGGGCACTTGATGGCCACACAGCTCACTGTGAGGGGCCTCTGATTCTCCCTGCTTGGCTCTCTGGAGCCATTGCACTGCACACAGGAGCTGTACTGACCCAGCTCTTCGAAGCTATATGGTACTTTTCCTAAGTACTGGAGGCAGGAGGATCAGTAACATTCCAGGCCCTGAGATGATACTTTCCAACTCCATCCCCTGGATAAGTTACTTCATTGAAAAAGATACTAGCAATATCTACTTGAAAAGTCATGATGACCAAATGAGAGCATATCAGGTATGCACCTGGTGTGTGTGTGTGTGTGTGTGTGTGTGTAGTGTGACCTCAGCACATTGAAACCTAGCACCCCTCATTCCTCTCATTCTGCTACCACTTTTCCCAGCTGAGACTTTTTTTCCCTCTTTTCCCTGTCCATAGAAAGGCTCTGTGGAAGGACCTTTGTTTGATTGGCTTGGGTTGTTTTGTAGTGATGAAACCCAGTGTCTCAAATGTGTCAAACCTTACCCGTGTTTCATGGAGAAGTCATTGCTGGCCAAACCACACCTCTTCTGGGGTAGAGACTAGGAAATACTTGGAGAGTAAGCGTATGTTTGGCGCACACATTTTGGAAAAACTTCTAATGAATCATTGAGCCTGCCAGGGAGCCATGTGTACTTCTGTTCCCAAGCACATGGGCTTGTGTACAGAAACCATGACAACTCTCATATCTTTAGCAACCACATATCCAACATGTTCCATATTCCTATCAAATACTTGATAATATATTAAGGTTTGGACACACAAATAAATCATACTATTGAAAATTTTCCCAAATTTTAGGGGTCTTAGTGTAGTTATATGTCATAAGGGGTAGAATGCTTGCTTATCAAACACAAGGCCCTAAGTTCAAACCTCACTACTGCCCAAAACAAAACAAAAGTTCAAAACAACATAATTTCAAGGGTTTTGTTCATTTGTTTGTTCATTTATTTCAAGAGTTTGTTCATTTCTTAGTTACTTACCTCTAAGAGCAGAAATGTAGAGGGGAGAATGGGAGAGAATTTTTCCCTGTTTCCTAGAATTTCATGTCTCTGATTTAGAAATCTAAAACTTTAGAAAAACAGTCAGCTGACCGCATGCTGTAATAACCAGAAGTCAATAGGTTTCCTGATTGTTCAGTTTGCTGTCTTAATAGTCTTGCTTCCAAGAGCAACACCCTTCAAGACAAATGATGTCTTCAGCCTTGCAATAGCCCTAGCCTTCTATATGTGGCACCTTCTTCTCAAGCTGCCAAATGCTTAGAATGCGGAAGCTTGTGTTTATTCTAGGCTTTGTAGGCAAGCAAGATAAAACTTGATGGACAGCCCTGCAGTCTTTCTAGGCATTTTGCCCTTACCTCTGACACTTAATACTGATAAAGCTGGGCATGATGGCTCACATCTGTAATCCTAGCTATTCTGGAGGCTGAGATCTGAGGATCAAGGTTCAAAGCCAGACCAGGCATAAAAGGACTTAGGACTCTTACTCCAACTAACCTGTAGAAAACCAGGAAGTGGAGCTTGGCTCAAGGGTAGGGAGGTAGCCTTGAGCTGAAGAGCTCAGGGACAGCACCCATGCCTAGTTCAAGCCCCATGATCCACCAAAAAAAAAAAAAAAAGTAATACTGATAATTTTTAATAGAGTTTGACTAATCTCTGTGTGAACCTCAGATACAAAAGTTAAGTTTGTGATTTTACCTAAGGATTATGAAAAAGCACTTGGCTTTGCCTGTGAGTCACATATGTGGTTCCACATACCCATTAATTGTAATGGGTTGCATAAGTGAGGACACAGCCACCAAAGCCAAAGCCTTCCTTTTCCTCAGAGATCAGAGCTGTCCTTTCAACTCTAACCCCTTTCAGGAAAGAACAACGCTTGCCATGAAGTAACAGATGTGCCAAGGGTATTGATTTTCTGATGGTAGCAGTCAGGGGTCCATAGTCTTTTATTTGCAAATGAGAAGCCCCCAAAGCTTGGGAACCCACAAACCTTCGAATTTACTTGGTATTGCGGAAGGTCCTCTAACTCTGGAATAGTCATTATGTCTACTCTGACCAGAACTATCCATTTCTCTATTACTGTGTGTGTGTGTGTGTGTGTGTGTGTGTGTGTGTGTGTTCTGAGATAAGTTTGATATTTTCATATGAGGCATGATAGGTGAAATAACACTGCTGGGTGTATCTTGTTGAACCCTGTCTAACTAGGACAAGTGTGCCTTCTTGTAAACCTAATACCACATACCACTCATGTGACTTTGTTTTTCCATATCCAAATGACACATGTACCAGTAGCAGGTAATCTTTCCTCTTTTCAATCTTAATTTTATATTGAAAGGAAATTAGTATCACTACTGGAGTTGAGTCACTAGTATCACATGTATGAAAAGCAATGATATAATCATGCAATTAATAAGAGAAATTTTATCCACAAACCATATCAAATTTATTATATGCTACTCCTACAGAAGTACTATATTAACTTACATTTTTCTTGCTTTCTTTTTTTTTTTCTTTTGCCAGTCCTGTGGCTTGACTTTAGGGCCTGGGTACTGTTCTTGGACAGTTTTTGCTTAAGACTAGCACTCTACCACTTGAACCACAACACCACTTCTGCCTTTTTCTTTGTATATGGTTCTGGGGAATCAAAGCCAGGGCTTTGTGCATTCTAGGCTAGCACACTATCACTAGGCCATGCTCCTGGCCCTGAAAGTTTTCTCAGAAGGCAAATGTGAACTGTTTTCTTTAGTCTCTCTCAAATGACTTTATTTCTAATGCTCTAATCTCTAAAGGATTCAGTATTTTTGTAGGAATTAACTGGTGGAAGTAGCTCTATGTTTGGATTCAGATGCCAGGGCTCTTGCATTGCCTGGATCTTGGATGTGACACCCTGAGTGAGGGGGGTTCTGAGGGAACCGGTGTAAAGAAATTTCTGAGAAGAGGTGCTTCAATAGGAGGAGTTGATAGTTTGCTAGGAAAGGTCTTAATCCTTTGATTGGTGCTGCGGCTCAAGTGATAGAGTGCTACCCTTGAGAAAGCCCAAGGACAATGCTCAGTCCCTTTTAAGTCCCAGGACTGGCAAAACAAAAAAGATACTATCAAATAATTTTTAAAGTACAATTTAGGGGATTTTTCCATTTCTAGCTCTTTAGTTGAATTTGTGAAATTGTAAAAATTCTGTAATATTTCTCAAGCAGTGCTCCTTATATCTAATCTTTCTCATAAGTGTTTTGTATTTATATGAGATTTATGAATAATGACTCTCACTGTTAAGTAATTTCTGCAATAACTGAAGAGGGGACTCAGTTTTTAAGCTGGCTTGTAGGAACTAGAAAAACTTAATTATAACTTCTCTTTGGAACCTCTTCTGTTTTCCATATCAACCTAGATGTATTTAGGAATAGAAGGAAGTTACAGGTACATCAAGTTATTCACTCATCACAATGTTGATGCCTCTGATGGAGAAAAATGAATTAATTTTCATAATTTCATTGTTATAAGTGATAAACACTCTTCTAATTCCGTACCATAAATGTTAGATTTTTATTTTTGTGAAATTACTAGTCTTTGTGAAAAATAATGAGTCCGTGTAATTTTTCTGGGAAAAAGTTTCTAAACCATTGGACATGGGGCCGGGGTTAAATGTAACCTGACTTGCATGTGCTTTGTGGTCAGTGAGGAGTTTATCCTCTGTCTGCTCTACATTTCATTCTGTACCTACAATACGAAAATAACTAACAGCCATCAAGACAAATAGTTGTATCCTACCGTTAGAACATACTCCTGCATATAGACTGAATGAAGAAAGGAATATTCTGTATGACTTTAACAAGGGGAGATAAGGGAAAGTGATAGAGAGGGTAAGTTTGTTCAGGATATATTGAATGCAGATGTGGAAATGTCACAATATATAACTAATATGTGCTAATACCAATGCTTAAATAATAAAATAAATGAAAATTTAAAAGCTAGCAGTCAAGTGCTGCTGGATAAGAATAGGAGGATTGTGCTTTGAGACCAGTCCCAGAAAAATGTTCACAAGACTATTTTGTCATCCTAAATATTTAAGTGGGAGGTTGAGATGGAGAAGATTGTGGTTCCAGGCCCACTTGAACAGAATAATCCAGAAGATTCTGTGTCTGAGAGAAGCTAGATATGGTAACACATGCCCGTAATGGCACCAGCTATGGAAGCCAGAAGTGGGTGGATCATACCTTGTGTATGACCCAGAAGGAAGCAAAACTCCCGTTTTCAATAACTGGTGTGTGCCAGGCCCTGATAGCTCATACCTGTACCACTAGCTACACAGGAGGCTGAGATCTGAGGATAGAGGTTCATAGTTAACCCAGAGAAAGTTTGTGACAATCTTAGCTGCTATTTACCACCAAAATGCAGGAAATGGAGCTGTGGCTCAAGTAGTAGTGCCAGCTTAGAGCAAAAATAACCTCAGGAACAGCACCTAATCCCTAAATTCAAACCCCAGGATGGAACAAGAAAGCAAAACAAAACAAGTGTGAAAAGGGGCTGGAGGTGTAGCTCAAGTACTAATTAGAATACTAGCATAGCATGGGGTAGAGTTCAAACCTGCTATTTTCTTACCAGGAGAAACCCAAAGAGGGGGGGAAGAAATGAGTGTCTCATTTTATATTATTTTTTCATTCTCTCTAATGGAAGAGATTTTTACGACAATGATACTTTATTGTCAAAATAATTTTATAGCAAAAACTAGTATTTGTGGGCTGCAAGCATGGCCTAGTGGTAGCGTGCTTGCCTAGCATGTACGAAGCCCTAGGTTAGATTCTCCAGTACCACATACATAGAAAGAGTGCTCTGGCTCAAGAGGAAGAACACTAGCCTTGAGAAAGCCATAGGACAGTGCGAGGCCCTGAGTTCAATCCCCAGGACTGTCAAAAAGAGGAAGGAAGGAAGGAAGGGAAGGAGGGAGGGGAGGGGAGGGGAGGGGACGGGACAGAAGAAAAATCAGAGAGAGAGAGAGAAAGACGGGAAGGAAGGAAGGGAGGGAGGGAGGGAGGGAGGGAGGGAGGGAGGGAGGGAAATTAAAAAAAAAAAAACCCTAGTATTTGTATGCTAATTTTGAGAGGGCTGCCAATACTGGTGCTTGAACTCAGGCCTAGGGGCTGTCCCTCAGTGTTTTCTTTCAAGTGCTTTACTTATTGAGCCACAGCTCCATTTCCAGCTGTTTTGTGGTTAACTGGAGATAAGAATAGGTTTTTCCATTCATTCTGGCTTCAGACTTTGATCCCCAGATCTCAGTCTCCTGAGCAGCTAGAATTGCAAGATTGGGCCAACTGTATTCAGACAAGGTGATAATCTTGACTTTTTTGTTTTGTTTTCTGTTTACCTCCAGCTCTAGTTTATACAAACATTTTATTTCTACTTGTCTTCAAATGGCTGGATTTATGTGCTTTCCTTATGTGATTATTAAAGGACTTTGGGGCCTAGGTCTCCCCATTCTTTATTCAAGATTGTAGTGTTTTAAATACTGTCAAAACATTGTGCGTTTTGTTAATATATATGATTACATAAGAAGTTTTTACTTATTTTCTTCTAACAATTATTCTTTCTACAGTTCCTGACACGGTGTGTATTTATTGTCTTTTTCTCCAGATCTTTTAGGATTTCTTTGTAGAACTGCCGTTATGCTGGAGAAGAGTTAGTGTTCTATTCTGCCACGTTATGATGCGTGACATCTGTCAGTAAAATCCTAGGAGAATGTTTACTTTGTTACTAATCCAGTGCCATCTTGTCCCATGTGCAGGTATAGTGGAGGATTACAAGCCACCATTCTATGATGTGGTTCCCAATGACCCAAGTTTTGAAGATATGAGGAAAGTAGTATGTGTGGATCAGCAGAGGCCAAACATACCTAACAGATGGTTCTCAGATCCGGTAAGAGTACCAGCCATGTTCTTTGTTGTAGAGCAAATCTCAGCCCTTAGTTATTTGCTTGCTTCCTGAGTTTCAGTTGCCTTTGCCATCTGAGATAAGCACTGTGTATCTACTGTTCTCCTCAGATTTGTGTAGAAACGTCTCAGAACCTAATTGAGCAGGTTTGGAAAAAAAATCGTCTCATTCTTGAAGCTCTGTCAGATCTTGCTAATGATTGACGATATTTACAAGGATTTCTGTGACCAACTCCAGGAAGTAGGAGAGTCATAACTATTGTGATTAGCCCCAGGACTATAGTTTTCTATGTAAACCAAGACTCCTAGAGTGATATTTTTAATGTCCTTTCACCTCGCACATCTGTGATTCCAGACAAATTACAGGCTGTTCAATGCTGAAGAGGCTATGCTGCTGCTTATAAGTAGTGGCGGGTCTAAAATACCTAGACTGTTTTTACCTAGCACAAGGAAGCCATAGAGATTGTTGTAAAAAGAAGGGACGGGATAGTAAGGGAGAGAAATGGAGGTTGATCAAAATATATTGTAAGTTTCTATGGAGATGACACAATGGAATCTTTTCCCCCATACAACTAATATTTAGGAATAAAAACATTTCTAATTATTTAAAAATCATACATGCTATGCTGTTTCTTTAAAAAATTTGAGAAATGACCCTATTTGCAAATTTGACTCTTATCTAAGGTACAGGATTGTTATTGCTTTTAGTATCCATAAAACCATTAAGGGGTCCAACTTGGCCTGTGGAACTTTCCTGATAAAAGTAAGTTAGTAGTATTCAAAGTCCAAAGGGCTGAGTTCCTGGAACTCCTTTCTTACCTGTGTAAGGCCTTGGATATTAGTTTAAAGAAGATGATGACAAGACCTGCTGAGTTCTTTAAAACAGCTGACAAGATATCTGTCCAGCTTCTAGGCCACGCTATGGACCACTAACAGCAGTTAGTCACTGTGGTATTTGTTCTTTCTTTCCTCAGACATTAACCTCCCTGGCCAAGCTGATGAAGGAATGCTGGTATCAGAATCCATCTGCGAGACTTACAGCTCTGCGTATCAAAAAGACTTTGACCAAAATCGACAATTCCCTAGACAAATTGAAAACTGACTGTTGACATTTTCATTGTGTCAAGAAGGAAAATTTGACGTTGTCCAGCTGGGACCTAATGCTGGCCTGACTGATTGTCAGAATAGAACCTATCTGTCTCCCTCCCTAAATGGCTGCTTGGACAAGGCAGACATCTTACCCAGCCATGTGCTGGGGGACACCAAAACCACCCTAACCTCGCTCAATGACTGTGAACTGGGCATTTCATTAACTGTTCACACCGCAGAGACTAATGGTGGACATATACTGTTGCAAAGGTAGGGAATTGGAGGAACAGAGAAATCCTAAAAGAGATCTGGGCATTAAGACAGTGGCTTTGCATATCTTTCACAGGTCTCCTAGACACTCCCCACGGGAAACTCAAGGAGGTGGTGAATTTTTAATCAGCAATATTGCCTGTGCTTCTCTTCTTTATTGCACTAGGAATTCTTTGCATTCCTTACTTGCACTGTTACTCTTAATTTTAAAGACCCAACTTGCCAAAATGTGGGCTGCGTACTCCACTGGTCTGTCTTTGGATGATAGGAATTCAATTTGGCAAAACAAAATGTAATGTCAGACTTTGCTGCATTTTACACATGTGCTGATGTTTACAACGATGCTGAACATTAGGAATTGTTTATACACAACTTTGCAAATTATTTATTACTTGTGCACACAGCAGTTTTGTCAAACTGCTCTGTGCATATGTTAAAGCTTATTTTTATGTGGTCTTATGATTTTATTACCGAACTCTTTTTAACACTATACTCTGAAATAGATGTTTTTCTTTGTTATCAGTTAAAGTCACATTTTAAGTGCTTCACATTTGTATGTGTGTAGACTGTAACTTTTTTTTTCAGTTCATATGCAGAATGTATTTAGTCATTACCCATGTGACACCACCGAATATATTACTGATTTAGAAGCAAAGATTTCAATAGAATCTTAGTCCTGAACGCTGTGGGGAAAATGCATTTTCTTCGGAATTATCCATTATGTGCATTTAAACTCTGCCAGAAAAAATAACTATTTTGTTTTAATCTACTTTTTGTATTTAGTAGTTATTTGTATAAATTAAATAAACTGTTTTCAAGTCAAATGGTGAGATGATTTCTAATGTATAAAAAGAGATGTGTGTAACAGAATGTAATTTCTTATGGGAGCAACAGAAGTACCAAACAAATCTGAAGATTGAATTTGCCTTTCCTCTTTTTCATGACAAGTGGAGCAAAGAACCAAATCTGATTGTACTATACTATGAGGATATCCTATAGCTGAAATTTGATATTCAAGAAGTTGTTTGTTTTTTCCCCTTTTTCTCTTTGGCTGTGAAGTTTTCCCCTTTAGTGTCTAGAGCTTTAGAGTAACAGTAAAAGTCCTGTCTGATTTGCTTTCACACAGGAGGTTGTGAGTACAAACAGGAGGAAGGCTACTGAGGCATTTCCTTAGTATCATATCCAGGTAAGTGCAGAGCTGTTTTGAATCGCTCCCTCTAGTGCTTGGGGCTCCATCTTTACCTGTTTTCCCTGTTTGTGCACAACAGAATTAAAAAGACAGAGCTTAGAGTAGGCCACAAAGAGATGAGAAAGGAAGGTTCTGAAAGGTCATCGAGGTGTAGGTTAATAACTTCATTAGCATGCATTTACTTGGAAGGGAAATAATTGAGTAACTTGCAGTCTTAATTACAGTTTTAATTTGTATTGCATATTATATAAAATCTACTTAATTTGCACATAAGTCACATTGTAGTGTAGCCATCTCTGAACAAGCACTAATTTCGCCTCCTCCATTTTTCTATCTATGAATTTGACCAATCCAAGATTTCCATGTAAGTTGGACCATACAGTAACTGCTCCTTTGTAAGACTGGGTTATTTCCTTTAGCACAGGGACTGTAAGTTTCGTCCCTCTTGTGACGTGTGTCTGGCTAGACAATATCTTGTTGACTGTATTTACTGATGGACGCTTCCATCTTTTAGCTCTTGTGAGTAATGGTGCCATGAACTTGAGTACACAAATATCTTAAGTTCTTGCTTTGAATCCTTTTGAGTATTTGCTAAGTATTGCATTAACTCATCAAACTTTTGCATCCTTGCACAAAAGTATGTACATATTAAAAGGAGCATATTTCTGATTTATTTATTTATTTTACCTGCCCTGGACCTAGAACTGTGGGCCTGGGCATTATCTCCAAGCTTCTTTTGCTTAAGGCTTTTACTCTATCACTTGAGCACAACACCACTTATGGCTTTTTCAGAGTAGTTTATTGGAAGTAAGATTCTCATGGACTTTCCTGCCCAGGCTGATGCTGAACCACAATCCACAGATTTCAGCCTCCTGAGTAGTTAGGAATACTGGTATAAGCCATTTGCGCCTGGCCTTTGCAAATTTTTAGAAATGATTTCATAAAAGCAGCACCCAGATCCAGAGGCCAGAATCCAGAAAACCAGAGTCCTGCTTTGCTCTCCAATTTCAAGACAAGTATCCTGACTCCCTATAACATAGATTATTTTAATCAGGAAATATATCATTGCTGAGTACTTTGTAAGTGGCCCCTTATTCAAGAGTGGTATCAAGGCTTCAGGATGTAGTATGCGTTCTGTTTTTGTAGATATTACCCACCTATTTTTAACAGAGTTGTTCAGTTTAGATTCCTTCCAACCAACGAGTACTTTGGTTTTCCATCTTCCAACAGTTCTTAGCATTTTCCTCTTTTCCAGTTTAGTCACTCTGGTGGGTGTTGAACACATGTTTCAGTGAAACAAAGCAACAAAAGGAAGAGAGTAGATGACAGTTTAAATAGCTCTTGCCAGTCCACTCAGTGACTATTAAGCACAAGTGAAAAAGTCTAAAGTGCAGATAAATGAGACTTAGTTCCTGTGTGCTGACTAAGTGTGGGTGATCATTTAGTGGTACAAATAATGTTTCCTGCAGCCCCAAACGAGTAATCAATAATGGCTTCTTTTGATACCTCTGTAGTATCCTCCACTCTGGTTTTAGAGACCAGTAGGTTCTGTGTGTCTCAATTGCTCTTTTTCTAAGTAGTTTTAATGCCTTCACATTAACTGCTTTCTTGCTGGTTTTGAAGCATAACCTCACAAGAATAATGTTGCATGACCTTGAGTGTGTAAAATCTCTTGAATTCTTAAAGTTGGGGACATGGAAGAGGTGAAAATAGGAAACAATAGCCCTTCAAGAAAAGCAGATTGACATGATTCATGCCATCCTGGTATGGAGTATTTAGGTTTAATGGTGTACCAGCAGAAGACTTTCTGCTTGAGACCAAAGTCATTTCTTGTGGTTATGTGACAGCCAGCAATGGTGACACATCATTATGTGTATAGGACTAGAAGTGAGGTATGTCCGTTAAGCTACAGAGCTGCCACTGAAAACTCTGAAGACACATTAGATTTGCCCAGTTTTCAAAACCGTACCCTTCTACTCATTTTTTCTAATATAGCAAAGATGTGCTATAATATAGGTAAGATGGCATTATCAAGGGCACTGCTACACTAGGCATGAAGCTGTTGTTTCTGAACTTAAAACTCATCATTTCATAGGCTATCTTGTGAGACTTAGGCTTTCGCTGCCATTTTGGCTCTGCCATCCAGAATCTTAGATGGATCAAGACCTTTCCTCTGCCCTACTGCAAGCTCTCTTCATAATTCCCTTATTCCCTGGTTATTTCTAATGTAGGAGCCCAGTTTTCTGATATCTCCTTTTTAATCTCCTTTTGCCTAAGGGAATCTTCCAGTGATTTTCTAAGAAGGTATGTGTGGGAGTAAGTTAGAACTTTCGCATCTGAAAATATCTACACATCTAATTAAGACTTTAGGAGGGCCAGGTTTGGTGGCACACATTTAGTATCCCAGCTACCTGGGAGGCTATGGTCCCAGGTCCACCTGACCAGAAACTTAGTGAAAGTTTCATCTCAAT
This sequence comes from Megascapheus bottae, assembly GCF_031878675.1. NCBI lineage: Eukaryota > Metazoa > Chordata > Mammalia > Rodentia > Geomyidae > Megascapheus > Megascapheus bottae. The sequence continues at coordinate 22,627,733 of NC_143520.1, forward strand.
CAAGAAGTCAGGAAAAATGGCTTTCTGGATAGCATAAGTAAAAAGATTGTTGTTTAAGCTGGCCTTGAAAAAATGCAAAATCCTAACCAAAAACTAAAGTAAAAAGCACTGCGGATGAGGCTAAGCAAGTGTGCGTGTGTGTCTAACAGACAAAAGGACAGAATTTTGGAAATATTATCATACTATATTCTTTGCTGATATTGAGAAGTCTCATGCATTCTAATTATAAATTCCTCCCCTCCCTCCAACCCCCTCGGATGTTTTAGGATTTTCTCTTTGTCTCATACTATTACCAATCTCACAGATTGTTTTTTGTGAAGATATAATGAATCAGTAATTATTATCAATTCTTTCATTGCACTTTCCAGCATTTTATACTGCAGTTTTTATTTTTCAGTGTTATTATATATTTAATTATGTATCTTCTGTTAAGAACGTAGGAAACTCCTTAAAAGTCAGTTTAAGTGTAAAAGCTGCCTGTATAATTACAGCTGTTTCTCACTAAACATGACACTTGTTATGTTAACTAAAAGTTTTTTATGCCATTTTGAAAACATATAGCATACTGTCTTCATGCCATTAGTGAGCCTTTCTGTATATATTTAGTCATATAGTTACCATTTCCAGCATTTTTTTCTCTTATATAGATCTGATATCATTTTTTTGCTCCCTTTCATGTTTATTATACTATGTATCTACTGATAATGAATTATTTCAATCTTCTTGAATCTGGAAAGTCTTCATGTTACTTTCAGGTCTGAGGGAACATTTATGCTGAGTGTAATTCTTGGTTGACAGTTTCATTACATTAGATCTATTCTGCTGTTTTCTTGTTAGCATTGTTTTCTATGAGAAATATGCTGTCATCCTTGTCTTGGTTCTTATCTATATTAAAAGTCTTCTTTCCTTTCCTTTTCTTCCCCTTGGATACTTTAATTTCACATGAATTAATTACACAGTGAAGAGATTGTCTCACAGTTTACTGGTACACATGAAATTATTTTTCATTTATATGTTTTATTTGGTGTGGTTTCAATTGCTGTTTTCTCAAATGTGCTGTCAAGTCTGCCACTAATCCCATCTAATATCATTTTCATGTGTTAAGTTCAACTTGTACATTTTGGGGGGGGGTGTTCCATGGGGCTTGAACTTGGCCTGGGAGTTGTCCCTGAGCTCTTCAGCTCAAGTCTATCCCCCTATCCCTAGGCCTGCATGATGTCCCTGAGCTCTTCAGCTCAAGGCTACTGCTCTACCTTTGAGCCAAGCCCCACTTCCCATTTTCTAGAGGTTAATTGGAGATAAGAGACTCAGGTTCTTTTGTGCCTGGGCTGGCTTTGAATCTTGATCCTCAGATCTCACCCTCCTGAGTAGCTAGGATTACAGACGTGAGCCACCCGCTCAGCTTCAACTTGTACATTAAAAAAAAATGGTCTTCTATGGCTTTCCTTACAATTTTGGCCAAGTTGAATATGGCATATTATATATGACAATTGCTTTAGTGTCCTTACATTCTCATGTGTGTCAATTCTGAGTTCTATTTAGTTAATTACTGTTTCCGTTTTATGTCATATGTTCTTGCTTCTTTACAACTCTTCTGATTTTCTATTGGATGTCTGATGTTGTGTTTTTTTACCTCCTGGGTGCTATGTTTCTGTTCCTTTAAATACTCTTCCACTTTGTTCTAGGTTGCAGTTAGGCTACAAGAAATAGCTTAGTCCCCTGCTTCTTTCAGACTGGTTTTGGTGGACAGTAGCACTATTTAGCCTAGGAGTTATTTCCCACTACAAAGCAAGACTTTCCTATAAATGACCAGAGAATTATGAGTTTTTCCAACTTCCCTAGTACGAACAGACATTTACATGAAGGTGAAGGGCAGTTGCTGCTAAACTTATTATGTTGTTCTTTCCTTAGCTTTGTATGGTTTCCCCACAATGATTCATACCCAGCTAAATACTAGTCATGCAGTATGGAACAGCACCTCCTGGAGATCTCATTTGAAATCCTTCTGATGTTTTACATGACATACTATGATCAATTTTTCAGATCTCCAGTTGGTATGTTAGGGCTATGGTTTTCAAATCATAGTCCTTAAATCAATAATATTATCTGGGAACTTAATACAAATAGAATTTATTATGGCACAACTCAGACCTACAAAATCCCCAACGCTAGGTAAGAACATGTAATTCAAAGTGGTCATTGGTATTTTAACAAACCTTGAGGTTAATCTAGTATGTGCTAAACGTTGAGGATTAATGAACTATAATTTGAATATTGAGTACATGGGAAGAGGTATGTTAGGAAATATTTATTACAAGATGCCAACTCTCATGATCAGACAGCTGCCAATCTCATGTTGCATAGCTGAGCTTAATCAGGAAGATTGAAGACCAGTTGCCCAAGCTGACCAATCTGAAGGCAATACAAGAAGTAGGAAAAACATGGATTTTCTTCATGGAAAGTTTTGTGGTCAGAAAATTCTGAATATGTCCTCCCTTGTAGCAGAGAGGACTTGAGAGTTGAGATAAAGCTGGGCATTGGCAATAACTGGTGTTTATTATGCATGTAAGAATTTCAAGAGAAATAAGCAAAGAAACTGTGCTCAGGAGTTCTGCCCCTGGCTTTGGGGATTTCTTGGTTCCTAATGCAAGGCCTAGTACACAGGCTATTGGCACCAACGAGGGAAGTTGGCAATATCATAAAAGGGGAAAGGAGTTCAGGGCACAGGGCAGTAGGCACTGAACAAGTGTTGCAAAAATGTTGAGCAAAAGCATTTGTCTTGAGAAAAAAATGACATTTCCCCACCAGTAGGCCAGGGTCCAAAACAGGAGGATGTGTCTAAAAGGAGCCTCTCTGTTCTCTTGCTCTCTGTCTCCCGTGATAATACCATGGACCTGCTTTTTTGTAGCTTTCAAGAATAGGACAAGAAGGTCAAAAAGGAAAAAAAAGTAATACTCTCTTTGTTTCTATAAGTGGTTCTTTTTGGCAGAATAAAATTACTCATATTTTTAGTAATAAAGCACTCCCTGAGCAGACCCCATTTTGAGGAGGAAAGTTTCAGAGCTTGAGGAAGTATATGTGTGTGTGTGTGTGTGTGTGTGTGTGTGTGTATTAAATGACATATACGTATGTGTGTATATGTGTAACTTTTCTTTTTGATTTTCTTTTTTTGGTCATGGGGCTTGAACTCAGGCCTGGCACTGTCCCTGAGCTCTTTTTCGCTTAAGGTTAGCACTATGCCACTGTCAGCCATGGTTCCACTTCCAGTTTTCTGGTGCTTAATTGGAGATGAGTATCTTACAGACTTTCCTGCCTGGACTGGCTTTGAATTGCCATCCTCAGATTTCAGCCTTCTTAGTAGCTAGGATTATACACATGAGGGAGCAACCAGGACCTAGGTTTTTGTTTGTGTGTCGTAGGGTTTGAAATCTGGGCCTGGGCACTGTTCCTGAAGTCTTCAGCTCAAGCCTAGTGTTCTACCACTTGAGCCACAGCACCACTTCTGGTTTTCTAGTGGTTAATTGGAGATAACAGTTGCATGGAGTTTTCATGCCCGGACCGGCTTTGAACTGAGATCCTCAGATCTCACCTTCCTGAGAAGTTTAGGATTACAGGCATGAGCCACAGGCATAAAAAAGGGTGATTTTTGTAAATGACTATGCAATAGGCTCAGTTAATACAATTTCCTCAATGGTATGGGACTTCGGGAATTATTTACAGAAGTACTATATATTCTTTGCCATAAAGCTGTTCACTACCCTTTCTGGGACCCTTTATCTTTTGTTCATATCTCTTTGTTCAATCACATTTTTTTTTGTCAGTTGTAGGGCTTGGACTCTGTCCCTGAGCTATTCAGCTCAAGGCTACAGCCCTACCCCTTGAGCCACAGCACTACTTCCATTTTTCTAGTGGTTAATTGGAGATAAGAGTCTCATGATCTTTAGTGCCTGGGCTGGCTTTGAACCAAGATCCTCAGATCTCAGCCTCCTGAGTAGCTAAGATTATAGGCATGAGCCACCATGCCTGGCTCAATCACGTTTTTAATGATTTACTATAATTAAGTTTGTAGCTGGTGTGGGGAAAAAAAAAACGGAAAAGAACAGGTAACTTAAGACAGCCATGCAAAAACACAGAATACTCTACCTTCTAGGAGTCATGATCCAGGAGAATGTTTTTTCTTTATCTTCTTTTTCTCTTTTTGTCTCTCCCTCCCTTCCCTTGTTCTTTCCTCTCACACCCCTCACCTCCCCCCTTCTTCTTTCCTCCTTCCTCATCCCTTCCCCTTCTCTCCTTTACATGTCTTCTCTCTCTCTTTTTCTTTACAAGGTACATACAGTCTCTTCTGCCCAAATGGAAGCTTTGTGTCTGTTTCTTATAACAAGTCAGCCTTGTCTTTTATCTGCACACTGTATTACTTCACCACCATCATAATCAAGTTCCTTAGAGCCTCTAAAATGTTAGTAAAATAGTTAATTACAAAAACAACATTGCAAGCCCTTAAGTATTCTCTTTAAAGGCTTCTTCATCTACTGCATCAATGAATTTAATTTTTTTTTTTTTGCCAGTCCTGGGCTTGAGCTCAGGGCCTGAGCACTGTCCTTGGACTTTCTCAAGGCTAGAGCTCTACCGCTTGAGCCTGAGCACCACTTCCGGCTTTTTTCTATGTATGTGGTACCGAGGAATTGAACCCGGGTCTTCATGCATGCTAGGCAAGCACTCTACCACTAGGCCAAACTCCCGGCCCCTGCATTTAATTTTTATCAAGCATTTATGTGATCTTTACTCCTGCATTGTAGAGACTGTCCTAGTTTTTTGATTTTGAGCTACACAAATATTCTCCTGAAAAAGTTTATTAATTTGTATTCCCAGTGGCATTGCTAGTGCCTGTCTGGAAAAGTGTTACCTATAAAGAAGAAAAAGCTTGTCTGTATGATATTGTATTTGGACTGTTGGTTTATCTGGCTGTCTTCCCTTGTTGACAGTAGAGATTTGATACATAACATAACACCTAATATATGTTGTTTTTGCTTTCCTTTTAGAGGAGTACATGGCAAACGATGGCATCTTTTAGGTTGCTGGACTTTCTGATAGTGCCTGTCCATAATTGACATCTTTGATCCAAGGCAATTATATTTATTAATAGTAATAGCTGAAGTGCTGTTGATTGAATCAAAGGCCTTGCTTATGCTAGACAAGTCTTGTAGCACTGAACTACCCACCCTGCCTCTGCCACTCCAGCACATCAAGGGTCCTACCTTTTGAATGGATATGGTTGGCTGAGGATAAGCCAGGAATGAGTGATAGGGACTGGGACACAATGTATAGAATTCATGTGCTATTCAGTCCCAGCTGATTGCTGCCATACTTGATCAGATGGAGTAGGTGGATGTAGGACCTCATATAGGAGGAGGATGGAGAACATTCTGATGTAACTGCTCATAGGCAAATATCTCAAATATAGGGAAAAATAGGTGATAAAGGGTGAAGACTAATAAAAACAGCTTTTAGATAAAAGGGGGGAGTGTAGAGAAATATCATACACTTTCTCAAGTGTGTTCTTCCATTAAAATGGCAATTCTTAATATATAACCAAGGCCTTGGCGTGCAGAGTCATTGTGTCAAAATGCTGGGTGATAAGATCAGTTTTGGAATTTGTGGAATATCTTAATTTCTTGCTGGAGACATTGCTGTTTAGTGGAAAACTCATTTTGTCTGAATTCACACTCATGATCATTATTAACAATAGTTATAGGCCTAGAACATCACACAATCTCTGAAAGGGTTTTTTCACAAAATGATTTTGAAATTTTAATGTATTCATATGAAGGTTATTGATAATTTTCTGAGGATGGCATTTCTTTAGAAAAACAAGAAGCTTTTATTGACTAGTCAAATATGTCTTCCACATGCTACATGCCAGGTGCAAGTCATAACTTCTACTGAGAAATGATGACTGGGTAAAAGAAGCAAAACCGTGTGATGTCTATCTTTTCAGAAATGCACATTGACTTGGAAAACAAACAGAATCAGCCACAGGGGAGCATGATCAAGGAAGTTACAAAATGAGGAGGAAAGAAAGTCAAGAAGAAAGCAAATATTCTTTTGACTGAATCTTTGCCAGTTTCTCCTCACATGAAAATATATTGACTTTGCAATCTCTAATATTGTGAAACTTAAACATTTCTTTTCATTTGTTTACTTAAAAATAGTTTCAAAATTTATTGTTTATTAAGTAAAAACATGGAATAAACATACCAACAGCTAATACTTATTGAATGGAAGTTACAACGTGTAAGCACATACTACAATACTCAGCTACTGACCTTTTTGCCCAGGCTGGCCTCAAGCTATGATCCCCTGAGCTTTGCCTCCCAATTTAGCTAGGATTCCAGTCTTGAGCTACTGCACTCAGTTTGGAATGGCATTTTAAGAGTGCTGAAATAAACCTTTGTCGATCTGGAATTTTATACCCTGTAAAAATATCTTTCAAAAATGAAGCTGAAATAAGATTTTTTTGAGATAAACCAAAACTGAAAATACCTACTAAAGTGAACTTAGACTACAAAAATTATTGAAGGAAGCTATTCAGGCTAAAAGAAGTGATATCTGATACAAAGTCCTATACAAAGGAATGAGGAATGATGAAGATAAATATATTACATACATATTTTTTCATTTTAAATGATAGCTATTATTATTAACTTTATCAGATAAAGTTAATTGCAGGGCAAAGAGAACATCTAGACATTAAAAGCTTTTCATAAAAATATTTCATTAGGAAGACAAAATATCAAAAATGTGTATGGAACTAATACTAGAGGTTTAAAGAATTGGAAAGGTTAAATGAATCTATAATTATAGAGCTTATTATTTCCTCAGTAATTTTAAAGACAAGGTAAGACTTAAATGATTTAAGCAAATGTATTAGAAACTTTGACACAACTTGGTAACTCATATCTATAAAACTAACTACTTAGGAGACGGAGACTGGGAAAATAGTTCTTAAACAATAAAAATCTCAATATGATGATGTTTGCTTACCATCACAGATGTGTGAGAATCATAACTAGGAGAACTGTAGTCCCAACCAGCAAAAGCAAAATGTGGTGGGAATGTAAACTAGTTCAGCCACTCTGGAAAGCAATGTAGAGGTTTCTTAAAGAACTGAAAATTGACCTTCCCTACGATCCCACCATACCACTTCTGGGCATCTACCCTGAACATCATAACCCAAGATATGATAAGAACACCTGCTCAGCTATGTTCATCTCTGCACTATTCACAATAGCCAGGTGATGGAAACAATCCTGATGCCCGACTGCAGATGAATGGATACAGAAAATGTGGAATTCTACATAGCCAACAGACAAGATAAAATAATGGCATTTGCAGGGAAATCGACGAATCTAGAGCGAATCATGTTGAGTGAGGCAAGTCAAGACCTAAGGAACAAAAGGCGCATGGTATCCTTAATATGTGGCTATTAGATCCAAAGAATACAAGAGTGAGGACTCAATATTTTCATACCCAATGCAATGGACTTGGTAATGGAAATATAAACATAACTATATAGACATAAAAACCTATGACTATAAAAATAATGTTTTATTTCATAAATTAATATGTTTCTATGACATATAAACCCTTAGCCTAATTTTGATTGAGTTCTAAAAACTAAGTCCTAGTGATTGTATATAGAGACTCCCTTCTTGAACACTTGTTTGTTAAACTTGTCATTTGAAATATGATGTAAAATATGATGTAAATTCTTTAATAGAAAATATGAATGTCCGCCCCATTTATAAGAAAATGGAAAGACTTAGAAAAAAATCATATTAAGTGAAATAAGGCAGACTCAAAGGAACATAGGCCCAATAGTCTCCCTCATTTGTCATAATCAGTAGAAACCTTGGGCTCTCCTAGCAGAGATTTATAATAGAACAAAATCTAGAGACATAAGGCCAAATAGCATGACACTAAATGTAAGGACCTCCAGGAGAAGGAAACAAAAGCCATATTATGAGTGATTGTTGTCCTTAATGTACTATGTTATCTCTCATCTCTATTTTGCCATCCCTTGGTTATCTCATACTGTTACAATATTTCACCTTGTTATCTGATATAATTTATATGTGCTTAATTGGTTATTTGAAATTGGATAAGGAAGGGAGAAATCAAATGAGCGGGACGGTGGGAGGGAAATGGGGACCATGTAATGAGAAAGGGTATCAATGTTTGTGAAGTTATGCATCTTCTATCTGGTGAATATAATGTAACCCTTCTATTAATCACAATAAAAATAATAAAAAAATTAATAATTAAAGAAAAAAGGTCTTGAGGGCTTAGCTCAACTTGGAGAGCACTTTGCTTAGCAAGTACAAGGACTTGAGTTAATTTTTAATCAATTGTAAAATATACATTCTTTTGAAATTTACATGAAATGTTTAACAGAGGAAATTACATGATAGACCATAAAAGAAGCTAAAATAAAATTATACTAACATCAGGAAGTCCTTACTCATGTCTAACATCAAATATCCTGTTTCAGAGAAGCCTCTCATTTGTCCTTAGAAAGTGAGCCATAGGTGGGCACATATTTCTTTATGTAATTAAACATTTTCCTTTCATCTTTTAAGTTAAAATAAAATTATAAAAGATAATCCAAAAGGAGTTAGAAAAAGAAAAAATGAAAAAACAAAACAAGAAAATATATAAATAATTGATTTGATTTAATAATTACATTAAATGTAAATTCCAATTAGAAAGCAAGACCCAACCCTACTTATGTTGGCTACAAGATACTCATTTAAATATAGTGACATAAATAACTTGAAAGGAAAAAAAGAAAAGGAATCATCTAAATTATAATCAGAAGAATTCTGTTGCCACTCATGCATACACATATGGACAGCATTTTTTAAAAGTTACTTTAAAATTGGGTGCTATATATTCAGATGGGTTATTTTTTATTTCTTTATGGACCTGGAAACCTCCACATACGATAAAAACCCCCAAAAGGTGAGCGTGACTCACAGTTCACGGTCACACAGATGGGTTATTCTTTTTCCATTATTTTCAGCTTCACGTATTGCTCCTTTAGTTTGTGAATGGGACAAGTTAACTAAGGAATTCTTGAGGCTCACAATATCAGGTCCTTTGTGTAACTTTAGATTTAAGATCTGAATTTTAGAACAATGAATATTATTTGTAGGTGTTATTATTGATCAGTTCTTCTCTAAATATTTAGAGGTAGCTGGGAACAAATTTCAGTGAGTTAGATGAATAGACTTTTTTTTGTAATACTGTGGTTTGAACTCTAGGTCTTGTGCTTGTCAGTAAGACCTTGAGCCATTCTCCAACCTTTTTTTTTTTTTTTTTAAGGAGGATCTCATTTTTTTCCCAGATACATTTGAACCATGATCCTTCTATTTATAATTCTACTTAGCTGCTGTAACAAGAGTAGACCACTATGTCCTGATTTTATTGGTTGAGATGATGTCTTGCAAAGTTTTTGCCCTGGCTAATCTTGAATCATAACCCTCTCAATCTTTGCCTCTGAAGCAATTTAGAAGTTCATGAGTGAGCTCACAGGACATGGCAAGAATTTATTTTCTTGATTTTAATGATATCCTTACTTCTTTGAGGATGATCTCCCTTATCAAGAACATAATTCCACATCAGCATAATTTTTCTTTATTTTTGAAATTACTTAAGAATTAGATTTGGCCAGTGATTGGTGGCTCATGACTGCAACACTAGCTACTCAGGACATTGAGCTCTGAGAATTGAAGTTCAAAGCCAGCCCAGGCAGGAAAGTCTGTGAGACTATCTCCAATTAACTAGCAGGAAAGAGAGAGAGAGAGAGAGAGAGAGAGAGAGAGAGAGAGAGAGAGAGAGAGAGAGAGAGAGAGAGAGAGGGAGGGAGGGAGGGAGGGAGGGAGGGAGGGAGGGAGGGAGGGAGGGAGGAGGGAGAGGGAGAGGGAGAGGGAGAGAGGGAGAGAGAGAAGAGGGAGAGAGAAGAGTTGTGATTCAAAGTGGTAGAGCACTAGCCTTGAGCATAAAAAAAGTATCAAAGCTCTGAGTTCAAGACCCATGATGATCAACAACAACAACAACAACAAAACAGATTTAGTTGATCATTGGTGGCTCATACCTATAACTCTTGCTACTCCGGACCCTCAGACCTTGAGGATCCTGTTTCAAAGCCTGCCCAGCCAGAAATATCATGAGACTCAATTAACAATCTAACCAGCAAAAAAAAAATCTGGTAAGAGAAGTGGCTTCATTGACAGCTAATTGTGAGCAAAGCAAGCTGAGTAAGCATAAAGCCATGAGTTCAAACTTCAGTACTGACAAAAATGAAAAACCAAATCCATTTTTTTTCTGACACCAGTGTTTTAGTTTAGAGACTTGAAGCTCACTCTGCTTGCTTTACTCATTGTTGGAGCTCTACCACTTGAATCACACCTCTAGCCCTTCTTTTGCTAGTCATTTTGGAGATAAAGTCTTATGTTCAACTAACTTATGATCCAGATAGCTCCTAAATAGCTAGAGTTATAATTGTGAGCTACCAGCACCTGGCTTGGATTCACTTTTGTATAGCTCATCATGCCAAGATCTATAACAGTAAATAAAATACCTTGTCTGAAGGAATAAGATTTTCAGCAAGGTGAAGAACGTAAAAATAAATATGACTTTTATACTAATGGATGCTTCTGGTTACTTAAAATAAGAAGATAATGAATAAAATCACCCTTCATCATTTAGTCAAACCTTACCATGTATAGAACAGTGTAGAATAGTGTTATAGAATAGGAAATCTCTCTTTAAAGAGATTTTTACCAACCTATACAACATGTGCTCCATGAGATAGAAGCTTTAGTAAACCCAAGAGTTAAAACACTTATATAGTGGGAGTGTGGCCTAGTGGTAGAGTGCTTGCCCATCATGCTCAAAGCCCTGGATTTCATTCCTTGGTACAACGTACACACAAAAGGCTGGATGTAGTGTTGTGGCTCAAGTAGTAGAGCATTGGTTTGAGTTTAAGCCCCAGGACTGGCAAAACAAAAATCCCCCTCTACTTCCTGTTATAAACTTAAGAGTGAACAGCTACTTAAAATTATGATTCAGTTGGTAGTCACTATAAAGGAACTATTTTCCTGAGGAATGTCAAGGACTTTATTGGGTAGGTAAATAAGTATTTGCTTTTTGACTAAGATGATAAATTTCCTTAGAATATTGTTTGAGATACATAACCATGTTTTTAAAAATCAGATGATCCCAAATCTTTGGAGTAGATAGCCAAGTATCTAGATTACTACAGTAAGTCATGTAAATGCACAAGTTGTAAATGTAAATTCACTTGGGGGTTTGTCATCCTTTTCTTCTGGCTGGCTAGCCTAGTAGACCTTTATAAACCACCTCTACAGGGAATAATGCTACATATGAATTTGGAATGAAAGGCTGCTCAAACCTAGTGGATTTTGACTGGGGAGAGTTGATTGAGACATGAGGAGAAATGACTTTCCTTCCTTTCCTCATAAGCTTAATTTAGAATTAATGCTCTTGTATTAGAACCTTCTGACAATGTATCAAAGGCTTCCTGTGTGAGGTGTTATGCCACTCTTACTAAGCCATTTAAAGAATAAAGAAAGGTTGCAGGTAGTGGTGTTTTGGTATGCAATTAACAGCTGGCTGTTTTAACAACAACAACAACAACCAAAAACCTGGTTTGTAGCATTTGCTCCTTATAATGGCATAAATACTACTACCAAACCAGATCTCAAAATCAAAAGAAAGGATTGAATATAAAACTGGGAAGAGACCTATACTACAATTGACTTTAGTTTGGTACCATCTTTGAGTAATATCCCTAGAAAGACATGTTGGTTGAAGGACCTTATCCAATTTGAGGAGTCATTTAGCAGCTCTTTTACAGAAAGATGACAGCTAGTGTTAAATGTGAACAGCTCAATTGAGAAACTGTAGCTCCATGCAGAAAATTCTAAATTGGGAATCAGAGAATGAGATCTATACATAGTTCTGCATACTCTGAGAATTGCAGAAAGTCCAGTTTTCTTTGTTTTTCTACCTCATAATGCTTTAGAAATCATAAATTTGCAAATCACTATTTTTTCTTTTATTTTAAATATGCAACTAATTTTTAATTTAACAGCTATTAAAAAACTCAGCAAACAACTACTGCGTCTCTGCTCTAGGTCAGATTCTTAAATAAGAGCTTAAAGATGCAATAAACAATCTCTTTGCTCCCACTGAAATTAGAATGTGAAAGGGCAAAGACTAATTTTTATATTCATGTTTGGACAGGAATACTATTTATATAAAACACAAAGGCCAGCTTCCCCAAGGAAGTGTCCATTGAAGGACAGCTTTTAATTTGCAGGCAGGTGCAATCTCAGGACTTCCCCAAATCACACCTGCTTTGGTGTGCTGTCCAAGACTGTCAAGGCAACTCTATTAGAAGTAGTTTCACATGACCATATTGCTTCTAGTTTGCTAGAGCAAAGCCATTTGGGCTATGAGTTTCTCAGAAATGAACTAGTGTACTCTAAAAAGAATCACACACTCCACTTGAATCATTAGACTTGTAAAACATTTCAAGGACATCTTGGAACAAGCCATTTATCTACAAATCATTTTCTTTAGAAAGAAAATTGGGCCAGTAATAGTATTCTTTCTGCTATTAGTGGACTAATTTAAAAAAGGGCAAGTGAGATGGAGCATGTAAAATACAAGCTAACTGGAGATGAATGGACAAATATAGCCCTAGGATACAGGTCTAGGGATATGACATTATCTGTGTGCTTGTTTTGTGGTATGTCTATGCTTATGTATGTGCCTATATGTGTGCTTGTGTGTACATGTGCAAGTGTAAAGAAAGGGCCCAGAACAGAGACTTATGGGTAAGAAGTGAATAAAGATAATAATTTTGGGGGGGCCAATAGTAGTTATAACTACTTGGGGGTCCCAAGTAGTTGTTAAACAATTATACTAATATTAGGTACTTTACAAAGGGATTTTATGTAAATTATATAATTAACATTTTATATTATCTCTATGTTAGTTTAGGTGGTAGTAGTACATCCAGGAATAGGTATTGGTGAAGAAAGAAAGTAAGTTCAGAAAGTTTGAGTGTCTGTTTATAATCATAGTGCTAGACTGAGATCAAGCTTAGACAAAGGGTAGACAAGTCATGTTTATATATCAAATATAGTCTGTTTATATAAATAACGTTTTATTGAGACACAGTCATGCCTAGTTGTATGATTTAGTCTGTGACTGTTTTATTCCTACAATTGTAGAATTCACTAGTCAATACAGAAGGTTCAACCAAGTGTGCATGCTCTATCTGGCCTTTCATAGAACAAGAATGGTGACATAGTTTTAGCATAAAACCACAGTGCCAATCTAATCAGTCTGAAGCCAGTGGAGTATATGATCACAAATTGAGCATGACATTCACAGACTATTTTTTAAATTATTTATTTTATTGTCTGGATAATGTATAATGTTACATTCATCAGGTAGGAAATGTATTACTTTTCCACCTTGATACACCTTCTCATGTTTTTGTCATTTCCTCCTTTTTCTACCCCCTCCCAATCATCTTATTTTCCTCCCTTTCCCTTCCCTTTTTCAAATAAACAAATAAACGCATATACAATATACCAGATAACAAAGTCAGATACAATAACAACATGAGATTAACCGTAAGGGCAAAAAGAAGAGAAGAGAAATAACACAGTACATTAAGAACAACTATCACACAAGATAAACAAGACTATTTCATGCTGCTGATGCCAAAGTGATTTTCTTATGATAAAACACACTGCTTGCTCATTAAAGGCAAGAATGTGGCTTTGTCCAGTTTGAATCCCTACCCTCTCCATATCACTACTTCTGAGCCATGTATATAGTGAATATTTGATGGCTATACCTGTTGAGTTCAATCAAACAGGATCTCTCATTGGAAAATCATAACTTGACTTCCATACCAGGGTTTTAGCACTGGAGCGATGGCAATACTACTCAGATGCCATAGGTTTTATTATAAAGCCATCTTTCTGGCAGTTCAACAAAGAATGGTACCTGGAGAAAGCACAAGCTAGCAGACAGTGAGTGTTATCTAGTTGTTAGGACATTTAAAAAATGAATTGGCTACTAAATTCTTTAAAGTGAGAATACTTCATAGAAATTTTAAATTTCCAATTTTGCTTAAAAAAACTGGAAAGTCTGCCAGCATTGAACTATCACATGATGACACAGCATGGAGAAAGGTAGCAGCTGCTCTGCTTTGAGGTGCTCCAGCTCACTGTTAAGGGATTGCAAATTAGGTGTGTGGATGAGCCAGGCAGATATAGGAACAACTGAAGAGAGTCTGAAGGTGCTCTGGAGACAGGGAGATAGAAGGGAAACTACAAGGAGCCTTGGTACTGGTTTCTCATGGGTGAGATTGGGAGGATTGTAGTCTGAGGCCAACTTTGGGGGAAAAAAGTCTGTGAGGATTTCTTTTCAAAGGAGAGTGGATTCTGTAGCAGGTGCCTATTACATTGGCTATAATGGGAAGCCTGTCATGGGTGTATCGCTTTTAGGTGCATGCTCACCAGAAAGCAAAAGCGTTTCTTGCAAATAACCAGCAGAAGTCAGTGATGGAAGTGTGGCTTAGTGGTAAAATCACCTGCCTAGCAATCGAGGCCAGCGTGCATACAGAGAAAGAAAGAAGGTAGTGAGGGTAGGGTGGGAGGGAGGAAGGGAGGAAGGAAGAGAGAGAGGGAAGAAGGAGGAAGGAAGGAAGGGAGAAAGAAAGAAAGAAGGAAAGAAAGAAAGAAAGAAAGAAAGAAAGAAAGAAAGAAAGAAAGAAAGAAAGAGGAAAAGGAGGAGGAGGAAGGAAGGAAAGACACAGAAAGAAAGAAAGAAAGAAAGAAAGAAAGAAAGAAAGAAAGAAAGGAAGGAAGAGAAAGAAAGAAAGAAGGAAGGAAAGAAAGAAAGAGGAAAAGGAGGAGGAAGGCAGGAAAGACAGAGAGAAAGAAAGAAAGAAAGAAAGAAAAAGAAAGAAAAAAGAAAAGAAAAGAAAGGGAGAGAGAAAGGGAACTCAGGAGATAGATGAGCTAAAGGGAGACTGTTCTCCAATCCTGTCATCCAATTCATGCCAGGTGAAAATAAGAGCCAGTATCCATTTTTCAAGAAGCTGACTTCCAACCAGAGCTCCTGTCCATGCTCGTCATGCAGGTTCCTTGTGCTGACCAGTTACGTGACACTGGGCAAACATGAATATAGTTCAGGTAAGTAAGAATCTCTATAGTGTGGGCTGGGAACAAAATAGGTTCTACTCAAGTGGGCTTATTTGAAAAATTAGGTTTACCACTTTATGTATTCAGCACTTTATGTATTTTCTCCTAACTTTAATATTTGCCTTTTTAACATTTCTGATTTTCAATTATCTTATTAATTTAGTTCTCATATCAAACTGAAGTCTTCCACATTGCTCTGATTCTTTTTACTTTTTTCTTTAGTATATGTTAATAGTACAAAGGAGTTACATTATAGTTCCATACATACAGAGAGTAATTTTTATTACTCTGTTTTTTATTATTCTGTTTTAATGCATGCATATGAAGTACTTTTATCATCTTCAGTCCCTCAGTCTCTTCTTCCATCCTTTCCACTTCCACTGTATCTGTCCCAGTTTTCTGGCAGTTAATTGCAGATAAGTGTCTCAGGTTCTTTTGTGCCCAGGCTGGCTTTGAACCTTGATCCTCCGATCTCAGCCTCCTAAGTAGCTAGGCCACCGGCCAGCATGTTTATAGTATTTTTAAGGAGGGTCCATACTGATTTCCATATTGGCTGTATTGATTGTATTCACGTCAATAGTGTATAGTTTTTTGTTTTTGGTCCCTCAGTATTTGCATCAATATTTATTGTTTTCATTTCTTAACGATTACAATTCTAATGAGAGTGAGATAGAATCTCAATGTCATTTTCATTTATATTTCCTTTATAGCTAAGGGTGTTAAAGTTTTTCATGTAGTTATTGATCATTTTTACTTTTAAGAACTACCTATTTATAGAATTTGCATGTTAATTGATTATGCTGTTTATCTTTTGATATTAACTTTTGGAGCTCTTTATATAGCTTATATATTAATCCTTTGTCTGATAAATAGTGGATAAATTCAAGGACTAGAGAAATTCACTCACTAGAGAAAATTGTTTCTATTTTACCCCGTTTAGTACAATGTTGGTTAAAACTTTTTTATTATAGCCTTTAAATACCAAGAGGTTCATTTCTTCTATTCTTAGTTTTCTGGAGCTTTTATCATGAAGGAATGTCAGATTTTGTCAACATTTTCTTCTTACTTCTATTGAGATAATCTTGTATTATTGTCCTTGATTTGTGTTGTGCTACATTTACCATTCTTGTGTCTCTATCTGAAGCCAACTTGATCATAGTGTATGATGATTTTGATGATGAATTTGGTTTTAATACTCTTCTTTGTTTTGTTGTATCCAGTTTGGAATCAGGTAATACTGATTTCAAAGGATGAGTTTGGTAGCATTCCTTCCCTTTCTATTTTATGGATGGCTTGAGAAACATTAATATTAATTCCTCCTTAAAGATCTGGAAGGATTCATCAGGGAATCTACCTGATACTGGACTTTTTGTTGGGAGCCAATTACCTCCTCATTAGCATTGCTTGTTATAAATCTGTTCATCTAGCTTAATATCCTTTTGGTTTAATTTTGGGAGGCAAGATGCTACTAGAAGTTTATTCGCTTCTTTTTTAGTTTATATAATATAAACTTTTGAAATATTTTAATGATATTTTGAATTTCACTGGTGCTTGTCATAATATATCTTTTGCTTCTGTAGTTTTATTAATATTTCTTCTCTTTCTTTTGGTTAGTTTGACTAAATCCTGTTTTTTTCTTCCAAAAAACAATCTTAATTGATTCTTTGTTCCTTTAGTCTCAATTTCATTAATTTTCATCCTGTGTTTTATTATTTCCTTCTGTTTAATATTTTTGTTAAGATTTTATTAACACTGATTTTTACCTCCTATTTCAAATGTCATGTTTAACAAACAAGTATTCAAAAAGGGAATCTCTATTCACAATCACTGGTACATAGATTTTAGAACATAATTAAAATTAAGCTGAGGGTTTGCATGTCATTGTTACATATTAATCTATATAATAAAACATTATGTCTATAGAGTATACATCCGATTCTAGATTTTTATATCTATGTAGTTATGTTTATATCTCCAAGACCATGTCCATAATCTTGGCTACCCAAAAAAATGAGTCATTGCTCTTGTACTGTTTGGCTCTAATAGCCACATATCAAGGAGACCATGCACCTTTTGTCTTGACTTATCTCACTCAACATGATTCACTCTAGTTTCATCCACTTCCCAGCAAATGCCATTATTTTATCTTGCCTGTTGGCTATGTAGAATTCCATTGTGTATGTATGTATATATATAATATATATAGTGGTATAGATATATATCACTTTTTTGTGTCCATTTATCTGAAGTAAGGCATCTGGGTTATTCTGTTTTAATATTTTTGAGTTTGAGTTTGTCTTTTTTCTTATTTTTCTCAGAGCTTGAGGTATATCATTAGATTATTTGTGAGCTCTCTGATATTTTAATGAAAGAACTCAAAGGTATAAAGTCTCAGTGGCATAAACCATCTCAGAAGTTTTGGTATTTGAGTTTTCATTTTCATAAGATTCTAGCAAAGTTTTTATTCTCCCCTTTATTTCCCTAATGACCTACTGATGATTCAAGGGCAAATTATTCCATTTCCATATTATGTTTTTTCTGTTCTCATGAGTATTTTCTTTAGTTTTCTTATTGATTTTGTATTTTACTTCATTATTGTTTAAGAAAAGTAGGAAATTATTTCAACTTTCTTGTATGTATGAAGATTTATTTTATGTCCTAAGATAAGATCTACTTTGTTGTGGCCTGATGAGAGGAATATGGATTCTGAAGCTATTGAGTAGAGTGTCTTTTCTTTTTTTCACCAGTCCTGGGGCTTAAACTCAGGGTCTGAGAACTGTCCTTGGGCTTTCTCAATAGCACTCTACCCCTGGAGCCACAGCACCACTTCTGGCATTTTCTGTGTACGTGATGTGGAGGAATCAAAACCAGGGCTTTATATATGCTAGGCAAGTTCTCTTACGACTAGGCCATACTCCTGGCCCCTTGAATAGAATATCTATTTTTTTTTTGCCAGTCCTAGGGCTTATACTCAGGGCCTGAACACTTTCTTGGGCTTTCTCAAGTTCTATCACTTGAGCCACAGCACCACTTCTGGCTTTTTTTCTATTTATGTGGTACTGAGGAATTGAATCCTGGTCTTGGTGCATGCTAAGCAAGCACTCTACCACTCGGCCAAACTCTCAGCCCCCTTGAGTAGAATATCTTATAGAGAGGCGTTGAGTCCAGTTGGTCTATAGTGTTATTTAACTGTGAATTTTCCTTATTGATTTGTTTATTTATTTATTTAATTATTTTATCTGGAAGACCTGTATCATGGTGAGTGAGGTATTAACATAACCCTTTATTATTGCACCGTTACCCTACTTCTTAACCAATTTTCTGATCACAAGATTGATTTTTTCTTTACTTTTTCTAATGTGCATCAGTAGATAACTATAACTACTAAATGACACTATTAAAATAGAAGCAGTGTTTTTAATCATAATCTTGCCTGGACAGCCTTTTAAATGAAGCACTTTGCATCCACTCTTATCCATCTCCAATTCAATTCCTGTATTTCAACCACAGTGATTTTTTTAAAAACATACACTTATGATCATGTTAGCCTTCTCAAAATTAAATTGCTTTTCTGAAATCCTTTTGTTCAGTGAATGGAAAGTCCATTCACTCATATTTCAGTCTAAAACCTTCTAGCTGCTCTTCGTGTCATTTTCTCTCTTCATGGGATTTATTACTATATCATGTTATCTCTACCTTTGAAATGCATCCAACATCTGACCATTTCTTGCCAGTGCCAATTATCACCCTTATCTATGACATCATCATTTTCTACTTGGATTATTATGGTAGGTTTCCAACTGCTTTCTCTCTTTCAACTCCTGCCATACTGTTTATGTCCACAGAAAAGTAATGGGGGTCCCTCAGAAACACAAACCAGATTACTTTATGATGTAAATATACTAATTCACTTCTCTTCCTACTCAGAGAAAAAGACTAGGTTCCAAGGCTCTACAAACTACTTCATCTAATATCTTTTCCTACATTCTAATTCCTTACAGTGCTAGTTGAGCTCCAGATACACAGGTGTCTGCTCTTTCATGATTATTCTAAGGATACTGTCGTCTCAGGGCATTTTTTTTTTGCTGCTCCTTCTCATGGGAACATTCTTCTTCTTACATTTAAATGACTCTCTTCTTTGTTGCCGAATGCTCTACAGTGCATTTAAACATGAAGGCTTGCCTAGTCATACTTTCTTTTCTGGGGTTGGGGGGTTGAGGTCAGCATTTCTTTCTTTTTTCTTTTATTGTTGGGATAATGTATAGAGGGGTTACAGTTACATTTGTCAGGTAGTAGGTGCATTACTTCTCGCACATTGATACGCCTTCTCATGTTTTTGTCCTTGTTTCCCTCTCCCCACCCCTCCCAATCATCTTGTTTTTCCCCCTTCCCTTTCCTATTTCAAATAAACAAATAAATGTATATACAATATACCAAGCAACAAAGCCAGATACAGTAACAGTCAGATACAGTCAGAGTTTAATCATAAGGGCAAAAAAAATGAGAAGAGAAATAACACAGTGCATTAAGAATAATAATCACCAAGATAAACCTCTTGTTTCCATATCCTAGAGTTAATTTCATTTAGTCTCATCCTATATAACTTTATATACCTAGATTTTGAGCTACTGTACTCCTCTGCTAGGAGAGTCTAGCTTACTTTCACTTAATATGATTTTTCCAAGTCTTTCCATTTCCTTACAAATGGGGTGATGTCATTCTTTCTGATGGCAGCATAAAATTTCATTGCGTATAAGTACCATGTCTTCTTGATCAGTTAATTTCCTGGTCATTCCTTCTAAAATACTTCCAGGCCACCAGTATCCACATCCTTCTTGTTTCGTTTATTCTCATGACTCAGACTACTATCACCTGACAGAATAGGATTTTTTAAAATTCATTTATCATCCTCTCACTGGAACATAATCCCAAGAGCTATTATTTTTCACTGCTCAATCTTTCTCCTAGCTCTGGTTATTCCCACAAATCCAGGTACTTCCTGGTCTTGAGATCAAGTTAATCCCTGTGCCCTGTCTGTTATGTCATTCATTTCATCATGGAAATGTAGAGGACACCAATTGCCTTCAGATGTTCATAAGATGAAAGAAGAAATACTCCAACATTAACCACACAGGCTCCACAAAAACATAGCAAGACAGTTTTCAAACTAAAATCATTTGCTTTTATGTTCAAGTTCTCCTCATTTCTTACTGAATTTCTAATTATAAAATTAAGTAGAAGGAACCTACCTAAAAACCTTTCCCAAAACCTCTACATTAAGGAATTAAAATCCTAAGAAACAGAAAGATTTCTCTAAGACTATAAAAGCAGTCAAATGCAGAACTGGTAATAAAATCCTGGTCTGATTTCTAGTCTAGGTTCCCAGGAAACTCTAGGGACCTAACATCAGTTATCTAAGTTGATGAGGTGGGCATGACTAAGTTAATGCAAATCAGCCCTCCCACCACTGAATTCAGTACTGAGTTTCAGGGCCTCACATCACAGCGTGGGGTGTTCAATTATCTCTATTTTTAAGTATTCAAGAGTCAGATTGTGTTACAGACCAATCCAGGATAGTGGAGGCAGGGAATCAGCACCCAAAACTCTTTCTTTCAAATTTAAGGTAAATTCATTGTTTTCTTTCTTGTTGGGTCTAGAATTTGAGATGTTTTCCTTACTCTTTTCTAACCAGTATTATAATCGTCCTGTGTACACAGCTGTTGGTTCAAGACTTAGTGTGTCAGAACAGATTGCCTAAGGGAAAAGTTTGTGTTTAATCAGACAGTTCTTGCTCAAATGAAAAGTAACCTGAGGACTTTGGTGGGTGGATTTCTTTGAGAAGGAGCTGTGGGACTCCAAGTGGCACTTGATCAAGTATATTTATAGTATGTCACCAGAAACTCCCTAGTGTCTTTTTGATGTGGAGACAGCCATAGTGTGTAGGGGTTTAGAAAGTAGATCTTCCTCTAGCCATAATGTAGAATGCTATCTACACTTACTATGTGCCCTTAAGCCAGAAACTAAACTTCTCACTTTGTTTCTATGTCATCAAAACTAAAATTCCCACTTTCTGTTTCTGTGACATCAAAACTAAAATTCCCACTTTCTGTTTCTGTGACATCAAATGGTGATTTAAAATTGGCATCTACCTTGATGGTTGTCATGCATCATTAAAATATTTATTGCCCTATGGGAAATATATGCACAGAAAACATGTTTGTAACCATTTTATACTTTAGTTGCTGATATGATTTGTTTTCTTTCCTTTCTTGATACAGAATTACTTCAGTAAAAGATGGAAGATTTCTTGGAAAGGATCTTCCCTCACCAAGACCTATAGGACAGCTGGTAACCCAGCAGGAGAAAGATAAGAACTGCAAATCCATGCTCCCTTATCAATACTTATTCTTCTAAGAAAAAAAAAGTGAGTGTTTGACTTCTCCTGTCTTTTTTCATTCATCTTCAGTATTGTGGGAGACCTAGACATGGGCTATCTATATCCTTCTTTAAAGAAGGAATTACCATTCTGGCTATCATGCCTTTTGAGTTCTGCTCTTCTGTACTTTGATTCTTCCTTTTTGTAAGAAGAAGATAGTTTCCAAATGTCAGCTTTCAGCTGCAGGATGCCATTTTACCAAAAGCTTCAATTTTCCTGGGGAAACACAATTAATTAATGATGATGAAGTCATTGATAGCAAGACTTGATCATTTTCTCCCACACAATTCACTCTGATGGTCTGCATGCTTTTCATCAAGCCCTCTGGCATTGGCATTGGTTTTCTTGGCTTGCATCGCCGTTTGATTGCTTCTTCCGCTTTGCCTTGCTTCAGATTTCTCACCACAGAGACTGATTCCTGATGCACTATGAGTGCAAACTTTGTTTTGACATTTTCAGAATCCATCCTTTGAAATTGACTCACAAAAGATGTAACTAACATAAAGAATGAGTTTTGGAGCCATTGACAAAGTGAAAATTTAGAAAATTATTTGATTTCTCAAGATCTCTGATTTAATATAAAATGGCTGTAATTATCTTTACTTACACAGGTGTTGTAAGGATCAAGGGAGAGTGTAATGTGCCACACCCATAACAATGAGCTGTATAAATAAGAGACTCTCCAGTTTACTTTCTTACTTTCAGCTTTCTTTTCTTTCCCTCTGCCTTTGCTTATCCTCATGATTTCATTTTCTTTTGAATTCATTGTCTTTTTTCTCTTATCCTTTAAAAATTATATTATTTTTTATTGTTAGGATAATGTACAGAGGGGTTATGGTTACATTGGTCAGGTAGTAGGTGCATTACTTCTCACACATTGATACCCCTTCTCGTGTTTTTGTCCCCATTTCCCTTCCCCCACTCCCTCCCAATCAACTTAATTTCTCCCCTTCCCTTTCCTATTTCAAATAAACAAATGAATGTATATATATAGTATACCAGGTAACAAAGTCAGATGCAGTAACAATATGAGATTAACCATAAGGGCAAAAAAAGAGAAGTGAAGTAACATAGTACATTAAGAGCAACAATCACAGGCCAGGAGTTTGGCATAGTGGTAGAGTGCTTGCCTTGTATACACAAAGACCCAGGTTCGGTTCCTCGGTACCACACAAATAGAAAAAAGCCAGAAGTGGTATTGAGGCTCAAGTGGTAGAGCTCTACCCTTGAGAAAGCCCAAGGATAGTGCTCAGGCCCTGAGTCAAGGCCTAAGTCTGGCAAAAAAAAAAGAACAACAATTACACAAGATAAAGCTCTTAAATTATCTTCAAGTAATTGTACAAAGGGGTTAGTTTATAAGGATGCATTTTGATCAATATCATCCCTTCCATAATTCTCTGGCATGTCTTCCAACCCTACGTATCTCCTCAGTTTTCCTAGCTCTAGACTCATGTATATACATTGAATATTATAACTGTATTCACCTCCTTTTTCCCCCTTGTATACCCTTCCCCCATGGCCTTCCCTCTCACACAACTTCATAAGTTCCAGCTTCCTTTTATTTGTCCTGAAAACTATGAGTTTGTTGTTCAGTGGAGTTACACCATTGGAATAATTCCCTGAAAATGCATACATTTTAGTTGTTCCAATATAGCTTGGGAAAAAATGTGTACTCTTTAGGTTCAGTTAATTAAGATACAGAATATGTCTATCACTACAAAACATAGGCTTTTAACCTCTTTCCATTGAATTGTGACCCTGCAACTGTAGCAGAGGTATTCACTGAACTTCAGTAGCAGAGTCTGTTGGGTTACTTGTTCAGCTGGTCCTCTATCAGTGGGAACCCTGCATGTAATCCATCTGTGTTCTCTTACCATAGATTAGGTCTATCTTTTTAGAGTCACATAATAATATAATTTCACAGTGTGTACTTTTCTCTGTCTGGCTTTTTTTTCCTTTCAACATTATATTTCTATGATTATCCAGGTTTTTGTGTACTTTTTACTGCTGTGCAGTATTCTATTGTATGAATGTATTACAATTTATTTCTTCATTTACCAGGTGTTGGACATTTGGTTGTTTCCATTTTTGGTTATTATGAATAAATCTGCTATGAATACTCATGTACAAGTCTTTGTATGGATATATGTCTTCTTTTTTGGGGAGTAAATATGTAGGTGTGTAATTACTGAGTCATATGTTAAACATATGTTTAACTTTATAAGAAAATGTTGTATTCCACCAAAAAATATGCATGGTTCAGTTGCTCCATATTCTATCCAACATTTTGCATTGTCAATCTTTTTTTATTTTAACCATACTACTAGGTATGAAGCTAAAATATTTCATAATGATTTAAACTTACATTTTCCTGATGAATAAGGATACTAAGGATTACTCTGTCATTGAAAAAAATGGTAGGGTCTTACTGTTTGGTCCTCTCCTTGCCGTAGTCAGCTAAGTGCTTTGATCATTCATGTGCACTATTACCCGGTTTGTACCATTGTTTCACTCTTTAATGATCTTCTGTATATATCTTCTGCGAAGGTTTTTATAAAGAAATATTTTGCCCACTTTTAATCGGATTGTTTTTTTTTTTTACTATTTTATTGGTACACATTTGGTATATATTTTAGATACATCCTAAAGTAGGTTTTTGTGACTATTTTCTCCTGAGTTGTGTCTTTCTTTATCATGTCCCTCTTTCTACATTTTATCAGCATCAATTATTTGCACTAGGGGGTTACATTTTGATGTGTGTGTGTGTGTGTGTGTGTGTGTGTGTGTGTACACGATGTAGCTTGATCATAGTCATCTTCTGACTCCCCACATCTTTTACTCTCTCTTTTCAAACCAATGTCCATCAGCTTTATTGCTCTATTTTCATATATCTACATAAAGTATTCTAGCCATATTCTCCCTCCTTTATCCTCCTTGCATTTAATCTCTCCTCCAGTATATAGGATTGCTTATGTTGATGTAAATTCCTTCTCTTCCTAGTTTTGTCACAATATATATCATAATGCTTTGAATCATTTTATGTGATGTATTATATTTATTGTCTTAGATATGCTGCACATACCTGGAATGATACCACTTTGATCATGGTATAGATATTTTTATGTTGAATTCAATTTGTGAGTATTTTGTGGCAGCTTTTGCACCTCTTTTCATCCAAGAGATTGGTCTATAATTCTGTGTTTACATTGTGCCTTCTGGTTTTGGAATAAGTTTAATCTTGGCTTCAAAGAACAAGTTTAGTAGTATCCCATCCCTTTCTAATTTATGAAAAATTGGACCACTGACATTTGTTCTTTCTACAAAGAACAATTATGGCTCTTCTACAGGAGACTATTATTGCTTCCATCTTATTGCTTGTATAGCTCTAATTAAGTCTGTGATATCATCTTGCTTCCCAATGTTTTTTTGCCAGTCCTGGGGCTTGACCTCATGGCCTGAACACTGTCGTTAGGCTTTCCTTAAGGCTAGCGTTCTGGCACTTGAGCCACAGCACCAATTCCAGCCTTTTCTATGTATGTGGTACCGAGGAATCGAACCTGGGTCTTTGTGCATAGTAGGCAAGCACTCTACTACTAGGCAAAACTACCAGCCCTCCAATCAGTTTTATTCAAAGGAAACTTGAACTCACAGGTACTATCATTAAGCATATAATAAAATCACACAAGAATTATTTCTTGAAAATTGGGGATAGGGTGGTTCCAAGTAAAATTAAAAAGTAATCATTTCCATTTTAATACAAGGATATTAAAAAGTAATATCTTAAGTATAAGATTTTACAAAGTTTCAATTGTTTAAACAAATATTTGATTCTTAATTTTGATATGTTGCTTGAATTCCTCTTTTGTAACTTGTATAACAAAACTATCCCTGATTAGCTCACTAATTTTTACTTGAATTTTTGTTGGGTTATCTTAGCAGTTTATGTGTGTCCATTCTGAATTCATTCACCTCTTAATAAGTGTACTCTTTTATTTCATTGATCTTTGTTATAGTCATCCTTTAGAGTTATTTGAACTTCATTTACCATCACTATTCTTAGTCTGTTATTGTGATGCTATTGATTTTTGGGTTTATCACATTGATTTTTTTTCTTTGTCTTTTATTTCTACATTGAGATTTATACATCTGATGCCAATGTATTGGATGGAAGTTTTAGTCATTACTGTGTAATCTTGCAATCAAAGTGTTTAGGCAGGAATTTGTACTGTGAGGAATGTAGTATAGTTTTTCTCTGTACTTGGGGATAGCCCCATATATAAACTTTTGCCTAGATGTTCAGAGACCCCACGCTCATCTGTCATCAGTCCTCCCACAGAGAAGAAATGGTCAGAATCTCTTGTATTTTCTTGTGTGTGTATTAGTGTTATATATAAATTGAGGATGGGGCTGGTCAAAATTATTTTTCTAATTCTGTTCTGCTTCCACTGTACAAGTGTCTCTGAGTATTGGAAACTACTGATGACTGCATGGTTCTTTTAAGTCATGTAGTTTCCTACTTGGTACACAAACCTCATTTGTTTCAGGTATGGCAGTGCATAAGCAGCCTTAACAGTATCCCTCTAATGTGAACCATCGGGGTAGACAAATGGTATTGAGATTTGTATCTGTGTCAGTTACCTGAGAATCTCAAATTCTTTGCTTGTAGGTCTCAGTTCTTTCAGATTCCACAAAGCAATTTGTCTCCTGGTGGAGAGAAAGAGACTGGAATATATATATATATATATATATATATATATATATATTCCTCACATTCATTTTTTTTTGCCAGTCTTGGCTCAGGGCCTGAGCACTGTCCTTGGATTTTTTTCTCAAGGCTAGGAACTCTACCACTTGAGCCTCAGCACCACTTCTGGCTTTTTTTTTCTATGTATGTGGTACCGAGGAATTGAACCTGGGTCTTCGTGCATGCTAGGCAAGCACTCTACCACTAGGCCAAACTCCCAGCCCCACATTCCTCACATTTTTTTCTCTCTCATAGTTCTCAGTTCTGCCTGAAAGCTAGCCCTTAAAGCTACCAAATAGCTCCTGGATTTTGAGTGCTCTGCCAGACAGACTCAGCATTGTTTTCCATTGATCAAGTCAGAGGAGGTGGGCTCTTCAGTACCTGAGTGCTAGTTCTGCTTTAACTTCTTGGCCTGCCTAGAGTGAAGCTACTGAGTACTGAAACCATTGCTGCCTAAGGTCCTTAAGCTCCCACTCTATGCTCCCAGCTATGCAGAATTAGAATCTTTCCTACTCTATGTTCACCTCTGGTGGGAGTTTTCCGCCTGATTGCTGTGGATGTGTAGTTTAAGAATTCCCTGGTTTGAGTTGTTCTTTGGGTTTTAAGTTCCTGGTGTGACTTAGTCTCACAGCTCTGCCTGGCTTTAAGCTTCTTGGAAACAGATAGAATAAAAGCTGATTACTCTGTCAGGCTTGTAATCTGAGAGAGCTTGCCTGGATAAAATCCATGTGGCGAGCAGGTGGAGAAATCTGATCACTCTGGTAGCTGCTGTAATCTGCAGGTGAAGGGCATTTGTTTTTTTAGAGGTGCCTCTAAGGCAATGGGATTGCTCTCATCCCAACCCCAGTCTTAAATGGAAGGCATTCCCCAATGTGGTACCTCCATGCCACTTTCTGAGATGTTCAAGTACAAGGCTGTATTTCCTGATGCTAGTTTGTCATGCTTGATGGTTCACCTGCCTGCTAAGTCCATGCAGTGAGAGGAGTTTGGGTTTGTAGGACATGTGGATCTTTCCCACACTTAAATCTCTTGGTTTGCTTGTAGAGGTCTCCTGGCTAACTTTGTGGTGAAAGCATTAGCTTCCACACACTTTGAGAAGCTTCAAATTGTTTACTAATTTTCTCTGTCATCTGTCTGTTTCTCCACAATTCACAGCTGTCCTTTTCCTCTTTAGTGATTCTCAGAGCTTTACCTCATGTTTATTTTTCCTAATATGATCTTCGCTTTGTTTCTTAGACTTATTCTCATGTATGGAGTTCAATGAAGAAAGCCTCTACTCCACCATCTTGCCTACTCTTTGCCTACTCTAAAATTACAAAGGCTTCCTTATATGCTCTTTAAAAAAAAAACCATTTTATTGTCCGGGTAATGTATACAGGGGTTATAGTTACATTTGCCAGGTAGTAGGTGCATTACTTCTCACACATTGATACCCCTTGTCATGTTTTTGTCCTCATTTCCCACCCCCAACCCCTCCCAATCATCTTGTTTTCTTTAAAGAAGCTGGAGGCTTCACATTTAGGCCTATGGTCAATTTCAGGTTACATTTTTTCAAAGGATGTGAGGTATGAGTCTCACTCTTCCATAAAGATTCCAGTTCCGTTTCCATTGTTTTAGAGTCCCAGTGTCCATGAATTTATTTTGACACCTTTTTCAAAGTCAAATCTAATTTGACACTTATGTACTTTTGTGTGATGTGCGTATGTGTGTGTGTGTGTGTGCGCGCCTGTGTGTTTGTCCTTACATCTGTAAAACAAAAACTCTTATTTTTATTTTTTTGCAGTTGTGAAATCAAGCTTGCCAGGTGAGTGCTTTACCACTTGAGTCAAGCCCCAAGCCCCAAAGGAACCTCTTTTATTGATTTTAGTGGTGTTGAGTATTGAACTTACAGCTTTACATGGTAAACCTTACCATGTTAAGTGCACACAAGCACTTTATTAATCCATATTTAGAACACAAAATAACAAAGTATTTGGCTTTATCAAGACATATGTATGTTAAAGATGAAATTACACTAAAAATTAAGGCTTAAATAAATGAAGAGATGCATTATGTTGCTTTTAAAATAATTGATTTGTTATTTTAAATGTTCTCCTAAAGATCACATTCCATTTTTATGATTAATATACAGAAATACAGCTGAAGTTGCTCTCTGGTATATCTGTTTAGATTTGTTTGCTGATTTTTTGTTGTGTTTTATTTTGTCTGCCATTTCTGGAGCTTGAACTCAGGGCCTGGGCACTGTCCT
The DNA here is from genome assembly GCF_031878675.1 of Megascapheus bottae. NCBI lineage: Eukaryota > Metazoa > Chordata > Mammalia > Rodentia > Geomyidae > Megascapheus > Megascapheus bottae. The sequence goes on from NC_143520.1 coordinate 22,656,472, forward strand.
TGGGCTTTGTCAAGGCTAGTACTACCACTGGAGCCACAGCACCACTTTCGGCTTTTCTGTGAATGTGGTACTAAGGAATCAAACCCAGGACTTCATGTATGCCAGGCAAGCATTCTACCATTAGGCCTTGCACCCAGCCTCTGTTTGCTTGTTTCGAGACAAGATCTCACCAGATAGTCAACTCTAGCCTCAAGCTCACTATGTAGCTCCAGCTGGCTTTCAACTTAATCCTTCTAACTCAGCCTCCCAGGTGCTAGAATAACAACAGGTTTGTGCCACCACTTTCAGCTATCATGTTTTTATTCACTAATTTGTTGAGTCTAGATCAGTTTAGCTCAAAAACCTTCTGTTATTTATTTTTACTTTTAAAGATTCATATACTAAACATGTTCTTTATGTTATTGGAGAAGTTCACAGAACTTTTTGTCTTAGTCTGGACTGCCCTTGTCATCTGAGTCCGGCGGATAACTCTGTCTTGGCTTCTTCCTTTACTGTTGCCCTGGGAATTGCTTCCTTTGCCCATTATTTTGGTTGTATTTCCTGTACCCTAAATCTCTCATTTTCTTTTTGCTTTATTTATCACCATAATTTTATACGGGGAAAATCCTCTGGTAATTGCTTGAGGAAGGGTACTTGAGAAGTCATTTTATTTCATTTTGTTTTTGTTATTTATTCTTTGAGGGGAAGAGGGGAAGTTTTTTGCCTTTATCTTGCTTTGATTCACACTTTTCTGATTATATTTTCCTAAATATTCTTTATTTGATTAGAGTTATGTTTTTTTGTTTGCTAAGAGATTTATCATGTTACATTTTTTCCTATATTTTTATTGTAATTAATAGAAGGGCTACATTATATTCACCAGATAGAAGGTGCATTACTTCACAAACATTGATACCCTTTCTCATGTCTTAGTCCCATTTCCCTTCCCCCACCCCACTCCTCATCTTATATTCCCCCTTTCCCTATTCAATTTCAAATAACCAAATAAAAATATATCCAATATATCAGATAACAAGGTGAAATACTGTAATAATATGAGATAACCAAGGGATATCAAAAGAGATGAGAGATAACATAGTACATTAAAGACAACAATCACTCATTATATGGCTTTTGTTTCTATATCCTGGAGGTCCTTTCATTTAGCATCATACTATATGGCCTTATGTATCTAGGTTTTGTTCTATTGTAAATCTCTTCTAGGAGGGCCCTAGGTTTCTATGACAAATGAGGGAAACCATTGAGCCTAAGTTCCTTTGAGTCTGGCTTACTTCACTTAATGTGATCTTTTCTAAGTCTTTCTATTTCCTTACAAATGGGGTGATGTCGTTCTTTCTGACAGCATCATAGAATTCCATTGTGTATAAATACCACATCTTGTTGATCCACTCATCAAGTGAGAGACATCTGGGTTGGTTCCATATCTTTGCTATGGTAAATAGTGCTGCAATGAACATCATTGTGCTAGTGGATTTAGTATGTCCTTGTTTCTGGACGTTTGGGTCAATGTCAAGTGGAATTGTTGGGTCATAGGGGAGCTCTATGTTTAGTCTTTTGAGGAGCTGCCATACTGCTTTCCATAGTGGTTGATTGAGTTTGCACTCCCACCAACAGTGTAGCAGTGATCCCTTCTGGCCGCATCCCCTCTAGCATCTGTTGTTGTAAGATTTCTTGATCCTGGCCATTCTAACTGGAGAGAGGTGGAATCTTAGAGTTGTTTTGATTTGCATTTCTTTATGGCCAGAGATGTCCAGCATTTCTTCATGTGTCTATAGGCCATTCTTATTTCTTCTTCAGAGAAGACTCTCTTTAAGTGTTTAGCCCATCTTTTAATGGGATGGTTGTTTCTTTGGAGATTAGTCTTTTTTTTTCTTATGTGTACCAGTCCTGGGGATTGAACTCAGGCCCTAAGTGCTGTCCCTAAGCTGTTTTTACTCAAGACTGGCACTCTACCATTTGAGTCACAGTTTCATTTCTGCATTTCTTTTTTCTTTTCTATTCTTTTTTTAAGTTTATTGGAGGTAAAAGACTTATAGACTTTTCTGTCCATGCTGGGTTCAAACCACAGCCTTCAGAATTAAATTACCTGAGTAGCTAGGATTAAGGTCAGAACCACCACCAGCTCTTATTACATCTTATTAACTGCCTCTGCTTATAGATATTAGGGTTGTACAACATTTGTTTTTTTTCAGAACTGAAAAACTGCTTCATTTTCTTCTTGCTTTCCAGTACTTGTGTGACCTAATTTTTTTCCTTTCCAGTAATTTTGGGAGACTTTTTAAAATTCCAAGCATAATGATGACAGGGCCAGGAGTTTGGCCTAGTGGTAGGGTGCTTGCCTAGCATGCATGAAGACCTGGGTTCAATTCTTCAGAACACACACAGAAAAAAGCCAGAAGTGGTGCTGTGTCTGAAGTGGTAGATCTCTAGCCTTGATTAAACCCAAGGACAGTGCTCAGTCCCCGAGTCCAACCCCAGGATTGGTTAAAAAAATAAAGTATCATGATGACATATTTTGGTATAAAATATACAGTCCATACCTTATACCAGAAGGAAAGCAGAGAAAAGTTTATTTACTATTACTTTACTGGAAGTGAAAACTCAGAAAGAATAAGCAAGAACATAAATTAAGTGGAATTGAACAAGTGTAAGTATCCAGATGAGGTGCTAATAGCCTGCTATATCTAATGATTCTGCAGATTATATATCCAAGAGAAGAAAGGAGAAAATTTATCAGCTCCCAATTTCTGTGTATCAAAACTCTGTCCTAAACTATAGTTGGGTGTCTATATATGTGGATATCAAACATGGCTCTGGGTTATCCCATTTTTTTCAAAGTCAATAAAAGAATATTGGATCAAAATTTAAGGAAAGAGAGAAAAGGTATGAGGTGAATATGAAGCTTGGCAGAATTTGACATATTGGGTTGCTACTGCAGTGATTGAAGCAGGAGACAGAAACTGTGTGGGTCTCTTGATTCCATGGTGCTAAGCTCCAGATAAGCCTTTCAGTCTAGAATATCTGTGTGCTAAATTTTGTAAAAGTTTCTTAAATTATTTCCTTGATGATCCCCCGACCCTCAATTTTCTCTTTCGAGAATACCTATTAATCTGGTTTAAAACCATATAACCTTTTCTTAAAATCTTTATTATTTCTCTCATATTTCTAACAATATATTGCCCTACTTTGAGGAGAATTTCCTCAGGTTTATCTTCTTATTCTCTTGGCTTTTTTATTGCTTCTAAACTTTAAGATTCCAAAGGATTTTTGTTGTTTCTGAATGTACGCACATGCACACATGGACACACATACACACACACACACACACACACACACACACACACACACAGAGGCATGCACACACTCCTGTGCTTATTCAATGCTTGTAGTATTTGTCTTTGATTTCTCTCAGGATTAACAATAACTCATGTTATATTTTCTAGATTTGCTTTTCTCATGAAAATAATTATTTCTCTGATATTTTATCCTTGCCTTGTTAGCTTTGACTTTGGTCACCATCTTAGTCTTGTCCTCCAAATGTTTGCTAATTATATGTTAGAATGGTCCCCAGGAATATAATTGAAAGCTCTCTGTGCATGGTTGAGCCATTTAATTAAAGAGCTTCCAATGTTATTATCTTGAAGACTTTACTTTTTTTTTTTGGCATGGCATGTTACCTAAGGGAAATGCTTAACAATCTTTGACCTACAGGGTACATGCCAGACTGCTAGTATTAAGAAATCCAACTGGGACAGAAGCTAAGGTTCATATTTAATATGTGAATAATTTTACGTACTCTTTTGATGTAATGTTTAGTCATCCCTATTCAATGGCATCTGGGGTCTTCTAGCCAGAGATTAACATTTTACCTTCTTCAAAGAATAAACTCCAGTCTACTAAGTGAAGGAGAGGAATCTTAAAAGTTAAGTGCTTTTATTTTTACTTTTTATTTTTCCTGGTTGTGGATCTGGATGCTGTTCTTGAGCTTTTGTGCTCAATGCTAGTCCTCTACCACTTGAGCCACAGCTCCACTTCTGGCCTATTTTGGTGATTAATTGGAGATAAAGACCCTCATTGGATTTCTTTCTAGGGCTGGCATTGAATTGCTATCCCCAAATCTCATCCTCCAGAGGAGCAAGGATTACAGGCATGAACCATTGATCCCTGGCTAGTTAGGGTTTCTTAAATAGACCTTAAACCAACCATCTTGATTTAACCCTACCTTCAAGCCTCTAAAAATACCTAGTTTCAAGAATTTCTGAGTCTTTGGGACTCTACAGTATAAAAAGAGTTGTTCCTCAGTTCTGATCATTGCCAGTTTAGGATTTATCTTCTTGGGTCTGCTAAGATACCCATCTGTTTTCTAGCTTCCAAAAATTTGTGGCTGAGATCTCTTCTGTTCTTTTTTGTGTGGGATCTTTTTCCAAATCTGTTTTTTTATGAAATATAAACATATACTTGAAGATCTGCTCTTTCTTTCAGCCTAACAAATATAGATATTGACCAAATTAAGTCTACTGGCATTCCAATTTCTCATCCGTTAAAACATGCAGGTTCATTCGATTTGTGTGTACCATAATAGCATTTGTTTCTCTTAATGTGTCAACTTTGGCTTACTGGAAGGTTACACAACTCTGTGCAGTTGGTACAGTATATAAAAAACAACTTCATTCATGAATTTTTGTTCCATCTCACTACAGTGTAATAGAATTGCAAATCTTTCACATGATTTGACTTTTCCTACTGACCTCAGTGTCTAGATGAGAAAAGCACATTCAAAATCATCACCAGTCTGGGATATGGATACAAGAGATTTATCTTTGTGATTGTTGTTCTTAAGATACTATGTGTAGTTATTTCTTTTCTCTTTTTCCCCCCTTAGGGTTAATCTCAAGTGGTTAATGTATCTGACTTTTTTTACCTGGTATATTGTATATCTGTTTATTTATTTATTTGAAATAGGGAAGGGGGAAAACAAGATGATTGGTAGGGGTTGGGGAGAGAGAAATGGGTGACAAAAACATGAGATGGGGTATCAGTGTTAGAGAATTAATGCATCCATTACCTGACGAATGTAACTGTACATTATCCCAATAATAAAATACAATAAAAAGCAGCACCAACCTTATTATTTTTTCATATATTTTTATTGTAATTAATAGAAGGGTTACATGATATTTGCCAGATAGATGGTGCATTAATTCCCATACACTGATACCCTTTCACATGTCTTGGTCCCCATTTCCCTGCCCCCCACCCCCTCCCCACATCTTGTTTTCCCCTGTTCCCTATCCAATTTCAAATAACCAAATACAAATATATCCGATATATCAGGTAACAAAGTGAGATACTGTAACAATATTTAAAAAAATGTCAGTATGTATTTTATGATGGAAGAAGAAATGTGGGGCTACCTTATATTTGTCTAAATGGCAAAAATAATTAATGTTCCTAACAACAACCTAAGACACTAAAACAGATTGAATCAAATAAACATTAAAATACGTGCTATATTTAGCCATTTGCCAGCATTGATATTTCAGAGCAGGGTCTAGCAATGAGAATGAAGCATGGAATGATTTCATTTAGCCATAAATGATACACCAAAGTGCCACACTCCCCAAAGTCATTCTAGCTTTGTGGCATAAAGTAAATAATGAGCAATTGCCCAGCATATTTAACTCGAGAGTATTCTGAGTTGGAAGAAGCTGAGTCTACAGAATTGGAGGCTTGAGCCCACATGCACAGCAACAAACTGTTTCCCATCCAGAATCTGTTTTAGCAATAGCTCCATAGTTGCTACCTCTAATGAAACTCCAGAATCACAATGAATCACTGGAGCAATCTGCTATGGAAAATCAATACTTCACATGTCAACTCACAAATTCCAAAAGAACTACTGTGGTGAGAGTTTTCCATTCTGTGCTCTGGGAAACCCAAGAAATCGTGAGACAGTCCTTTTCTTTGAGAAAAATATCTATGTCGATATATTTATATATGTCTATATATCTATCTATCTATTGATCTCTGTGTGTGTGTGTGTGTGTATGTGTGTATAAAATACAAGTACAAGGACTATCTACAAATGCAATGCAATAGCCATCAATACCAATGTCATTCTTTAAGAAATAGAAGAAACAATCCAAAATTTCATATGGAATAATAAAAGACTTCATAAAACAAAAACAATTCTTAGCAGAAAGAACAGTGCAGGAGGAATTTCAGTACCAAACTTTAGACTCTATGACAGAGCTATAGTAATCAAAACAACTTGGTACTGGCACATTAACAGGCCTGAGGACCAATGGAATAGAACCAAAGACCCAGAAATCAACCCACAGACCTATGGCCAGCAAATCTTTGATAAAGGAGCAAAAAAAAAATAGAATGGAAGAAAGACACCCTCTTCAACAAGTGGTACTGGAAGAAATGATTAAACACCTGCAAAAACTAAAGTTGGATCCTTTGATCTCACCCTGCACCAGGATTAGTTCCAAATGGATTAAAGACCTCGAGGTAAAAGCAGATACACTAAAACTTTAGAGGAAGGAATAGGAGATACACTAGGACTCTTTGGCACAGCACAAAACTTACTTAATAAAGATCCATACACACAAAAATTAAAGAAAGTTTGCACAAATCCTCAAAATTACCATATGAGGGTGAGGATAGTTTTTAATGGGGATAGATAGGAAAAGGATTAGTTGATGACTTTAAAAATCACCTGTGTGTTTCTGGAAACATATTTATACTTAGTAACCAAATAAATGCAAGAATTATTCAAGTATACTGCTAATTAGCAATCATCCATGGCCTTATTTTGATTTGCATTTGTCAGTTTCAGTTGCCACTCAATCAATTTAAGGATGCTATTTTTTATATAAAATAACACAAAGTTTCCAAGCACCTAGGAAAATGTTTTCCTTCTTCCAGTAATCTAATATTTATTGAGTACTTGCTGTATGCCAGGTGTGCTAAGCTAAGGAATACAAGCTGCTTATAACACATTTTCTCTCTGTGTTGAGTCAGAATCATTTCTACAAAAATATAGTGTAGGCCGGTAGTTTGGCCTAGTGTTGGAGAGCTTGCCTAGCGTATACAAAGACCTAGGTTTGATTCCTCAGTACCACATACATAGAAAGAACCGGAAGTGGTTCAGTGGCTCAAGTGGCTCTAGCCTTGAGAAAGCTCAAGGATACCCTTGAGTTCAAACCTAGGAGTGATATATATATATATATATGTGTGTGTGTGTGTGTGTGTGTGTGTGTGTGTGTGTGTGTGTGTGTGTGTATGACTATATATATATATATATAGTGTAATAAGTGTTCCCAGGACTATAGCATAGGAGGAAAGAGATTCATCCTCCCTCAGGATTTAGGAAGTACCTCATTGAGGAAGTGCTATTTGAAGCAAGACTCTAAGATGACTAGATGCTTTTGGACTAATAATTTCTCTTTATATGTAGGCTTTAATTGTACTTGTGTTTACATAGAGAATACCAAAAACTACCCTCCATCTTATTCTCAAGAAGATTAAACCTGGCTATTTAGGAAATGTGAACAAGAAAAAGAAAATCAGAAAACTGGTTAATGTTCTAGAATTGGGGTGGGGGAGGAAGGATGAAATTCAAAATCTTCTCCAGCAATTCTATACCAAAACAATGACCACCTGACATCAAAGACCCTATTTCTCAACAAATAAGATGATATCTGACGTGAAGATCTAGAAATTCCTGGAGGAGGTGGACTCTTAGGTAAACTAGGTTTAAATAGTGTGCTGTGCTTTTCAACTGTGAGTTTCTCTCACAACTTAGTATATTAAAAGCACTAAGAATTCCAAACAGTTCTAGAAATGCCTCTTTGTAATCTTGGTACTCAGAGAGAGAGAGGAGGGATGTCAGTTTCAAGGCTAGCCTGGACAGCATACCAAAACAATATCTCAAAAAAAAAGAAAAAGAAAAAAGAAAACATATCAAGGAATCCTATGACAATCTAGTAATTAAATATGGCCCTAGTCTCTCTTTCCCTCTCTCTCTCCTTCATTTCCTATCCATGTTGTGAATTGTTTTTGTACCATCATGTGCTGCTGGATTATCTGCTTCAAAAGCAAGGAAGCCAACTGATCAGGAATTGTAAACTTCCAAAATGTGAGCCAGAAGAAATGTTCTCTTTGCAAGTTGAATATCTTTAGAATTTTGTTACAGCATTGGAAAACTCACTAGGACAATTTTTACATCAGTCTCTCACAATATATGATGAATAACTTGAGGTTTCTTCTACTATTTTATGGCATCACTCATTACATTTCTCAACAAAGCCTTAATACCTGAAAGAAAAAAATTCAGAAAAGTATTTTCAATCGCTCTTGAAATTTAGAAAGCTGCTTGTTTGTGAAGAATATGATTATCAGCATCTTCCTCAGTTGCATCAGGTGTTTGTTGGTATTTCAGTTTATTAGTTATAATTTCTCATTTAGTAAGACGGATTCCTACAGCACAGTGAGTTAAATAAAATGTTAATTTATTGTCCTGCCATTAATAGTGTGGTTGGTCTGAGTTGGCTAGGTGCCTTTCCTTCCTAAGGACATTCAAGATCAATGTAACATGCATGTCACATATATATTTATATGTGTATATGGAGTTTATCTACACACATATACATACATAAATGCATATGTATTGTACATGTCGTTCAAGTCTATGATATAGGATTTTATATAACCTATAACATTTTCCCATATATTTTAAATCATTTCTTGATTTTTTTCAATGCCTAATAAAATGTAAATACTATGTAAATATATTTTGTTTTATATTGGTCTGTTGTTAGATTGTATTATTCAGGGAAAAATGACAAAAATGTCTATATATGTTTAGCATAGACATAAATACTTCCTTTCCGTGCTTGGTTGAATCCAGAGACATGGAGAGCTGAATATATTTTGGATGTATCTCTCTTTCTGAAATGTGAGTAATTATCAAAGAAAGAGATAGGCCAAATTCTTTGGTGGCAATGACACAGCTGTTGTTTCCATTTCATGTTTGAGTGTCCTTTACCTAGCAAACTGCTAATTTAATTGCCTGAAGAAATTGTCTGTCATCTGTTTCCCAGTCAATGGGAAGTCTGGCACGTGATTCAATAAGAAGAATTTGTTAAGACAAACATCCAGATATTTCTTTATCCAAAAAGTCATCTTATTATGTCTATTGTGGATGAGAACTTCTTCATAAACAAAGAGTGATCACTTCATTTCTGTTTTCTAGTTCTTCATCCCAGATTTAGATTTCTTTAGTTGTCTCTAGCAAATCTTTAACCTTTCAGAATCCACAATAAATAACTGCTGACAATTAATTTTATGTTGTTAGTAATCTACTTGAAATTTGCTTTCTTTTTGCACATTTCCAACTTTCCTTTCCTTCTCATTTCTCTTTTGGTCAATATTTGTCAAAGTCAGTGCCATATTGCTCAACTGAGAAACTTTCTCCTACTGTTCAAACCAATGAAACATAAGATTGTGTATTGTGATTCAGGCTTTTTACAAATGAAAATATTATGCTTATCATCTATTGGGCACTAGATCTGTAAACTTTTGAAACAACTTTGCATTTTCTTTCAGCTTATGGCTATAGTTACTTCAGCTCACCATTTAGTTCTATCATAGTTCCATATTTCTTTTCTATTATTAGCCAGAGCACTAGAATGTTTCTGCTCTTACAGTTCCTGCCACATTGGTATTGGTTATGAATTTATCTGAAGCCATATCTATGCCATAATCTTCAAAGCAGAGATCAGGGATGCCTCATTCCTGGTTTCCCTCAGAATTATTGCTTAGTGTAAAGCATATGCACAGTAAATATTTGATGTGTAAAAATGTGTTAGATCATATGACAATGGCTAACAAGGTCTCTATATATTTAGGCTCTCAGAAGTAGATTGAGTAGTCATAAGGGATTTCTCGATTAGTAAAGCAATAGAATGTTACACCTGTCCTACTTGAACAACAAAATTTTTAGTTCCCTTTAGTAATGTGTTCTTTCTGTCTACTGAAAAATATAAATATGATTCAATTTGTATCTATTGCTGGTAGATGAAAGCACATTTGCATGATGTAAAGTTGTCTTGTTCCTATTCCATTTCTCAGTTTATTATTCTTCTAAGGAAGAACTAAAATAGCACAAGAGCAGTTCCATGTAAAATTGTAAAGTGGCATGAGTGCATAGTGCTCCTGCACTTCCACCTATTACGTTTTATCTGTCTTGGGTGCTAGATTGAACTTCTGAAGGAAATTACAAATATTCTACACGAATATTCAAACCTAGAATTTACTTCCTGTTTCTTGCTTTGTTGGGTTACAAGTTTTTTGTCTCAATAGGAATGGGGTTAGCACTCTATAACTTGTAGACAAAATTTGTCCTACTATTTATTTTTATAAATAAAGCTTTATTGGAAGACAGTTGAAACTTGAAATGTTTACAGTTTAGTCCTTCATGCTACAATTTTGTGCCCTTTTATTTCTAAGCCCCAATCTTGGAGATACTGGAACCTAGGAGCTTGAAACTCTACATGTTGCCTCTAGATTAGATGTAAGAGCATCAATTAATTTCTTACAAATATACAATACTTAGATTCTACCATAGCTCAACCAAAGCAGCATCTGTAGTATAATAGTATCTCTAGATGTACTTTGTGTACATCAAAGTTGATTTGCACATCAAACACTGATCTGTCACATGCATAGGTTGTCATGTACTTTGCCTGTGAAGGAGGCCAACCTTGAACTTTCTGTTTAAATTTTGGACCCCACAATGACCCTAGGAAATTATTGATGCCATTCAGAAGCAGTTGCTATTTCATTAGGTGACACAATACTCCTTTTTATTGCAATGTCAAAAGTGCACCTTCTCTCTCTCTCTCTACCTCATTGTCTCTTATTTCTTTTCTCCAAAGCTACAGCTGGGAACTAACACCTTTGGAAGGTGAGAGGTTAGGTGAAATTTTGAAAAGTTTTTTTTTCCCTCCAAATGACTATAGTGGTTGCAAAACAAAAAGAAATTCTCTCAAAAGAAGGTTATATGTTTTTGCTGCTCATGAGATACCACACTAGAGACAATTCCCAGAATCCTGAAAGAATCAAATTGCACAGCAGAACACTGTGATTTTTTTCTGCACAGGAAGCACGCTGATTGCCACCAAACAATGCTTGCCCACAAATACCAATATGGACTGTGAAATGTTCTGTCAGTTACTTAGGTGGTAAGGCAGTGGATGTCCCTGATAGCACATGATGTCCCCTTTCAGAGCAGGAGATGTGTTTATCTTCCCTAAACAATCCAAAACAAAACCTGAATTCAAGGACATAGAGTGTTCGCTTCTTGTAAATGAGCAGATTCAGTGTGTCAACCTGGGAAATTTAATAAATCTCATCACTCACTCTATCATCATAACCTTTTGACAGAGTAGAGATGACGTCGGAAGTTGGTTTTGTTTGTCTATTTTTGTTGCTGGTGCTTTGTTCAAGACATTTATCTTACTAACCTTGGTCTCAGATTCCTTTATCAAGAAGGAAAGAAATTCTCTCTCTCTCTCTCTCTCTCTCTCTCTCTCTCTCTCTCTCTCTCTCTCTCTCTCTCTCTCTCTCTCTCTCCCATATCAGTTTAGATAAAGACACATTTTATATGTGCTTTCAATTCACCACTACAGCAAAGAATGATGATAATTTTAAAGCTGCGGTTTTGGTGTCACTTTTTGCTGTTTACATTAAACTCATTCCTATAGCAAGCAAATATTAATTTTGGATGCCATAATTTTATTCATTTCACTTTGTAATTTCATCAATGGTGGTTCAAAACAAAATTAACACACAGAGGAAGAAAAGACACTTAGAAGAAAAAAATACGGATACTTAGGTCCTTGAAATGAGGATTCATTGTGTGGATTTATTGAAAGCTCTCAACTAGGCAGGACTGCAACTTCAGGCCCAACAGGGTACCCTGCTATCCCCATGCTTCATGTTTTAGAATTGCAATACAAATGAGACAATTACATAGATTTATGATTCTATTCTGTTGCAAGATGTTATACCTAAATCCTTTGCTGGTGTGTATGTGTGTGTGCACATGCACATGCATATACATATACACACATATATGTGTGCACAAGAGGGCTGATCCTTTGGCTCAGCTTCAGGGCCTGGATGCTATCCATTAGCCTTCCTGCTCAAGGCTAGTGTTCTACCACTTGAGCCACAGCCTCACCTCTGATTTTTTGTTTTGTTTTTTGGTAGTTAATTGGAGCCAAGGGTCTCAACAGCCTTTCCTGTCCTGATTAGCTTAAAATCATAACTCTCAGATCTTAGCTTCCTGAGTAGGGAGGATTAAAGTTGTGATCTATCATACCTAGTTTTGTTTGCTATTGTCAAGCAAGGTCTAGGGTATAGGACACAAATATTTTTCACAGGAAAGGAAAGCTCACCTCCAGCTCCAATAGAGGGCTGCTCTGATCTAAACTATTTAAATGAGGGAAATTTGTTCTTTTCATCTTTATTAACTAATTTAAACCCTGAAGGGTACAAACAAATTCAGCAAGCAACCTCAGTCTACCTTCTTTGGGCCATATGTTGTTTTATCCCTTTTTTTTTTGTTATTGCTTATTGTTGCTCTATAGGATAGGTCTTGCTCCACTGGACTGACAGAGTTAATGTTCTAGACACCACACAATGCTGCACTGTTCTATGTGTGGGCTTAGAGTCTCTTTCCCCTATCTATTATGAAGAGTAGGGATTAAGGTAGGGAATATATAATATACCAAGAACCACAATTAATATTAGGATATACAAGTGGAGTCATTGTTTGTACCCTCAGAAGACTGCCAAATAGAAAGGTCTGGTTTTAACTTTACATACAAATTCAGTTGTGTTTTTAGGTCAGTCTTTTGTGTTGCTATTATTTGACATTAAGATTGTAATTACTGTATAGCCTGCATGAGTAGGTCCTGTGTGAATAAATTTAGACAGAGCCTTTGCTCTTTGCATGTTTATACTTCACAACAGACATAATAGACCTACAGTGATGACTAAATAACCAGATGGGTGATGACAAATGTACTCATTAGCTGCAACAACCCACTGATTTGAGAATTTCAAAATTTGAAAAATATCATCAATCCAATAAGTAAAAACCTACCTCTGCACACCCAGAATAGAAATTGTTGAGTACACCAACTATGTCCATGAACTTTACTTGTAAGAAAACAATTCAGTCCTCTCTCTGAGCCATTTTACTCCTTATCTCCTGAAAAAAAAAATCTTTAACATGGTTAGATATTTGCTTGTAGCTTGTAGAAAACTGCAAAAAATAAAAAGTAAAATCCTATATGTCTATGAGCCTTGCTTGATGGAACTAGATTGAATAAAACGAAACAAAGCAAAACAAAACAAAAATAAATTTAGCTGGGCACAGGTGGTTCATGCCTGTAATCCTAGCTATCCAGGAGGCTAAGATCTGAGGATAATGGGTCAAAGCCACCCTGGGCACGAATGTCTACAAGACTGTAATCTCCAATAAACCACCAGGGAACCAAAAGTGGTGCTGTAGCTCAAGTAGTAGAGTGCTAACCTTCAACTGAAGAGCTCAGGGAAAGTGCCCATGCCCAGAGTCCAAACTTCATGACTGGCCCAAAACAAAGCAAAACAAACGTTAAATCTTATATTACTGTAGTTTCACAAAGGCAACCTAAGATGGAAAACCTTTTACTGAAGTTTCATTCCGCTCAGTAAATATGTGTTGGAGGCCAGCTCAGGTTGTCTCGTGTTGTCAGGAGCAGGGATTGTCATTCAATTCACAATTCTTTTTCTCATTAGCAAAAAAGGAGGAAGCCACTCAACTCAGGGTTAGAATGGTGAACTATTTAAGAAGATTTGGGGTGTTACAGATTTGCCTTGGAAGGGCCTTTTATTATTGAAATGTGTGGCTAAAGTGATTCTGAGAGTGAATTTATAGCAATTGGAGATTTTCCTTTTCCCACAAGCAAAACTTTTCTTAGGGGTGGGGATATAGCCCACTCATTAAAATTAGAATGTGAAAATTGGAATAGTTTTAAATTCATTGCAATCTGAGCAATCTTATTAGCCAGATACTCTTTGAGGTGACATCATTGATTTTCCTCCTCCTCCTCCTCCTCCTCCTCCTCCCTCTTCTTCTTCTTCTTCTTCTTCTTCTTCTTCTTCTTCTTCTTCTTCTTCTTCTTCTTCTTTCTTTTCCTTCTCCTTCTCCTTCTCCTTCTCCTTCTTCCTCTTCCTCTTCCTCGGCCTCGGCCTCGGCCGCTGCCGCTGCCGCTGCCGCTGCCGCTTCTTCTTCTTCTTCTTCTTCTTCTTCTTCTTCTTCTTCTTCTTCTTCTTCTTCTTCTTCTTCTTCTTCTTCTTCTTCTTCTTCTTCTTCTTCTTCTTCTTCTTCTTCTTCTTCTTCTTCTTCTTCCTCTTCAGCTCAAGGCTAGCTCTCTACCACTTGAGCCACAGCACCACTTCCAGTTTTTTGGTGGCTAATTGGAGATATGAGTCTTGTGAACTTTCAGGCCCAGGCTGGCTTTGAACCACCATCCTCAGATCTCAGCCTCTTGAGTAGCTAGGATTACAGGCCTGAGCCACCAATGCCCCGCTCATTTAATTTCTAGGAAAGGCATTTTTATCCTTCAGTATCCTGAAACTTGAAAAATGCATTACAATATTCTTTTGACTACTTTCTTAGTATCATTCTTAAATGAGTTTCTTTTAGTTATATTGCAAATGAATAGCTTGTATTCCTAATATTTAATGCAATATAATGAATTTAAATATCTACATCCATGGAAGAGAGTTGACTCATACTTGATTTATCTTCATTAGTCCTGGAAAGATTCTGTTTCTATCTGTGAATAGGTTCTTAGCCATATATAAGATAAGTGAGTTTTTTTGAAAATTAAAAATTCAGTCATTGGTTACTATGTATCCATTACAACTTTACCTGCACACAAAAGTGTATGTGGAAGTGTATGTGCTTTCTGACCATTAAAATATTTTACATCTTTGGGAGAAATTCTTGAGAGAGGGAGGTCTTCTAGTATTTTAGTGTACTTAATAATATTCAATTGTGAAACTGTAGAACTGTGAATTAGAGAATATAGTTTCAATGAATTAGTTATAATCTTTCTCTGTGGTGAGGAATGCAGATTATGAAGTACCCAAAGGACTTCATTAGGAGACAGTTTCACTTCTACGCAGACTATCAATCTACCTATTTTGCTCTTGAGCTAGATTCAAACTTATAGGTAAAATATTCCCTTGGGTTCAGGCAGATGACTTGAGAAAGTTTCATTAATACCTATTTGGAGTAACCGTTTATGATTCATGAGATAAGTAGGATTATTTTTCTGTATCTTACCCGACCATCTGTAAATTGGCCTGACAGAGGGCTCCCGAACAATAAATATATAGGAAAAAAATAGAGTTAGAATTCTGTTTCCTGAAGTTGAAATCCCTGTTGTTTATTTTAAACCCAATCAAGTGCCCTTTATTTTAAACTTTTGATCAAATATTTATTTTTTATTGAGGTCAGGTTAATTTCAGCATATAAACTTTAACATATGGCAAAAATAAATATTTCTCAGTTACTTCATGCAGTTCCTAATGTTCTAATATATTGAGTATTTTAAGCACAAAACATGTATCTCGTGGAAACTTGGATAACGAAGTGCTGTTACATAACTATGTATATGTATATGTATATGTATACGTATATGTATATGTATATGTATGTAGTACGACATCCAATTTCTGTGTGTGTGTGTGTGTGTGTGTGTGTGTTATGAAATTTAATCTCAGTCCTTGCATTTGCTAAGCAAGGGCTTTACTACATATGACATACCTTCAACTCCTTTTGCCTCTAGTTCTTTTTTTCAAGCACCTTTCTTGCCTGAACTAGTTGGGACTTTTGCATTGGTAGGATGACAGGTGCACACTGCTGTATCCAGCTTTTTCATTGAGATGGAATGTTTTTTCCCAGGCTGCCCTCACACTGGGATCCTCCCACTCAATTTGTACCTTTCAAGTTGATAGGATTATAGATAAACCCCACTGTACACAGATAGTTTCCTTCTTTTAAAGATCCTTCCAGGAATTTGTGTGTGCATACAGAAATTTTCCTTCATGTGTGCTACCATAAAACATATACTCTTTGACCTTGGCTCTTCACTAGAAGAATGAACCATCTGTTTTCTCTTTCTTGAATATAATGCATTCACTTGTAAATAATGTGACATTGTTAGTTTTCATTACTGTGCATTAAAATCAAGATTTTGTGCATGCTAAGTAAGTGCAGTATTGCAAGCTATGCTATCAGCCTATAATGAAATTTATAGAAGTTTGCTGGGTCCCCTCGGTTTTTTTGAGAATCTTGAAGACTTTTATTCCTCTAATTATAGAATTCAAATCAAGATCAGCAGGTTTGATGGATAATTGATAGAGAAAATAAGAATATACTATAATGAGAAAGTAAAACATTCTAGGAATTCTTAATATTCAAAAGTTATGACAGAATGCCTTCATAGATTATGTTACTTCAAATTTCATAATCTTTGTATCATAAATGGATAGGTGAAAAATATATCCAGAATATGCAAAGTACACAGTGATAAAGGAAGTGGGAAAAGTGAAATGGCCTTGAAAAGAAGAAACAGAGAAGATGAAGGAGAATGATGGGAAGGTTGACTGAACAGCAAGCATTGGACATGTAGATGGATATGTCAAATGTTAATCCCCTTATAACTTCATTAAAAATAAAATTAGCAGACATTTGTCTACCTGCCCCCCCCCAATTTTTATATACCTATGCCTAAAATGGTAACAGCTTCCATATATATTTTTAATTTCCACAAAAATTAAAGATGAAAGATAGCTTGATAGAAGTGAAGAGTTGTGAATAGCTAGTAAAATGTGAAACATGTTAAACTGCAAATTAGAACAAACGTGTTTTGGGCTACTAGAGAGGGAAACAGCAAACTTATAGTAGCCAAGAGAATGGAAATGCATGTGTTTATACATCTTAAAAAAAAAACTGTGCTCTACATACAACCTGGGCCAGCAAATGACAGTGGTAGATATCTTTTCTACATACTGACAGGTGGGCCTTCAGCTATCTGATATGTTTTTTCAATCTCATATAAGAAATTTGTTTTACTTATAAAGTTTAAAAATAATTCTAACCTACCATTGCTCAATAAGAGCAATAAGTAAATCTTGCCTAAGATCATTTGTTTTGGAAAACACAGTTTAAGAACTAATTATGAGACTAAAAATACTCGACATGTAATGATATTCTTCATTACCTCTACATATAAGACTCACCCTTGAACTGCACATATTTTAAGATGACACCTAACTCCTAATTAGAGTGAGAGAGCTAGGTTATAACAAGGTGATTTTGCTGACAAAGTGTACTTATGCCCATCACATAAAATTCTGCACTGCAGCAAGTATTGTCACATACTGGGATGGACTTTTTCTGTGGAAATCCTACGGAACTTTTGCTGCTCTTGAACATGAAAAGAAAATGGTGGCAGAACACTGGCTCCCTAGCATCATTAATTGTGAAACTTAGAGTTGTTTGACAAAGCTGTTATATAGGGGCATCGTTAATCTTTTTCCTGAAAGTTCATGAGAAAGAGATTGATGCCCTAATATCGCTAAATATTTCCCCTTCCAGACTGGCCTTTTTGGTCTACCATTTGTTTTTCTGTGAAAACTGTCTGTATAAGCAAACAAACGCTATGTTAATACTAGTGTGATGTGTCTCCAGTAGCACAGAGATGCTAAAGGACTGAGAGGCATCAAGAACAATGAAGACAAGGACAATGGGCCCTGTCTATTCTGGTGGGTTCACATTGCATATTCAGGATATCTTCTTATATAACCAGTGAAGAATTCTGGGCACATCGCACCTAACAAGATGAAACAAGGTGTAATGAGTGATTAGAAAAAATGCACTAACAGCATGTGCTTCATGATATCTCAAAACTAGTTCAAAGGTCAGGTTCCAGTGCTAGGACGATGGATATCATCTCACACCAAGGACAGCTTTGTCAAACATAAGAGATTCTTGCTTATGAAGTACTTGGAGGCCAGCAATTGTGTGAATGAGATAATGATAGAACTTAGTTGTAGTGGGAAGATGTATTTTATTAGGGTATGTGCACAAACAAAATATAGTTTGGGGAATTTCTTTATTTCAAAACTATTAATAAAGTGGTTTTAGTTAAATAAGAAGGACAACCCTGATTCCTGCTATCCAACAATGTCTGTTTTTTGTTTTTTTTTTTGTTTTTTTTTGTTTTTTTATCAAAACTGTGAATGTGAATCAGGTGGCTTTAGAAATTCCAAAGGGGTCTGGGTAGATGAACAGCATCATTATGGAACACAGAATGACCCCAAATATTTGCAATTTGAACAATAAAAACGCGTAGAGAAACTTTGGGACGCCACAGAGCTTAGAGATACATAAAATCATCATGTCTGCCATGAGCATGCTCATTTTCTTGCATGGTTATGCTAGGCGTGGTCAAGTAAGCAGAAACTTTGATTAAAAAAAATAGAGAAAAGCAACTTGTGCTTGCTTTATCCAGTGGTTTTTAACCTTCTGGGCTGAAGGGCCTCATTGAGAATCTGCACGGGCTATGGAATGTGTCCCAGAGGGCACATTTACATATTCAAATGATGTTTTGAATATTAATAACCTATACTCTAATGTTCTTATTCTGATTAGAAAAACTAAAGGAGCATAACTAATAACTAACAAAAGACATCATTAATTGAGTTTTTACTAGTTTTCCAGTTTTCTCTGAGATCAACTGATTTCAAAACTTCAAGGGCTCAAAAGTACATAATTTTATAGTTTCTTCATTGTTCTGATGAAAGTAATTGGATCTTTCTTGACTAATCTGAGAAGCAATGACTCTAATGTCAGTTTAACTTGAATTAATCCTGCCAAATGAACAGGAACAAATCATTTAGACATTCCAAGACTTAGTTTACATCATCTGTAAGGTGGGAGGGCTAACAGGCTTATTAAGAGAGTGACAAAGAGAAAAGGAGGTAACACATGACATGTAACTACAACACACATGCCCCAAGCATGAATTATGCACTATAAATATTTATCCTTCATTATAGGAACTCATAGAAACTGAATTGTTAGTGGCAAAAATATTGTCCTAACCATGAAATAATTATTTCAACTAAGAAGTTTGTCTGTCAACGTATATGTACTTTCATATGAAAGCTTTGCAAAGTAAAGAACATTTCAATAGTACTATATAAAAATAAATAAAATATTAAAAATATATATAAAAGATTTTTGAACAATTGAAAAAATGGACCTATGTTTTATATAAATAACCTGATAAGTGGGCACCAGTGGCTCATGCCTGTAATCCTAGCTACACAGGAGGCTGAGATCTGAGGATTATAGTTCAAAGCCAGGACTGGTATGGAAGTCCATGAGACTCTTTTCTCCAAATACCCAACAGAAAACCAGAAGTGATGCTATGGCTCAAGTGGTAGAGCTCTAGCCTTGAGCTGAAGAGCTCAACGACAGTACTCAACCCCAGAGTTCAAGCCCCAGAACTGACCCCCCCCCCAAAAAAAAAACCTGACTTCATGCAATATGTTTCAGTGATTTACTTTGGATAGCAGAATCACACCATTACATTTTCCTTTGCTTTTCTGTAATCTGGAAAATATTATTTAATAAATACCTTATTTCAAAATTATAAAAAGAAATTCTTGTCTGTAATATTTACCTTACATATAAAAAAAACCCCAGAAATTTGACCTCCAAATAAAGAGTAAATAGCAATAGCATGAGATGGAACTGGGTTTTATGTGAGTCACAGGATGCACAAATATATCTCCAAGGCAAAGTGCACTGACTCTTAGATCTTCAAGTCTCCTCTTGCATTTAACCCTAATTTTGCAAGAATTTGGAAATGCTCTCATTTCCTATTGCTTTTAGGTTTTTCTGTCAATACACTAAATTCCTCATTGTGTGGAAAGAGATTCTTTGAAAAGTCCAAAGTGCTCCTGAAGTGGAAAATGAATTTAAAAAATTCTGGCATTCAGGAATAAACAGAAAGGAGTAGAATAGAAAGGAATATCGATATGGTGTTGTCAACACTAGAAAAAAAGTAAAATTTTTAAGATTTTTGAAAATTTATTTTGATTGGCGGTTTGGTTGACAAAAGGCATATCAGTGCTGCAAATGTCAGCTTTTTTAAACAACAGTGGGAAATTAAAGTTAGGAAAAAGATTCAATAGTAGATATATGGTATGAAATAAAAACTCGGAGAACTGTGGATGCAGTCCATAGCAGGGGAGCAGTGGTAATGGAGCCAATTTCTGACATTTCTAGTGTCAGCACATCTTTGTAGCCACCAAGGACCTGTTGGGTGAGTCAGTAACTAGCATTAAAGTCAAAAGTGAAGAGGCCAGAAATGGAATCAGGACTTGCAATGGCCCATGAGTTTACTATTTTCTTCAGGAACAATAGGCAAAATAAATACGTGCTCTGTGTGTAAGAATATTTTATCCAAACTGAAGAGCAAGGAACAATGATTGTTATGTGGTACTTTCCTAAAGTACAGTGCCAAATTATGTTTTCTTCTATCCAATGTTTCATATAAACAAAGTGTTTTGTGGATTTCCTTTCTCCTTTCCAAAGCACTTGATCATATAACAAAATGCAAACAACCAACCACATACTTTGCTTCAGTTAATTGTGATAATAATAGTTTTATTAATTGTCATGTTAACGACATTGTGACGAGCCCTTTATTTATATTCACACATTAATTTTTTTGTTTTTTCTTTTTTTAATTTAATTTTTTTATTGTAATTAATAGAAGGGTTACATTATATTCGCCAGATAGAAGGTGCATTACTTCACAAACATTGATACCCCGTCTCATGCTTTTGTCCCCATTTCCCTCCCTTATCCCCTCCCCTCATCTTGTTTCCCCCCTTCCCTATCCTACTTCAAATAAACAAATAAACATATACCAGATAACAAGGTAAGATACTGTAACAATATGAGAATAACTAAGGGACAACAAAAAAGATGAGAAATAAATAGTACATTAAGAACAACAATCACTCATTATATAGCTTTTGATTCTATATCCTGGAGGTCCTTTCACTTAGCCTCATCCTATGTTGCCTTATGTATCTAGGTTTTGCCCTATTGTAATCCTCTACTAGGAGAGCCCAAGGTTTCTACTAATTTTGACAAATGAGGAAATCCATTGAGCCTATGTTTCTTTGAGTCTGGCTTACTTCCCTGAATACACTCATTAAATCTTAACCTCTATGCTGTGTCCTGCTATTTCTATAATTCCCTTTCTCTTCCATGGATCAGAAAAACTTCATATACAAGATAAAGGGTACAAACAACTAAAATAGAAAAAAATAGAAATAGCTGCATACAGGACATAATAAGACTCTCTTATTTCCAGTTCATTTTGATACACTTCATTTTATGTGGTCCTATGCACTTAGCAACTGGACTATTATGACTCTCTGTTAAGAATATTATAGATATATAGACATAGTTATTACAAATGAGGGAAACAATGCAACATACTTTTCTTTGAGCCTGGCTTGCTTTGCTGAATATATTTTTTCCAGGTCTTTCCATTTCCTTATGAATGAGGCAATGTCGTGGCAATGATGGCAGCATAAAACTCCATTGTGTATGTATAACACATCTTCTTGATCTATTGTGGGGCATCTGGGTTGAGTCCATATCTTTGCCTAAGAGTGGAATTACTCAGCTATAGAGAAAGTCTATGTATAGTCTTTTGAGGAACCTCCGTACTGCTTCCCAGAATGGTTGGATCCTTCTCCCACCAACATTGTAGTAGCATTCCCTTCTGGCCACATACCCAGCAGCATCTGGGTATGTTGAATGGTTATTCAAATTGTGGTAAGGTGGAATCTCAATGTTATTTTGATTTGCATTTTTTTTGTTGGTGGTGGTGGTCATGGGGCTTGAACTCTGGGTCTTCACACTGTCCCTGATCTCTTCAGCTCATGGCTAGCACTTGAGACAACGCACTACTTCCTGATTCGCATTTCTTTTATGGCCAGAAATGTTGAGAATTTCTTCATGTGTCTATTGGCCATTCTTATTTCCTCTTCAGAAAAGTCTCTAAATCTTTATCCCATTTGTTAATGGGGCTGTTGTTTCTTTGATATGTTTGTGTGGGATTTAATTATTTGAGCTGTAAGTATATTTTAGGTATGAGGCCCTAGTCTGTTTTATGGTTAGTGAAGCTATTCTCCCTATCTGTGGGCTTTCCATTTATCTTGATAGCTCTGTCCTTTGCCAAGTAGAAGCTCTGCAGTTTAATGCAATCCCATTTATCCACCCTTTCTTGGATTTGTTGTGTTTCTGGATCTTTATTAAGAAAGTTTTGACCTGTGACAAGGAGCCCTAGTGTTTCTCCTAATCCTTCCTATAATATTTTTAGGGTATCTGCTTTTACAATGTCTTCTAAAAAAGGTTCTGAGTAATGAATTACTTTTGGATGTAGAGTAGAATTTTCCTTGTGTATGTATGATAAAGAAAATAATGGTGATTTCCTTTCTTTATTAGAAAGCCGAGATATCAATCTACAAGCCAACTTTAGTACCTTTATGGGAAATCTGACCTGCATTTTCCTAATGTCACTTTTTCTTAACCACAGAACACCTACTCATTCTTCTATAGTCCTTTGTTTTCATAGAGATTAACATAATGTATTATACTTATCTTTGTAAGACATCTCAAATTCCTTGTGAAACAAAAGAGAATATGAATTAAAATTTTAGTTTATTTTTCTTTTCTGACTCGTATTACACCATACTTGGAAATAGGCATAGCCTTGGAATCCTGTAAAAATTTGTTATTTTATATCTTTATTTTCAGAGATATAAGTGAGTGATTCTCAGTTGTGGCAGTATAACAAAACAAAAATTTGCAATGGTGAAATGTTTAGTTACCCTTATTAGAGAGCAATATCTTGCTTTATTTCCTCCTCATAAATACTTATTTTAAGAAAAAATGTATTTCTTCAACCATCTTGACTGCTTCTTCTGCCTACTAGGACAATTACCCAATGGTTTGTCCATGCCGAGATGGATCCTCAAAGTCTGAGATCTATGTATCTCACTACCAACACCTCAGCTCTCCTGTGTGTCCCACAGCTATCTCAATCTTAAGGTAGAACTAACAAAGATCCAACTTAATTTCTCAGCATTTTCTGTGCAACTGGCATCTTTGTCCATCCACAGCAGACATCAGAATGCTGGTAAATATCTTATTCACTCCACTCCCTTCCCATCGGCACTTCCATCAATACAATTCTTATTCCCATCTCCCTCGCCAAAATGGATCCTTGCCAGCATCCTTTTTACTCAAATGGCTGCATAATCATTCTTGCCAGTGTCCCAGATTTCACTCCTGTCTAGACACAGCCCATTCTCCACACTGCAAGCTACACTGACACTAGCATTTCTGTCTAATTATAGCATTGCCTTGCTTGAAATTCTTCAATGACTTCTCATTTAACAACAGAACCCTAGTCCTTGAAGTAGGAAAACATGTACCTAGTTGATCTGAATACTGCCTTGGAATTTTTGCCACACTTTCCATGCCTTATCTCATCTCATGGAGTTTAGTCACATTCTTATATTTTCCCCATGTAAGGTTTCTTATAATTCAGTAATTTGTGTAACAGTATAATATTTTTCTTTTTGGCTTGATTTAAAATCCATAAACAGTGGATGGGCCCCTTCTACAAAATTACTAGGCACTGGGATTATCATTCATGATAATTTCACATAGTGAAATACATAGTAGCTGTTGAATGAATTATTTAGTGATAAGCCACCTAAACAGGTTAAAAATCCCACTCTAAACTGTTATATAATTTTTACCTTGTAGGAAATATTCAAAATTAATTTTGCTAACTAATCCTTTATTTTAAGAAAACTTTAGGCTTTAAAATTTTGTTAGAAGTCAGGAAAGTAAAGACTGGGCATTTAAATTTCTTGAATTCTACAGTTCACAAATCTTTAAATAGCTTAAGTGATATTAGTTCTATTATAATCCTCACAATTTTCCAGTGAGAATTCATGGGACAAGTAAGAAAAACCAAGAGTAACATGACCATGGCAATATAGTTACTCCATCAGATAGTTACTCAATGGCTTCACAAAAATAGATTTATCTTCTTGTACCTCATAAAGCTAGGGTGACATCATCTATGTGGATTTAACAAATATTCCTGGAAAATTATGCCAATTTATTCAAATTTTGTTACCAAGAAAGGATGCTGAGATTTAGATCTATTTGCTCCACAGCAGGGAACCTTCTTTCCCACACAGGGCTGTTTCTCTATTTGTGGAATGAGTAAAGAAAGAAGAGAATTTGCAGAATTGGTTTATATATTCTTAAGATGAATTAATGTCCCTGAAAACTTACAATTCAGGTAAGATGTTGGGGCTTGGTGCAATTGTTTTAATCAAAATGAGGTAGGAAATAGCGTTTAATCCGTTTCAATGCCATGAACTACTTGATATTTGAATCACTGAGATTGATGAAAATCCTATAAGTGATGTTCCCTCTCTGCAACAACTATTTCCTTCCGCCGCTGGACCCCTGTGTCCCCACTCTCCGGGGTCGTGTGCTAATGTTATTTAGCCAAACCATTTATTCAACACATATAGCACTGTCATGTACCAAGGTAAAGATGTAAAGATGAAAAGAGGTAAAGATGAACATATATTTGAAAAAGCAGGATTAGGGCAATATGGATGAGAGTCCTAAGTATCATTTACTAATTCATTCAGCAGATTTAGTCCTGGTGTTTGAACGCAGAGACTGAGCATTGTTCTTAGGCTTTCTCAAGGCTAGCACTCTACTACTTGAGCCACAGCACCACTTTTGGCATTTTCTGTGTACATGGTATAGAGAAATTGAACCCAGGACTTTGTGTGTGCTAGGCTAGCACTCTACAACTAGGCCACACTTTCAGCCCTTCAGCCAGGAGTGCCTATTATATGTTGTATTATTGAGTGCTTATTATATGCTGTATTTTGTTGCTATAATAAAATACCTGACGGGAAGTAAGTCATAAAGAAAAGAGGTTTATTTAGTTCACTGTTTGGAGGATACAGTCAAGATCAGACAGTTCTATTGATTCAGATTAATAATGATTAGTCCATCAATTCAGCCTGATCAGGCCTTAGTGGTGATGATAAAAAACTTGTCTGAGTGCATTAGAGATAGTGATCAATGGTAAACAGGCACATTAGACTAGCTCCCATTCTCTCTCTCTCTCTCTCTCTCTCTCTCTCTCTCTCTCTCTCTCTCTCTCTCTCTCTCTCTCTCTCTCTCTCTCTCTCATACAAAGAAATTCTCATGTCTCACCATGAACTAGCTCAGGGTTCCATGAGAACTGTTAATCTCCTCTGGAAGAGCAGTGTCTGAAATGATATATGATATATTACTTACTGTGTCCATTCCCTTAAGTGTCCCACCTACTCATAAAACTCGCCACATGGAGAACCAAGCTTCTAACATGTAAAATCTTGGGGCTGGGGGTGGGGTGGGGGGGGAGTTTACCTCTGAACTATAGCTTGTGCATATGCCAAGAACAGAACATTGAAGAAGATAAGAGTTCCTGACCTGAAATGCTATGGTCTAAAGTCCCAGAGAGGTGGAGAAAAGTAGCTGTAACATGCTGATAAATGACGTAAAATCAGGGTTGTAGTAGCAGTCTGGAAGTACCTCCAGCAATCGGGAAGTAGTACCTAACTTAAAAAGTTGAAATGCTACAATGAAGGTTAAAGTGATCCCTCATGCCAGAAAATGAAAAATGAATAGAATTTAGCTAAAAGAAAGGGAATGTGGCAGGAAGACTCTTGTGTTTAGAAAAATAAGGTCAACATATTAAAACATAAAAATATATGAGATAGCTTGAAGGGAAGGGCAGATAGATGAATGAGGTTGGATGGATAAGTTGTAGTTGGAGGTTTAAGGGCCACTATGCTAAAGAAGCATGTCTGGAATATAACCTGAAGGTAATGTTAAGTTTTGGAAGGTTTTTAAATTGGTGTATCATGGCGTCAAGGTCATAAACATCATGATAATTCAACTCACTAAAAGTTAGCAATGCTGGTTAGATGGCAGACACTCCTTGGTACTTCCTTGTTTGTGGCATTTAATAATAACAGCAATGAGTGGATATAGTGGAGTTTGGAAAAGTTAAATAATAAATAATACCAGTACATAAGTCATGCCAGATTACTTTAAGAGATGTGATCATGTTTGTGCTATGAAAAATATCCATCTGGCTGATGGAGTGTAGGATGGGCTACTGGAAAGAGCTGAAGAAAAGGAGACCAGATAGAAAATGTTTATGATCCTTCAGGTCATGATCAGCTGGGTGTGGTGGCTCACGCCTGTAATCTTAGCTCATCAGGAGGCTGAGATCTGAGGATCAAGGTTCAAAGCCAGCCCAGGCATAAAAAGACCAGAGTCTCTTATCTCTAATTAACCTCTAGAAAATGGGAAGTGGGGCTTGGCTCAAAGGTAGAGCAGTAGCCTTGAGCTGAAGAGCTCAGGGACAGCACCCAAGCTGAGTTCAAGCCCCATGACCCACAAAATGAAAGAATGAAAGAAAGAAAAAAGAAAGAAAGAAAGAAGGAAAGGGGTCATGATCTCAATGAGTATGGCTAACAGAAATGAAAAACAAAGTTTTTAAAAGTAAGTTAGAATTTGTAAAAACTACTGGTTGATTATCTGAAAGATGAGGAAGCAGGGAAAAAATCAGGAAAAATAATGTACTTAGTTTGAGCATTGACAAATTACTGAGCTAAAAGGGGGAAGATCAGGTTTGAGAGGAATGTTCTTTTTTATTATTATTATTTTTAAAAATATCTGCAAATAGTAGTACTAGAAGGGTTTCAATTTAACATGTCTGTTGATGTGTACAACTCATCTTGATCAGATGTTCTGTTCTGTTTTAGGTAGGGTGCTTTGGGCTACACTTAGGTTATTTGTGTAGAGCTCACATTTGGATACACAGTTTTGGAGTACAGAAGGTTAGAGACAGGGATTTGGAACATTTTAACCAAGAATAAAAATAAAAGTTGCAATTATGAGAAGATGAGGGCATCTAGGTGCTCTTGATGGCTCCAAGATTTGGGGGGGATCTAGGAGGTGGAATTTACTTCTATAAGTCATACTTCTTAGTCTCATACTAGTGTACCCAGAAGCTTTTCAGAGCTTTATGACATGTAAGGATGTCCTTCCTTTGAAAATTAATGAGATATGTCCTTGCATACTCCTTTGTTCAAAGTATTTCTCAATTTTATTTCCAATGTGGTAAATATTAATAAAGCTTTACAGGGTCCTCAAAAAAAACTTAGTGTGACGAGGTCATGATATCAAAGAAGATTGAGGGCCAGTGTGCTCTTGATTCAATCTTGATTCCATAGGCAAAGTAGTCTCAAGACTGCTAATGGAAAGTTGTTTTGATGATGACCTTGAGGGTACATTAGTATTGAGATAATACAAAGTTATGAGGGTGATTTGTTGGTCATTATGAGAGCTCAGGTATGAAATTACTGGGGCTTTTAACTGGAAACAACAACTGTAATGACAATGGAAAAACACAAAAGAAATACAAATGTGAGTTTGGTTTTGACTGTGTTACTGTTGAAGAATTGAAATGAGTTACAGATGCCTGGCCTTGGAGATATGGGATTGGAAGGAAGGTCTCATTGTTGCTAAATTTCAAGCACAGGAAAGAAATGATTTGTGGAATGAAATAAAGATTCATTAGATAAACATTATCTAATTGAAATGTAATGACAGCTGCAAATGTAATCTAATTTTTATTAGCTGTAGTAAGAAGAAAACACTGGAATTCATTTTGAATATGTTTTATCTCAACACATAATTAATGTAAAATTATTAGTTCAATACTTGAAACTTACTCTTTTGCTGTTAGGTCTTTGAAATCTGGTAGGCATTTTGTACATATGGTACATATCAAATCAGAATAGTCCCATTTCAAGTGCTCAGTGGCCACCAGTGGCTTTGGTTACCACCAGCTCACAGCAACTTTGAACTACTTTTTACTTGAATAAAATCATCAGAGCCCTGATGGTATTTTTATGTGTATTTTTGGAGCTATTTTTCCCAGGAAGTGATGGATTTGAACTGAGTCATCTGCCTCTCCTACTTACTTGTGACCTTGCTTGTATATGATGTAATTATGGGGCCATATGAAGCAATGGTCTAAGTGGCAGTAGCTTGTATACCGGAATTGAGTCTCTGACCAGCCTTTTATAGGGTCTGTACTAAATGTTCCCAATCAATGTAGCTCTGACTGTGGTCACAGGAAGGGACAACACCTTGGATTTTGTGGAAAGACCATATTCAAAGTACTAAAGGTTGTGAAACTCAGTAGGGCATTACCCATCTTAGAAGGTGGAAGAGAAAAACTAAGGGCAGGAAACAGACTTGAACTAGGAAAACATTTTTTTTGCCAGTCTTGAGACTTGAACTCAAGGCTTGAGTACTGTCCTTGGGCTTTCTTTTTATTTATTTTATTTTTTCCCAGTCGTGGGCTTGAACTCGGGGCCTGAGTACTATCTTTGGGCTTTCTCAAGGCTAGAGTTCTACCACTTGAGCCACAGCACCACTTCTGGCTTTTTTCTATGTATATGGTTCTGAGGAATTGAACCTGGGTTTTTGTGCATGCTAGGCAAGCACTCTATCACTAGGCCAAACTCCCAGCCCCTGTCCTTGGGCTTTCTTAAGACTAGGGCTCTACCTCTTGAGCCACATCACCACTTCAGAATTTTTCTGTGTATGTGGTACTGAGGAATCAAACCCAGGGCTTTGTGCATGCTAGGCAAGCACTCTACCATTAGGCCAAACTCTTTGCCCTAGGAAAACATTTATTTATTTATTTATTTATTATTTTATTTTATTTTATTTTTGGGGTAATGTATAGATATTCATCAGGCAGTGGGTGTGTTACTTCTTGAACACTGATACCCCTTCCCATGTTTTGTCCCCCTTCCTTCCCCTTACCCCTCCCAGTCATCCTTATTTCCCCCTTTCCTTCCCTTCAAATAAACAAATAGACATAATACAATACAGCAGGTGACAAAGTTACATGCAGTAACTAAATGAGATTAACCCTAAGGGGAAAAAAGAGAAAAGAAAACTTCACAGACTTAGAAAAAAATCATATTAAGTGAAGTAAGCTAAACTCAAAGGAACATAGGCTCAATGTTTTCCCTCATTTGTCATAATCAGTAGAAACCTGGGCTCTCCCAGCAGAGATTTACAATAGAGTAAAACCTTGATACAGAAGGCCATATAGTAGGACACTAAATGAAAGGATCTCTAGGATATAGAAACAAAAGCCATATAATGAGTGATTGTTGTCCTTAATGTACTATGTTATCTCTCATCTCTTTTGCTGTCCCTTGGTTATCTCATATTGTTATAGTATTTCACCTTGTTATCTGATATATTGTACATATGCATATTTGGTTTTTTGAAATAGGATAGGGAAGGGGGAAAAACAAGATGAGGGGTGGGGGTGGGGGAAGGGAAATGGGAACCAAGACATGAGAAAGGGTATCAATGTATGTGAAGTAATGCACCTTTTATCTGGTGAATACAATGTAACCCTTCTAATAATTACAATAAAAATATACAAAAAAAGAAATAACTTTACATAGTACATTGACAAAAACAATCACAAAGATAAACCTCCTGTTTAAGAAAACATTTTTAAGCAGAAGATTTTATTAGCAATTTGCAAATGTGAATAATTAAGTAGGAAAAATAAGAGTTTTACTATGGTGGCACTTAAAAAAATTTGATACCCCCTCGTTATTCATGTCCCCCCGAATGGGTTGGTTACTATGAAACTTGAGCCATGAGATAGGCTCAGTGAGAATGCTGGTTGAAATCTGTGTCAGTTAATCAGAAAAGAAGTGCAACTCAGTTTCTCATTGGCAGGATTGGTGGAATTAAACATGAGGTGAATGGGAATGATAGTGCCATGAATTTCTACCAGGTGATGAAAGGTTAGAGAAAGAAAACTCCAGAAAATGAGGAAAGATGAGACCTTGTTAGAGCATGGCAAACTAGTGTAGGGGCTTCCTCACCCTATGTTCACTCATGTTCCAAGACAAGTTGAGAAATTAATATGCAAAACAATGGAGTTTCTGGAAAGGATAATAATATAAGAAACTTGTAAGAAAAACTATCCAAACAATTGGGTGTTGGTGGTTCATGCCTGAAATCCTAGCTACTCAGGAGGCTGAGCTTTGAGGATCACAGCTGATAGCAAAATTGGGTAAGAGAGTTCAAAGGACCATTATCGTTAATTAATGGCCAGAAATGTGGAAGTAGAACTGTGGTTCAAATGGATGAGCATGAGCCTTGAGCTTAAAGTTCAGGGACAGTACTCAGGCCTTGAGTCCAAGCTCTAATTCACATACAAAGAATGTTTAAACAACTAAACTCAATAAGTAGTCCTTTTTGAAGTTTAGATACACACACACGCACACACACATGTCTGTTTATTAATTAGTGATTTCTGCAAATGTTTTATATCCTTACAGTTTAAAGTTCATATATTTTCCTCTCTTGCAAAGTTACTCACACAGTCTGTTTTGCTGAGAGGTTATGAACCCTTCACTTATATCCTTGTTTTCTTCTGGGTATGAGAATACAGAAATCATGGTATTCTGTTGCTATGGCAATAGATACATACAAGTAGATGGTTAAGAGAAGGGGGATGTTAAATCTTGAGAAACATATTTGCATGTAAATTTCTTCCTAGTGAAATGGAAAAATCTTGCAGATTTTTTGATTGTTTACGAAAATATGAAAGACATGTTATATTACATCTTGAATGATATGTTTCTGTTGCTTATATTAAATACTAGGGGGAGCTCAGTACTTTACGAGGAGTATTTTCTTAAGGAAAGTTTAGTTTTAAAGGGTGTTGGAGTACGAGTGGATTACTATTGTAAAGGCATGCATATGTGTGTAAAAATATATTTAAGGGTCTTTCTTGTTTATCATGAAGATAACATTAGGATGGAACTATACCAGAAGTATTAATAATTTACCAGCTTTGGGGATCCAGTACACTGAGAGTAGTTAGCATTTTACTTCAAAACATTCATAGAACTGACTTTGGAACAGACATAAAAGGATGAGAAATATGACATTTGAAGATCTGTTCAGAATTATTTATAAATAAATAATGTTGACATGTAAACTTCTGCATTGTGTTACAGAACTTTGCACCAAGAATTCAGAATTCCTGACTTCTTCATTGGCTGAAGTAATTGCTATCTTCATTTGTGGCAGCAAGACAAGACACCTAACTCCTTTAAAAAACAACAAAAAAACCCCAAAACAACAACAAAAAAACAACAAAAACCTGGACGCCAGTGACTCATGCCTGTAATCGAAACTACTGGAAGGCTGAGATCTGAGAATCAAGGTGCAAAGCCAAAGATGACCACGAGACTCTTATATCCAATTAGCCACTAGAAAACCAGAAGTGTTTCTGTGGCTCAAGTGATAGAATGCTGACCTTGAGCTAAAGTGCTCAGAGACAGCACCCAGGCCCAGAGTTCAAACCCCATAACTGACAAAAATAAATAAATAATAACATTATAGTCTTAAGAAAAAAATACCTTTTAACATCTAATAGGAATTCTTTAGGAGTATCCAAATTACACATGTGAGGGATATATGTAATTTGCAAGTTTGTTGTAGTACATAATGCACTATAGCAATATAGATATTATATCATATATTAGATATATATTAATAGGTTATAATTGTATATATTTTTCATATATTATATGTTAAAGGTATATTATATTTATGATATATAGAAATATATAATTTATATATATTTATGATATATCAATATAGAGTACACACACATATATAACATGTTACAATACAGTGAAAAACAATGTGCCATCACTACAACAAATATAACAACACTTTCTTTTAGAATATCTGTGGGAGGACCTGCCAGAAGTGGTTTCAATTAGCTCTCATTTATATGTAAGTATATGTAAATAGAAGGTGTATTTTAAAGATAATAAGAGTATTACTAGACTATATAATTGTACTTGTTTTGCTTCTATGTAGCTAGTAGTGTATAGGCTTATTTATACCAGCATCATACCATAAGTGAGTGGTGCATTGTGCTATAATATTGCAATATGATATTATTAGCTAATAGGAAGTTTTCAGTTCCTTTATAATCTTCAGGAACCGCTGTCATGAGGTCCATCATTGACTGAAATGCTGTTACACTAAAATCAAGCGAATGAGCTTTCGTACAAGCTGTCCCATCATTTCATTTTGATTTGGAAGCAATATAAAAATTGATAATGATATATTTCTCATTTTTGTACTGTGTCTATGAACTCTGGTATGTAGTTGACATTTGCAGCACGTGTTGCCAGGTTGGTGCTGATGCATTTACAAGCGCTTACTATGCACATGTAGCTAATGGATGCTAATGAAAATGCACCACTAGACTAAGCAGAGATCACTGAGTTGGTTCAGAATATTGAGGGTGTTCAACACTAGATTTCCTGGGATAATAATCTTGCTTTCTTGGAAAACAAGAGCTTCCTTATCTGTGACAGATGTTGCTTTCTCTATTCAGGACAAGATAATCATGGGACTAGTGAATACCTGGCATTAGTTTAATGCCTATGATTTAATAGTACTCTCACATACCATACCCTTTTGATTTGATCATAGTTCTGAGAAATTAGAATGAAGTTCTAATGTTCAGAAAAAGACCCAGGAGCGCATTCAAGTTCTAAGTCTCATGATCCAAATGCAGATTACCAAGAGCAAGCCAAGACAGCTCAAGTATTATATTGCCTGGCACTTTCCTGGCTTGTTAAAAAAAAAAATCTCTTTTGTGGACGTATGGAAGGGCTCAGAGAATGAGCCCTTCTATTATTCATTTGAATCAAATTCATATGAATCATAATCAAATATTGATTCATTCAAGGTGTTGGAGGAAGGGAAGAGAGTTTCTGGACTGATACCTTCGTGCCTCAAAGTCTTATGACCATCTTATTTTAACAATCTCTCTCTCTCTCTCTCTCTCTCTCTCTCTCTCTCTCTCTCTCTCTCTCTCTCTCTTACACATACACACACACACACACACACACACACACACACACACACACACACACACACACACACAGAGGTACAGAGACTGAGACAGAGAAGGGAGAGATCCCATGACAGTAAGAGATAGAAAGGGATTATTTGATGGTAAGGATATTTCACCATAGGGCATTTGCAGACTATGGAATGAATACTAGTTATATAGTGCTGAGTAAGTCATCTCTTTAAGGAAATTAATTTGTATCACTCACTTTTTAGAGAACCTACTAATACAGTATCAGTATTCTTTCTTGCTCTCCCCCTCCTTCTTCTCTCCCTCTCTCCATCCCCCCCACCCCAGCTCTCCTCCCCTTGCACCGTGTTGCTCAGGTGAAAATAATTCCAGTTATGATCAGTCATCATGAGTGAATTGGGTTTAGGCTAATCCCTGTTCATTGGCGACGATGTCCTTATGTTTTGAATCACAGTCTAGGCAGCATTTGACAATCCATCTCTAGGAATATAAATAGTACTCCAACAAGTGTCTGTGACTTTAATAGTCCTTCCCCTCTGCTCAAGCATGCGTAGGATCCCTTTCTCCTTCTCCCTAGGTTTTCAATTGCTGTAACTGTAGCTGTGGAAACATCCTCCATTGGTCTGAATCTTTACCCACTTTACTCTTTGCAGATGGTCTGGTCTCCTGTCTCAGGTGGTTCGGCTTTGTGTAGAGGGGGATAGTAAGGCATCCTGTTCAGGAATGAAGTTTGTTAAGGCAACACTTTAGGTCGTGAAGGCCTTGGGACAATTGGTGGTTCCCAGAGATGGACAGAGAGGGCGCATGTCGGGTTCTCAGGAGCTGGAACAGCCAGGGTGTTGAGGAATAACGCGGTGTATGCTCACAGAGTAGGGGAAAATACCTAGTAATCTACAAAGATGCATCATTGGCTGGAAGCTGTAGAATAGATCGCCAGCAGGCAGTTTTAAGTTTCCCTAAGGTGTCTTGTCCCGACCCTCTGGTCGTCTTGGGGCTCCCTGCCATGCTCCATGTCACTTTGCGTCTTCGCCCCCGCTCTGGGCCACGTCACGGCCCAGCCATCGTGCCTCCTTTGCCCGTCTGCCCCACAGCCCCAGCGCCCTGGGCTGGGTAGCTGGCAGCGGGCGTAGGGGTGGAGGCGCGGCAGGGGCGGGCTCTGTCCCCCTCCCCCTTCCAGCCTGCGGCAGGGGCCAGTGGCAGGAGCGCAGCGCACCGCCCGCCCGCCGTGGGGGGCGTGGGATGGGGGCCGCCGAAGTGCCGAGCGCCCGCCCCGACTAGAGCCAAGCGCACACTTGGAGAGGGTGTCAGGCTGCGCTCCCCTCCCCGCGCCCCGGGAACTTCCAGAGCGGGTTCACACTGCCCTGGCTGTCCCGCTGAGCTCCAGGGCCTGGCTGAGCCTCGGCGTGGCCGCCTGGTGGCCATGAACCTGATGCTCTGCTCAGCGCTACGCCACGCTTTCCTGCTGTTTGCCTTGGCCGCCAAGCTCTCGGCAGGTAGAGTGGGTGTTTCTCCACCTGCGCTCTGGAGGGTGGGAGTTGGCGATCATCTGTGGGTGAGCCAGGAGGTGGGCGGGAGAGAGGCAAGGGAAAGAGAGTGCTCAGAAGACCCTGGCTGTCCACCAGGCGGAGGGTGCCGCGCCAGTTGGGTAGAGGGGGCTTGGGAGAGCGCGCAGCGCAGCGTGGGCACCTGACGTCTGGCAGATGTAGGACTAGACAGGTGTTCTGTGGACGAAACCACCGGGAGGAAGGGGGAAGGAGACGGAATGGTGGGGGTATGGATTGCTGGGAGGAGGTGGGTGAGTAATTTAGGGCACTTTGCCGCTGAGGGAGAATTTGGTGGTGCTTGCTTGGCTGGGATGGGGTAGCTTCGCGAGTTCACCTTGCAGAGACTTGCTGAGCTGCAGGTGCACTTTGGGGTCTCTGTGCCAAGCCCCTGAGAGCTGCTCAAGGACAGTGGCTTGGTGGTGACCAGGAGGTGGGGTCTTAGTCTGAGTTTCAGAAGGTTCCCTGTATCTCAGAGGCCTTATGATGGTGTCAGCCTAGCTAGGTATGAGTGGGAAGCTTAAATCTGCGTGTTTTGCCATGCACATTGCTTTCGAGGTACGATCTTTACTCTGAGTTTCAGGAAAAAATAATTCTGTCAAGCGCTCCAACGTTAATAACAGGTCTGTGCCTTGATAAGCTGAATAGAGCCCTCAAACAAAGCTAGAATCCACAAGTTCTTTATTATGTTTACTAGAAACTGGGGCAAATGGGCCTTTGGTAAAATCATATCCAGCTATGAGTAAAAACCTGTAGCTCTGAAACTGTTTTCATTACATGGTCCTGGATTCCATAGACCAGGAACTGCCTCCTTGTTCTCTGGTTCCTTAAACATTTCAACCAGACTTTGAAGACATTTGTTCATAAAACCTGGTGTTTTTCCATAGAGCTGTGCTTTGTCCGAAGCTGATTTTGATGCATTTTTATTTTCCCAGATGACAATCTGTTTGACATTAATAGCCATACTTGGGTGGGGGTAGTTTTCCTCCCTGGTGACATGTGCAGGGGACTGTTTTGAATAGTATGATTGCTGGCATGTGTAGGTATCTGTGTTTCAGATGATCTCCGGGAGTCACTAAGTAAATATTCAAGGAAAAATTGCATTGAAGAGGGCTAGTGAATAAGGTCTGATGAATAAAGCATTCCAATTTTTTTTTAAGAAAATTGATTACTCGGAGATTGCAAAAAGAAAAAAAATGGGAAGATGGGGGAAGTGACATATGTGCATGTAGCATGAGAGAATTCATCAATGAAAAGAAATAACTGTGAGAGTCTTTATGAAAAATAGCAAAAAATCCTGCCAGCTTTGTATAGTGAAGGTAATTCTGTCCATTTAATAGACTCTACCCCAGAACCACAGGTCTCTAAAAATAGTCTTCCAGACTGCCTCCATAGGTTGACTGTAACCCTATTTATTTTGGGGTGCTGTACACATTGGAAAAAAGAAACCAACATTCTTTTTATATAGGCTTGAAAGGTATGTTTTGCCTTGCAACAGAATCTTTAGAAAGTACCAGAAGCCCTGGGCATACCAACATAACGAAACATATATCATTATGTTGATAATGTTCCAAACACTAAAATGTGGGGGCGGGGGCAGGAGAGAAACACACACACACACACACACACACACACACACACACACACACCCCAGGATGAACTTTTCAGTCCGAATGTGTCCTCAAAATGTGGAATCTAGAAAAAATACTTATGGAACCCATGTGTCAACAAAGCAGAGATGTAGTTATTAAAGTTGTTCTATGAACTTTTCTGTCAGAAATTATTCTCGAATTTTCTTATGTACCAAATAAATAATGA
The DNA here is from genome assembly GCF_031878675.1 of Megascapheus bottae. NCBI lineage: Eukaryota > Metazoa > Chordata > Mammalia > Rodentia > Geomyidae > Megascapheus > Megascapheus bottae. Next base: position 22,693,124 of record NC_143520.1, read on the forward strand.
CTATTATCAGCTAAATTATTTGCTCTCAAGTGTTACACATATTTTTTGTATGTGTATCTAGTAAAGGCATTCGAGATAGCCTCACTCCCTGTCTTTTAAATTGGTTTTCTCTTGTAGTTATCTGACCACATTTTGACCAGGCTACTTTTATAAATCCTATCATTAAACACATCGGCCACTTATGAATATGTACTTACCATTGTCACAATGCTGTCACAATGACACAGACAGTGAACATGACAGAAAGTGTTAATGTCTCACTTGGCTCAACTGCCAGGGCCAGGACCTTCAACACATGAATACATGGTAAACCAGTTAACCCTTTCGTGTTTAGTCACTCTCCTTCAGCATTTCTCATCTTCTAGGTATATATTAACCACCACACAGAGATCATTGCCCTTAGTTGAGACTCTCAGAAAGTAACAACTGCTAGAAACTTGGAAAGATTATTTATTGGTATGAAGTAGGTGAAGAAAATTAGGCTGCCTGGTCTGAGTGTCTCTAATATCTAGGTTTTGGATTTCTTGATGATATTTGATAACACATGGCCTCACAAGGAAGAACTGGCAGAAAATATCATAAGACTCTCTACTCTGAAGTTGTGCTTTGAATATTATATGGAATTACATATTGTGCATTTTTTAAATAATTTCATGATATTGTCTTTGGTCAGGGAAGATTTATTGAGTCTAGAGAGTGATATGATATGCTTTACTAAAAAGTGGAAATAGAGAGGATTCCCTTAATAGAGAATGGAAGTGGGGATTTTAGCAACAATTAGCAGTTCTCAAGAAGAGTTTCAGATGGTCTTCAGTTGGAAGTGAAAGTATAAGACTGGTGCTAACTAGAAGAGATGTTGTCACCTTTACCCTTCTTTAAACGCAGTCATTTATTGGTTAATTAGTGGAAATGGACCACTAGCCACCATGATTCCAAGAAAGATACTTCTAGCATTGTAGAAACTGTTGACACTCCTGGGGAGCTTACTCATTGCCTCTGTTGTCCAAGCCAACTATCCAGCTGCAAACCTACAGGCATGTGTAATGGAGAGTTTTTCTGAATCAATAAACTTATAGGAAAAAAATTAAGAGTGTGCCCTGGGAACATAGCCTAGTGGTAGAGTGCTCAGCTAGCATGCCCCAAGCCCTGGGTTCAATTCCTTGGCACCATATCCAGAAGTGGCACTGTGGCTCAAGTGGCAGAGCACTAGCCTTAAGGAAAAGTGTCCAAGAACAATACCCAGGGCCTGGGTTCAAGCCCCATGACTGGCAAATAACTAACTAAATAAATAAAAATATAAATAATAGAATAAAAGTTAAGAGTGTGAGTGGGGAGAAAAAGTGAGTTATTACAGTTGGCATTACATTTTTGATCCAAGCAATAGATGAGTGAGACTTTAATTAGTGTAACACAGAGTGCAAAAGGTGCTGTTCTGGGAGAGGAAAGAGCTGGTGGAAGATAGCAGCTCAGTTGGGCATTGAGTTAACTCAAATGAGTTGAAAATGTCCATAAGCCACAAGTGGAGTCCTCAAGGAAGCCATTGATTTTATAGGTCTGGAGTTCAAGAGAGATGTCTAGGCTGAAGGTTAAAGAAAGAAAGAAAAAAAACCAGCAGCAGCAAGACAGCATTAACAGCTGATTTTGAAAGATGCATCAAATCGCCACTCAGATTTAGCAAGTAGAGCACAGAATGTTCATTTACATTGAATTACAGGCAAAGAGTGATACTATTTTTTAAAGTATGTGTGTCCAGAATATGACAAAGAAGGGACACACACACACACACACATACACACACACAGAGTGCTGGCTAATTCAATTTAACTCCATGTGGAAAAACCACCATTCTGAAATGAGCTGTTCCTGATGCAGCATGCATCCATTTCCACCTCATGTCTATCAGAACTTCTGTGTTAGCTCTGCTGCTGTTGCCACAAGAAATGTATTCCAAGCTTTTTGAATAGGAAATCTCACTGTGTAAACCAGAGCCCACTTAGTCCTTCTCAACACAACATGAAATTGTATGTAAGGGCTATGAAGAGCTCAATAAGTCTCTTTGTATGCTGGAAGCAATTATATGACATAAAGTCCACCCCACCTCAAATTGGTGAAGTGATTGTTATTTACAGATACATGTTGAAAGTATTTTCCTTTTAAATAAAATTTCAATGTTCCTCTCTTAGGGGAAATACTTCCAGGTAATATGGACCCACTTTTATTCTCCTCAGTAGTGCTTTCAGATAAGAGGAGGGGCAATAGGGCAGAGTCATAGTTGGGTGGCTGTGGGTTCCTACAAGATCTGCTAATCAGATACAATTCCTAGCTTTGGAGTCTGACATCAAGGGAGTGATTATGAGTCTCTTGAGAAAGGGACTGACCGGCATAAAGGTCAGCCAAAAGCAGTTCAGTCCCTGCCCTAGTTTAGTCTTCTTGAATTTGCTGTTACCAGCTATTTGGTATCATCTTCATCTTGCGGTTTGAAGGAGAAAATGTGAATCAATGGACATTGGTAATCATAGATCTTTAATGAGCTCTTAGAGATTTGTTCACAGTACATAGGTAAGTTGAAACAGATAATCAAATGACAGAACCGATTTTCAAATTTTCACAACTAAGCAGAAAAAGAGTAAAAATTTCTAACCTTGTGCCCTGAGCTCTTCAGCTCAAGGCTACCACTTGAGCCACAGTGCCACTTTTAGTTTTCTGGTGGTTGATTGGACATGAGAGTCTCAAGGACTTTAGTGCCTGACCTGGCATTGAACTGTGATCCTCAGATCTCAGCCTCCTGAGTAGCTAGGATTACAGATGTGAGCCATCAGCGCCTGGCTATTTTTTATTTTATTTTATTTTTATGTACTTAATTTCTTTCACATCTGAAATTTTATTCTGGGTTTTCCATAAACCCAAAAACTTCAGTCAATAGAAAATATATATTTAAATATTGTATTGGCTTAGTCATGGTTAAGAAATATCTAGAAAAAGGAGGTAAAGCAATACAAAGGGGTTTCTGGTTAACTGGTATTTTGCTACTCAATTACATAGCAGAACTCTAATACACTTCACTCCCTTAAACCCTAACTAACTAAATAGGCACAGATAAATGAAATAACTGTCCTGATAAGTCAGAATTCTGATACTATACTATAGAAAAGCCATTAAATGCCTGACAGAATGGAGCCAGAGAGACAGCAGAACATGAAATATTTCCCCTCTAAATCCTATATTAGTCTACCTCTCATGGAAATCTCATTTAGGAGGTAATTTTAGAGGTGTCTGCTAAGTGTAGAAAATATAGAGAATGCATGGAAAGAAATGGCTGGATCTTCTCTGAGGATGAAGGTCTTACCATCCCTTACATCATGGAAAGGAGGTAGAAGATAAGGCCCAGATCATGAACTTTGTACCTTTCTCCTTTAAAAGTTGAAGAAGGGGAACATAATGTGTGAGAAGCAATGCACCTTCTATCTGGCGAATATAACTGTAACCCCTTTATATATTACAATAAAAATTTTCAAAAAAGAAGTTGGATTTCTGAGATGTGGGCAATTTGGACACTAAAATCTGTTCAATACCAATCACTACTCCCATACCTAGGGATCTAAGAAAAGCTTTAGGTGAGAGGTGGCGAATATGAGTATGTAACAGACAAGGAAGACTTTTCATAAAAGCTCACACTGCTGCTTCCCATCATGCTTCTCTTTAGTTCACTGGCTCCATTTAGCCAAACACTCTATAAAGGTTCTACGATACATTGATTCTTCATTTGGTTTCCCTCTATAATAACTTCTTTTTTCTGTTGTTTTCCTGTCTTTAAGAGAGTGGGCATATGAAGATATTGTTTCTTTAGAGATGTTTTAAATTAATCCCCTCAAGAATTCATGGGTGAATCATTCAGTATGACTCAAAAGCTTGCTTATTATTTTTTAAAACAATTTAAATTCACAATGACTTAAATATCTCAAATTAGATCAATCCATTTTTATCAAACTTTTCACATCAAGAAAAATAATTAGGATGCTCAATTTTTTGAAAGTGAAACACCATTTTCCCATTCAATCTGTTTTGTCATCTTTAACTCAGGGCAAGGTACAAGGACTGTATGTTGATTAAATATCCTATAATTATGTGCAATTCCATAATTTATTGAACTAAAGTCTCCATAGACAAAAAATTGGGATTAGAAAATATCCAATCTATCAGGGCTGGAATAGTGATTATTTTAATTTAAAATATTAAGTTTTATAAACACATGCATGTCCTAGAGATGTTAACACAGAGTGATAATCTAGATTAACACAGTCTTTAAGAAAGCAGATTGTTTTAAAACAGAGCCAGAATATATTAAAGAGTATTAACTCATCACATCTCACAATTTTACCAGATGACATTTTCTTGGCCTGCTCCCCTAGAAATGTTTCTTTTCCCCTTTTCTCTTTTACCATCTCTCTTATCATTCTCCATGAGTAAGTATTCTACTCTGTGAACATTTGCCTGCTTTGATAGTCATAGTATGATTGAGCTCTCACTTAAATTTCACTTACAATCTGTAGTGTGTATTTCCAGAAAGGAGACAATACACTTATCTTGAGAGAGTGGAAGAATAGTTACATAATTAGAAGATTTCTTAAGATAATAAATGTGTAATTGAATGAAACTCTTAAAAAATCTTTATTTCCTGTGGCTGTTCTCTAGCTGTATTATATGAATAGGCATCACATTTTGTAGAATGAAGAAAGTTGACTTAAAATAGACAACTGGCCCGTTTAAAAGATTTACAAGTTGTGCGAGTTCAAGATGAAGATGCTCTTACATGATTCCTTCTACCACACTATGCTTGAAATATTGCCACTAACACTGTACAGAGTTTTTCATAGTACTCCCTTACTTTTTTTTTTAATCTGTTGGTGTATAAGGGATGCCCCTTTATATTGCTAACTTTGGAAGTTTGATTTTTTTCCTTTTCTTTATTAGTCAGTTTAACTGTAGCTTAATGAATTGTATTAATATTTTTCCATAACTCGCTGTGTATCTTACTGATTTCAGCTTATTTTCTCCTTTTAGCTTCATCATTTTCTTTCCCTAATTTGGGCTTAATTTATTCACTTTTCATTGTAGCTTTTTCAGATGGTACCATAGATTGAGCACTGGCAAATTTTCTTGAAAGGTCAGATAGTATATTTCATACTTGACAACAAGGGAGTATCTTTTGCGTCTAACTAATTCTGACTTTGTCTTATAAAAGTAGTTTGATGAGGGCCGGGAGGTTGGCCTAGTTGTAGAGTGCTTGCCTAGCATGCACGAAGACCTGGGTTTGATTTCTCGGTAACACATACATAGAAAAAAAGTCAGAAGTGGTGCTGATAGTATATTCAACCTTTTTTTCCCCCAGTCATGGGGCTTGAACTCAAGGCCTGAGCACTGTACTTTCTAAAGGTTAGAGCTCTACCTCTTGAGCCACAGCACCATTTCTGGCTTTTTTTTCTATCTATGTGGTACCGAGAAATCAAATTTGGGTCTTCGTGCATGCTAGGTAAGCACTTTACCACTAGGCCAAATTCCTGTCCCTGATAATATATTAGAAAATAATGTGTATTTTGGTTTTGATAGGTCCAGTGTTCCATTATTTAAAAATTTGTTATTGTAAAGTTGAAATACAGAGGGTTATAGTTACATGAATCGAGTAATCCGTACAATTCTTTTTGAACCATGTCTTCCCTTCCCTGGCTCCCAGGTTTTTCCTCCTGTTCCCATCCTGGGGATATACAGTCATTTTCAACAGTGTCTAGTGAGTACATCTTTTGCACTTGTTTACCCTTTGCTCTATCTTTTCTGTGCCCTAACCCTTTATCCACCAAAATACAAACAAAGAAACAAGGGAACTGGATTGATTCTCTGTCTTGGCTGTGATACACAATGCTGTAATGAACATGGTTGTGCTGGTAGCTTTAGTGTGGCATTATATGTGTTCTATTGGATAGATGCTCAAGAGTGGGATTGTTGGGTCACAGTGTAGCTCTATGTTTAATCTTTGCTGTGAGTGTGTGCCAGTCCTTGAACTCAGGGCCTGAACACTGTCCTTGGGCTTTTCCCTCAAAGCTAGCACTCTGCCACTTGGGCCACAGCACCACTTCTGGCTTTTTCTATGTATGTGGTACTAAAAAATTGAACCCAGGTCTTTGTGCATGCTAGGAAAGCACTCTACCACTAGGCCAAACTCCCCACCCCATATGTTTAGTCTTTTAAGTAACCTCCATACTACTTTCCAGAGCAGTTGAACAAGTTTCTATTCCCCCCATAGGGTACTAGACTTCCCTTTTGGCCGCATGCTGCCTAACATTGGGTATGGTTAGTTTGGTGAAACTGTTCTGGAAAGTTTTAACTGTACTTTTGTTTTTCTCCATAGAACCTTATGATTGGCACTCATATCTACTAGTATCATTTAATGACATTTGGGTAGTAATCAATTTATTCCTCTGACCATATATATATGTATATATATACATATCTTTAATTAATGGTACAAAGTACCATTTAACATAGAAATTTATGAATACAATGTATATCAATGAGTGCCACTCCCTTCAATATTCTCACCTCCCTTCAATTTACCCCTTAATACATTCTATTTCTTATAAATTTCTTCTCTCTCTCCCCCTTTCTTTCTCTCCTTTCTTTCTCTTTCCCTCTCTCCTTTCCCTTCCTTCCTTGCTTCCTTCCTTGCTTCCTTCCTTCCTTCCTTCCTTCCTTCCTTGTTACTAGCCATGAGGCTTAAACTCAGAGACTGTCTATTGTCCCTGAGTTTTTTTGCTCAAGACTAGCACTCTATCAATTGAGCTATAGCACCTCTTCTGGCCTTTTACCCTAGTCATTTCTCAGTGCTAGCTATTTGTGCATACAGTTTTGTAAATAGCAATTTGGTGAAACTTGGGCACTTTCCTACTCAGATTGTACTTTTACTAAGGGAGAATATTGAAAATTCCAACTTTGCTTGTGGATTTGTTTGATTTTCATTTAACCTGCCAGTTTTTATTTCATGTATTTTGAGATTCTCCTAAATTAGGGACATACATAGTTATAATGTGCTCTTGATAGAATGAGCATTTATTATTAAAAGATAATCATTTTATCTAAGTTATGGTCATTAACTTGGATTCTATTGTCTAATATTACTAAAGCTCTATTAACTTTATAATACTTAATATCTTTTTTCATATATTTTTTATTGTAATTAATAGAAGGGTTACATGATATTTGCCAGATAGATAGTGCATTAATTCCCATACATTGATACCCTTTCACATGTCTTGGTCCCTATTTCCCTCCCCCCACCTGTACCCCTCATCTTGTTTTCCCCCCTTCCTTATCCAATTTCAAATAATCAAATACAAATATATCTGATATATCAGGTAACAAAGTGAGATACTGTAACAATATGAGATAACCAAGGGATAGCAAAAGAGATGAGAGATAACATAGTACCTTAAAAAGAACAATCATTCATTATATGGCTTATGTTTCTATATCCTAGAGATACTTTCATTTAGCGTCCTACTATATGGCCTTCTGTATCAAGGTTTTGCTCTATTGCAAATCTCTGCTAGGAGAGCCCAAGGTTTCTACTGATTATGACAAATGAGGGAAACTGTTGAGCCTAAGTTCCTTTGAGTCTGGCTTACATCACTTAATATGATCTTTCCTGTCTTTCCATTTCCTAACAAATGGGGCAATGTCATTCTTTCTGACAGCAGCATAGAATTCCATTGTGTACAAATACCACATCTTGTTGATCCACTCATCAACTGAGGGACATCTAGGTTGGTTCCATATCTTTGCTATGGTAAATAGTGCTGCAATGAACATCATTGTGCTAGTGGATTTAGTATGTCCTTGTTTCTGGACGATTGGGTAAATGCCAAGTAGTGGAATTGCTGGGTCATAGGGGCACTCTATGTTTAGTCTTTTGAGGAACTGCCATACTGCTTTCCATAGTGGTTGTACAAGTTTGCACTCCCACCAACAGTGTAGTAGTGATCCCTCCTGGCCACATCCTCTCCAGCATCTGTTCTTATTAGTTTTCTTGATCCTGGCCATTCTAACTGGAGCGAGGTGGAATCTTAGAGTTGTTTTGATTTGCATTTCTTTTATGACCGGAGATGTTGAGCATTTCTTCATGTGTCTATAGGCCATTTTTGTTTCTTCTTCAGAGAAGATTCTCTTTAAGTCTTTGGCCCATCTTTTAATGGGATGGTTGTTACTTTGGAGATTAGTTTTGGATTGATTCAATTTTTTGAGATGTTGATATTAAACCACAGACCTATGGCCACCTAATCTTTGACAAGGGAGCCAAAAAAATAGAACGGAAGAAAGATAGCCTCTTCAACAAGTGGTGCTGGCAGAACTGGTTAAGCACCTGCAGAAAACTAAAGTTGGATCTTTCTTTGTCACCCTATACTAGAATTAACTCCAAATGGATCAAAGACTTCATGGTAAAAGCCAACACACTGAAAACTTTACAAGAAAGAATAGGAGATACACTAGGCCTCCTTGGCACAGGTTGAAACTTTCTTAATAAGGACAAAGAATCACAACAAATCAGAGAAAGGCTGGATAAGTGGGACTGCATTAAACTGCAGAGCTTTTGTATGGCAAAGGACATAGCTAGTAAATTAATTAGGAAGCCTACAGAGTGGGAGAAGATCTTCACCAACCATATAACGGACAATCCTTAATATCTCAATCTATATTTTCTCCATCTTTTTATTTACAACCTGTAAATTTTTTATTGGAATTACATCTTTTGTATATAGTATATAGTTGACTCTTTGTTTTTGTTCTTTAGTAGTATATCTGTAGTTGCCTTAATTACCATAATTTGCTCATTTATATTCAGTCTAATAATTGATGGGATTTTAAGCCACTCATTTGTTTTTGTGTTATTTATTTTTATTTTTATTTTTTTGCCAGTCCTGGGCTTGAGCTCAGGGCCTGAGCACTGTCCTTGGACTTTCTCAAGGCTAGAGCTCTACCACTTGAGCCTCAGCACCACTTCCGGCTTTTTTCTATGTATGTGGTACTGAGGAATTGAACCCGGGTCTTCATGCATGCTAGGCAAGCACTTTAACCACTATGCCAAACTCCTGGCCCTGTTTTTGTGTTATTTTTGCCATTCTTTTTGCCTTTCTTTGGCTAGTCATTTTTTTTATTTCCTTATTTTATCCTTTTATTGATTGCTTAATCTACCATTTATTTTTTTAATAGTTGTTCTTAGCCTAATTCTATTCTTTCTTAATGTTTATTTTGGGTCAGTATTGGAGTATTTCATGTCTTTCTCTTTTCATTGAACATCATATTCAAATGTAAAAACCTTATGATAGCATAATTAACTTATGAGGTGCTTATTTACATCAGAACAAAAGTTATAAAACACAATCAAGAAAGTGACTTTCAGTTTTAAGAGACTAGATAATTGATTTAAATATGTTGGAAATGTTATAATTTTAGGTAGTTAATAAAAATATGTGTTGTAGAAGAAATGGGAAATATGCATGATCAAATGTCACGTCTCAAAAATATGAAATATAAGGAAGAGATAAATGGAAATGCTAGATCTGAAAAAATAGGAAACAAACACTTCTGATGTGCCTACTATTAGACTTGACCAGCCCAAGAAAGAATCATGAATTTGAGACTGATCAGTAGAAACAACCTATAGAACAATTTTTATACTATTATACAATCATAAACAGAATATTCAAGAGATGTGGTGCAATATCAAGTGGTATATTTGTATAAATATTTAATAGAATTATAGTATATTATCAGAAATCACTCAAAACTGAAATTGATTAAATGATAACTTTATAAGGCAGCAATTAAAATTGTCAACTAAATGTTTTTATTACATGAATTTGTCTTTTAAAATGAAGAAAGACAAAATTTTAGATTACTAACAAGCAAGAGAATTCTTGCACTGAATGAAAATTTCAATAAACTTTTTAAGACAAAATATATACAATATTACATAGAATCCTGAATCTACCCAGAGAAATAAAGATATATAGAATGGCTAACATGGAGGTAAATTACATGACTTTCTTAAATTTAATAATTGTCAAAGGACATTGGCTATAGCAAAAATAATAGTGAATTTACAACATTACATAGTTAAAACTGAGGCCTTAAGCACTAAAGATGAGGAGAAATTTGGAGTATACAAATTCAGGTTTCTTGTATCACATATGAAATACTCTAATATTATCTGAAGGCATGTTTGGTATACTGTGATTCACTGAAGATGAATATTTTATTTACAAGGACAACCTACCATATTTCAAATGAGATCAACAAGTAATGTACATAAATAGAATAAAAATAATTGAATTAGCTTGAAAGCAATATGACAAAATGGCAAAGTCACCTAAAACTGCTGGAGAAGATAGAAAGAAGTTAAAAATGGGCAACCACAATAACAACTATAAGTAGTTTTAAATATGGCAATTGAACAAGTCAGATTGTCAGATTGAGTAAAAAAAGAGACTCAAACATATATTGTTGTAAGAGCTCCACTATCATTATATGAAATGCATTTTCTGTATAAGTAATAAATAGGTTAAAAGTGTCAAGTATAATTTTAGGCTAACAATTATTTTTTAAAAAAAAGTTGGATTCAAGGACCAGTAGCTCACACCTGTTATGTTAGCTACTCAGGAGGTCAAGATCTGAGGATCAAGGTTCAAAGCCAGCTCAGGCACAAAAGAACCTGAGACTCTTATCATCAATAAACCTCTAGAAAACAGAATGTGGGGCTGGGCTCAAGGACAGAGCAGTAGCCTTGAACTGAAGACCTCGGAGACAATGCCTAAGCCCAGATTTAGGGTGATGGTCTTGAGCTGAAGACCTCAGGGATAGCACCCAGGCTGAGTTCAAGCCCCATGACCCACAAAACTACAACAGCAACAACAACAACAAACACATAAAGTAAAAGTGCTAAAACCAATAAAGAAAGCATAGAAACCTATAATTAAAATTATAATTCTATTGAGTGTTCACGAGGTAAATAAAATTTTAGAAGATATGAAAAAATGTTTATTACAAGATCTGAAAAATAGTCTTAGTGAACTTGACCAAGTGGACTTTAATGCACATAAACAATATTAATTACCACTACACCATGCACTATTATGGTATTATTTTAATGTGCAAATCAAATCTTAACAGATAGGCCATATTGTGCCATAGAGAAAGCAAACATTTAAAACAGTTTGAAGTATACAGAGGTATGCTTTGAATAGAGTGGAAACAGACTAGAAATCAGTACTAATAGTTTAGCTGAAAAATCCTCAGTGAGCAGAAAACTTCTAAATACTTGTAACATAAAAAAGAAGTAAAAAATATTAGAAAAAGCATTTTGAATTCAAGGCCTGTAATTGCTACCAAAGCACACTACCACCTCAACAGAAAAAGGCCAAAATTCCACATATAATAGTTTTCACTTTTATCTTCCAGTGCTGCATTTATTTTATAGTGTAACTAAATGTTTTTCAAAAGTGGTTTCTTTGAAAAACTGATGATTTCTTTATTTTTAAATTTTCATTTATTTATTTATTTTTGTGGGTCATGGGGCTTGAACTCAGCCTGAGCACTGTCTTTGAGCTCTTCAGCTCAAGGCTACTACCCTACCCTGGAGCCAAACTGCACTTCCTGTTTCCTAGAGGTTAATTGGAGATAAGATTTTCAGGTTCTTTTATGCCCAGGCTGGCTTTGAACCTCGATTCTCAGATCTCAGCTTCCTGAGTAGCTAGGATTACAGGTGTTAGCCACCTCATCTGGCAAAACTGGTGATTTCTAAAGCTGCCTTTTTTTGTTGTTGTTGTTAATGCACACTGATAAGCACTCAGATATGCAGTAGCAGAGACATTTAAGGATTTCCATGTGTGAGTAGGCTAATATTTGTAATTTGTGCTTTCTTTCTGAATAATGTTGATTTTAAGATTTTTTTCATGATTACCTCTTATTCTCTTCATGCAAACATTTAATATTTTGTGTTCAAATACAATTAGAAAATCTGAGTGTCCATTACATCCTACAGTTTTAATACATGCTTACTCAATATTTCTTGATAATTATATTTTTACATGTGCATTCTAGAAATGTATATGGACTTTCACTATAAGTATTTTAGGGCTACCATTTCATGGCTTCTTGCATTTTTATCTCCTTTAGAGTCTTCTGTAATATGAATATTAATATTTTGCCAAGGAATTATATGACATGTTATTGTGGCATTCTTTCCCCCCATATTAAATAGCCATTTTGCTACTTTCCAGCAGTACCATATTATTGCAATGTAGAAGTGACATATGTTGGCATAGTAGAACTTACTAAAACTACATAATTTTTCCATAAATTATTTCAAACATGTATATTTTTTTAATTTAAGGAATATTTTTTGCCATGTATATTCAAATATCATTTTCTTGATGTTATAGAATTATTCCTTTCAGTAGAAAACTGGATATGGTAGACTCAGCAGGTCCTGTGACACATACATAATTATCTAGACCTGGACAATTATATGTGTCACATGGCTCTTTGGCTAGTTCAAAGTCACATTTAAACTTCACCCTATTTTTCTTTAACACTAAATTCAGTATCTTTAGAGAGGAATGCATGAGGTCTGGTGGTAACTACACTAAATATGGACTATGGGAACCAAAACAAGTCCTGTTATGTGAAACCTTCTTTCATTTAATAAGTTCATTGTTTTATTTTCTACCAATATTTATTTATTTATTTTATTTATTGCCAGTTCTGGAGCTTGAACTCAGGTCCTGAGCACTGTCCTTGGGCTTTCTCAAGGCTAGCCATCTACCACTTGAGCCATACCAATATTTTTAAATATACATCAGTGCATCTTGTCAGATAAACCTTACCTTTTGAGTAAGCTAAATAATGCAAAGTACATTTCTTTTAGCTTATTTTACTAGTATGGAGCTTTGATAAGTCACTAATCAACTTCTGTAATGGACAAAGGATCCATGTATCATGTGTGTGTCTTTTCAGATTTTCAAATTTTTAAGATGTCAGGCTGAGAGTTCAGCCTTGTGGTAGAGTGCTTGCCTAGCATGCACAAAGGCCTAGGTTCAATTCCTATTACCACATACACAGAAAAAGCCAGAAGTGGTACTATTGCTGAAATGGTAGAGCTCTACCCTTGAGAAAGCCTAAGGACATTGCTCAGGCCCTGAGTTCAAGCCCCAGGACTGGCAAAAATTTTTAAATGCTAAATATTTTCATGGTTACTAGTAGTAATCCTGAAAATATTCGAAGAGGTTTTGAAAGCCAGAGGTGTTTAACAACCTCAACTTGTGCATCCATGATGTATAATAAAGAATTTCAAACAGAAAATACTCTAATCCAATATTGCTTTACTGGGAAATTCAATTAAAAATTGGGGGTAGGTCTGGTCTACACAACATTTTGTAGAATTTGGAAGCAGAAAGAAGACCTTTCTGCTTGTGTTATAAAGGCCATTGTTAGCCAGAAACCAAAATTAAGCAAACATACTATAATAAAATAAAACATTAGCTAATATTTTTCATAGAAATGCAAAGTTATTAGCAAAATATTATGCAATTTAAATAATAACCTAAAAAATAAGTCATAATCAGTAGCTTACCCTGGAAATTCAAGGCTGTCTAAACATTAAAAAATTTTATATATAAATTAACCATTGCAATAGGCTAAAAGAAGAAAAACTAGCCAGGCTTAGTGTCTCATGTTTGTAACACTAGCTACTCGGGAGGCTGAGATCTGGGGATCCTGATTCTAAGTCAGCCTGGGCACTAAACACTGTAAGACTTTACCTTCAACTAACAACTAGAAAACCGGAAGTGGCTGTGTGGCTATAGGAGTAGGGCCATAACCTTGGTCTGAAGAGCTCAGGGACAGCATCTAGGCCCAGAGTTCAAGCCCCACAACAGAAAAACAAAAACAAAACAAACAAAACCAGAAAACAGAAAAACAAAGCAAACAAAAACAAACAAAAAAGAGCAATGATGACAATATCAGTAAATGCATACTTAGCTGCAAAACTCAGTTGAAAGAAGGTAAAAATCAAAATAAAGAAATTATTATATTTGCACAACTGAAGGTTCAACTAAACAGGTTTAGCCTGTTTGAGACAGAGTCTCATTCTCTAGCTCAATCTGACTTTGAATTCACTATGTCATCCAGATTAACCTCCAACTCTTTTTTTTCTTGTCTCAATATTAATAGTGCTGAGAATACAGGCAAACAGCAACATTTGTGTTAATTATTTAATTGTTTCTGAAATGGCCTATAAAATTAATGTAATTATAAATTCCTAAAATAAATTTGTGCTGAATTTGACAAACTGATTCTAAAATTTATATAAAAAGGCAAAGGATTTAGTATAATTACATTCTGGAGGAAAATGTTCACAGTGATCCTATTTCAAGACCTTTAACTTTATAGTAATATTTATGAGGATGTAATTCAATGGTAGAGCACTTGCTTTGCATGACCAAGGATCTTTGTTCAGTCCTCAGTACTGTGAAGATAAACTGAACACCAACAAGCAAAAAGCTACAGTTATTGAAACATTTTGGTATTGGCCAACGGAAAGCCACACTGGTAACTGGAATAGAAGAGAAGCCAGGGAAGAATCATACATGCATGTCAATTGCTTTTTGATGAAGATATAACATAATGGGAAATGATTAAATTTTTCAATAAATGATAGTGGAAATTGGGTGTTCTTAAGCAATCAAAATAAAACACAACAAATTCTTTAAACCAGGTATTATTACATGCCTGTAAAAGTTAACTCAGGAGAGACAATGGACCTAAAAGTAAAATCTAAAACTACAAATAAAAACAGAAACAAATCTTCAAAGACAATCTTTTGATTTTAGGTTAGGCATTATTTCTAGAATTTCAAAAATTACCATTCACTACTTTGTTAAATGGCACCTCCTTTGCAAAACTGCTTAAAGATAATTAAAAATAAAATAAAATTAGATTTCATCAAAATTAAAAAGTCTTGGGCTCTGATGATACTATTCACAGAAGGAAGGAACCATCATAGCTAGGGACAGGACTTGTGAACTATGTGCCTGATAAACCATGTACATACAAAATGTATAGAGATCTCTCAGAACTAAAAGACATGAACAACTGAATAAGAAATTACAAAGGGTAAAAGTAACTGAAACTGTCATGCGTGTCTGTGAGAATATAAAACAGTTTGGCAATCTGATCTAAAGTTGAACATATACCTTCTATACAACATATTTAACATGAATTCCATTCATAGATACTTTTCAAAGAGAAATGAAACTTATTTCACCTAAATATCTGTATACTAATGTGTTTATTATTGTTCTGTTAATACCAAAACTCCTTTAATTGAATAATGAATGGATAGTTATACATTCATTCAAAAAACTACTGAGGTAGAAAGCATAAATAAATCTCAGATGACTTAAGCCAAATGAAATAAGGCTGGACTTTAAGGGTGTATTTGCCTTTCCAGAAGATGAAAGTGTAGAAACAAAATTTTAGTGCTTGCCTGCAGCTTGGTGGGAATGGAGTTGCATGAAATTTTATAAATAGATTGATCCAGTCTGATGACCTTGCCATAACATTTCTATAACATTTCTCATCTTTTAGTTTCCTTGGGAGAGTGTTAAAACACATGGCAAGTTTCCCTACATTCAGAAGGCAGTCATGAATCAGTATGAGGAGGTCTGTGGGGAGGAATGATTGAACAGTGGTACCCAAACCCTATACAAGTAGGTATTAAAAGGGATGAATGTTTCAAATGTATATTTGATATCAATAAACTTGACTCTTCTCTTCCAATTGGAGGTTATGTTAACTTCTAAATTTCATTATATAAGCAACAAAATTAGCAGACATTGTTTCAAATGGTTAATCAAGAGCAGTTATATATATTTACTGTTCTTAACCCAAGATAATATTCTAAAAAATGACAACCAAAATAAGTAAAAGTGAGTGCCTTTGGAAAAGAAGACTAGGAAAATATTGGTCACTAGAAAGATGCTTTATATTTTAATTTTTCCTGTCTTTGCCCTATACTATTTTCTAGTGTATTTCTTCTGATACACACATTTATGAGCTTGATTAAATAAAATACTTAAAAATTAAAAAATTGATTTGCCTTTTTATAAAACTGTTTAAGCAAGGAATTTCTATACATGTGAAAAGATTTCTCTATATGTACCACCTTCAATCTGTAATATGGCATGAAACAGGTAGAGATAAAATTAGAATATGTTAGGTTCTGTTTAACTTGTTAGTATGGCATACTTAGCTACCTTAGCAAAGGAAATTGCAACTCAGGGACATAACTAATATACATCGATAAAGCTCATTGTAAATGCAACATTGCTCACTGGCTCATTTGAAGGTGAAAGTACTTGCTTCAACTTGAAAGGCCATTTGTCACCTACCAGGGAGCACTTATGAGCTATTTAGGTTCCTTTGCTGTAGCATTAAGCTGCTATGGGTGATTTTGCTTGTGTCTGCAGTCTCTACATTGGCTCATTAATGCCTTTAACAAACCTCAATTTGCTGAGTCAGATTTAGAGGGGCTCCTTGTTCAATGTAGGAACATCACATAGTGGGCAGTCAGCAATTTTGTGCCTTTCTTCTACGGTCAGAGAAAATTATTATGTCTGCTCTTACCCTCTCCCAAGGTAATTCAAAGATGTGAGGGACTGTAAAGATCAAGCAGGCAAAGTCAATGGTTAATTTAATCAGGTAAGTTTCTATATAGAATTGGAATTACTTGTGATAGCCATATATGTGCATTTTTAAGGACAGTCTCACTTTTTAATACATTAATTTCATTTTAGATCAACTCCAGCTTTCGCACTTGAACACAAGGCTGGCATGACTGTGACACAGTTCTGTAGGGGTTCTGTACTTTCCATTCAGAGGACTTTGCAAAATGGTGGGACTGAAGAGATTCTAAAGAATTGCTTCCCTTTCTGAGAATTAAAGACTTTAACAGAGCAAAAAATGACTAACAAAATAATATTCACTTCTGATAACACAATTAATATATATATATATTTAGTATAGGAAATAACAAAAATTCTGAAAATGTAAAAACCATTTCAAGCCCTATTTTTCAGGACTATTCTTTTGATATATTTACTAGTCTTTAAAAAACACATGTATACATTAAGCTCATATCATAGATCTTATTCCTACACTTTTTCATTTAACACAGTGAGCAATATCCATTCAATTAAATGCCAATAATGAGCGAGATTATACAACACGATAGCACTAAATTTATTTGAATATTATGATATTGAGATGCCTAACCCGTTTCCATTTTTTTATTTTGATAAGTAAGTACAGTAGGAATTTTAAACAATTCTGTGTGTGAGAGTAAAAGAGGTGACGATGATGGGAGAAGGGGACATACAGATATAAAGATAATAAATATTTTTAGGACTCTTGAGGAAAATATTTCAGATTGCTTTTCTAAAAGTTTGTGCTTACTGATATTCAACTGTGTATGAAGAGGAATTTTCATTGATCATTGGGAGAGTTTTCCCAATTTCTGTGTGTTGTAATTTTAAAGAGGTTTCGAATTGGTCAAATAAAAATTACTTTATATTTTTTCCCTTGGAAACATTAGTGAGATTAAAACTTTTCATATTTATTGGTAGATTTTCTTTTTGAGTAGGTTTTGTTTACTTCTTTGAAATACTGTTCATTTTATTTTATTTTTACTTATCACAGTAGTCACAGCAAAACACTAAATAGGCTGCCTTAGACTCTTTCTTTTTATTTTTGCTAATGCTTTGACATCTCTCAGAGCTCCAGTTACTTTCTTGTATTTCTCATTTCAGCTTTGGCATATATTTTTGTAGCTGCAAAGGGGACAATTACTCTGTATAATAATGCCTTGATAGACAAAGGAATCAGGAGAGGTGGTGCAACTTTTCTTTGAAAGGAGCCAAAATAATTTCTACCAGGCAGAGAATTATAATTTTCAAACTAATTTTTAAATTGTGGATTTGAGGAAGTTATCACTCACTCATCATCTCTTTTGAAAGAGAAGGGCAGAAGATTCTTCCCCTTTCTTTTGCACAGTACAAATCAATCATATTATCTACGGTAAGTCTTTGAACATAGGTCAATGCTGGGAAAAGGCACAGCTGTTATCAGTCTTGCCATACACGTGCACACATGCGCGCACATGCGCGTGCGCACACACACACATACACACACACACACGCGCGCATATACACACACACTTCCAAATCACTTGTCCTCCTCTTTCTTTTTCAATTCCTCATTTGCCACTCTTTTTTTCCATGTATTTTATATTGTAATTAATAGAAGGATTACATTATATTCATCTGCTGTCAAAAAGAACAACATCACTCCATTTATAAGGAAATGGAAAGACGTAGAAAAAATCATATTAAGTGAAGTAAGCTAGACTCAAAGGAACATAGGCTCAATGGTTTTCCTCATTTGTCTTTGGCTCTCCTAGCAGAGATTTACAGTAGATACATAAAGCCATATAGAATGATGCTAAATGAAAGGACCTCCAGGATATAGAAACAAAAGCCACTCTATTTTTATATAGATTAGTTTCTTACTTTAGGTAGTATCCGTTTATTTCTAGATTGAGAATAGTCTATTTTTTCATATATTTTTATTGTAATTAATGGAAGGGTTACATGATATTTGCCAGATAGATGGTGCATTAATTCCCATACATTGATATCCTTTCACCTGTCTTGGTCCCTATTTCCCTCCCCCCCCACCCCTCATCTTGTTTTCCCCCCTTCCCTATCCAATTTCAAATAACCAAATACAAATATATCCAATATATCAGATAGCAAAGTGAGATACTGTAACAATGTGAGATAACCAAGGGACAGCAAAAGAGATGAACAACTATCATTCATTATATGGCTTATGTTTCTATATCCTAGAGATACTTTCATTTAGCGTCCTACTATATGGCCTTTTGTATCAAGGTTTTGCTCTATTGCAAATCTCTGCTAGGAGAGCCCAAGGTTTCTACTGATTATGTCAAATGAGGGAAACCATTGAGCCTAAGTTCCTTTGAGTCTGGCTTACTTCACTTAATATGATCTTTTCTAAGTCTTTCCATTTCCTAACAAACGGGGCAATGTCATTCTTTCTGACAAATCAAAACAACTATAAGATTCCACCTTGTTCCAGTTAGAATGGCCAGGATCAAGAAAACTAATAACAACAGATGCTGGAGGGGATGTGGCCAGGAGGGATCACTACTACACTGTTGGTGGGAGTGCAAACTCATTCAACTACTATGGAAAGCAGTATGGCAGTTCCTCAAAAGACTAAACATAGAGCTCCCCTATGACCCAGCAATTCCACTACTTGGCATTTACCCAATCGTCCAGAAACAAGGACCTACTAAATCCACTAGCACAATGATGTTCATTGCAGCACTATTTACCATAGCAAAGATATGGAACCAACCTAGATGTCCCTCAGTTGATGAGTGGATCAACAAGATGTGGTATTTGTACACAAGAGAATAGTCTATTTTTTAACCATATCTGATCATATTAACATATAAATGTGTGATGGTGGATTGTGATAAAAAATTTGACTGAACTCTTGAGAACTTCAGCTTTACAATTTACTTTGCTACTAAGCTTGAGAAAATTTTTCCTATGTATTCTATTATTCCCATAGTTTGGCTATTTCATTATAGATGACTCTTTTTAAAAATTGCTTTAAACAAGACACAATTTTTGGTTTCTTTCAAAAATTAGCTTTTTTTTGGCTATTAACTTTCAGTGTCTGGTGCCCCAGATGATCAAATACACTGCAAGCAATATTCTCCTCTTGCAACTAAACTCTCTGTGATATTTTTCTATTTAGTATTTTTTCTGGACTTTAGTGGAGATTGAAAAACTCAACACTATAGTCCTACAACTTAAAAGACCTCCAAAGAAATTATTAGTTCTTATTGTTAGCTCCAGGCTGTAGTAAAGTAAATTTCTGAACCATTTCTTCCTAAACTGTGCTCCAGGATTACAGCATCCTATCTCTCTGGAGAGTCAATCACGCACACGGCTCTTACTTCATGGTTCTTTATACTAATTAGAGATTGTGCAGTTGAATTATTTCTGGGGCAAATCAGTTGAAAACACAAGTCTCAAAGGCCATGTACCAAGAACAAAGGTTAGAACTACCAATCTCATGAACTTTTATCCATAAATGTTCTAGATAAATCAAAACTCTAGCAATGCTTTTATTTTTTTAACCTAATTTTAATTCTCCTTATAAAAGAAGTAGCAATTGTTCCTTATCACAATCTGCTGCTGCTGCTGAGTATTATATCCAGAAGTTGGTTGTAGTGTCTGATTGTTCTCTGGAAACAATGTTACAATTGTATTATATGTTACCCATTAAGAGTTTATAGTAAATTAAATCAGATATGATAAAATATAAGCTGATAAGATATGTTGGGAGTGTGGCCTAGTGGTAGAGTTCCTGCTTAGAACTCTGGGTTCAATTCCTCAGTATCACATAAACAGAAAAATGCTGGAAGTGGTGCTGTGACTCAAGTGGTAGAGTTCTAGGCCTTTGAGAAAGCTCAAGGATGATGCCAAGTCTGTGAGGTCAAGTCCCAAGACTGGCAAATAAAATAAAACAAAATTCACAGATATACTGTTAAGATCTGTGCTCCAGGGCCGATATTGACTTTAATAACTGAATTTCTGTCACATAACTATATGCATAGAACAGTGTCATTGATCCAGGCAAGTCTAACAACTGCCTGGAACAAGGCAGTCCCCTTGTTTGCCCAATATCCAGTCAGTCACTATTAGATTTCTTTGTACATTAGCATGAATGTTTATTATTTATCATTATCATTTTATTGGCTTCTTAGACCATTTCATATGGAATGAAAATTGTGCCATAGTCAATTGTTACTTCTATTTGGCATACTGTTTTCATGTGGAGTATGCCTTTGAAGGTGAACCAAACACTTCTTAGATACTGAAGCTACACTTTCTGACACAGCAACCTAAGATTTGCCACTTATACTAGAAAAAGGCAATCAAAAGAAAAATAAAATGTTAAAATAAAAAATTTAATAACATTTATCTCAAAAAGATATTCTTTATCATGGAAAATCCAGTTCTCAACTCAAAGTGATATGTTCCATTAATATAATAATAATTGCTCTATCTTTGTTTTTCTCTCTCTTCTTTCTCCCTCCCTCTGCTTCTCTTTTCCCTCCTTTCTCTGTTCTTTCCTGTCTTCCTTCCCTCCTTCCTTCTCTTTTCCCTCTTATTTTCTTTTGAGCTATTCTTTTTTTAAATTAACATTATTTTAAATTAATACAACATAATTATAATCATTCATGGTATGCAATGTAATGCTTCGGTATATGTATATAATTTATATTGATTAAACCAAATTAAATAACCATTTTTGTAGTACTGAGGATTGAACTCAGGGCCTTGCACTTGCTAGGAAGATCTTCACTGCTTGAGCTATGCCTACAGTCCACTCTTACATTGGTTATTGTTGAGATAGATCTCTTTTTATGCCTAGGCCTTGGTAGGCCATGATCTTCCTCTGTCCCTAGAACGACAGACCTGTACCAGTGTAACTCAGATATCATGCTTCCCCATAGCTGGAAGAAGAGTTATGTGCCACTGATCCCAGTCATCATTTGAGATTAAGTGTCTTGTATACACTGACAGTTTATGCCTTCAACCAGGAACTCCTTTTCTCTGTGTCCCCAGGAGCTAGGATTTGAAGATTGAGCTAGATGTCTGGCTAAAAGATGATAACCAACTCCCTCAGGTACCATTTTATGTGAGCAAAACTGTAATAGGTATATAGTTTCTATGATGATGGAATCTAAAGGAACAAATAAACCATAGCAAGTGTTATGATTTAAATATTAGTTTTTCTCTTCTTCGTATAAGTTACAAAGACTTTACTATCAATATTTCCATAGCTAGGATCTTTGATACTATCCAGAAATCTCTCTGTCTTAAATACCTGTCCAGCAAGCAAAGCAAGAAAGCTTTCAAAGCATCTTTCTAGGAGCACAACGGGATTTTCAAGAGCATTAGAGTACCCGTGTGGAGGAGGGGACAGTGCAGTTCTTTTCCAATTGGAAAAACATATTCAAGTCATGACTATTGAGTTGATAGGTTTCTAGATGAGGAATTTGACTCAAATTTCAGGTAACAGAAAGCTGAAAGTGTTAGGCTATTTTCTTTGAGGAGAAATGGCAAATGCCTACTGCCTGCCTCTCCTGTAACTAGATGGTACCTAAGTGCGTCTGGAATCATTCAGGGGAACATGGCTCCATCCGTGTTGGAGTTACCTGAGCAGATGGACATGTGACCTGGAGAAGTTGGCGGGCAGAAGTCATTCTTAATAAATCTAGATTTGAACTAAGCTTCCCTGTGACCGCAGGGATCTGGAAATCGATCAGGAAGCAGACGTTCCTAGTTCCTGGACCTGTTGTTGGGCAGTGAGACCCAACCTTAATTTACAAAGGTAACAGAATGGCTGACCCCTCTGCATAGTCCACAGTCCCTCAGGGAAATGGCTGGGATGAGGAGGTGCTTGTGGGGGTGGGCAGTGGGCTGGATGCTGGGATTGGAGTTGCAGCTGGAAGGTAGGTGTGACAGATGCCTTTGGCAAAGTGAGGGCAGGTTACTGCCCATATAGCAGCAGGAGCTGTACTCAGCCTCTCCACAGGAGATACTTCCACACTGCCTGGTAGGCAAGATTGCCATTGATTCCCCATGTGCTGGATGCTGGTTGGATGGTGTTTGGACTGCTGAGAGCGAGCTCTGGACTGGCCGGGTAAATTAGAACTTGCTGGATGGGGAGCAGATGTGTACCATAGCACTCCTCTCACAGAAACCTTGGGCCCTGCCCCTACCGCCCTGGCTGAAGCAGTGTCCCACTGTGCCGCGTTTTACCACACTTCTGACATCTTTTGACCTCCTGGGCAAAGGTCCCTAAAATGTGTTTTTCCTCTCTCCTTTTTCCTTCTTAACTCTGGAAGGGTGAGAATACAGTTACAGTAAAATACGCTTTGAATAATGAATTTAAATCTCCTTTTTTAACATCTAAGGGCTTAGGCAAAGTAATTCCTTCATAATCTGTCAAAGAGATTTGTGCATTTTTCTTAATATGAATAATCTAAGTCCCAATTTTATGTGAATTGAAGATATAGCTAACAGAGCTAATAATAAACTGGAGGTAAAGAACATCAAATATTTAGAAAACATCAGGATGGAGGATTTGCTAGGCTTTAAGGCAAAGTAAGAAATTATGTAGTACCAAATTTAAAGAGTTGATATTTATATTATTAGTAGGATTTCAATTAATATCTCACTATGTGAATTTATACATCAAAATTCTACAGAGAAAAATTTGCAGATACTATTAATATTAATGGTAATCATTTGAAGAATATATGTGAATAAGGACAATTCATTTTCTTTTACTTCCTTTATATTGTGTTTTACTTGATTTTATTTTGACAAGTGGAAGTTTTTTTATATTGACTAGTGGAATTATCCTTTAAAAAAAACCCCTCAAAATCAATTAGAGCATTTGCCTAGCATTTGAAAAGTAGTGGATCCATCCCCAACCCTGAGACAAACAAACAGACTGAAGATAATATGTTGAGAGGAAGCAAAATAATAGAAAAGCTTTACTTTACCAAGAGCTCTTTCAGATCGAGAAGAAACCTTAACACTTAACCCAAAGATCAATACCTTGGAAGAAAGAATTTACTTAGGAGGAAAGATGAAGAAATATTTGAGGTAAATTTAAATTGTTTTAGAATGAAAATAAAAATTAATATAAAATACAACATCTGTTATTTTATTAAGGTTTTGTTGATTCTACATAATGCTAACAAATGCATTATAAAACTTTTTTTGTATAAAACCAATGGAAATCTTAATTGTTGAAACTTCTGTAGAAAGATATCTGACAATAGCTAAGAAGAATGTCTTAGGTACTTTTAATTCTGTGATTCTAAGGCAATATCCAATATGATGTTAATTAATTGCAAAATGAAGACCTAAATGTAAGGAAATCTTCATACTGTCATTGACGACAAATAGTTACACACTATTAGATAATCAGAAAAAAGACATTTAAAACCCAGAATACAACACTGAAAAAAAAAATATATATACACATATAGTGTGTGTGGGGGGGTGAGGGTAGTCAGGGGGCTTGAACTTGGCCTGGGTGCTGTCCCTGAGCTCTTCAGCTCAAGGCTACCACCCTACCCCTGGGCCTGGGCATTGTCCCAGAGCTCTTCAGCTCAAAGCTACAGCCCTACCCTTGAGCCAAGCCCCACTTCCTGTTTTCTAGTGGTTAACTGGAGATAAGAATCTCAGGTGCTTTTGTGCACCATCTGGCTTTGAACCTTGATCCTCAGCTCTCAGCTTCCTGAATAGCTAGGATTACAGGTGTGAGCCCTGGCTTGAAAAAAATATTTTTTAAAACATTTAAAATTGTGTTTATGAGTTTAGTTTTACTATGATAAACAAATAGGAAAAGAACTTAGAGAAAATATGATGAAAATAGTTGTGGGGTTGAGTCTTTTAGTTTTGATTTTTTTTGTAATTTTCAATTTAAAAACATCTGTATGGGATTTTTACTCCACTGTTAGACTTTGTTCTAGGTGTTAGGAATATGCTCTCTTCTACACAGTAAAGGATAAAAGGATATAGAGGAAAGGGATTGAGATGAGGATGAAGGGAAAGCAGATATAGGAGGAAAGGCTTAGATTTAAAGTTTTCTTGATGGAAAAAATTAGAAAGGCAGCTTCCAGATATAGTGATAGGATATTGTATATAGTCTATAGATCAGTAGGGGAGAATAATGATTATTGAGTTTTCCACAAATTCCTAAAATTTCTTTCATGAAAAGAAAATTGCTGGAAGTTCTTGCCATCACAAAGTGTATACTATTATGGGGCCTATAAAATAAATGAACTAATTAGGAACTGAGTCAGGAAAGAGTTCTCTGAAGTGGTGACATTTGATCCAAGACCTGAAGGATTACAAAGAGAAAAGAGCAGAGACAAAGGGAATGAGAGAAGAGGCAAAGATAGAAAAAAAATTATGTTGGCACTATGAAGAAAAATCCTGCAGCGTGAAGGTCATGATAAAGAGATGAAGGTTCAAAGACAACAGGAGCTGAATCTCTTGTCTATTAAGCTATAATAACAGTTGTGAAGTTGCTTTAAATATGATTGAAACCCATTGAGCTTTACTGTCTCTTAAATGGAAGCTAATACCTCAAAAAAAAAAACCCACACAAAACTGAAGAAACGGTTTTCTGAGAAAATATTCAGGCTGTTTGTATAGAGAATGACCTTGCTTATTATATAAAAGGGTGGCCAAGGGAATGTGTCTGTGACTAGACCAGCCAGCCCTTTGCTGTGGATATGATGCTTTCAAATAGAAGGCTTCAAAAATGTCATTCTTTCTAATGTTACCACAAGGCCTGAGTGTGGCCACCGGCCCTTGGGTAGTCCCATTTTCCCTAAAGGAACAAGAATTTAAATTTCTCTGCTCTGTACATGTATACTTAACCAGGCACCTGGTTTCCACTAATACCTGACATCCTAGGGTAGGAAGGAAAAGTCTCTTATTCCCTTACCATTCTCTTCTTGCATTTTCATCTGTTCTAAGGAATAGTCTAGAGACAGGTCATCTTGTCACATCATGTTAATTACGTTATACACTTTTATGCTTGTTTTACATATATAGCACACACTGGAAGCTAATGGTATTAATAGTAATTTTAGAAAAGGCCTTTTAGAAAAGAATTTTTCAGGTAGTAACTATGATGACAAGCAAAATGCCCAAATGACCATTTTACTCTCACAAAGTTTTAAAATTGCATGGGAAAGCATTATGGTATTGTGCCATCTTAATAATCTATTCTGTATCTACCAAAATATTAAGGCCATATGAAAATAAAAATATCCCAGCCCATTTTCTTCCTTTTTATTTTATATTATCGTCGGGATAATGTATAGAGGGGTTAGAGTTACATTTGTCAAGTACTGGGTGCATTATGTCTCACACATTGATATCCCTTCTCATGTTTCTGTCTCCGTTCACCCCGCCCCTGTTCCCTCCCAATCATCCTATTTCCCCACTTCCTTTCCTTAATTCTAATAAACAAATAAATGTATGTACAATATATCAGGTAACAAAGTCAGAAATAGAAACCACATAAGATTAACCACAATGGGAAAAAATAGAGAAAGGAAATAAGAACAACAATCACAAGGATTCCCATATCCTACAGATATTTTTATTTAGTCTCATCCTATATGACTTTTATGTGCATAGATTTTGAGCTATTGTGATCCTCTGCTAGGAAAGTCCCAGATGTGTACTAATTATTAAAAATGAGGGAAACTGTTGTGCCTATGTTCCTTTGGGTATGGCTCACTTCACTTAATATGATTGTTTTTGAAGTCTTTCCATTTCCTTACTAATGGGCCGATGTCATTCTTTGCATAGAATTCCATTGTGTATAAGTACCACATCTTCTTGATCCATTCATCCACTGAGGGACATTTAGGTTGGTTCCACGTCTTAGCTATGGTATATAATGTTGCAATGAACATCATTGTGCTAGTGGTTTTAGCATGTCTTTTGTTTCTGTACATTTGGGTACATGCCAAGGACTGAGATTGCTGGGTCATAGGGGAGCTCTATGTTTAGCCTTTTGAGGAACTGCCATACTGCTTTCCAGAGTGTTTAAACTAGTTTACATTCTCAACAACAGTGTAGTAGCGATCTATCCTGACCACATCCCCACAAGCATCTGTTGTTATTAGATTTCTTGATCATGGTCATTCTAACTGGAGTGAGGTGGAATCTCAAGTTTGCTCTTTTTTAAAAAAATATTTTTATTGTCAAGATAATGTATAGAGGGGTCACAGTTACATTCGCCAGGTAGTAAGTGCTTCTCACACATCGATACCCCTTCTTATGTTTTTGTCCCTATTAAAGTTGTTTTGATTGCCATTTCTTTTATGGCCAGAAATGTCTAGCATTTCTTCATGTGTCAATATGCCATTCTTATTTCTTCTTCAGAGAAGTCTCTCTTTAAATCTTTAGCCCACTTTTTAATTGGATAGTTGTTTCTTTGAGGATTTGTTTTTGAGAGACTGTTTTTTTGTGCTGTAGATACATTTTAGATATGAGGCCCTTGTCTGTTCTATGGATAGTGGAAATCTTCTCTCACTCTGTGGGGTTTCTATTTAACATACTAGCTATGTCCTTTGCCATACAGAAGCTCTGCAGTTCAATACTGTCCCATTTGTCCAAACTTTGTTTACTTTGTTGTGTTTCTGGGTCTTTATTAAGAAAATTTCGACCTGTGCCAAGGAGTCCTAGTATATCTCCTATTCCTTCTTGGGAAGTTTTCAGGATAACTTCTTTTACCTCATGGTCTTTGATGCATTTGGAGTTAATTCTGTTGCAGGGAGACATATAAGGATCCAGCTTTAATTTTCTTCAGGTGTTTAACCAATTCTGTTAGCATCACTTGTTGAAGAGGCTATCTTTCTTCCATCCTATTTTGTTTTGGCTCCCTTATTAAAGATTATGTGGCTGTATGTCTGTGGGTTAATGTCTGGGTCCTCAGTTCTATTCCATTTGTCCCTAGGCCTGTTCTTGTCTGTTCTTGCACCAGTACCTAGCTGTTTTGGTTACTATAGCTCTGTAATAGAGTCTAAAGTTTGGTATTGATATTTCCCCAGCACCATTCTTTCTGCATAGGATTGTTTTGCTACATGGGGTCTTTTTGTTTTTGCCAGTCTTGGGCTTGAACTCAGGGCCTGAGCACTGTCCTTGGGCTTTCTCAAGGCTAGAGCTCTACCACTTGAGCCACAGCACCACTTCTGGCTTTTATCTATGTATGTAGTGGTGAGGAATCGAACCTGCGTCTTCATGCATACTAGGCCTGCAGTCTAACACTAGGCCAATCTCCCGACCCGACATGGTGTCTTTTATTATTCCATATAAATTTTTGGATTGCTTCCTCTCTTTCATTAAAGAATGAAATTGGGATATTGATGGGTATTGCATTGGATCTATGGATAGTCCTTGGCAGGATTGCCATTTTCATGGTATTAATTCTTCCAATCCAGAAGCATGGGAGGGTTTTCCACTTCCTCAGTTCTGTCTTTATTTCATTTTTCAGGCTTTTAATGTTTTCATCATAAAGGTCCTTTACATACTTAGTTAATTCCTAAGTACTGTATTTTCTTTGAGGCTAATGTAAAAGGAGTTGCTTTCCTGATTTCTGCCTTGCTCTTCTCATTGTTGGCATACAAGAAAGCAGTTGATTTTTTAGGGTTAATTTTATAGTCTGCTACTTTGCCAAAATTTTGTTTTTGCCAGTCCTGGGCTTGAGCTCAAGGCATGAGCACTGTCCTTGGACTTTCTCAAGGCTAGAGCTCTTCCACTTGAGCCTCAGCACCACTTCCGGCTTTTTTTCTATGTATGTGGTACCAAGGAATCGAACCCAGATCTTCGTGCATGCTAGGCAAGCACTCTACCACTAAGCCAAACTCCCAGCCCTTTGCCAAAATTTTGAATCAGCTCAAGCAACGTGGGAGTGGAGTCTATAGGGTTCTTTAAATCTGAATCATTTTATCTTCAAAGAGGGAAATTTTCACTTCTTCTTTCCCTATTTGGATGTTTGCTTCTTGCCTTACTGCTATGGCCAGGAATTCTAATTCTATATTAAAGAGAAGTGGAGAGAGAAGTGGAGAAAGTAGGCATGCTTGTCTTGCTCCTGATTTTAGAGAAATGGGTTTAGCTTTTTGCCATTGCTGTTTGGTTTGTCATACCCAGCCTTTATTATAATGAGGAATGTTCCATGGATTCCTAGTTCCTCCAAAACTTGTAGCATAAATGAGTGTCGGAGCTTGTCAAAAGCTTTTGGCATCAGCTGAGATAGTCACATGATACTTGTCTTTGCTCCTGTTGATGTGATGAATTATATCAATTGACCGGCATATATTGAACTACCTTTGCATCCCTGTGATGAATCCTTTTTGATCATAGTGTATAATTTTTTGAAGAGTTTTGGAAGATGATGGCTAGTAATTTGTTGAGAAGTTTTGCATCAATGTTCATTTAAAAATGGGTCTATACTTCTCTTTCTTTGATGAGTCTCTGTCTGGTTTTTGGATGAGGGTTATGCTGGCTTCATAAAATGAGTTTGGCAAAGAGCCCTCACTTTCAATTTCATTGAAGAGTTTGAGGAGTATTGGTGTGAGATTTGTTTGAAGGCCTTATAGAATTCAGCTGTGAATCCATTAGGTCCTGAGATTTTCTTGGATGGGAGGTCTCTTATTGATATTTCTATTTCATTACTTGAAATAGAAATAGTTGGTTTAGATCTTCTTGATTCTGTTTGGGTATGTCAATACTAGCTAGAAATTCATCCTCTCTTCTAGATTCTCAAATTTGTTGGCATAAAGATTTGAAAAGTATTCTGGATCTTGGAAATTTCCATCATGATATTTCCATTCTTGTCCATAATTTTGTTTATTTGGGTGTGCTTCCTTCTTTTTGTGGTAAGTTTTGCTGAGGGTCTGTCAATTTTTTTAATTTTTCAAAAAATGAACCCCTTTGTTTTTTTGATTCTTTCTATGCTTTTTAGACTCTAATTCATTCAATTCTGCTTTAATTTTAATAATTTGTTTCCTTATACTAGTATTAGGGTTGGTTTGTTGCTCTTCTTCCAAGAGCTTAAGGTGCAACAGTAAATTGCAGGTTTGCGATTTTTCCAATTTTTTAATGTAGGCACTCAGAGCTATAAATTTTCCTTTGAGTACTGCCTTTGTTGTACCCTAATGGAGCTGGTACTTTGTGTTCTCCTTTTTTAAAAATAACATAAACTGTTGAATTTTGTTCTGATCTCTTCAATGACCCACTGGTGATTCAACAATGTGTTGTTCAATCTCTGTGAGTTACAGAGTTTTCCTTGGTGGAAATTGGTGTTCAGTTCCAATTTTATACCACTGTGATCTGAGAGAATGCAGAGAATAATTTCAATATTTCTGAATTTGCACAGGTTTGCTTTATGCCCTACAATATGGCCTATTTTAGAAAATGTTGCTGAAAAATAGGAATATTCTGGTGTTTTGGGGTGGAATAATCTTCAGATGTCTGTTAGGTCTAGTTGGTCTATGCAATTATTCAATTCTTAGGTTTCTCTGTTGAGCTTTTGCCTACTTGGTCTATCCAGAGATGACAATTGTGTGTTAAAGTCACCAACAATCACTGTGTTTGGATTTATGGGTGGTTTTAGTGTAAGTGAAGTTTGTCTGATGAAGTTGGGTACTCCGACATTAGGTGTGTAGAAATTTTGGATGGTTATGTCCTCCTGAAGTAGAGAGTATGTAATAACCTTCTTTGTTTCTTCTCATTAATTTTAGTTTGAAGTCTGTTTTATCTTATATGGGGATGGCTACTCTAGCCTGTTTATGGGGGCCATTGGATTGATGGATTTTATTCCAGCCTCTCACTCTCAGAATATGTTTGTGGGGCAAGATGTGTCTCTTGAAGACAGCAGAAAGATGGATCTTGCTTTTTGATCCAGCTAGACAGTATATGTCATTGAGTTGGACAGTTAAGCCCATTGATATTGAGGGTTAGGATCGAAAAATATTTACTAGTTCCTGACATTTTTCTGTTTTGCTAGGGCCTATGATTTGTCAATTTTTGCTGTAATAAGCTGGTGTGCTTTTTAGGTGCCATTTCTCTGTCAATATCATATTTGTGCAGATTTTCAATGTGTAGAGCATCTTTGAGAATTTTCTGTAATACTGGTTTGATCTATACATACTATTTCATACCTTCCTTGATATGGAAGGTTTTTAATGTTCCCTCAGCTATGAACAAGAGCTTAGCTGGTTACTATATTCTTGGTTGGTAGTTATTCATCTTTAGGATATGATAAATATCATTCCAGGCTCTTCTTGTCTGCATGGTCTCTACTGAGAAATCTGTGGTTATTCTAACTGATTTTCCTTAGTGGGTTATTGTTCTCCTTTCCCTGGCTGCTTTAAGAATCCTTTTCTTGGCCTCTATTGGTCCTGTACAGATTATAGTGTGGTGGTTGTGATGTCCTTTTCTGGTCAGATCTCTTTGGGGTTCTAAAAGTTTCTTGTTTATGAATGGGTCTGTTCTTCTGGATATTTGGGAAGTTCTCTGAGATGATTTCCTGAAGTATATTTCCAATTCCATTAATCTTTTTCTCCAGGCCCTCCTCAATACTGATTAGCCTTGAATTAGGCTTCCTACTAGTATCTTGGAGCTCTTGAATAGATCAGTCATATTTCTTGGACTTACTTTGAATCATTTTCTATCTTCCTTTATGAATTCTAGGCTATTTTCAGCTCTGGAGATTCTCTCTTCTGCATTGTCTAACTTGCTATCAATACTTTCTACTTTGTTCTTCATATCCGTTCTTTCTAGTTGGTCATTTTTGATGGCTTGCATCACTTGTTTTAAACCTTGTATGAACTTCTTTACCTCACTGATTTTTTTTTTGCCAGTCCTGGGCTTGAGCTCAGGGCCTGAGCACTGTCCTTGGACTTTCTCAAGGTTAGAGCTCTACCACTTGAGTCTCAGCACCACTTCCAGCTTTTTCTATATATGTGGTACCAAGGAATTGAACCCGGGTCTTCGTGCATGCTAGGCAAGCACTTTAACCACTAGGCCAAGTTCCTGGCCCTACCTCACTGATTTTGATTAGAGGGCTGTGTTTAGCTCTGAGGCTTACTCTCCTCTCATTGGATTTTTGTTGGAATTCATTCAGCTTTATATTTGAAGATTCTATGAATTCCTCCATTATTCTTTGATTAGCTTCATCCGGTTCATGTTCACATTCACGTATATTCTTCTTCATACTTTCATTTTTTTTAATTTTATTTTAATGTGTAGAGAGTTTACAGTTATATTCACCAGATAGAAGGTGCATTATTTCTCACACGTTGATACCGCTTCTCATGGGTTTCTCCCCACTTCCCTCCCCTAATCTTTTTTCCTCTCCTATTTCAAATAAACAAACATATGTATAATATAACAGGTAACAAAGTCAGATACTGTAACAATATGAAATTAACCAAAGGGCAACACAAGAGAATAGAGAAAAAACAGTACATTAAGAACAACAGTCACTCGTAATTAAGCTCTTGTTTCCATGTTATTGAGGGCCATTAATTTGGCCTCATCCTCTATGGCCTTATGTATCTAGTATGACAAACCCACAGCAAGCATTATACTTAATGGTGAAAAGTTGAAGCCATGTCCTTTAAAATCAGGAATGAGACAAGGATGGCCACTCTCACTACTTCTCTTTAGCATAGTATTAGAATTACTAGCTAGAGCAATAAGGCAAGAAGGAAGCATAAAAGCGATCCTTATTCATGTTTTGAAACATTTCATTGATCATGTTTACCAGTAGCATTTGTAGAGCATTTAGAGGACTTTCCTCTAGGTTCTCCATTGACTGCTCTGTTGCCTGTTTATTTTGAGTGGGAGATGCAATTCTTTAACTTGCCATTTTTCTTGAGTTTCTTGTTTTGTCCATTTGGAAAAGGGAGCAAGACTAATAAAACTCATGATTATAATTTTAAGATAATAGCCAACCTACTTCTCTATAGCTCCCCTGACTATAGAGTTTCACAATCTTAGCCTGGTGTCTTCACTCTCTTTCTCCTTTTGTGCATTTACAAACAAACCCAAGCCCATCACCGAACACAGTTTTATGACATAAAATAAACAATAAATCACTCTGGACCTACACTGTCTGGGTCAACAACAATCAACTGTAGATGCATGAGTGAAGATAACTGTGACCTAAAATGCGAGGAAGGGAAAATAAATAAATAAAAAATTTAAAAAATTAAACTTAAAAAATGAAAAGACTAATAAAAAGCATATATAAAGAAAAAAGAAAAAATATAAAAGAGATCAATAATTTTCAAAAACTCACAATTGAGTACTTAAAGAAGAAATACAAAGATTAAAGAAACATAAGATTAAAAAAACGGGGCTGAGTCAATAAAAATATAACCTGAAACCAGTATGTACATAATGACTGAGCACATCTGCTAATTGCTATTGCTATGTTTCTAGGCTTGAACAGATCTACAAGGGAAAAAAATAGAGGGAAAAATGATGGTGAAAAAATGGCAAAAAAAGGAACAAGTAAAAATGAAAACAATGAAAAAATTGTAAAATTTAAAAAATTTTGATTAAAAACAATATTCTTCAGTTTTTTGAGGGGAAACTTATGTCTCCACTGAATCTGGACCCAGTGTATATATGAAGTCTCTTATCTCCTGTGATGATTCCTTTTCCTTGGGCTTAGTTGGTTTTTCCAATCAATTTGTTTGATTAGGCAGACAAAGTTCTGCCTTACAGACTTGAGGTCTTTGTGACTTGCCACCCAGGTTAATTTACTGGCAAGGCCATGAGCTTTATGTGTCCTGCAGGAGAAAGTTAGCTGTTTTCAGTAGCTTCAGTGTGAATGGAGGTGTATTGGGTAGTCAATAGCGAACTTCAGACTTCACTCTCATCCTGTCTGGAGCCTTAATTGTTTTTACCAATTCAGCTGAAATTGGCCTAGGGTGGAGCTTCTTCTGGCTTTGTTTACTGGGAGAGAAAAGCTGTCCTGCCCAGGGAGGAATTGTCCCCTCCAGGACAATCCTGGAGGAATTTCCCTGCTGACACCACTTCTCAGGCTCCAGTTAAAATCCAGAACTGTTGCCTAATCCTTTAATCATAATATATACATAGTCACAAAGACACCATGCAGCACCAAGACTGGTTCAAAGGAGTTGAATACTGGAGTAATCTGACTGATTACTTTGTGATGTAGAAATAAAGTGTTGAACACAATACACAGGAATATTAGTGTTTTTAGGATCTCATCATTT
The DNA here is from genome assembly GCF_031878675.1 of Megascapheus bottae. NCBI lineage: Eukaryota > Metazoa > Chordata > Mammalia > Rodentia > Geomyidae > Megascapheus > Megascapheus bottae. The sequence continues at coordinate 22,727,190 of NC_143520.1, forward strand.
TTCCTCCTGTTCCCCCTAAATTGCATGATGTTGGAAAGAATGTTACATTTTCATGTGATAGATATTGGAGAAGATAAATTCTCTTTAATATTAACTGGAGAAGATTTTGCTGAGTGATAAATTAGAAGGATTTTTTCTTCACTTGAAATACTAGACTGGGTTTGAGAGTCAAACTGTCCTGTAGGCACTTATTTCCATATCTATTCCTTTCTTCTCACCTACCATAGGTAAAGTAATGCTTAAGTTACTTATACTGAGAATCTTGCCATTGGAAAGAGGAAATTCCAAGTGGTTAGAATAAATCCACAGTAAACTGTGTTCTTCCTAAATTGGATTAGAAGTTAGGACATTTCTCTTATGTTTTTCTAAGCAATGTGGTTCCATTTCTTCTTAGCTATAGAGGCAGTATGGAGGTTCTTTAAAAGACTAAACATAGAGCTTTTCTATGATCCAACAATCCCACAACTAGGCTTTTACCCAAATGTCCACAAACAAGGACACACTAAAGTTACCAGAATAACCATGAATATTTCAGCATTATTTGCCATAGCTAAGGACCAAACCAGATGCCCATCAGTACATGAACAGATCAAGATACACACACACACACACACACACACACACACACACACACACACACACACACACTTAGTGGAGTTTTATGTTTCCTCTTTAAAGAATAACATTCCTCCATTCTTAGGGAAATTGAAAGACCTGGACAAACTGTCTTCTTAAGAAGTCTGCCTGACTTTTTCCTCTCTGACTGAGCTTCTACTACAGCTTGTTGGTGTCACTCTTCAGCTATTAACTTTCCACTAGAATGCTAAAACTGGTATCTTGGTGAGAGCTCAGTTAAGCTTACTTTGAACCTCCTCCATCATCCCAGAATCCTCACCCAGTCTGTTTTCAATTCTATTCTTATCATCCACTTAAATGTTACTTGCAAACACTTTATTTCTACATTGCAAAGTAATCAGTCAAATTACTACAGTATGCAACTCCTTTGAACCACTCCAAGAATTGGAAACAAGAGGTTCTTATGTAGTACAAGAGGTCCTGCTTGTAGTTTTCCCCTCCCCCATCCTGCATCTTAGTTTTCTGTACCTTCTGTCAATAAGTTTATTTGTGGAAGAGAAAGGGAATCACAGAAACAGCAGGATAAAGGATGAATTCATGCAACATTAATACTCACTTGACACTGTGTTGGAAATGATTCTCTACAACCTGTGGGTTGGGGTATAGGGAGGGGTAAGCAGGAGAACATGAGAGATGGGGTAATAGTGTTTAAAAGCAAATGTACTTATTTCCTTACTTGTGTAACTGTAACACCCCCCGTCCCTGTTCATCACCTTTTCAATAAAGATTCAAAAGAATTCAATGTATATCCTAAAAGTTAAGAAAAGTGAGGGAAGGGTTGGGTAGGAGAGGGATAACTGAGAATGTTGAGAAGAATGACACTGATCAAGATGCAATATATTCACAAACTGCTTTGTTCAATGACAACTCTTTTGTAAAAGTACTTAAAGATAATAAAATATATTTTGAAAACAGGAGGCCTCATAAAAAAGGAGAATAGCTCCCATTTGGCACAAAAGGGCAATTTCCTTTGTGCTGTGTGTATTCTTATAATATTGGATGCATTGCCTGTATTTTATTAACATTTCTTTCTTCATTATTCTTTTTTTTACCATTAAAAGAAACAAAGCCAAGCATGGCATCATGTATCTGTAGTCTCAGTATCTGTGAAGCTGAGGTAATACAATCACATGAGCTCAGCAGTTAGACATTAGGCTGGGCAACATAGCTTCCATCTCTCCCAAAAAGAATAAGAGAAAAATAAGAAAAGAAAAGAAAAATTGATTATTTGAAATAGAGTATCTGCCAATGAAAAATGTGCTTTTTCAGGATAGATGTATTTTAGATATTCAAACTAAATAAATTATCTAAATAAATTGACTATGGTTTATTTCAAACAAACCCAAAAATAAACAACAAAAAAATCCAGAAGGTAAGAAGAAAGACGAATGCTTGTTTTAAAATGTGTGGTTTTCCTTCAGATACATAAGTGCTGTTTCTTTCCTGTTCACATGAGAGAGAGAGAGAGAGAGCGCGCAGTTTGAATGGCTCCCTTTGTTCATTCAGAAGCCTGTAAGTGATAGAAAGGTTATGTATGCAGCGTCAGACCTGTCACACTCTTTACAAATTAAAAGAATTCATGTTTGATAGTCTGGTCTAAAATTAGAGATGTTGATTAAAAGTATTTAGGTATCTTACATCTGGAAAACAGGAAGAGGTGTGTGTCAGACAGTTACATTGAACCTTGGTTAATAGATACTTTGGCAGTAGGTTTAAAAATATAGGAAAGAGGAACTATGAAAGCAACTTAATGAAAATAGTATCCAGCCCCAAACAACTATTATTTGCCAAGAAAATATTCACACACTCTCTCTCTCTCTCTCTCTCTCTCTCTCTCTCTCTCTCTCTCTCTCTCTCTCTCTCTCTCCCACAAACACACACACACACACACACACACACACACACACACACACACACGCACACACACACTTCTGTATACCAGGGTGTGCTAGTCTTCTCATGTAAATATGGATGAAACTTTATTTCCTAGTTGATTAGGAATGTGTACATCCTATGGTGGATATGGGTGACAGATGTCTTGTGAGTAACAGATGTCTTGGCTTTTACAGACTAATTGGCAAAGAGAGAGAGAGAAAGGGAGCTAATTAAAGGGGTGGGAGGAGACACAAGAAAAGTGCAGTCTTCCTTGTGGGGAATGATCTAATAAACCTTCTAATTGTGAGTAATTGTCTCATTCTTCATCCTCCTTTGCTATCTCTTTCTATATAACTCAAGTATATCATAATGAGAAAGAGTAAGATTAAAAAATCAGAAGGTAGCATCTTGAATTGATCCTGTCATGGAATAGTCTAGTATAATTGACTCAAACATCAAATTTTGAAAACCAAATAGGAAAGCGTAAGTCTAATCATTAATAGCAACTTAAATTTTAATTGGCAGCACTAAGATTCTATGTTGAGGGTGGCTGCTATAAATACAGTTCAATTATATGCCAAATGTGACTTTCTAGTGTACTGGTGAGAAATGAAAAATGTGAGACTGAATATGTCATATATTACTCATTCATGGTAGGACTTGTTCTATTTGTTAGTATGATGGTAATACCAATTGACCCGAAATGAATGTGAACATTTGTCAGATGTTTGGACCCATTATCATTAACAAATCTTCAACTTTGTCATTTGTTTTCCCTCATGCAAGATGTAAAGTCAGCTGTCATTTTCTATGTCTTATCACCTAGGTCTGTATCATTCTTGTTGGTACCTTTGGGCTTAAAACTGAAGGAACTAGACTGGGAGTTTGGCCTAGTGGTAAAGTGCTTGCCTAGCATGCATGAAGACCCACGTTCAATTCCCCATTACTGCATACATAGAAAATAGCTGGAAGTGATAAAAATCTGAATTGTCAATTATTAGTTATCTGCTATGTTTTTGTTACTGCATTAGAAGAATTGCATCTTATTTTCAGTTTCTAGGGACTAGTGGGATGCTTAAATGCTTTTTGAAGAATTGGCAGCTGTGAAATAGAACAGATATTGCTTGTGTAATCTAGAGACTGTTACATTAAGTTGATTAGTTGATATTTTGGGCTTCATTTCATATCTACAAAATGGAGATAGCGATAACTGATTTCCACAATTGTGCTGGGATTTTTATATGCCACGATGAATGCACATGAAATGAACACATATGTAGTTAAGTTTATTATGGTATCTATTTTTCCATTTTTATTTTTATTTTCGGAGTGATGTACAGAGGGGTTATAATTACATATGGAAGGTACTGTTCTTCTTGAACATTGTTGGTCTTTTGAAGAACTCCATATTGCTTTCCAGATCATTATGGTAACTTATGAGCATAAAATTAGCTGCAATTTGAATGATTAGCCACTTAAAGACTAGTTTTATTTGTAATGGCTCCATGATGAAACTTTGGACACTCAGATAATTATAGGGACACACATAATTTGACAAAAGTTTTGTGACTAATATAGACATTATTTAGAATTGTATCATGTAGAAATAAAATATTAATAAAATATGAATAATTTACTCACAAGATTCTTCATACTAACAGATATTTCACATAGAAAATGCTGCACTATTTTGCATGTGAAGGAGTATGGATTATTGTGTGGGGGAGGTGTGGTAAGCAAGGAATGTTGCGATATGAGCAAGGCAACTAATTAATTTAGCAAATATAATTTTTGCAAGTATTACAGTTATAGGTACATTCAGTTTTGTTTTTGATGTGGCTTGCTTTGTGGAGTAGTTGTGAGATTTGGAGAACATCACCTCAAGGTCATGCTGTATCTTTGAAAGACTATCATTCTGAGATAAATTATTTAATGAAGTGGCAGTGTAATGGCTCATTATTATCTTCAACATTACCATCACAATAATAATTATGTTAAAATGTCAGAGAATGTAAATACTAAGAGTGTTAACTCTTACTAAAGTTATACATTTCTCCAGATAGTATTTAGCCTGTTCCTCCAAGTCAAAAGGAAAATGGGTAAGTGAGCAGAGCACACTGGCTTGCTTGGCTGCACAGCTGCTGTTAGCACAGATGAATGTTTTACGAGTGATGCCAGACAGCACCTCTTGCTGGCATTTCCTAGCATTTCCCAGGACTTACTGATTTACGGGCGAACTAATTGAGCTCATGAAGGGTCTAGAGTACAATCTAGAGGAAAATATATTAAAAATCACAAAGATAGTAGCAATATTCAATGACTGTTGGGTAGCCTATCCAATTGAACATTAATTGTTATTTATTTAAAGCCTTCTTTCATTTCCCTTAAGACTCAGTTTCCATTTCAGCTACCATAGAATCACATTGTATGATACCGTTTCCATTTTAAAACATTTTGATTTACTCTTTCAGGATTGAAGTGTGTGTGCCTTTTGTGTGACTCCTCAAACTTCACCTGCCAAACAGAGGGAGCCTGCTGGGCTTCGGTCATGCTAACCAATGGGAAAGAGCAGGTGATCAAATCTTGTGTGTCTCTCCCAGAGTTAAATGCACAAGTCTTCTGTCATAGTTCCAACAATGTTACCAAAACTGAATGCTGCTTCACAGATTTTTGCAACAACATAACTCTACATCTTCCAACAGGTAAGGAGTTTATCTTCATTCCCAATGTGATTTTACTCTTGCAAAACTATAAACACAGTAGAAATCAAACTGTCTTATGTTTCTTTAAATAGGGAAATCTGTTGTACAGTTTCCACTCCTATCTCTTTGAGGGCTGATAATATTATTTAGAGTATATCTGAGCTTGATTTTTCTTCCTTTTTACGTTGCACGTCAATGTCAAAACATTGACAATAGCATGACAATTTGAGAGAAATTTGTCCACATGAGTGGTATTTTTTATGTGATTAATAAGCTTGAAGTAAAATGTGTCTTGTGGATTTTTGAATGGTATTATTATCTTTATATAGTTGTACTAAAGAATTTCCATTTAATGAAGCAGTTTATGAATGCAATGCATCTAGAACAGTGTTAACCCCTTTCAATTTTCTTACCCAGCCCTCTCCTAATCACCTTTCTCTCATTCTTCTTAATTTTGTAGGATATGCATTGGATTCTTTCTTTCTTCTGTTTTTTTCTTTTTGCCATCTTGGGGTTTGGACTCAAGGATGCTGTCCCTGATGAACTCTTGCACTGTCCCTGAGAGCTTTAGCTCAAGGCTACCACCCTACCCCTTGAGCCACAGCACCACTTTCAGTTTTCCTGGTTCACTGGAAATAAGAGTCTCATGGACTTTTAATGCCCATGCTAAACCCAGATCCTCAGATCTCAGCCTCCCAAGTAGCTAAGATTATAAGCGTGAGCCACCACGCCTGGTTTCCCTGACCATTTTTGCTCAAAACTCTACCAGTTTTCTGGTGGTTAATTGGAGGTAAGTGTCTTATGGATTTTCCTGCCTGAACAGGCCTCAATCCATAATCCTCAGATCTCAACCTCCTGAGTAGTTAGGATTACAGGTGTGAGCCACTGGTGCCTGGCTACATTGAATTCTTGACTGCATTATCCCTTGCTTTTGCTTTTCTTCTTTTTTTTTTTTTTTGCCAGTCCTGGGCTTGAGCTCAGGGCCTGAGCACTGTCCTTGGACTTTCTCAAGGCTAGAGCCCTACCACTTGAGCCTCAGCACCATTTCTGGCTTTTTTCTATGTATGTGGTACCGAGGAATCAAACCCGGATCTTCATGCATGCTAGGCAAGCACTCTATCACTAGGCCAAACTCTTGGCCCTGCCTTGCTTTTCTTCTTCATTTGTCTCTTCTTCTCCCTATGATCCCATCCTTCCTCTTGCAAGTATCCATTTCCTGTTTTTTATTGGTGGGCTTTGACTTTGTCTTTCTACATCATTACACTACTTAGATTAACCTTGAATCTACTAGACTAACTGAATCTACCATTCAGTTAAGACATTTGTAACCACAATGTACTAATAGATTTACAGGCTAATTCTAGCAACCACAAATGAGGGAAATCATGCAACCTTTGTCTCTCTATGATGTGTGCTAAGATAAAAAGAACATAAAAAAGAAATAAATAATGTACAGTCATTAAAAAATATACCATCAGTATAGCACTGGAATTAGTGGAGCAGGCTGAGAATACTGAGGTGATAGAACTGCAGTGTTGGTCCACTTCATATGGGTGCACCAAATTTTCTCTACTTGCTTGATAGACTTTTTTCTAGGTTGGCCTAATAGCTCCAATCCTCCCAATCTCAGTCTCCTTCTTATATCAGGTTTAATTTAATTTAATTTATTTTTTTTGTAGTGCTTGGAGACAAACTTCCTGGTAAGCAAGTATTCTACTACTTAGCTGCACCTCCATTCCTTAGTACAGTGTCTATTAAAAATTGGGCTAGTTATCTTATACTTAAAATATGAAACTATTTTAGCCATTTTGATACTGATTCACTATTAGGTATATATATTTTGATTATTTCTCTTTTTCTCTGCATTGCCATTTGGTTTTATGTTAAGCCATTCTTTTCATAGAAACATAGAATAAACATTTGATAGACTGATTTATTGTTATTGTTATTATTTCTTTCAAGTTTTGAGAAGTCTTTTTCTACCCAAAGTTTATGTGTGTGTGTGTATATATATATATATATATATATATACACACACACACAAAACACACACACACACACACACATATTCTTCTAAAAGTTTTAACATTTCGGGTTTTATATCTAGGTCTATGCTCAGCAAATATCAGTGAGGTAAAGGTGAAACTTTGACAATTTTCTTGGAAATAAAATGTGTGTGTGTGTGTGTGTGTGTGTGTGTGTGTGTGTGTATCTGGCCTCTTTAGTAATTTAGCTGGTCTCTAGGGCTTAGGTCACTATTGAACTATTCTGATTATTAGAGCTTAATAGTAAGTATTGAAATTAGATTGGGTGACCACTCCAAAATTGTTTTAAAAACTGACATAGTCATTATTCTATTTAGTCATTATTTATATTTTGTTTTAAATTTTCTAAATAGTTTGAATATTTCCACAAATCACATGCTGAAATTTTGACTAGATTAGTTGAATCTATAGATTGAGAATATGGGTATAGTATGTTTCATACTTATTTGGTCAGTCCTTCAGTTACTCTTAGTGTTCTGCAGTTACGAGGGCCATACATGTATTTCATTGAAGTTTTTCTGCTTGTGGATGCTGATTTATATAGTTTTTTGTTTACTATCTGCTTCTAAATGCTAACTTCTACTATATAAAAATCAGTTTTCTATATTAATCTTATATCTTAAACTACTGAGGAAAGAATTTATATTGTCAAAATTTTTTCACACAGTATAGGGTCTTAAAATCAGATTTCTTGATCAGGGCTGGCATTCTACCACTTGAATCTCATCTCCTGTCTGGTATTTTGCTGGTTAATTGGAAATGAAGACTTTCCTGCTTGTGATGGCTTTGAATGAATTTTGTATAACTAGCATTACAAAATCTATGGATGTCTGGCTAGTTCTAGCAATTAAAACATTTATTTGTGTGCTTGCTTTAGTCTCCAAATGGTTGTACAAGAGTGGTACAATTAAACATGTCAATTTATGTGTCCAGGGCATCTTGAGCAGAGTCATTCCTTCCATCATTATTTCCCATCTCATGTACCTCTTCCAACATCAGTCATATCAGGTTTCCCACTTCCTCTTTCATTCTAGCATTTTTTTACATACACAATTATCTGTGAATACAGGCATTCTTACAAACGAGTGTGATATGTATTGTGATATATATCATATATATATCAAAAGTACACTCACACACACATGCATAGACACACACACACACTTGATATCCATTTTTTGAGTTTTTGCATTGTACACTGTGATGCCTACTAGATCTCTACTTATCTTTATCATGGTTCTAAGAGAATGCATTCAATCTGTTGCCACTACTTATGATAGGCACTAGAGTTCCTAAGTTCTTTATATGACCTAAAGGGATTTCCTTTTGCATTTAATTTAGTGAAAGGTGTTTAACTATCTTAGGTAGATGCACAGCCTTCAGCTGGAGACCTCATGGACAGTGTCCAGACTCAGAGTTCAAGCCCTACAACCAACAAAAAAAAATCTTGAGTAGACATTAAATTTTTGAGCATTTTTATGACCATTTTGAGGTTATTTTTATGAGTTGGTATTGGTTTTGTTGGGGCTTTTTTTGTTTGCTTTGTTTTGTTTTTGATTTTGGCACTTGTGAGGCTTGAATTCAGGTCCAGGAGCTTTCCACTTTGAGCTACTTTGCCACTTCCTGTTTACTAGTGGTTAATCAGCAGCAAGAGCTACACACTCTCTTACACTGGTTGGCTTTGAACCTCATTCCTCAAATCTCAGCCTCCTGAGTAGCTATCCTGACAAATCTCAGCCTCCTGAGTAGCTATACTTATAGACATGAGCTACCAGTGTCCAACTGATGATTTTTCTTTAAGTATGTTGAGATACTATATCAATTGAACTTTAAATGTTACTTATAATAAGTAAGATGTGTGTTTTCTAGCTCCTAGTTAATATGTGTATAAGAACTACCATATAACAATTCATTGAATTCAAATTTCTCTATTTCAACTAAGAAGTTGTTTCTTTTAGTGTCATCACATGGGAAATGAAGATTAAATGTAAAGGAATGTGGACATGTAGTACCTGTGCGGTGGTGGCACAGGTAGATGCCTATTAGGTGTCTGTAAAATGGTAGCTCTTTGGGCAAAGGTTGCTTCCAGACTGGGCCCTCACACACCCAGGCCCAGCAACATCACTGTGTATCATCAGTGAGTATGACTGGTGTCCCTATCATTTCGGATCTCATTGTGGATGTATGAAAGATAGAAAAGCACTCCGACAAATAGTGATATTTGTGCAGTGTTTGATGGTCAATATGGTTCATGTGCTCAATCATAGAAGAAAAAGTCAGGAGTTGACAAGAAGGGGCTGAGTAAACTGGGAGACTTTCCTAAAGATGAGGTGAAGTTTTGCCTTTTTGGCTCTTTCATCCATTGCCCCAAATGGCCAGCACATTTCTGGATAGCCAGTGCAATATAAATGAAGTGATTTGGATGTGTCATGCTTCAGTTGCCCCCCTTCTACTTGTAATGATTGGGCACTCGTCTTCATTTCTTTGTGATACAATTTCTTTTCCTTCCTTCCTTCCTTCCTTCCTTCCTTCCTTCCTTCCTTCCTTCCTTCCTCCCTCCCTCCCTCCCTCCCTCCCTCCCTCCCTTCCTTCCTTCCTTCCGTCCTTCCTTCCTTCCTTCCTTGCTTCCTTCTTTCCTTCCTTTCTTCCTTCCTTCCTTCCTTCCTTCCTTCCTTCCTTCCTTCCTTCCTTCCTTCTTTCCTTATTTTCTTCCATTCTTTCCTCTCTTTGCATCTCCCTCCTTCTATCTCTCCCTCTCATTCACTCAGGGCCTGGGTACTGTCCCTAAGCTCTTTGCTCAATGCCAACATTCTACCACTTTGAGCCACTTCCCTTTGTTTTTGGGTGGTGGTGATGGTGGTTAATTGGAGATAGAGTCTCACAGATTTTCCTGCTTGGACTGGCTTTCAACTGTGATTTTCAGAAATCAACCTCTTGAGTAGCTAGGATTACATATATAATTTCTACCTTAATACAACTCATGCCTCCCTGCCCAGTGCCCTCGCAGTTGGCAGCCTAGAAACTTAGGAGCTGGAGAAATGCTGGCAATTACTCTTGGCCTCCTGAAAACTCCTTTCAAGCAGTTTGACACTGCTTGGTACAGGATTCTTTTGGTACAGAAAGAAGCTCCTCTAACACAGCTTCTACTGACTCACATGTACTTGAATTCTGCAAACCATGATCACTTTCAAAATGTGAGATATAGGGGCAGGGAGTTTGGTCTAGTGGTAGAGTGCTTGCCTAGTATGCATGAAGACCCAGGTTCAATTCCTTGGTACCACACACATAGAAAAAAGCTGGAAGTGGTGCTGTGGCTCAAGTGGTAGAGCTCTAGCCTTGAGAAAAACCCAAGGACAGTGCTCAGGTGCTGAGCCCAAGCCTATGATTGCCAAAAAAATTTGAGATATATTTTGAATTTTGCTATTTCAATAAATAAGAATACTGATTTTAGAAGGGGTATCAATGTGTGAGAAGTAATGCACCTACTACCTGGTAAATGTAACTGTAACCTCTCTATACATTACCCTGACAATAAAAAGTAAAAAAAAAAATCTTAAAAAAAGAAAAAAAGAATACTGATTAGACTACACTAAGAAATTTGTTCACAGTTTAAAACACTACTTTAATTAATATTGAAATGTAGAATTTTTCCATTAAAGGAAATTTATTTTAACCTGTTATTAATGTGATCAATTTTTATTTTTTATTAGTAAATTATTATTCATTTGTTAGTTTACTTCTAAACTGGTAGAATGTATCAAAATATATAGTTACTGTTTTAGTTTCATGCTTTTTTCTTCTTAAGTTTTGTGATTCTGAGGTTGCATGAACTTTGCTTGCTAGATAGGTGCTTGAGCATTTGATCCATGACCTTAGTCCTTTTGAACAGGGTACCAAATTTGAATGAGGTCTAGCTGGAATGGCAGTTGCATACCACTACAACCAAATGGTTTTTTTTGTTTTGTTTTGTTTTTGTATTTTTGCCAGTTCCAGGACAAAACTCAGCTGATTATCATAAATACTTAGTTTTAAGTATTAAAGCAATGACAATTTCCCATTGACCCATTTATTTGACTAGTACTTCAAGTTCAGGTCTTCATAAACAATGTCATCAATACGTTATCACAATAAATGTTATTACAAAAAACAAGTGTAGTTTTACACATTTAAAAATTGAACGTTGGTTATGTTAATCCATTGAATAAGAAAAACTTATTTTTTATGGATTCCTGTACATAGGGTCTATTACTTTGCTGTTTATTTTTGAGCAGGTAAGAGGAACTTTCTTCTCTTTGAGAAATATCTACCCACCTCTGTGGATATTATTTTTATTTAGTTCCTGTAGACTCTGTCACATTTCTTTCACAGTCATAACCTGGTCAGGACTATCCACTTCCAGCTTCATCTGAGATGAGAAGAGCAGCTACTTTGCTTAGAAAAAAAATCATTTAACACTTCGAGAATATTTCCATCTCCAAAAGAAAGCACTTACTTGCACAAGTGACTGTGCACAAAGGAGGAAATCAAGTAAACGAATAATAGGTGAAAAACTTCTGTATTCAGTGGGAGAAAATTGAAATACTTGTCTCTCCAGTGAATTCTATCTGTGAGTTTTATGAATTCTGAAATCCATCCCTTTACTAATTTGGTACACATTGGGCCATCTGTTTTTATCCTCTATGTCTCTCACATTTTTCTTTCATATTTTCTAGTCTATAAATTTGATACTTTTAATGTGTACAGTTTCTCTGTGTTGAATTCTTCCATTTTGATTTTGCGCAATCATATTTTTGCTGGCTGCTGCCCTTCTTCATTTTGGGAATTTTGAGTATGAGATTATGTTTTCCTGTCCCTTATTGAGAAGAAACTCTGAAAGCCTATATTTAAAATTTGTTCCCTCAGAGAAGATTTGCATTAGTTCCACCCCCACAGGGATCTGAGGGATATTTATTAGTTTTTTTGAGACAACATCCAGAGTGAATTCTCACCCCTAACCCTGCCTAGAAGAATATATCACAGTGGTAAGGACATTTTAGAATTTTTTTCTACTACCCAGTAAGAGCTGAAATAGAATTATATTCCCTGACTATATAGACCATTGTTTACTTTATTTTGTTTTCAAATAATCACCATTCAGAGTTGCCAGACTTGTGCAAGGATCTCTGACTAACCCTTGAATTGTTCCAGAAGAACTGGAAAATGCCTCCAGAATAAATGCTATCTCCATTGTTCCAGAGCCTTTCTAGATTTTTGCTGTATTTTTGGCTGCTAAGCCATTCATATTTTTTTACGAGCTAGATTATAAAATAGATTTTTTCTTTTATATTTTCTTTAGCATTTTTCTTGTGTACTGTACCAGGGAGGGTTTATGTGGACATCTAAAGTGTAAGTTGGCACAAATGGAAATTCTAGAGTGGTTTATTTTTGAAATGATACTGGCATAATTATCTATCCATCTGGAGGAAACCAGGGTTGGACCACAGTGTCACACCATATACGAAAATAAATTACAGCCTGATTAAATATCTAATTGTGACATATAAAACAATTTAAATGTCAAAGAAAAATTTAGAAAAGAAAGGATTTTTATGACTCTATAGTATGGAGGCTGTTCTTAAATAAGACAGGAAACTGTGCTACTATAAAAGGACATGGCAGATATAAATGTCTATGTGGAAACTAAAATAAAAATGAATGCTAAAAGGGAATATAAATAAAACTAAAAGATAAATTAAATATTGGATGAAAATCTTTAGGACATCTATGTCTTGAAAAGTAAGTATTAGAAAAAGAAATTGAGAGTAGTGTGTGTGTGTGTGTGTATGTGTGTGTGTGGTGTGTGTGTGTGTATCTGTAATTGCAGTGATGGGAGAGGGACCCAGGAGGGTACTAAATGAAAAAATGAGAAAAAGGTCTAAGTATAAACTGTATTGAAGAGGAAATCCACATGATCATGTATTAAAATAATGTATAATCTTACTAATAGCTTGAGAGATGGAAATTAAAATTACCATATACCATTTTTCCCATCCATTAGACTGGTAAATGTTAAAAAAAAAAACAACAGATGATGAATCAGTCAGGATGTTTTCAACTAAGAGTATCAGAAAATTAGATGATAATGTCTTAAATAACAAACTAATTTTTTGACTAATAGGATAAGAACTTTGAAAGCAGTCTGGTTCTATGGTTTATTAATACAGACTTTCAATAATGTTATCTGACTGCTTTTAGATGTCTTGTTTCTCAGTGAATACTTTTTATTTCTTAATACATTTACTAATAATTTTCTGATAATTTTCATCTGATTTTTTGACTCATATCTGTCCTTATGTATGAGGCAAAAGTTTAGTTTATTTTTAAGAAGCTTAAGTTTCAAGGAAGAATCATGGTTTGATCAGAATAGGTAGTGTAATAGAATTACCTATGATCAGTTGGGCTATCAAAGATCTTACTCCTTATTGCAAATCTACACCAGATATATAAACTCTCCTTCTAACACCAGGGTGAATATTTGAGTTTCTTACTAATCAAATGAGAAAAAATTAAAACAATAATAGAAGACAAAGATAACTTTTTGTTTCTGTTTTTTTATTATTATCAGGGTGATGTATAGAGGGGTTATAGTTACATTGGTAAGGTAGTGAGTATATTACTTCTTGCTTTCCCCTTCCCACGTTTTTCTCCAACTTCCCCTCCCCCAATCCCTTCCAAGTTGTAAAGTTCATTTGCAACATATAGTCTTGTAAATATTGCTATTACACTGGTTCATCCTTTGTTCTATGTCTCATCATCTTGTTTTTCCCCTTCCATCCCCTGATTCAAATAGACAAATAAATGTCTGTACAATGCACCAGGTACCAAAATCAGATATAGCAACAACAGAGGATAAACCATAAGGGAAAGAAAAATGAGTGAAGAAATAACTTCACATACTATGTTAGGCCCATAAACTTGGCCAAACAATCATGTAGACTTCAGGACTGAGTTTCTATTGGCTAAGGACTTTCCTAATGGAAACTTTCTTTGAGTGACTTCAGTGGCTTACGATTTTAATTTCAGTTACTTGGGAAATGGAGTTATTTTTGCCAGCTCAGGAAAAAAGTTTGTGAGATCTCCATTTTAACCAATTAAATGCTGAGTGTTGCTTCATTTTTGCAAAGAGAAGAAAGAAGGATTGTGGTCCAGGCCCCTAGGTTATGAGTTAGAGACAATTCAGTGAAAGCAATAAGGAATGGGGAAATGGCTTTCAAGCAGTAGAGAACCTTCCTGGGAAGCAGAAGGCCCTGAATTCAAACTCTACTACTACTACAAAACACATTCCTTTTATTTTGTTATTTTGGCACTAGCACTGGTGCTTGAACTCAGGGCCCGAAGCTCTTACTTGGCTTTTTTTTTTTTTTCTCAAGATTAACCCTTTACCACTGGAACTATGGATCCACTTATGGCTTTTTGGTCATCAATTGGAGATAAGTGTCTCACTGACTTTCCTGCCCAGGTTGGCTTTGAATCATAATCCTTGTATCTCAGCCTCCTGAGCCCTTAGGATTAGAGGAGTGAATCACCAGTGTCTGAGCAAAAAACTGTAAAGTAGAGATTTGGTATCTCTGAGATCTCCCTCAAAGGGTTAGCAGAAACTGAATAGTAACAAAGTTGTCCCTTTGGGACAACCTTCCAACTTTCATTCACTTTCATTTAATATGTACTAAGCTTATGTTCACTTCCCTAGAGGTAGTTTAGTGAATCAGCAGCCTAGTGAGTGAATTTTCTTTTTTAACATAGTGAAGTGGTGTATTTAATATAACTTTAAACCATACTTGTTTTCCTTAAACACATAGTTTTTCCTATATAGAGGGAATGCCTTATGTTTTCTAACTTGTGACTGGCTTACATTTCAGTTTATAACAAGTTTATTTCAGGTGGCATTAGAAGCATATCTAGAGGAAATAACTGCCATAACAAACATTAGCAACACTAAAACTGTCCACTAGTTTTCATCTAGCAGATCAGAAAGCCTGATTTAGGAAAGCTGATTATAATGGGGTTAATTTTGATAGGAATTTCAATTTAGTTTATACTCATATTAATTATATCCCTTCACATGGAAATAGATTATTTAGCCTTCAGGTTCCAGGTGTCTTTGTTCCTGTTTGCTGCCGAACACAATGACTGAAGGTATAGAATTATTCCTGATTTTTTCTCTTTCAGTTTTTTCAATACATTATTTTAATAATGCTATTGTATTTTTGGTATTTTAAATAATTACTTTCAATAAAGGCATACAGACATAGCATTAAAACATGGGAGTTTTGTTAACTTTTCATTCAGTTCTTATCACCTTGCTCTGGTCTCCATTGTATAAAGATTATTGTTTCTTTAGGTCTACAATGCATATTGATTAGGTGCCACATACTTGTCTGAATTAGATTTTCATTTGAAATGACATGTTAGCATTTCAAAAAAGATGAACTGGCTAAACAATTAAACTTATCAAGAATCAGACAATGGACAAAGTGCAAACCAATGCAACAGCAATACTCACAAGACAATGTGTTGGAAATGAACTTGGTAGGGGGTTGGGAAGAGGGAAAGTGGGAGAAAATGAGGGAGAGGTAATAATGTTCAATAAGAAATGTACTCATTACCTGTGTATATAACTGTTGTAACCCTTCTGTACATCACCTGGATAATAAAATTAAATAAAAAGGAGAACCAGCCATTTAAAAACATGTCATAATTTAAACCCTGCATATCCAAGAAGTGGTATCCTTTCTAAGTCTTGTAATCTTCATGCCTTTAAAATTATTCATAGAAGTTTTTTTGAGGCACAGTTTTGTTGCTGTAGTCTAAGATGACATATGCATGTTGAGAACTCCTCACTAGACCCCTTTTGGAATTCTACTGCCACCACATGAACAAATCCATTTATAGCTCACTCTCTGAGGATTCCATGCACACCTGACAGGTGTGCCAAACAGCCTGTTTTTTTTCTTCATAAAGTGAAAGGTGCTATAATTTTTATTTTTTTGTAGCAAGTATTCTGAAATCTAAGCATAAAAAGAAGTCAAACTTGTATTCTTAAAAGCTTAAGATAGGAAGCATTTCTGACTCCCCCAAAACAAGAAAATTGATTTAAATTATAAACATGTTATTCAAAAGGACATGATGAGAAATGCAAAGTCAAATTTAGTACCAACTATAAATCGAGAATTCTATATTATGTAAGGTTCTGCTTTCTCAGTCATGTAAATACCATTACATGTTTGCTAAAATGTTTTGAATAGTTATCAATGACAGGACACTGATCTAGCGAAAATATGATTATTCCACACCTATCTTTTCCAAGGGAAAAAGCTGCTTTGTGGAATATATTAACTATGGGAGAAGTTACACTAACATTGACTTGAGGACAGAGAAATGTAACTTTTCTCTTGTCATCAATATTTTAAATATTGTCCTTGAAAAAGAAAGCTTTATGCAATGTCCTGGAGTGACAGGAGTATGAGACATGTGTGCAAAGTCCAAGGGACTTTGATTCTTCTATAAAGGACAGATTTAAAGGAAAAGAGTGGAATGTTCCTTGAATAAGTACCATCTAATTTCATCAAAACAGGCATTATTTGAAAATAAATGTTTTGATGATAGAAATGAAAAGACCATCCATTTGTGTGTGTGTGTGCGTGTGTGTATTGGGAGGTGTATGCCAGTATTGGGGTTTGATCTCAGAGCTTCCTGTGTTTACTCTGCTTTTTCACTCAAGGCTAGCACTCTCACACTCAAACCATGCTTCCATTTCTGGATTTTTGCAGGTTAATTGGAGACAAGAATCTAGTAGATTTGTCTGCCTGGCTGACTTTCAATTTGGATTCTCAAAATTCTGCCTCTTGACTAGTGAGGATTATAGGAATGTGTTACCAGTAACTGGCAAGACATCTATTTATTACCTTTAAATGAAAGAAAATGAATTATGGAAGTTATTTGACTTCTCCCTCCAGTATTTTATTAATTTTACCTCCTTTTCAATGGAGTTTTTTTTTTTTGTTTTGTTTTGTTTTTTTTTTTTTTTGCCAGTCCTGGGCTTGAGCTCAGGGCCTGAGCACTGTCCTTGGGCTTTCTCAAGGCTAGATCTCTACCACTTGAGCCTTAGCACCACTTTCGGCTTTTTTCTATGTATTTGGTACCAAGGAATTGAACCTGGGTCTTCGTGCATGCCAGGCAAGCACTCTACCAGTAGAGCAAACTCCTGGCCCCATTCAATAGAAATTTTTATACCTCTTAAGTCAATGTCAAAGCATTCTTCAAACCAATATTCCCATTTCCTTAAGACAATCATTATGTCTTAACGTTACGTCTGCCCACCATACACTGCCAGAAAACCAGCAGTATAAGGTGAAGCTGTCCTGAAAATATTTTTATTGGTGGTGTTTTTTGCCTAAATGCAAAATTAAGCAACTGGTCAGATAAAGAAAGGTCACAAAAATAACAATCTACAGATTCTGCAACACACAATAGAATGGCCTCTTGATAGCATACCTGATTCAGCTAAACACTAGAAATTATTGTCCTTTTATTTTTATCCCAGTCACTGATGGTAGAATTTCTAGATTAGAAAATTTCTTGTCCTTGTTCACTCTGGGAGGTTCACATTGTTCACAACCCTTGACATGATTATTGTCGCTCAGTGCAGTAGGAAGGCCATTTGCAGCTACTGACCCTGGCACACTCTGGAGTTGCCCCACCTGTGACTCAGTTATTTCTAATCAGTTTTATAATGGCCACTAGGAAGAAGTAGTAGTGGAAGTAGCCGAATGGGACTATTGCCAGTGAGGCGTCCATATCTGTGGGTTCTGTATCCCTAGGGTTACTGGCTGCAGACTGAAAACATTTAGAAAATATTGTGGTGAGGCTGAGCAGATGACTTTCACACTATGTTTACGCTGTTTTAGCTATTACAAGTGATTTAGAGATGACTGGAAGTTTAGGGGAGGTGGTGCGTAGGTTATATACATACTTTGGTACTGTAGGTACTTGTGAATTTTGAATACTGTGAATACCAAAGGCCAGCTGTCCTTCTCTTTGCACATTCTTAGTTTGGATCTAACTCAAGAGTTGACAGAAAGGAGACATTTGAAGGGCAATTAGGGTAGCACGGTAGCACTTTCTACCTATCACCCCCACCCTTAACCATTCAATTAGCTCAAGAGTGAAATACCTTGGTTTAGCAATGTGGCACTCAGACAACCCCTCCCCCGCCAACCCCTGCTCTATTCTCACCAACTTTAGTATTTAAAGTATCCTCTTATGGAGTTGCTTTCCATGGAAAATGCATATTCTTATTCTCTGATCTAAAAATGATCAAATAGTGAAAGTTCTGTGACCAGGGATGTAGAATGTGAGTCAGACAGTTGGTAGCTCATGCCTGTAATCCTAGCTATTCCAGAGGCTATCTGCGAGTCATAGGTTCCAAGCTATCCTGGGCAGGAAACTCCATGAGACTATTATCTGCAATCAATCACCAAAAAGCCAGAATGAAACTTAGCTCAAGTAATAGGGTAGTGCCAGGCTTGAACAAAAAAGCTAAGGGATAGCACCCATCCTCTGGGTTGAAGGTACACACACACACACACACACACACACACACACACACACACAGGAATGTGGAACCTTTTAGAAAATTAGTATGTCCATCACTAGTATCTATTATTAAAATACATTCTTAGCTCCTAGCTACATTATTGTCTTTTCCTACTATGATTCTCTGGTGGACATTACACAATACTTTTTTCTACATTTCTCTCCAACAGAGATTATGATAGCCATTTAGCTTAAAGAATACTTTTTCAAATGTTTGCTTTTGAAATTGCTCAGTGTTTAAGGAGATCTTTCTGGATGGCACTGTTTTTTTTCCAGTTGAGTAAATTTTTTTCTTAGTATCTCATGTTAGTAAATTTGTTAACAAATGCAGAAGCACTGGCCATGGCAATAAATATTTCTAAAAGCAGCTCCAGGGCCTGAGCCTTGTGCTTGTACTGAGATGACTGTATTGCCAGGCTTCCGGATCTTTTGCTTCTTTATTAGTTGCTATAGCAGCCATCTGAGCTCAGCTTAGTAGAGTTTTACTAAATGAAGACAATAAATATTCCTTTTAAGCTAAGGTTTATATTTGTAGTTCTTAATAACAATATTAAAAGAAAACCTATCTGTCGAAAGGTATTCAATAATGGAGTTTTATCTTTAAAACTATGTTTAAATAGGTGGCTTTAAAATACAATTAAATCAGGTTGATCCTAGTGCATTTTGTGAACATCTTAGAAAACCTAGAATTACTTTGTGAGTACTGTATAAAAGATCATTGTGAAATGGTCAATAAAATTCTTTTATCACAATACCCTTTAAGAGTGACAAAAACCATGGTTAATGATTTCCAAGGCAAAGTCATCACAGAAATCTAGTACCTGTCAAAGAGAATTCAAGGCTGTTCTGTCTGGTGTACAATCAGAATCCTGAAGCCAGGGGAAAGGAAGTTGGTGGGCAGTTATTACAATGTAAAGTTAAAAAGCTTGGATTATATTTCTGAAGTTTACCTAACAATTTAAAATATTTTTTATTGGTAATAGACTTTTATGTTTGTGGTGAAACATCTACGGACACATTTGTGAGAATACTATTTTCTCTTTTACAATGAAATGATATTTGTGGTTAAATGATATCTAGTTTTTATTCTGTTATTACATTTTTATGATCATTAAGTAGTTGCACAAAGGAATTGTTATTTAATGAAGCACTTATGAATACAATGCATCTTGATTATTGTCGCCCCTTTCAACCTTCTCACATCTCCCTTCTTTCACTCTTCTTAGTTTTATAGGATATACATTGTCATTGGTTTAGACTCAAAGGTACAGTTGTTATGTGATTATTTTCCTGCTCTGATCTCTAGCTTTGTCCTTGGGGCTGTGCAGAGACATCTGTGTGTGTGTGTGTGTGTGTGTGTGTGTGTGTGTGTGTGTGTGTGTGTGTTTACAGTTCACAGTGTTCACAGTGACAAAGGTGCAGCCCACAGTTGAGCCAATCTTCCCTTTCTCCAGAGATTACATTCTCTTGGTGTTTGGGAACCTAAGTTTCCTCAGTTCTGCTTCCATGTTCTATCACATCTTGTGGCTCATCAAACACAAAACCACACCCTTGATGTTAAGAGTGAGAACTAAACTGATGCTAAGGCTGGCTTCAATGGAAGAACAATGTAACAGTTTCACATGCTAAAAGAACTTCTTTGAAAATCATAGGAAATAGCTATCACCTTTTCTTTTTTAACCTATCACCCTTTTGTTAAATTGTTAAAAGATTTCTTAGGTGTATGATGAGGTTTACATTTAAAATGACTATGTGTGTTTAAAACTCAAAGTCTGAAGTATAATTATATTTTTCCCTCATTTGATTTTCATGATTATATTCATTTTACCTAGATGAAAAGTCTAATCCATTATGTAGTAGGAAATAGTAGAAGTTTGTGACCCTGACACTTAAGAAATATTCACTGATTAGCAACTACTTGTTAGGCATGGTTGTCAATCCTAGGAATGTACTTGGGAACCAGACCAGGCAAAGCCCTTGCTCTCCTAGAGCTTATGGTCTTTGGAGAAGATCAGGTAATAAATAAGCTAATATATGATAAGCCATGTGGTGATATTAGCCAGGAGAATTAAACATGACAAGGATCTAGAGAGTACATAATGAAAGTCCCTTTTTAAGTATTTTTTTATCCTTTGGTTTCTGAGACAGGGTTGACTTCAAACTTGAGATTCCTCTTTTCAGCCCCCCTGATTTGTAGGTAGGTTTGTCCATCACCTCCAACCTGGCTTATTGTGTTGGGTTTCCAGTGAGTCTCCTCGCTTTTGTTGTTGCTTCCCCAAGATCTCTTCACACAGTAGCCACTCGGAATAAAAGTTTGATTACATCTATGACCTACTCAAAACCTAGTAACAGTTTCTGTTTAGAATGAAAATTTAAAGCCATCCCATGAAGCCTTTGACAGAAGACCCTTCCATTCCTCCCTCATTCAGTGCACTAGGTGACACATTCCCAAGCACACAATCAGACTCCTGTCTTCCTGACCTGGCTTTCCACAACCAAAAGCATACATCCACGCACTGTTACTTGTAGCTGTCACTGCTTTATTTCATTCTTCTGCTTGATGCCTCCAAGAAAGTCCTTTCATAACCACTAAAGGGGCATCTTGCTGTTACTCTCTCTTTGCTGTTTCACCTTCATTGCATGAATCTCCACTCACCCTGTGCCAAGTTTCTCCACTTCATTGTACACAGGAGGGCACACACACTAGTAGAGCAGTGACTGGGGCTCTACTCACCATTACATCTCCAGCACCTGTATAATTGTGACACGTCACAAGAGCCAATCATTCTTTGCATCATGAAGGAATAAATGTGCTCTGATGGTGGATGGCTAGAGAATGGGGAGAGTATCAGAGACATAAAATTGTCAACTGTTTCTGAGGGTTTTTGGTTGTTGTTTTGTTTGTTCTGTGCCAGTCCTGCAGCTTGAATTCAGTGCCTTGGTGCCTTTCTCGAGCTTTATTGTACTCAAGGCTAGCATTCTACCACTTTGGACTTTTTGCTGATTGATTGGAAATAAGAGTCTCACTGAGTTTCCTGCCCAGGCTAAATTTAAACCAGAGCTCAGCTTCCTCAGCAGCTAGGGTTTCATGGGCAAGCTCCTGCACCCAGCCTCACTTCAGGGCTTTATATAGAAAAGGTTGGAGTGATAATGCTTTCCCTCAATGATGATTCTTCATGATTGTTCTTCACTGCAGCTGTGATCCTCACTCTCTTTTCCTACATTGGAATCTATCTGGATCTGAAATTGTGGTGCTGCACTTTCAGTCTCTGAGAGGTTGTGGATGGGATAGTTTATGGTACTATTCTTTCTTTCCCTCTCTCTTACTGCAGCATCACCACGAGCTCCCAAACTTGGACCCACAGAGCTGACCATTGTTATCACTGTGCCCATTTGCCTCCTGTCCATAGCTGCCATGCTCACAATATGGGCATGCCAAGACCAACAGTGCAGACACAGGAAGAAAAAGAGACCAAATGTGGAGGAAGCGCTTTCTGAGTGCAACCTGGGAAATGCTGGGAAAACCTTGAAAGACCTGATCTATGATGGGACAGCCTCAGGATCTGGCTCTGGTACGTGTCCAATCTCTATTTTCCTGTTAGAAAATCCTACCTTTAAATGGCCAAGTATTTTGACAATATAGTATCCAAAAACTGTAGGTGTCATTATTTAAGACGTCTGATGAGGCAAATGGTACACACTAGTATAGAGTTTACCATGATAGAAGGTGACGAGGAGAAAAGCCTGTCATGCTTTGAAAATAGTTTTGTGATTGTCCTTTGGAAGCTATGTGTTCAGATTTTGTTTTCTTATCCCTTCAACATTTATTCATATCATTTTATTTTATTATTTTACTTATGATTGCTGCTTCTCTGCTGAACTCCTTACATCTTCCACTATGGTTAATAATAATCACTGCTGTCTCTTGGCACTGTTTTATAGGCACAAAAGAGTGAGGGAAGGCAGTGAATTCTGGGAAAATGTGTTAGCTATGAAATGTAGCACACTTGGAGCACTTTTGCTGCTGGTTATGAAGGACTAAGAATCAGTAGAGGTTATCAAGGAATTGACCTAGAATTAGACAACAGTATGTTCTACATGAGTAAAATACAGGAGTTAAGTGGAGAAGCCCTGTTTTTCAGAGCTGGCTCCAATTCCCTGGTGGTCAACGGCAAGTTCTAGGCTGTAGTGTGGACTATGTGTGTCTTTCTCATAGCACAAAGTATTTGTGAAGCATCGAGCAATCTTCCCCATGAAAGAACAAACTCTCAAAGTGGTAGGGCATATATGCCAAGATATCTTGCCAGTGGTTAGTTAGCAGAAACACAAAGTCTCTAGTGTGTTTGCCTTGTTATAACAATCTTCTCTTTGTTGAATGTGAATTTAAATTATTTATATTCATTGAAATATTGAGGAAAATAACAGGTGGTGTGTACATGTTTCATTGCTCAGTTAAATGGAACTCTCTAGAGGACAAACTTAGGTAAGCTCCTTCAGAGGTCCCTGAATTTCTTCTTGCTTTCAAAAGATCATTAAGATCATTACATAATACATTTTGAAAAACTAGGTCAATGGCCTTTTGAAACATCGCAGCAGGCACAGACGATAAAGAGGCAAGTGATAAAGGGATGGTAAAAATCAGGCTTCATAGGAAATAACTTTGGGGTCATCCAAATGGATGAACATAATAGTCTCCAACAAAGCTAGAGTATTTGACTAGTTTGGGGGAAGATCTCCTAAATGCCTGTATCATTGTACAAATTAGGCTTTATGTTTTCAAAGGAGGAAAACTAGAAGAAAATCTCAAAAGGATCAAGTTTATAAACTAGAATAAAAGTTTTATCATTGATTAGAAAGCTGGCACTCTTTATTCCAATGTAATGCTTATTGGAATTCAGTGCTCTATTTTTTCATGCTACATTTTGAGATTCACTGTCCTGGAGTTTAGGCACAAACAACTTTAATGTGTGACTAATTTTTTGAAAATTTATATATTTTATTCACAAAGTTCAACTTATTAAATAAGTATTTAACCTTATCAGAACATTTTATAAATTTCATCTAAAGGTGTATGTTAAGAATTCATAATTTAGATCTACTCATTTAAATACATTCAGGATGACCAAAAACTTCTCTTTCAAAGGAACGTAATACAGACAAAAAATAAACCCATACATTGGATGTTTACTTAGCAAAAGTAGTCATGAGTTTGGCATAAGATAAAAAAATCATGTTAAAAGGTTTTTTTTTTTAATTTTGGGGGGGGTATTTAAATCTAAATCTAGATCTATTGACTTCTGAGCTCTTCCTTCTTAAATCATTCTAAGATCACTTTTAGAAATAAAGGAATAACCTTAACTAAGCACAATGATTTCTTTAAAAATACATTTGAAGGGATTTTAGGCATCTTTCCCCACCCTCCCAAAAACCCATACACAGTTGTATATGGAAATGGAACAGTGGGGGGGGTGGAGATATTGCTAGAGGGGCACACTTGATTAGAAGGCAGTGTAAATGTGTGGAGATGAAATGATGAACTTTCTTTATAACTAATATAATCTAAATAAACATCAATCAGCTGGCAGAGATTTGGTAGTAGTCCCTGGCTAAAAGTAATTGATGATCTATCTGCCTTCCATCACCATTCAGGCTTATGGGTCTTTCCACAGCAAAGCTTCAGCCACAAGAGCTCACCAGCAGGAGAAGATGGGCAGTCTGGGCCCTTTGCCTTTCCTAACTGGCCAGCGACCTTGAATGTGAAGCAGCTTTGTCAGATGTTGAGATACAAAAACAGTTAGTCCTTGACCTGGTCTGGGACACATTTGAGAAATACAGAGCCTACATAATAGGAAAATGAACTGATGCTTTACTGAACTAACATTGAGAGTGAATTGTGTCTCTGGTGGCTCTTGAGAGAGCAGGAAGTTTTTTCTCTTGTGGTATAACAGTTGTGAAGTATCATGTCACCAGCTAAGCTGCAATATCTACAAAATCCCTGGGGGGGATCAAAATGAATTTACAACAAAACCAAAATCTAGATATCTTTAAATGAACTCTAGAAAGAGAATATAAAAATTACACAGGTTATTTTGGTAGTTGCTTTGAAAGATACAGAGGCTACTTTCATTCTACTTTCCCAAATTAATAGTCTAAGAAGAATCTTACATGATTTCTTTATCATTGCTCTGTACCTTGGGTCACATGCCCAATCAAATGCAGTTTGAAAACATTGGCATATCTATTGTAATATCCATATGTTGTTTATAGTGATTTTTTGAGTGCATGGGTGTATGTGCATGTGTGTACACAAGATCTTGAGAGAGGAAAAAAGCAGATAGAAATTTGACCAAATAACTATTAATGTGAACTGTTAATTGTGTCCTCAGTTGAAAAAGGGACTCTAAGCTACAAAAATACTCTTTACCATTGCTATTGGAATCTTCCCACAAGGCATGACTGTAGTTGTGTCTGTTCACAGGAAGAGATTTTGGACCACACCAGTGTTTCAGGTCTGGGTCTGCCTCCCAGTGGCAGCACAGCCCTGGGCAAGTCAAATTATTACTGTTAGACCCCATTTTGCTCAAAATAAGATTTCAAAAGAACTTTCTGACTGGGGAGCTTCCTGACTAATTATTGAGGCTCATCCCAGCAAATTTCTACTCTGTGCCTATTTAGCCACAGTGGGTGGTTCTCACGAAGAGGAGAACATCTGAATAAACACTGGCTCTCTTTTTGAGAGTCAAGGCCAAAGTCCCCAGGAGCTTCAGAGTGCTGCTGTCACAGCCATCTGAAGATAATGACAATAACAAGAACAAGTTCTAGAATAAATTTATCGTATGGCCTCCAACTACATGTCTTCTGATAATAAGATTCTAAGAGCAATAAATTTTCAGTGTGGAAATTATGAAGATTCAGAAATGAGAAAGAATGTCCAATTCACCCAGCTTCCACCGCATGGTAATAACCATCATAACACATAGCACATTTCTTCTTGAATCTTTTTCCAACAGATTGTGAAAAGCTAGATGCAGGTATTTGCATGGATGAGTAAATTATATTATGTGATGTTTTCAATTGGCAGTGTAGTAAAAGTAGTTTCCCATGCCATGAAGAGTGCTACTGTATAAGTAGCTAAGATTAACATAGTATTAAAAGGATTATAATCATTGGCTAATACTATGACAGATACTGTGCTAGGTGCTCCATGATTATTAATTCTTACATTATCATGACACAGGCAATACTGTAGTCCTTATTTTTTTCTGTTTTCAGAGAAGGAAGCTAAAGTTCCTTTAAATAATTGAGAAGTTAAATAATTTGTAATTGGTTACCGAGTGGTGCAGCTGAGATTTGAACCCGTCTTGCTTATCTATGCTATATCTATACCATATTTCACAATGTTTCTCTTCTATTGTAGGAATCCTTACTGTTTACTATAAACAATAATGTAGGCATTTGACATAACTTTTCTGCATTTATTTACTTCCTTATTTATTTATTTATATATTTTGGTAGTGGTGGGGTTTGAACTCAGGGTTTGAACTTGCTGGGTAAATGCTTTATCACTTGAGCCACACCTTTAGCTCTCTTTGTCATAGGATATACTTTTTAAAATGGTGAATGTCTTTTAATTCAGCTATAGATGGTAGACAATACAGGCTTCCCAGATCACACAATGTTGGATTTTTTTTTTTCAGATAGGATTTTGAGCTTTGTGTCCCAGCAGGCCTTGGACCACGGTCCTCTTACCTATGCCTCCTGCATAGTTGGAATGACAGATGTGAACCACCACACTTGGCTAATTTGTTGAGGTAAAATATTGTTAGCTTTTTGCCTGGCTGGCCTTAAATCATACTCTTCCCAATCTCTATCTTCTGGGAAGCTGGGATAGAGGAAGTTAGCAAATATACCCTACCTTCACATTTTAACTTAAAAATTATTTAAATTAGATTTTTTTAGTTTTACATGTGATTTTCAAAATATAATTGATTATATATGCCCTCAGAATAAGGGGTTTTTTTTGAAACTTAATTTCACAGATAACGTATTTCAGTTTAGGTGACGTTATTTCATTGATTTTTTTTTTTTTTTTGGTTCTGGGGATTGAACCCAGGATGCAGCACTTGCTAGGCAAGTGCTTTACCACTGAGCTATATCTCCATCCTTTTTTTTTTCTTTTTAAAACTATGTCCAGAATTAATGAACTCGAAGCCTCAGGCACTCTATGACCAAGCTATATCACCAGTCCAAATTTGTTTCATTACTTTCAGATTTTAATATAGTTTTTTTAATTCATCAGTCTTTTACTTTCCTAATTGCACTAGGAATCACACACTTTAGTTTAATGTTAATAAAATACTTGTTTTCCTTCATGTCTTTAGTCATATAACTGGCTTTGATGGCCAATTCAGAATGATCTAGAACAATTCTAGGAGCTCAGATATTTCTAAGAGCAGGTTATGTTCAAAAATTTATTTTTGAATAGAAGAGAAATTAATAGTAGAGTATGTTTTTGAGCATGACTTGGTATTAAAGGTTGCTGTTGTGGTGTTTATTTCTTCAAAATGGGTTAAATTAAAGTGTTTTTGCTTTCTTTATGAGAAGAGGAGCAGGCAGAGCAGTTCTTTTCTGTGACAGTTGCTTTCAAAGATAATCCCAATTTTTCTTTCATCAGGTCTGCCCCTCTTGGTTCAAAGAACAATCGCGAGGACGATTGTGCTTCAGGAAATAGTAGGGAAAGGCAGATTTGGTGAGGTATGGCATGGTCGGTGGTGCGGTGAAGATGTGGCTGTGAAGATATTCTCCTCCAGAGATGAGAGATCTTGGTTCCGAGAAGCAGAAATCTACCAGACGGTTATGCTGAGACATGAAAACATCCTTGGTTTCATTGCTGCTGACAACAAAGGTATGGTCAAATAAAAATGTCAGGTGCACTTTCAAATGAGACCAAATCTTTTTCTGTTTTGTTTTGTTTTTGTTTTTCTGGTTGTGGGGCTTGAATTTAGGGCGTGGTGCTGTCTCATAGCTTTTTAGTTAAAGCTAGCTCTACCACTTGAACTACAACTCCATTTCTGGCTATTTGGTGGTTAATTGGACATAATGAACTCCATAGACTTTGCTATTTTGGCAGTCTTGGAACAATGAACCTCAGATTTCAGACTCCTGAGAACCAAGGATTGCAGGTGTGAGCCCCTGACACCTGGCTAATATTTTTTTTCATGAAAACTATATAAAAGTCGAATTTCTTTATTGGGGAAAGAAAGTTTTTTCTTCTTTTCCTCAACTACATTCACACTAAAATAAAACAAGTGACTGATCAAAAATCATAATGATAACATGATCGAGTGGCAGTTTAAAAAACATTTCATGACTAGTATGGAATGTGGACCAACCATCACAACAGAAGTCTTGGCTGTGGCCCTAATCATAGAAGTCCTCATCATGTCAGATTTCAGTTTTTCAGTGGCTGCTGGATAATGGAAAGATCTGGAGTCATCTTGAAAGGCAAGAGCCATGAGATGTCTAGGGCAAAGTTCCGTCAGAGTATTGAAGAGCAGCTGTTTACCAACCAAGATGCAAACAACTTCAGTATTTTACCAAGAGATAC
This sequence comes from Megascapheus bottae, assembly GCF_031878675.1. Classification (NCBI taxonomy): domain Eukaryota; kingdom Metazoa; phylum Chordata; class Mammalia; order Rodentia; family Geomyidae; genus Megascapheus; species Megascapheus bottae. Next base: position 22,755,689 of record NC_143520.1, read on the forward strand.
AAGCATATTAGTGGATGCAAACTGAATGATAACCTTTGTCAAGAATCTATTTTTTTTTATCTGTACAACAGGCTTCTTCAGGACCAAGTTTTCAACAAATGTTATTTATAGAGTCTGTTAGAATGAGAGCAGGCAAGACAATTTAAGTGACAACTTTTACTAGTGTTGCTTTGAGCATGATTTACATTAAGAAATGATAAACTGTTAATTTTTATAGCTCACCAGAACAAAAAGAGAGCATCAGCTTTGTAGTATTTTTAACAGTTCTAAAATATTTCATATATCTGAGTAATCAGTAGGAAGCTTGAATCTTTCTATCTTTCAACAAAGATTTTTCTTACTCAAGTATTCAAGGAAAAGTAATTAGGAACAAAAGTGAGTGAACTTGATCCAGTCCAATTTGAATTTAATTGATTATATCAGTAATAATGAAGAAATTTAATGGATTCACAGTTACAACCTTATTAAAAAATAAAGGTTAAAATGAATAATTCATGTGTATTAGGCATCTACCAGTGCCTGTACAAATTAGAAAACCTATGATTATTTTGATCAGATATAATGAGAACATATATAATGACAAATATAATGAGAAAATATATTTGTCATATATTTTGGCTTATGGTAGCCTTTCCTGATGATTTTCTCATCTCTGGCTTACTTGGGAGAAATATAGTAAAGCCAAGATGAACTTGAAGAATAAGTTCTTCCCAAATTCTTAACACCCTTTACTTAAAAACTACATCCAGATTTGAAAAAAGAGACATTTCTTGTTTGGTTACCAGGCAAATTTACCCCTTTTAATCTTGTTCTGGTGTTACCTGCTGGTTAGGATGATTTACAATGCTATCAGCTCCAACTTGGCTGTGACTATTGTGAGGTGTTTCATCCCAATGGACTAATATAATCAGGATGTTTGTTGGTTTAAACAATATGGAGGGGCCGGGAGTTTGGCCTAGTGGTAGAGTGCTTACCTAGCATACACGAAGATCAGGTTTCGATTCCTTGGTACCACATACATAGAAAAAACCTGGAAGTGATGCTGAGGCTCAAGTGGTAGAACTCTAACCTTGAGAAATCCCAAGGAAAATGCTCAGGCCCTGAGCTCAAGCCCAGGACTGGCAGAATAAATAAAACAATATGGAAAGGAGATAATTATTTTCCCCCAGTTTAATTGGTCTACTTTTGTCTGGCTCTATCCTTACTTGCAACCTATTTCTCTAATATTCTTTTGCCTTCATGAATTCCCTTATCTTCTTCAACACCTGCAGTTTCACTTGTTAGTTAACTGTCTGACAAAGGTTCTATGCAGAAAGGGCAAAAATAGCCACTACTCATCAATCAAGGAGAGAATGTAAGGCTGAGCTTTTCATGGGATCAGTTATTTTTTAAAATGTTTGTATCATTATGCTGGTGTTTGTGTTCCTAGGAAATCTTATGGTTAACTGGGTTTGGAAAGGAAGTATTTTAGCAATAAAGAGCTCCTGTAACATAGCATCAAGCAAAATGGATACTCAGGAAATATTTATTATAGATTCCATTCATTGAGTACTAGAACTGGTCAGGACGACTGAGATTATTGTATATATTTTATTTCGAAAAGTAATGTTGGCTCTGGATGTGTGCTCTAATACTTAGAGAAGTGTTAGACTAAATTCTCTTTTAAAAGTTATTAAGAACATGAGTAGATTAACTGGGTTAATGAAGTAAATTATCTGAAAATGCCTATCATTTGAGTTTGACTATTTGTATCTGGGTTTAGGAAAAGTCAAAGGTTTCATATTTTGAAAGGATCATAAATATGCCCATTCATTGTTTGAATATTAGAAAGTTTGTGATAGTAAAAATACTTTTTGTAAATTTGTTGCATTTATCATTTTCATTAACACATCTTTCTTAAAACCTGACATAAATTATAACAGTGCTGAGACCATGAAAACCTGGCAGTTATACTTCTTACCATTGATTACTATTGCTAGCAGGTACTGATTAGAGGGAATAAGGCATGTATGGTTTAGTTGTTAGCATTATTGTTTCACAATTTCTGATTTCAATGGAGGGTTCTCACATCCCAGCAACATCAGTGATTCATTGAGAATTTTGCACATTACTTTTTTGTATGATGTTCTGTAAGCCTCCCTTACTAAATGAACTTGCCTCTGCTGACAAAAAAAATAATGTTAAATACTGATATTTATCTGCATGCTTTTTGATACTTTCTTAACATATATTAACAGTGTACATTATGTTTTCCTGTTAGATAATGGAACCTGGACTCAACTGTGGCTTGTATCTGAATATCATGAGCAGGGATCCCTGTATGACTACTTAAACAGAAACATCGTGACTGAAGCTGGAATGGTCAGACTTGCACTTTCAATAGCTAGTGGTCTGGCGCATCTCCATATGGAGATTGTTGGGACACAAGGTACATAGCTTCTTTCAAATATCTTCTGCTCAACTAGAAGAAAGACTATTAAGTTGTTAGAGTAGTCCAATTGTTTTAGTATTTAATTGTACTTTAGTTCCTTAAGACTATACCAAATACAAAGGAAAATAAAGATAATTTATGATCATAAAGTACTTATCAAAAATGATAGTGCCACCATATATATGTATATATATGTATATATATATAGGTGGCAAAAGCTCTGTATTCAAGATTAAAATAATATAAATTTCCTCTTAAAATTAAAAAGTCAGAAAAAAAATCATAAAAGAGTATTTGAATATCAACTAAAGGCCAAATAATATTAACTGTTTTCTTAATTCATTGACTTAAAATTGTCTGTATCAAGTCACAGTTTCCACAGATTAATTGTTCTCAAGTTTTGGACTCATGAAAATTTTACACTCAAAATTTATTACAAGCTCTGAGAAAGCTTTTGAGTATGTAGCCTACATTAATACTTGCTATAATAGAATTAAGATTGAGAGACTAAACAAATAATATTATTGTCAAAGTAACAACAATTAACTGTTAATGTAAGAATGTTTTTTAAACCCCATATCATATTTTGTGATACAGAAAAACCTATGTAATGAAAATAATATTTTGTTTACATTTTTGCATACCTGTTTAATGGCTGAATTATGGACTAGATTTTCAGACCTGTCTTTATTTTTTCTGATAAATCAATTTTTATTTAAAGCAAAGATTTCATATAGAGGAATTCCTAGGATGAAGGCTGCTTTGCATGGCTCTAGATGATTCTGTTGTTGTTCGCTCTTTTACCAAGGCTGACATGCAGGAGTCAGGCTTATTTTTATATACTGTAGAAATGATCCCTGAAAGTATAGTCTTTCAGACTTGGTTTTAATTATGCCTTTGTGTTTGAGTTGAAATGAAGAAAAAGCAGTATCTCACAAATAATGTAGTTAGAAAATACTCTCAAGTATGACCACAGTCTTAGTTCACATTTGGGAATCACCAATCTAGGGTAGTAAAACTTTGAATTTGATTTAACCCAGGACTGGCCCCTCTCCCTGAGGTTTTTCATCAAGGCTCATATTCTATCACTTGAGCTGCATCTCACTTTCAGCTTTACTTGGTGCTTACTTGGAGAAAAGAGTTTCACCGACTTTCCTGCCTGGGCTGGCTTCAAATCATGATCCTCAACCCTCAACCCTCTGAGAAGCTAGAATTACAGATGGGAACCGCTGTCACCCAGCCTTTGCTGTCATATTATGTACACATAGCAATGTTAATTCCTTCTATATTTTCTGAAAAAATGTATTGGTGCCTACCAAATGTCATTCAGCATTCTAAACAGTGGGGCATGATGACAAGACATAGTTCAGTGTGGAAACACAGATGGATAGACATGTTGACATGCTTCAGGATAAGTAGCACAATCCAGACAGCAATTAGAGCTATTAAGAAAGCAAGTGGGAGGGTGGAGCTGGTGGAGACAAACCTAAATCTCAGCATATTAAAAGATAGGAATAGGAAGATTATGGTTTGGGGTTAGACTATAAAAATTTAGTAACACCTAAGCACAAAAACAAACTAAAAGCTGAAATTCAAAGTCTTAAGTGCAGTCCCTAAGACCCACCAAGTTAAAATCGAATCAATCATTAATAAATGGGGTGTTCTCTATATTATCTCTCAGCTCTTTTGCTGTTCCTTGGTTATCTCATATTGTTACAGTATCTCACTTTGTTACCTGATATATTGGATATATTTGTATTTGGTTATTTGAAATTGGAAGGGGGGAAAATAAGATGAGAGGTGGGGGTGGGGGGAGGGAAATGGGGACCAAGACATGTGAAAGGGTATCAGTGTATGGGAATTAATGTACCATCTATCTGGCAAATATCATGTAACCCTTCTATTAATTACAATAAAAATATATGAAAAAAATAAATGGGATGTTCTGATGAAGGACTTCAAGCACAGGATAGGGTGTCAAGGAAACACTGTCTGAGAATGTGATAATTGAACTAAGTCTTTTTTAATTTTAATTTTATTATCAGGGTAATGGATAGAGGGGTTACAGTTACATTCACCAGATAGTAGGTGCATTACTTCTCATGCATTGATATCCCTTCTCATGGATTTTGTCCAAGTTAAGTCTTTACAATGATTTGGTTTGGAACAATTGCCTTCAGTATGAAGTGTTGAATATGTTTTCTTATGCTTTGTAGGTAAACCTGCCATTGCTCACCGTGATATAAAGTCAAAAAATATCTTAGTGAAAAAGTGTGAAACGTGTGCCATAGCTGACCTTGGGTTGGCTGTAAAGCATGATTCAATACTGAATACAATTGACATACCTCAGAACCCAAGGGTGGGAACCAAGAGGTAAGCAGGCCTACTGTGGGGAAAACAACAGCCACGGTGTGTAGGTCTCAAGTGAAGAAATAATAGACCCGAGAAAACAGCGGCTTTCCTTAACCACTGAGAAATCAGTGGATCCAAGAGATGACATGTTCAACCATACAAATAAGTCAGTTGAGTACTGAGTCCAATGCTGGGAACTGGGCAAAAAGGAGTATAAATTATGTTTTAAGTGCCACTTTCTCCAGGTGTATTTTCCTAGTAATAAGAAAAATCCTTCAGGAATGTATAGCTTTTCCAGAGCCTTTATGCTTCATAAGTAAACTAAATATCAGGGGTGGCTCTAAATGGTCACATTCCAAACAACATGTCTACCATTAATATATTGACAAGTTAGGGACTCTTTATAATACATATATTTGTGTGCTATTATACTTTCTTCATATTCAATTACATGGCCTAGCAATATATGCATTACTTACATTTGTACTTACCTTTATATTTTCTGAAGTGGTGTGTAGTAAAATAATGTAAGCTTGGACACAATTGCCATCTAAAGGAACCAAATTTATGGAACATCAGAACAGGCATGGTAATAATGACATACATAGCACAAGAGTCAGGACAGGCTCATGGTCATGGAATTTCTAGTGTGTTTCTCCTTCTGGACAGCAGGTGGCCACCCAGCCAATGAACTTCCACTTCCTCAAGTTTCAGTCTCCAGGTGGCTGTGACACATTTCCAGAGATCTTAACCTTGAAATCAAAATATTTTCTTCCAGTTGTTAAAAGCCCTGGAGAGAATCTAGTATATAGTTGCATTCTAAACTGTATTTGAGATCTCAGGAGAGTGTCCTTGAGATTAAAGAACCACTCCAAGAATTTAGATCGAATAACCCTAAAATTATTTTCTTATTTTTTAATTATTAAAAATGTTTATTAAACTAAGAGGTAGCAGTTACATAAGTCAGGCAAAGGGAACATTTTCTTTTAGTCAATGTCACCCCTTCCCTTGCTATCTCCCATTTTTCCCCTCCCATCCTACCCATAAATTGAATAGTTCATTTTCAACAATGGTTTCCAGTCATCATCACTGCTGCATTTTTTTGCCCTTTGTCCCGCATTTCTGTGCCTTCCGTTACACTCCTAAAATATATATAGACAAATAAGCAAAAGGAAAAGAAACAAAACAGCCTTAACTTCCCCCTGTGACTGACTCCACATCAGGGCTGCTTTTCTTCCATTGTTTCATTTTTTAATACCAATCCCAGGGCATGAACTCAGGATCTGGTGCTGTTCCTGAGCCTCTTTCTCAAGCTAGTTCTCTACCATTTGAGCTATATAGCTCCACTTCCAGCTGTTTTGTAGTTTAATGGAGACAGGAGTCTTACAAACTTTTCTGCCCAGGCTTGTTTCAAACCTTATCCTCCTGAGTAGCAAATGTTGCAGACATGATTGCAGTACTTGGTTGAGATGCGAATCAAATTAATTTATACATTATATCAAGTTTTATTAAGCTTTTATTTTGTTGGATTGCTAAAAATCATACACAGATTCTGACACATGTGTGGTTTTGAAGGTACATGGCTCCAGAAATGCTGGATGATACAATGAACTTGAGTATTTTTGAGTCCTTCAAAAGAGCTGACATCTATTCTGTTGGTCTGGTATACTGGGAAATAGCCCGAAGGTGTTCGGTTGGAGGTAAGTTTTTCTGAAAATATGCTTTGTGTCTGCTTTGCTTTTCCTTGATATTCTGAATACAAATATGACTATCTTTTCCACCCAAGCACTGTATCAAATCATTTTGAAACATTTAAGAGATTGCCTTTTGGTGATATCCTTTCAGGGATAAAAGTGGAGCATGCTGCTTTATATACTGGAGATTTTTATATTTTGAGTACTTCTGAAATGGAGATGACAGTTGTCCTGAAAATTATGATTCCTGTAATGCTGCTTTGTGAATCACTTGAAAATTATTTCACTTAAGTCTCTATGTAGTTATTTATAGCTTATATGTTGACAAAGTTTAATGACTTCTCAAGATCTTAGGACTTAAGCTACATTTTCATTTCCTAGCCTTTTCTTGTGTATCTTTTTTTTTAACCCCCCTTGATGTGATGAATGTGAAGAGAGTCTGGGGGAGTGACGAGGGGAGTATGTGAGCAAAGACAAACTTGTTGCCTCTACTTCTATCAGCAGTTAGAAATTAATAATGGGAAGAGAAAAATGAGTGTACAAAAACCTACACACACAGCCTGAAATGGATGCAACTATGGATAAAAGTTAAATGCTGGTAGAGTATGATTTATAGAATTTTTACTTTTTATTTTTGAGGTACTGGAGTTGATCCTTAAGGGCTTTCACTAGCAAGACACATGTTCTGCCACCTGAGCCAGCCTCTAGGCCTTTTTGTTTTAGTCTTGTTGTTGTTTTTTTCTTTTTTAAAACCATCTTTGATGATTCTACTTTTGTCTTCCACATAGGCGCACACATGTGATTCTGTTTATTGATGGCAAGATGGGATATCAGAATTAGAGCTGAAATCATGATTCTTCTTATTTCTACCTCCAAAATAAATGGAATTACAGATATTTAGGACACCATGTATAGAGTTTTTGTTTTTAGAAGAGATAGTCTTAGAATGAAGCTTTAGTTTAGCAACTCTTTGAATGGCAGACTTCAGGCAAGTCTCACTTTATCTTGAAGATGGCTTAAGGAATTAATTCATGTGAATCTTATATTATTACTGAGTAAACTTTCAGTGAAAATTGTCACTGCCTTTTTGCATTGTGTATTGATACCACTTCTGGTTACATTGATTTTATGTTAAAAAGCCTTGCATATTATACAAAAGATTCCAATGAGAAATACGACCCTCTTCTATTTTTTTCATAGATGAGTTATAAAACATTCAGGAACATAGAACTCTTTATAGCTGTGAGGAACAGGAAGTCTAGAATCAATCATCTGGATTTGGATTCCAGATCTGCCAGTTGCTAGGTGTATGTTCCCGAGCAAATTCACAAAATACTCTTCTAGGGTAATGTGATATCTTCATTGGCCCATGATTCCAGGGATACTTAGTTTACAAAATAATGCGGCACATCATTCATTACTAACACATTCATTACTTTTATTTTAAATTTTTATTATCTTTAAGTAGTTTTACAAAGGAAGTGCCACATAGCAAAGCAGTTTATGAATACAATGCACCTTGATTGGTGTTGCTTGCTTCAACCTTCTCAACCATCCCTCAGCATATACCTACCTACCTATTTTTTTTTTTAAGTTGTAAAACACATTGATGTTTGTCTAACTTTTCTTAGGCTACAATTCTGTTATTTATGTTTCTTGGGATGACAGGTCTATATGGCCAGATTTTTTGCAAAGTATCTTGAAAACTTTTTGTTCAAGCTGGTATGAACCCTCAATTTCCACAATGTTAGTCTTCTATGTAGCTGGAATGACAAGTTCAAGTCACCACACAGAGCTGTGGGTTTAAAAGGAGTCTTGCAAATTTTACTGTTCAGATTGACCTCAAATCAAAATCCCAACCTCCCAAGTAGCTAGAATTACATATATGAGCCACAGAGCTTGGTAAAAATGATTAATGTATTCATAAAAGTTGTAATATATATGTAATAAGTACATGTTCTTTTTTTTAAACATTTTTTTTGCCAGTCCTGGGCTTGAGCTCAGGGCCTGAGCACTGTCCTTGGACTTTCTCAAGGCTAGAGCTCTACCACTTGAGCCACAGCACCATTTCTGGCTTTTTTCTATGTATGTGGTACTGAGGAATCGAACCCGGGTCTTCGTGCATGCTAGACAAGCACTCTGCCACTAGGCCAAACTCCTAGCCCCTGAGTACATGTTCTTATACTTACTTTATTTTATTATTTTTGCCAGTCCTGGGCTTGTGCTCAGGGTCTGAGCATTGTCCTTGGACTTTCTCAAGGCTAGAGCTCTACCACTTGAGCCTCAGCACCATTTCCAGATTTTACTATGTATGTGGTACCAAGGAATCAAACCCGGATATTCATGCATGATAGACAAGCACTCTACCACTAGGCCAAACTCCCCTGTTCTTATATTTATAACTTTACATAATAACTTCAATGAGTGCCTTTAAACTGAAACCTTGGTTTTATAGTGATACATTATTTTAATGAATTGTCTTTCCAGTTTTCTAAGGTGGCACTTGTGCCTAGAAGACTGAATTTGTATTCATTTGAAGTAGGCATCCTTATTGATTATATTGCAAGGAAACTGATTCTGCAAATCTCTTGTAGGAATTATTGAGGAGTATCAATTGCCTTATTATGACATGGTGCCTTCAGACCCCTCAATTGAGGAAATGAGGAAGGTTGTTTGTGACCAGAAGTTGCGACCCAGTATCCCGAACCAGTGGCAAAGCTGTGAAGTAAGGCTTTTATATTATTATTGCATTTAGAGCAAACTACCAGAAATCAAGCACAACATATGTTCTTATGAATTTTTTCTAATAGCTCCCCCTACTCCATTATATTATTTTAGGTGAGTATCACTATTGTATATTTTAATTATAATTCTTTCTATCTTTTTATTCTTGTGCTGGTGCTGGGGCTTGAACTCAGGGTCTTGGCACTGTCCTTGAGCTTTTCTTTTTGCTCAAGGCTAGCTCTCTACCACTTGAGCCACAGCCCCACTTCCCATTTTCTGGTGATTAACTGGAATCTCATGATACTTAGTGCCCAGGCTGGCTTTGAACCATGATCCTCAGATCTCAGCCTCCTTCATAGCTAGGATTACAGATGTCAACCACAGTGCCCAGCTTATATATTTTTTTGTTTATTTTTTGTCTTGGTTTTTTTAGACAGAATCTCACTCTAGCCCTGACTTGCAATCTTTCTAATTCAGCATCCTGATCACTGGCATTATGAAAGTACCAAACTCTAAAACTCTAAAAGCTAGCCATCTTACTATATTCCCAGACATCAATAGATCGAATTTTCACTTACACTGCTAATATTTGTGTCTTGATAAGAAATTTTGAAGAAACTTGATCCTAATGTTCTTCCCTTGTTGTTTAGGGTTCACTGTGTTTTTTTAGTTGCTGTTGTTTGCTTTTAAAAATAAATTTATTTTACTGTTGGGGTGATGTATAGAGGGGTTGCAGTTACATTCCTCAGGCAGTGGGTACATTACTTCTAGAATATTATTACCCCTTCCCATGTTCTCTCCCACTTTTCTTTCCTCTGCCCCTCCCACTGATCTTTTCCCCTTACCTTCCCATTTTTAAATACACAAATAATACTATATACAACATACCAGGTACCAAAGTCAGATACAGAAATAACATGAGATAAACCTTAAGGGGAAAAGAAGAAAGAAGAAATAGCTTCACCTAGTATATTAAGAACAACAATCACAAAGATAAACCTCTTGTTTCCATATCCTGGAAACATTTCCCTTAGCCTCATCCTATATGGGCATATATGAACATAGCTTTTGAGCTATTATCATCCTCTGTTAGGAGAATCCTAAATGTATACTAATTGTTACAATTGAGGGAAACCATGGAACATGTTTCTTTGGATCTGGCTTACTTCACTTAATATGATTTTTTCCCAAGTCTTTCCATTTCCTTTACAATAGGGCAATGTCATTCTTTCTGATGTTGTTTGATTTCTTTTTTTAATTTTGAGGTATAAATGGTATTTTTACAGTGTATTAGTTTGTTGTTTTTTATTGTAATAGAGGGGTTACAGTTATATTCACCAGATAGTAGGTGCATTACTTTTCACACATTGATATCCCTTCTCATGTTTTTGTCCCCATTTCCCTCCCCCTACCTCCTCTCAATCATCTTGTTTTCCCCCTTCCCTTTCTTATTTCAAATAAACAAATAAACGTATATACAATATGTCAGGTAACACAGTCAGAAACAGTAACAATATGAGATTAACCAAAGGGCAACAAAAAAGAAGAGAAAAAAACAGTACATTAAGAACAACAATCACACAAGATAAAGCTCTTGTTTTCTTTTTGTTGTTTTATTGTAATTAATAAAAGGGTTACATGATATTTGCCAGATAGAAGGTGCATTAATTCACATACGTTGATACCCTTTCACATGTCTTGGTACCCATTACCCTCCCTCCCACCCCCCCCCCACCCGTCTTGGTTTTCCCCCCTTCCCTATCAAATTTCAAATAACCAATTACAAATATATATCAGATAACAAAGTGAAAGCTCTTGTTTTCATATCCTGGAGATCTTTTCATTTAGCCTCATCTTGTTGTTTTAAGTTTTCCAAAGTTTAACATCAATTTTTGGGTCTGTGGTTTTGCTTCCCTGTTTCCTGAAAGTAGCTAAAACTTGGGATATTTTTCTCCTAAAGGCACTCCGAGTCATGGGAAGAATAATGCGTGAGTGCTGGTATGCCAATGGGGCAGCACGCCTGACAGCCCTTCGAATAAAGAAGACTATTTCTCAACTTTGTGTCAAGGAAGATTGCAAAGTCTAATTAGGATAACCACAAGGAAATCTCGCACAGCTTTCTTTTTTGCTTTTCTGATTTAAGTGTGTGTGTGTTTTATTTTTATTTTTTATTTTTTTGCTTTTTTGTTTTGTTTGATTTGGTTCTACCTCAAAGATAATTAAGAACAGTATCGAAGTGCCCAAAGGCAGCATGAAAAGATGACTTCAATTTATGCATGGACGGACGTGACTTTACCCAATCTCCATGTTGTCTTAGATTTTACTTTGAAAAGTGGCACATCAACTCATCTGTTTATTCAATGAGAAAGACATTATGAAAGTATAAAATAAGCTATATAAAATAATAAAAGTCATGAAAGGCTTTATTTTTTTACTTGAACCAAGAGCATATGAATGGAGACAAATGTAGAGTTTTTCTGAGATGAAAACATATTAATTAGAAATGTGAACTGGAATGTGTAGCTAGGTAGAATTTAAATCATGCAATCTATGCTTTTCCATGATTAAATTAACAGGATTCTGAAAAAAATAAACATTGCTTTGACTTGAATATATGAAACAGGTTCAGGTGTACAGAGTCCCGCTTGTTAGTTTGTTTGTCCTTGTTCCCACATTCTTCAAAACTGACTACTACCGCATTCCTTAAAGGCATAGTTTGAAAACCACATTAAGTCATTACTTTCTTTGGTTTATAAGCTTGACATCTGGAAATACTGATACGTGTTCCAATGTCATACCACGAATGACAGAGCTGGCAGTTGGTTTAAATCTTGTGGCAAATGACACCAGAGGACTAGCTCAAATGCACTCAAATTCACATAGTACTTTTCTCCCCATGTAGAAAATCCTTCAAATTATGACCGTGGTTTTATAGGAAGTATACTGACTAATTCTTCAGAATCACAATGACCCTTCAGGAAATCTCATAACCAAATCTATTAGCATTTTCCTCATAGAAATGACATAGTTACCCATTTAGTAATGAGCATTAATGTTTTGGAACACTTTCAAATGTGAATCAAACATGAATATCTATTGTATGAAGATATATGATTTTTTTAAAAAAAAACAAAAGAAATTCTGAGCTCCCTATTATTTCTGAACACACAAGGACTGAAAAAGAGGAAGTAAATATTTTCAGAAACATTAAGTAAATTGTTCAAAGATTGTAACAGTCAATCCCTACAAAAATATATCAGTATTCCCCATTTAGGAGAAGCAGGTGAATGCAGCCAATGTGGTGAATATTGAATGCAACACTAAACATTTCTTTTCAGTCTGTAATACTACTTTAGTGAAGGAGATTTAACACAACTTTTATTCTTCCTAAACTCTGCTCCTTAGAACAGTCTTTTGTTGAGATGATCTAAGAACAAAGGTACTCTTTCATAATGTCTTCAAGAGTGGAAAGGTACATTAGCATATCATGTGCTTTGAAGAATCTAGCAGAAAAGGTATTAGTTGATTTCTTATTTTTAAGACTGAATTTCTCAAGATTATTTGTTAATCATGGAATCCTTTCACTTAAAGCTAGTGAAAACGTAACTATCCCTTTTATAAGCACTGACAAAACACTGCTTGGGTAGCAGTATTATAAAAGGATATATACAATTTAGTGATTTTACTTAATTTCACTATGGAAATATATTACTGAACACATCTCTATTTGATTGACTTGAAATAAGAAAGGCAGAAAATTGACAGCTGTGGGGTTTGCATATACTTTCATTGTCATTCATTTATTCATCCATTTATTAAATAAAAATGGAGCACCCCATGTCTTGTGTGCCACAATATTGGGTACAAGTGGGAATAAAAAGATAGATAGGTCCTGCCCTCAGGGATTTTCAAGTCTAATTTGGGAATGGGAACAGAGATGCTCAAATGTGGAGGAAGAAAGTAAGGTGACAGATAAAATACAAAGTGGGATGTCTTGATTTCTATATGACAGTGGGTTTCTAGAATAGGTCTGAAAATCACTTTCAAATTGCAACACATTTAGCAAGTAACTTTATTTAGATATTACAGTTTAAATATATCATCACATTGTTAAAGTGCCTATGTGAAGGGATGCTAAAAAGAACTTATGTGAAAAGGTAATATTCCTTATGTTTGTTACTTTATTTCTCATAGATTGCTTCTTTGAGCAGGAGGATGAGATCATTTATTTACAATGGTGTACTAGTCTTAAATAACTAAGACTATGCTTTCCTGTTTTATTTGTTTTTGTTAGGTGAACATAGTGAGTTTTTGAAGTTAGTATTTGAATATCTCTATTTTCTTTATCATGTTATATAATTTATTTGAAGATGTTTAAAATTGCTTTGTACTTCATGCTGGAGATAATTGCATGTCCATATATTCTGAAAACTTTCTCTTGTTTTGCATTAACTATAACTCCTGAGTCATTTTACATTTCAATTACAAAAATAATTAAGAAAGGGTTACAACAACAAATATGAGGAAAATGTTAAATATTATAATTTCCCTTAACTGTAAACATGATCACACATAAAATTGCTTTTTTTATAAAAATAGGGAAAAGACAGATTTACTGTATATACTTACACTGTTGATTTCTATATAATTGATTTTAATGGTGTCCTATCGTATAATATTTGTTTCATTTAAATTTTGTTATGACCAAAAAAACACATTCTTCTTAGAACCCAAGTATCAGTGTACTTTTGCTGTTCTTGAGTATAAAACAAAGCTTAGGGGAGTGTTATTATGAATTTTTCTTACTGTGTCAAGTGGTGTTGGTATTTATATGTAGCATCACTTTCTGAAAATAAGAGAAATATTATTTGTTGCCAGTGTGTAAGCATGAATTTGTTGCCTCCTATATTATGCATTTAGGTTTGTAATTGGTACAATGTTGTATGCATTCTTCCATGTCTCAGATATTTGGCATGTCACATCTAGAATTCTTAATTTATGTTCTGACTTTAGAGTTAAGTGAAACATGACTGTCGTGCACTATTTTAGGCATAGCACTTGCTTCTCATCTTTATACTTTCAATTAACTTTGCATTTTAAATTTCCATGATTGTATGAAAATAGTAATCTGATTGCAGTGTCGAAAGAATTTGAAATCAGCTTTTATTTTTTAATATGAGGCTACAGCAAATTCATTAGATGAAAGTTTCACAATAATTTATTGTTTTTAGTACTTCTACCATTGTAGAAGAATTAAATGAAGGAAAACAAAGCTTCTGCCATTCTGGAATGCTACTGCAAGATTTCCTTGGGCAGATCAAGCTCAGGGCAATATTAAAATCCCCACATTGGAATTATGAAACCTAGTGAATCACCTGAATGCAAGGATCTGATATGTGCCACCATACGAAGTTAAAGTGAACAAGTTAAAAATTACTTGGGAGAGAATCATGATTGCTTATTGAAAATAAATAGGAATTTTTAGCCAGGTGTGGTAGTTCATGTCTGTAATCCTAGCTACTCAGGAGCCTGACGTCTGAGGATCCCAGTTCAAAGCCAGCTGGGACACTAAAGACCCTGAGACTCTTATCTCCAATTAATTAGAAAAGGCGAAGTAGGACTGTGGCTCAAGGTTTAGGGCGGTATCCTTGAGCTGTGGAGCTCAGGGACAGCACCCAGGTCCAGAGTTCAAGCCTCATGATCCGCCCCCAAAAAACAACAACAACAAAAAATTTATTTTAAATTTATTTAAAATATGGAAATTTTATTTCCCATGAAGAAATTAACTATCAATAACAAATGGATAAAAATAGGCATTGGAGGTTTCTTCATGACCATTTCCTTAGATCAATTGTCAAATACAATATTATAAGGAACATTTAGTGTTTGTGTCTTGGAAGAACTTTATTGGCTACTTAAAATCATAAATATCTTGTTTTTCTTATGTGAACACAGTACTTTCATAATAAATACTTGGTTCTGGCTTCAGATACTGATTCTTACCTAAATTTATTAATTGTTTTAGTGAAGACAGTAATTTCTTGTACTGATAACTTTATTTATTTATTCATTTATTTTGAAACAAAAACAAAAGAGGTCAGTAGAAATGTAAAATTCACATTACAGTAATAATACTTCTATGAAAAAGAAGTTTTCAAAGCACTTTAATGTAAACAGATACATGAAATTATTTCCCCATCAAGGTTTTCACTATTTTATTAAATTCCTCACCTTCTTCCAAAAATAGTTATTCCATGGAACTATCTTCCAAAATTATAATTCTTAACACATAGCTACTGTGCCAGGCACTGGTGGTACACACTTAAGTACCTACGCAGGAGGATGAAGTCTAACGATCATTATTTGAAGCCAGCATGGCAAGAAAGTTTGGGAGGTATTTATCCCTAATTAACTACCAAACCTGGAAGTGGAGCTCTTGCTTGAGTGGTAGACATGCCAGGCTTGAATGAAAAAGGTAAAGGACAATTCCTCCCCTCTCCCCCCTCCCACATACACCCAGGCCCTGAGTTCTAGTCCTAGTTCAGTACCCAGTACAGGTACATGAAAAATAAATAAAACATAGCAATTAACCTTAATCATTCTAGAAATTTAACCTTCAAATTAAGTGGATTCTCTTAATGGCCTAAATTATTTCAGATGTGTCATAGACAAAAATAAAAAAGAGAAAAAGAAAAAAAAACAAAAAGAAAAAGAAGGAAAAGAAAAAATGAAAATGGGGATTTGGGATTTAGAATCTGAGGTTTTCGATTTGATTCTAATATTTTATAGACCATAGATAAAAGATTAAATGATCTAGTTATAGAAACCTGGTGATGACACACCCATCACTGTGTTAATTTCACTAACTTTTACTCTAATTAAAAATGTATTTACCATGTACCAAAACAGGCCATGACTGCACATTAATATGCCTCCAGTGATGAGGGCTAAGGCTTCATCTTTTTACCTTTCTATTGAAATAATTCATTCAGACTAAGGTCAGTGATCGAAACTGAAACAGGTAAAGGAAAAAATTAAGTAATTGTTAAGGGAGGTTAAAAAAATCATAGGAGTCCTGACAAAATGTAGGAAGGACGGGCATGCAGAATTTCCTAGTGGAGTTTTTCAGTGGTCAGTGGTAACCCAGTGGGGAATGCTAGGGCGCTTGCCTACCATGTGCAATGATCTGGATTCCTCCCCCAGAATTATTATTATTTTAAGTCAGTATAAGTAATGATTGGAGAAGCTTCTAACTCTTCCCTTAGGGCCCCATGTCTATGGACTAGGGTAGGATGAAAAGTGCATTTCGGTAGATGAATCTGAGATTATGTGTAAGGGTGTATTATTTAAGTTCACTCTTTTCTCCCTCAATTTCTCATTAGCTTTATCATTAACATTCATTTTCTTTCAGTACATTTAGAAAAAAAAATCCTTGCCAGATCTCATCAACCCCAAATCACTCCATAATTCCTGTCTTTCTTTAGTTGTGCTCTAGCCCTGTCCAGATTGTTACACACTGAATTTCTTAACAAGATTTTAATTTCCCTACCCATGTATGAGAGGTTTCGCCTCATAATTTTACCAGTAATTATTCTCTTGGCACTATAAAAGAGGGTTTTGTTAATGGCAGAAATGACTTCCTTTTAAACTTTAAAAAGACTTGCTATATTTTCATTTTCAGCTACGGAATGAAGAACATTTACTTTTGCTTTAATCCCAAATTCTACTTGAGACAGACGTTGAAAGAGAATAGAAAATAATATGCCCCATTAAGTGGATGTTAAATTTATTTCTGTGATGTTTAACAATGGTATTATTGTTTGGTCTTGCTTTTGCCATTTTTTAAAAACAAATCCATTTTGCCATGTGGTCTGGATTTTATACCAAAATTTGATAATATTCTCTATTTTAAAATGTATCTATTAAGAAGAGCCAGAATACTTATCTACTGTGGGTGTGATGAACACAACACTTGGGAGAACACAAGTTCTACTTTGCCCTATCTTTGCTTCTTTCTTTTCTTTCTCTCTCTCTCTCTCTCCCTCCCTCCCTGTCTCTCTGTCTCTGTCTCTGTCTCTCTCTCTCCCTCCCTCTCTTTTTCTTTCTTTCTCTTACTTTTTTGTTGTTGACTTTATTTTATTTTGTTACCAGTCCTGGGGCTTGATCAGGACCTGAGCTCTGTCTCTAGGCTCCTTTTTAGCCAAAGCTAGCACTCCACAACTTGAGCCATATCTCCCCATTCTGCTTTTCTAGGGGGTAGTTTGTTTGAGATCTAAACCTCACAAATGTTTCTGCCCAGACTGACTTAGAACCACAATTCTCAGATTGCAGCCTCCTGAGTCCTAAGGTTACAGACATGAGCCACAGAGGTCTAATTTTAGTTTGGTTAGATATTACTGTATTTTCAAATTACTGGTCTATTTTGTACTTCAGGACTTGTTTTCTCCACAGACCTCATTGTGTTCATGATAAGATTATTTTTTGTAGGTCCTGGGGCTTGACCTCGGGTCTTGGAAGACTTGAACCTCTTTTTGCTCAAGGCTAGTGCTCTACCATTTGAGCCAAGCACAGCTTCCAGCTTTTTCTGTTTATGTGGTACTAAGGAATGGAACCCAGGGCTTCATCCATGCTAGGCAAGCACTAAGCCACAGTCTCAGCTCTCCATTTTTTTCTTTCCCTAGCCCTTCATGATAAGATTTTGGTCAAGGGCTTTATGGCTCTGCTTGTTAACATGGCCACTAAGAAATGTGAATGCAGAAGGAAATGAACCTCATATCCACCGTTACCACATTGATCTGGATTTGTTGTGCCATTTGTAAACATTCCTAGGAACTGCAGTTGTCTCTTCTATCCAGATGCTTTTATAATTTGAAGAAAATAATTCTACGTGCTCTTTTTGTCTTCAGGAAAATGACCCTCATTTTATAGCTTCAGGAAACAGCAATTAAAGCTTGAAAATGATTTTTTATATTTGTGAATCGAATAGAGAATTTAGAAGAAAAAATATCTTTTCTTCATCTTAACATTTCTAGGAAAACAAGGAGAGTTGTTTGCCCTGTTGCTGGTCCGTGTTAATGGAATATTTCAACCCAAACAATGTGAACCAAAGTACATGAATCCAACTTTTGACATCTCCTTTTGGATTCTATTCATTCCATACTTGACATTATTTATTGACTCTGTCTATCAAGACAGATAGTATGTCTAGGCTCTGTCTAACAAGTTCAAACATAAGATGAGATTTACCAACATTTCCATTTTTCCCATACTAAGTAGAAGTAAATAAGAAATTTCAAATAACACTTCTTTCCCTTTCATATAAAATGAGAACCTCTGAGCAAAACATTCAGTTCAATTTCATTTCTACAATGACTGATGTCAAGTTCATGTACTTTTCTGATCCCAGACTGGATATAATTATTCAAACTTGATCTGTGTTGTAGGTTTAAAAATGCCAGAAAAACAGAAAATTAGATTCAGATCTCCAAAAAAAGAATTTTGGATTGACTTTCAAAGTACTAATACTAATTATACTTTTCTCTTGGTAGTGTGACTCTTCTTATACCTAAGAACATATTACAAATGTCAAAACCATTGCATTTTGACATTGCAAAACATGCCTTGAACTCTTGAACTACTGTGAAAAAAGTCCCTATTGTAAAGACTTTAAAAGCTGGGCCAGGAGTTTGGCCTAGTGGTAGAGTGCTTGCCTAGCATGCACGAAGACCCAGGTTCAATTCCTTGGTACTACATACATTGAAATAAAGCTGGAAGTGGTGCTGTGGCTCTAGTGACAGAGAACTAGCCTTGAGAAAGCCCAAGGACAGTGTTCAGGCTCGAGTTCAAGTCCCAGGACTGGCAAAATAAATAAATAAATGCTAGCTGGTATTCTTTTTTTTTCCATATGTTATTCTTAAGTGTGTACAGAGACCTTTCCTTTCAATAGACAGGTCAAAATGAATGTATATAAACATATGAGAAAATAAACTTACCTTTTAAAATGAGAACTGGGCAATAAATTGTATCAAATATGTGCACATGAGACTTTCAGTATGAAGTTTCAATTGTTGAGAGTGAAGAGAACTGAAAATTCCAAAGAGAAATAATTGTTATTCAGATGGTTTATTAAGTCTGTGACGATATGCATTTTTTACTAATATATACTTATTTTATGTAGAAATAATGGTATTATAAAATTTAACAGAAAAAGAACTTAGTGATAGCCTTCATACAAAAACATTAAATTCTACTAACAGTAAGCCATAAGAGTATTTATTTTAAAGCTATTCAATATCATAGTGTAATTTTCATCAGCATCCAGATGTAAATATTTATCTGCCTAAATGTTATATTTTTATGTATGCATTTTCTGAAAATGTATTGTTTTGTAAAGTGGCAAAGATTATAATTAAGTATTCCTTGCACTTGTTTCTGTGAAGCACATAAAGCTCTATTTTAAATAAATGAGTGGTGTCATAATTTGCTTTCCATGTAATTATTTACAATTGTGCTTAGATTTATGTGCAGAGGATAGAGTAAATGTTAGAAATTTCAATGATAGCCCCGAGGACTAGGCTGGACTCCCTTCCTTCCTTCTTCCCTCCCTCCCTCTCTCCTTTTCCCTTCCATCATTCCCTCCTTTCTTCCTCCTAGAAGAGAGTTACAGAAATGTAGAATTTCTTAGATGGAACTTAACAGTTTCTCTCTATGTCATTTCCCCCCAGCATATTGTACTTTTTAAAACACTAATTGAAGGGCTCATTTGTTGAATTGCTCTCAAGCCTAAAATTGCCTATATCACAATAAAAATCACAAACAAATTCTCTACACTTCTTTTCAAAAGACAGTGTATATCTCTGCCTTCATTTCTGATACGCCCCAATCTCTGTCTCCATACTTTGGCTTCTTATTGTCCCTTGAATTTGGTGAATGCATATGTATTCCAAGGAGCTTTGCCAAGACTGTATTTGTGCTTGGAATATTATTCCCCCAGACATTTGCATGATGTATGTCAGTGGTAGAACACCACCTTTTCTAAAGTAGTATCCTCTATCTCACTTAGACTGTTTTGTTTCTATATTGCACAGTGTATTAATTGGTTTTTATTTCCTATCCTATATTGAATGGCATATAGTATCATTATGATTAAGTCCTGAGCATTGGAAATAGAGATTATTTCATTTATGCTAAGGATGTAATATTAAAACTTCAAAATAATATGTTTTACGCAGTGAAAAATATTTTATGGAACTTACTGGCCCCAAAATATCTGTAATGAAACATAACAGTTAATTAGAAACCCAATCAAGAGTAGTTTAGCCTAATTCATGTACTTGTTTCAGAAAGACATTATGAGATTTTTTCATATATTTTTATTGTAATTAATAGAAGGGTTACATGATATTTGCCAGATAGAAGGTGCCTTAATTCACATACATTGATACCCTTCCACCTGTCTTAGTCCCCATTTCCTTCCCCCCACCCCCATCTCTCTCTTGTTTTCCCCCCTTCCCTGTCCAATTTCAAATAACCAAATACAAATATATCCAATATATCAGATAACAAAGTGAGATACTGTAACAGTATGAGATAACCAAGGGACCGCAAAAGAGATAGGAGATAACATAGTACGGGAGATACCATGATCACGAGATTGTTTTGTTTATATGTCTAACCCTACAAAGTTGATGTTGAGACTTAGCACAAGCAAGACAAAGCGCTTAGTTTTATTTTTCATAAAATTTCTTAAGTCCCTTTAATAAATCTTTTTACTTTTCTGGGAGTAGTTTTATATGTTTGCTGATTATCTTGTATCCTGCTGTTACACAACAGATTCAAACATTAAGTTCTCAGGATCCTCTTAGGGTTATAGAGGCAAGTAAATTATTTATTGTTACATTAGTAGCAAATGATACTAATCAATTTATCAGATGAATTGGTTTCCATAGCATTAGCAATAACTTTTTCTTTAGCTATCACTCTACAAGGCCAATATTGAAGTTTTAAAATAAAATTTAGTAGGTAGGCATGCTGATCAAATGGCTTATCTGATGTGTGGACTTAATACTGGATAGTCACATTTTTTCCCCATCAGGGTAAATTTCTAGAGATTTAGAATCATTATACCTAGGCTGTTTTGTGCCACAATCTGGAAGTGATAATTAAAAAAGAAAATTCATGATGTTTAGAGAAAATAAGCCTGCTCAGGAAAGCGTTCCTTGATAGTGTCCAAATCAAAGATGGTCTTGCTCATAACAGTGAGTAACCTATAGAACTAAAATGGAGGGTTTGTCTGTTAAGATTCAAATTATGCAGTATTATGCTGGGTCCTGCCAGTTGTTGGAGACTGGATTTTTTTTTTCCTTTTTAAACAGTGATA
This sequence comes from Megascapheus bottae, assembly GCF_031878675.1. NCBI lineage: Eukaryota > Metazoa > Chordata > Mammalia > Rodentia > Geomyidae > Megascapheus > Megascapheus bottae. Next base: position 22,777,269 of record NC_143520.1, read on the forward strand.
ATAATGTAAGGTTTGCAGTTTGTAGTTAGTAAAGGCAGCAAGGGGCAAGATCGAAAAAGTTTAGAAATCGTAGACAGATGAAGAATTGCAAGATAGCAAGGCATAGGTATCTTTTATATGATGCATTCCCCTTACTGTTTCTTAGAAGCAAAGCAACAATATTATTGTAAGGAAGAGAAGAAATGGAATATTTTATCTTTAATAATTTTAGTTTATTATGACTATAATCCTGGGATTTAAATACACACACACACACACACACACATACACACACACACTTTCACTTACAGAAACAATCATTGAAAAAGTCTAGCTTGTAATTCTATCGCTGCATGAAGAAATTTCCAGGTGCTACTGAACTATGCACATTAAATTTCAAATATAATCAAATCGGGTTTAGAAATACTAACGGCGATTTCATAGAAGAACCTTGCTTCAGCAACTTAGGAAATTACACTTGATTTTCTTTTGAGTGTTACTCAATTGTGCTTGAAATTGTTCATTCGAACCCTTCTAAACAAGAAGCAGGTGGTTAAATGCAGAGCTGTTTAACATTTACACAGAACATTCCAGGCACAATGCACTTTTGCCTTCTGAATGTCAACTGGATTCCTCTCCCCCACCATCCCCCATCCTGTCCTTCCATGGTCATTTGATTTGACCTTGTTGCATCCTTGAAAGGAGAATTGGCTCCAATGTAGTTACATGCTGGGGAGCATTAGTCTATTTTTATAGTCTTCCAGCTAAAGCTTTTAATGTAGTAACTGCTGGTTACTGAAGCAGTTGGAAAAAAAAATGGAATTGCTGAGTTTGCCTTTTATTTTTAAATGGAGAAACACAAGGTGACACAATCATATAAAATACAATTGAACCAGAACCAAAGGGGACAGATAGCCTTGATTTCCTGTACTGGAAAACAGCAAGAGTTTACAGAGGACATTCTAATTGCATAGTACAATGTGCATGTTTCCCTGGATAAAACACATGGAACTAGATCATGACACGTATTTTCTCTATGTCAACTCTTCTCTTACCAGAAATACACAATTGAGTTTTATAAACATCTGATGGAGAATCCCATCACTGTGAGGCATTTATTAAATATGAAACAAAACCTTTATGACCAGGTAGTAAGATGAACTATAGAATGCATGGACTGTATTCTTTCCTTTCTGAGAGCATATGATGTTTTCCCCATTCCCTGCCCATTCACGCTCCACTCCCTGCCACTGAACAGAAACTTTTGCTCTCTACTTGTTTGTTTGTTTGTTGTTTTGTACTAGTACTGGGGTTTGAACCCAGGAGCTCCCTACACTCAGCTTGGCTGGCACACTATCACTTGAGTCACACTTGAGTGTTAACGTTTTGATGGTTAATCAGTGGAGTCCTGCAGACCTTTCTACCTGGGCTGACTCTGGATTGCAGTCCTCCAGATCTCAGCTTCTTGAGCAGTTAGGACTACAGGGATGCACTACTCCACTGCTTCTCACACATTTTTTAAAGCTGCTTTCTCTGTGTTCATTGAGAACTGTAAACCAACCTAGTGCAAAGAATGTTTTCTCCTTTTTCACTTGGGCCTTTGTAAGTCTTTTTTTAAATAATAGAATATTTTCTCCAAGAATTATTTCTATTTATTTCCAACATATTTTTCTTTCTTCATATTTTTATTGTAATTAATAAAAGGGTTACATGATATTTGCCAGATAGAAGGTGCATTAATTCACATACATTGATACCCTTTCACATGTCTTGGTACCCTTTACCGTCCCCCCATCCCCCATCTTGGTTTTCCCCCCTTCCCTATCAAATTTCAAATAACCAAATACAAATATATATCTGATATATCAGATAACAAAGTGAGATACTGTAACAATATGAGATAACCAAGGGACAGCAAAAGAGATGAGAGATAACATAGTACATTCAGGACAACAATCATTCATTATATGGCTTTTGTTTCAATATCCTGGAGGTCCTTTCAATTAGCTTCATACTATATGGCCTTATGTATCAAGATTTTGCTCTAATGCAGATCTCTGCTAGTAGAGCCCAAGGTTTCTACTGATTATGATGAATGAGGGAAACTATTGAGCCTAAGTTCCTTTGAGTCTGGCTTACTTCACTTAATATGATTTTTTCTAAGACTTTCCATTTCCTTACAAATGGGGTGATGTCGTTCTTTCTGATAGCAGCATAGAATTTCATTGTGTACAAATACCACATCTTGTTGATCCACTCATCAACTGAGGGACATCTAGGTTGGTTCCATATCTTTGCTATGGTGAATAGTGCTGCAATGAACATTGTTGTGCTAGTGGATTTAGTATGTCCTTGTTTCTGGATGGTTGGGTAAATGCCAAGTAGTGGAATTGCTGGGTCATAGGGGAGTTCTATGTTTAGCCTTTTGAGGCACTGCCATACTGCTTTCCATAGTGGTTGAACAAGTTTGCACTCCCACCAACAGTGTAGTAGTGATCCCTCCTGGTCACATCCCCTCCAGCATCTTCGAACATATTTTTCTTCTTACTTTTTGTTTGCGTGTTTTCTCTCTCCCTCCCTTCCATCCTTTCTTCCTTCCCTCCCTCCCTCCCTCCCTCCCTCCACTCTCTGTCAGTACTAAGGCTGGAACTTAGAGCCTTGAGCTTTCACTGCCTTTTTTCAGGCACTTGAACATGTGAACAATACTTCTAGTTTCAGTGGGTTTTTTTGTTGTTTGTTTTGTAGGGTTTTTTAGATTGTTTCTCTCTTATTATAAAGATGATGTACAGAGGGGTTACAGTTACATAAGCAAAGTAATGAGTATATTTCTTTTTGAACAATGTTACCCTCTCTCTCCTTTTCTCCTGTTTCCCCTCATCCCTTCACAAGATATAAAGTTCATTTCCAACATAGTGTCTAGTGGGTATCACTGCTGAATTGGTTCATTCTTTGTCCCACAGATTCTGTGATTCACCTTCCTTTCCCCAAGTCAGATAAACTTATGAACAAGAAAAAGGTACTGAGATCAAAAATAGCAGTAACAGGGAATAAATCAAGGGGGGAAAGAAATAATGAATGAATGAGAGAGAAAAAAAGAGAAAGAGAAAGAAGAAAGAAACTGTGATCAGTACATGAGGAAAACCTTATTTCCATTAATTGGAGTTCATTTCAATCATCATCATTTTATCTTATATGCACACAGCTATTAGGCTATTGAGATCTTTTGTTAAGAATATCTTAGACATCTTCTAATTATTAAAAATGAGGAAGACCATGTACCCTATGTTTCTTTGGGTCTGGCTTATTTCGCTGAGTGTGGTATTTTCCAAGTCTTCTCATTTCCTTACAAATGGGGCAATGTCATTCTTTCTGATGGAAGCATGGCATTCCATTGTGTATGTATACCACATTGTCTTAGAGACAAGTTTTCTCTGCCCTGGCTGGATCCAAGCTGTGATCCTCTGAACCCAGTCTCCTGAGAAGCTAGGATTATAGGTGTGTGGCACCATCAGCCAACTCTAAAATATCATTTTCTTATTCTCCCTTTACGTTCCCTTCATTTTTTTCCCTGTTTTTCATTTATTTTCCTTTTTCTGTTTATAGTATTTTATTTCTTTTTAATGTACTTATATTTAACCAGAATGCTGACTGGGACCCTCTTCATGCTAAGTATGGCTCCTTAGTGAATTGCCTCTACACTTTTTTTGTTGTTCCTGAGGCTGGTGCCTTGGAAACCTACATATTTGTTTTATACTCTTCTGCCTGGATCCTGAAGTTCAGTACCCTCTGCATGTAGTCCCTTAGAGCTGGCAATGTCACATAAGACTCAAACATCAAAGTGTGCTTCTTTGTGTCTGCCTTCTTTTGCTTAACATATTGTTTTTGAAAATCAACCCTGTTGATAGATGTATCAGCAGCTTGTTCTTTTATATTGCTGGGTACAATTCTGGTCTAGGAGCATGCCAGCATTTTGTTTATCCATTCACTTCTTGAATATTCAGATTGTTTCTGGGTTGGAACTATTATGAATAAATCTGCTGGGAACATTCATGTGTGAGATTTTGGAGGAAGCATGTTTTCATTTATCTTGGGTAAATACTTAGGAGTATCATTGCTGGAGTTTAAATACCTAGGAATATAATTGGGTAAATAGCTAAGACCGTTAAGTGCAAACTATTTCCCAACACTTCCTATTATTTCGCAGCCTCCCTTTACTGCAATGCATGAGAAAAGCTGCTTCTGTCCTTTTCACTCCAGTCTGAAATGAGGATGCACTAGCATCTCATTGTTGTTTCAAATTCTACTTTGGGGATCATTAATTATATTGAGCTTCCTTTGAAAGGTTTTAATTGTTTACTTTTCTTATCTTTAAGTAGTTGTACAAAGGAGCTGCAATTTAACAAAGCAGAATTTATGGATTACAGCACATCTTGATCAGTGCCACTCCTTTCAATATTATCACATATCTGTCCCCTCCTCACTCCATCCCTCATTCTTTCTAACTGAATTCTTGACTGCATTCTCTTCCTCTTTCCTTCAGTCATCTACTCTTTCTCCCTTAATCACACACCACCACTGTCAAGTGCCCACGTCCTGTTGTTTATTTTATTGAACTTGGACTTCGCCTTTCTAAGAAATTATGCTTTTGAGTTGTCCCTTGTACTTGCCATGTTTTACTTAAGGCATTTGTGTACACTTGCATACCACCAAACATAATTTCGTTTAGCTATTGACTTAGGGAGTACATTAAAATGTTATGTTCACTTTTATTGGTGGTTTTCAGATTACTGAGTTGTATGTTTACATAGTCTGGATATAAATACTATCATAAGTAAACTTAATGTCTTTCAACTACGCATGGTTCTTCTGATCTACCCAACAACAGTGTCATATTGTTCCTACCTGAGTAAAATAACTCTCTCCTCTGACTTTCAGTCATTACTGTGCAGTAGAGGATTGCTGCTGCTCTTAACTTCAGGCCCTTACCAGTTCCTCTCTTGATATCTTGCTGTTATCTTTCTCTTATAGCTTCTTTATCTTCATTTCTACATTATATACTTCCTTCTCTTTAAAAAAAAACATTAGTCAGTGTTCTAAGTAGTGAGCACAATAATTTGAAATCATAAACATCAGCACATCCTATTCGTTAAAAATCATATTTAAGGCTTTCCATTTATGATAAGATTAGGACTTGATTCTAATAAATTTCCATTGATCTGTCCACTTTTAGGATCCTCTCTGTTTCTAATGTGTTTACCAAGCCCAATTATCAGAAGTGATAAACACTGAATGTTCTTCTCTGATTCTGGGATTTTACATAGTTCTCTTCTTTGTCTGTGTTTCTAATTAGTTTAAGAATGCTTTTCTTTTGGATATTCTCACACATATGCATTCTTGAGGTAGGCAGTTGGCTTAGTCTTTTTAAAAATCCCAAGGACTATGTACAATTCTGGTGACTTGTTGGGAGATACAGGGCTGGAGTGGTCAGGGTACAGCAACTGCACTAACATTATCTCCTTTAAGCAAATGAATGTTTAGGGTACATAAGTGAACTTGTATGTGTGATTGAATTCTTATACTACATATATGAAACATACAGGTGTCAAATTCAGTTATTAAAGACAGAATGCATTGTTTTGCAATTCATATGAAAAATTGAATTGGAACACTAGCCAATGATATCAAATAAAAAACAGACAGGAAAGGAAGAAATAAATGGTCAGATGAAATGAATATGAACATACAAAAGAAATCTGGTTTTGTGTCCTGACCCTAAAGTTGGAACTCAGGGTTCTGGCACAATCCCTGAGCTTTATGCTCAAGGCTACCACTCTACCACTTACGCTACAGCTTCAGTATCTGCTTTTTGGTGGTTAACCAGGGATAAGATTATCAAGGACTTTTTCTATCTAGGCTGGCTTTGAACCATGATCCTCAGCTCTCAGCCTCCACACTAGATAGGATTCTAGCTGTAGCCACTGACAGCTGGCCATATAAAAGTTTTAATAATGAGTAGAAGGCTACTAGAAGTAGCAACATTCATTCAGCAAAGTCACAAAACACAAAATTGATATGCAAAAAACACAATTTAACATGAATGGAATTGATAGAGCTTTACTCTGACTTATGTAAGCATTGGAGATATTTTCTTCTAATTTGTAATTTGCTTTATATTGATATGGTTTTCAAAGAGCAGAAAGCTTTAACACTGATGAAGTGAGTGAAGACCAGTTTATGGTATTTTTGGTGTGTGTTATGTGCTCCCTTTTCTGCCTAAAAGTCTGTCCACTTTATGATAATAAAATCTTGTTGTCTTGTGTTTAAGTTTTTAATCCCCTGCATTTTTATTTGATTTTTGTGTATCGTCTAAGGCAATGATCACATTCATATAGAAGCCAACATCTTTTGTGGAAAGGAAGATGGTTTCATATTGAAACACAAACATCTTTGTCCAAGTTTGATTTGCCATGCATTTATGGATTTGTTTCTTCTATATGTTAATAGTTTTATTACTTACATATTATCTGGATTATTTACATTTTATATGAGAATTGGAATGAAGGAAAGTACATCCTCCAATTTTGATCCATTTTTTTTGAAATTATTTTGTCCTGTGTCCTTAGTTTTCCTTTTTTCAGCTGAGGATTGAACTTAGGTCTCCTGCCTGCTAGGCAAGAACTCTACTGTTTGAGCCTTGCCTTTAATTCATTTTCACAAAGGTTCTTGCTTGTTTGCTCTGGGCTAGACTGGTTTTTCTCTTACCTTCACCTCCTTCAGTAAATAGGATCAAAGGCATGATTACAATACTCAGAGAGTCCTAGGATTTGTATATTTTAGAATATACAGGGTTTGCAATGTATAACTTTAATTTGTGATAGTCTATTCTGAAACATTAATAATCCAGTTTATATATAAAGTAGGGATACTAAAAAGTATGTTTTAATAATCTCTTTCATTCTTTTTTTGTTTTGTCATACATTTGCTTCTATAAATTCTGTACATTTTAGTAAATTTTGATTAAAGTTTTCTTTTAAATAGCCAATTAGGGCTGTAGTCACAGTAGTAGAATGCCTGACTAGTAATCACAATTCAAATGCCCCTGTTTCAAAGAGAAGAAGAAAATGAAGAAAGAAAAAAGGAAGAGGAGGAGGAGGAGGAGGAGGAGGAGGAGGAGGAGGAGGAAAAGAAGGAAGAGGAGGAGGAGGAGGAGAAAAAGGAAGAGGAGGAGGAGGAGGAGAAGGAACAAACTTTGATGAGAAAATAGCCAGTTAGACACACAAATAAATATATATATATATATATTACATAGATATAGACACACACACACACACACACACACATATGTCAGTTGTGGGGCTTGAATTCTGGGTTTGGATGCTGTCCAAACTCTTGAGTTCAAGGCTAGTGCTCTACCACTGTGAGCCATAGAGCTACTTTCAATTTTCTGGTGATTAATTGGAAGAGTATCATGGACTTCTGTGCCTGGGCTGGCTTTGAACCATGATCCTCAGATCTCACCCTCCTGAGTAGGTAGGATTACAGCCACTGGCACCCAGCCAGTCAGTTAAAGTTTTAATTAAAATTTAAGTAAAAATTTTTTTCCCCGTTTCCTCTGATGATAGTCATTTCATCATAGCTTTGAGGGCTTTAAACTTATTGTTTAACTGTTTATGTTGCTGTGTCTAGAGACATGGCCATCTGCATGTTAGGCAAGCACTCCCTCAAAAGACCACATCCCAGCTCAATTCTGAGTTTTGTTTTGACACTATCTTCTTCAAGTTTATTCTCTTGAATTAGTCCTTTTTTCTTGCAATTGTATTTTTCTAGTAATTTCCTATTAGATTCATGATATTGTAAAGGTTACACTATTGATTGTATGAAATATTTTCCTTTCTTTCTTGAAAGTTGAACTTTGCTTTGGAATTGACTCAAGAATAAATCATTCCTTTCCACTTTTATTTCTAATTTTTGTTAGGAAAGGTTTATAGAAACCTTAACTCGAGGAATAGCTTACTATTCCAATAGAACTGGGAACTTCTGGAATTTTGATCAATTTTCAATAACTCTAAACTCTGTTAGTACCCATTCATATTCCCTGCTCAGCTCCAACTCTACAAATAGATAGGTTTGTAGCTTCTGGTTATAGTTCTTGCCTTATTGAAAAAAGATTCACATAATTTTATACCATGTAACATTTAGAAAAAGACTCCGAGAGTAACCATATTTCTCTGTGAAGCATTTTCCTGCTTCTTTAACAACAAATTAATTATCTTTGTAGTGTCTGAGTCCTCAGCAAGCTTTGATGCCCAGAGGTTCTTCATGTCTTTTTCTTAGTGCCTCCAGGAAGAAATTCTGAACAATAATGAGGCTTGTTCCTATTGTTATTAATTTTAGAGATTATGATCCTGTACTGCCACCTCTTGTTCTGTTGTTGAATGTCTGAAGTACTTTTGACAACAAATACATATAAATAGATTATATATATAAATGACTTCAGACATTCTATATACAGTACATTATATGCTAAATTACATGAAATTATAATACATTATAAATTAAGTACATGAATTATAATGTAATGTAACATATCTAAGAACACCATAAAATCATTATATACAACTGTATATTATATATCATATGTACGTATATTCTATTATATACATATTATACTATATACATCTTATATATTATATTATATATATTATATAATATATTTAAAATTACATACATTATAAAACTATAGATAATGGTGGTATCTTACATATAATATTAAAACTATGTTTTGTGTTTTATGTATACCTGCTACATACAGAATCAATTAATTTAATTTATAGGAATACATGCATATGTATACATACCTTCAATTTTTAGTTGTTTATGACAGGAGAACAACTTTACTGCCAGATAGTCTTTCATGGGTAGAAGCAGAAGTCCTTGTGTTTACTTTTAAAAGTTCTAAACATACTATACATTTTGTGACAATTATTTACTCAAGTGTTTGTCTACTCAATGCATTAGATCTTTTGAGATGGAATCAAGTCCAAAACAACAGATGAGAAGTACTGAGAATAAAATAAAAATTTTAATATATCCAGTTCATTAAAGCATGTTTATATTCCTGGAGAGAAATGTCAAGGATAAAAGAAATGGCAATGAAAGAGTAAAAGATCATTTGAGCTTCACAATGGTTTGATCATTTTGAGCAATGGAGTGGTCAGATAGTGGGAAGTGAAGACTAGTAATTGTTGTGGATGGACAACTTCTAAGCATGACAGATGCCTCCCAAACTTCCACTACAATGTGCAATTTTATTGATAATATTTTTATTATATTCATGTAAGCATTCATTTTCTAGAATATTTGTCACTGTTTTATAGATCGTAGAAGAAAATAATTGATTATTGTTCTAAATGAATGTTTACATACACACATTAACTACTGCTATCTTATTTCTCACAGTTACAGTTTTTCTATTTTTGGATGGTTGGAAATTGGATTGACAGGGACCTGACATGCCCTCTTTATGACACTTGAGCTCTCCTTCTTACTCCCACCTTTTCTTTTCCTTTCTGATTCAGAGTTTTCTTCCATTCTCCAGGCTTTCTCACTTGAGAAGCATCATAGGAAGAAGTTGTCAGCACTGACTTAGAAGTAGGGGGAGACTTTGGTTGATTACTTGCTCCTTCACAGGAGGAAAAACTATTATTAACTGTAGTTGTTATTAACTATAAGTAATTATTTTTCACTAGTACAACACTGAGCACAATCTTAAGAGACTAGGATTATGAAACAAATGACTGTTGATTGACCTTTGAGTATGAACAACTCTAGGGACAGTTGCTACAGGGTCTAATGATGGTTTTTAGCTCTATCATCACATACATTTTGGTTACTTACTCTAAGGAAACAGGAATTGTGAAAGTTTCATTACTTTCCATTGAATTTTTAAAGACATGGTAAACAAAGGATACAATATATGTCTGCTTACATATGTGCAATGCATTTTCTATTGAACTCCAAACATGGTTAAAATTTTACTTATTTTTATACCAATTCAATTCTTCCTAGTAACTTCTGTGAACAAAACATCTGTAAAGCTGACTCTTGGTCATATAAAAAAATAGGTCTTTTCCTTGAAAGATATTTTTTAAATATTGGTTTCAATGATTCAAATCCTAGCATAACTATTACTTCTCTGTATATTGATGTTTTATAGACTCTAATGGAGTTCATAGCATCCAATGAGAAATTATACACACATACTTAGGAGCTTTATACTCAATCCAAAAGTCTTTAAATACCACATGTAACACTATGTTAAAGCAGTATTATAGAGGAAAATGGGCAAATAAGTGTGTTTGGAAGGAAACTGAGAAGTTGAGTACTTGTTTTTTTTTTTAATATAAATGAACACATTTGAAGTAGAATCCCTTTATCAAAACTCATTGGCAACAAGATTTTTGGTGTGCATAGTCTTCCAAAATGGTGCCACTTCCCAAGTGTGGAGCCCATTTTCTTCCCTTGAATGCACAGAGTCCATTAGATTAACTCAGAGAAAGGAATGCCGCAAAAGTGACCTTTTTCATTGTACTACTTTCAGTTCTTTTTCCTTTCTTTTTTTCCTTTGATGTATCCTCTTATGTTGCTGATTTTAATTTCTGCACCCTTTGTCTTGTATATAAGTTTATTCTCCAGGGGATGAAGGAGACTTATGGAAATGATGGGATAAACTATAAACCAATTCAACAGTGATACTCACTAGACACTATGTTGGAAATGAACTTTACAACTTGGGGGAAGGAGGGTTGGGAGGGGAAAAAGTGGGAGAAAATGAAGGAGGGAGTAACTATAATGTCTCTGTATAATAAAATCTACAATAAAATTAAAATTAAAGAGAAAAGTGAATTTAGCCCTCAGTATCTGAGTATCCCTACTTGCAGAGTTGAGCAGAGATGAACAATACCTACAAAATCTTCCACAAATTGCAGAATTTGAGTAAAATACATGTCATTCTTTTTCATATATTTTTATTGTAATTAATAGAAGGGTTACATTATATTAGCCAGAGAGAAGCTGCATTACTTCACATACATTGATACCCTTTCTCATGTTTTGGTCCCCAATTCCCTTCCCCCACCCCCGCCCCGCATCTTGTTTTCCCCTCTTTCCTATCATGTCATTCTTTTAGTCCGGTTGAATTTCAGATGGTTTTATGGACAATAGTAGGTAGCTAAACCACATTTTATGAAGTGCAGCCCAAATTCAATATACTATGTGGCAGCAGGTTTAGGTTCAGCCCACAAGTGGGGAGGCAGGGTACCTTTGAACCTCTAGCTGAGCTCCAAGGTCCTAATAGAAGAAATCTAATGGACCTCGAAAAGACTGATGGTGAGAATTTGGAAGAAAGAGAGTAAACTGCTATTACATGTAGGAAAAAAGGGGACTCTTGTTATCTACTGGCAGAAAGTTTAGCAACAATGTTTCCTGCAGTGAGGTGAAAACAGGAAACATACCTATTTTCTAGCTAAGGAATGTTACAGAAAAAGGATTGGGAGTGCTTTTCCCTTCTGTCTGTTTCTAGCTGCCTGTAGTAAAATGCAAGGAAGAAAGATGAGCTAAAGAAAGAACTGTTATATATAAAGTCTCCAGGACTTGCTGGGTTGGAAAAGAAAACTGCTTCTCATTCCCAGCCTTCCCAGATGGTAAATGATGCTAAATTAAGATGTGGCTTCTGAGTAGAGATCAAATCCAGGGTGCTGTCAAGAAACATGATCTAAAGATAAATACCTTTTGTTAAGGCCTCATAAAGTTTTGAAATAGTGTGTTAAAGACCATTTTGAACATTAAAAGGTCATATAAAGATTTATGATGTACCTCAATAATTCTGTCTTTGAAACAATCAGTTTCAGAGAAAGTATGAGAGGGTATTTTTAAAGAGAAAGTTTTATCACACTGATTTTAGGCATGTGGCCTTTGTGTAATGGTTTGATTACAAAGTGATTCACAAAAAACCCATGAAGTATCTAAAGAAACTCTATCACATTGTACTGAAAAGTATAGCAATGCAATATAACTAAAAGAAGCCTTTCAACCTCCAAATATCTGTGGGAAGGAAAGTACCAAGAAAAACTGGCTCAGCTACAAAGATGACCTACATTTTTGGAAAAAGTATACTACTGAGTTGATAAAATCCAAAGACAGAGCAAAACTCATGGAGAATTCATTGGTAGTAAGTCTGACCCTGAATCAAGGACCTGACTTAATGTATGTGGCTGTATTTTATAACTACTGTAGAACAGTGACTTTTGGGCTTTGTCTTCTCTCTCGATGATTTTTTCTATCACTTCATTGGATGCCTGGGGTTTGTGGAATAGAAAGATCACCTGTTAGATGAAAAATCTATTAGATTTTCCAGATTAAAAGGATTGTTAATTTAAATGGAAAACATAAGAACTTTTGTAAATCTTGACCTCAATCCTGAGTCTGATAAGCTTGAAAGACGAGTCAGGAGTAAAAAAAAATACATGCCTTTTCCATAGGAAACAGATGTGAATTGTTGTGGCTGAAACTGGATTATGGCAGATTTTACTTTCCAAGAATATCCTCCCCAATAATTTGGGTGCCTTTCCAGAATTTTGTCCTGTGACTGCAATATGTGCCCATTTCCTAAAACTGAGGGAAACTCTAAATTATTTCGAGTGGAATCCCATCACAGTGAAGGTGCATGACTTCTGAGGCTAGAGGATAGGAAGTTATACAACTTCCACATACCCATGCTTTCCCTCTGTATGCTTGTCTTTGGGATTCAGATCCCATATAGTGAAGAAGTTTAAGCTGGAGGCAGGGGCTGAGTGTAACTATTCTGCTTGAGGGCACTTGCTAAGACATCAGACAACAGCTAAAGGGAGTTGTCTGACTTGTGAGTAAGGGATGACCTTCACTGATTGGAGCAGGGACAAACTATTCCTAACAGACTCTCATCAGATTACAGAATTATAAGCATAGTAAACATTTTTTAAATTGCAAGATGGCTTAATTTTAATGATCTCTCACTACAGAGAAATTCTAGAAAGTCCTGAGTAAGCATAGTAAACATTTTAAGCCACCAAATTATGTGGTGGGTTTTCTATACAACAGTAAACAACTCACTAAGAGTGATACTCGTAAGACATTAGGTTGAAAATGAACTTTATAACTTGAGTGAGGAGGGAGGGGTTGAGGAGAGGAAAAGTGAGAGAAAAATCATGGAAGGGGGTAACAATGTTTGACAAGAAATGTACTCACTACCTTTTGTGTGTAATTGTAACCCCTCTGTACATTACCCCAACAATTAAATTAAATTAAATTAAAAAGAAAATTGAATTCAGTAGAACCAAGAGCACAGTTGTTACCTGTCAACACAGAGGTCTTCCCTGTTGGGAGGGGAAGATCATATTTGCCCTTGTATTTATAAACTTCCATGAGAATTTCAGCAATCTATATAATTTTTTACAAACAAATTTCCTCAACTGGGTGATAAGGATATAGTTTCAATGATGCAAAATTGCTTTAAGGAGTTAATTTTAACATGGAAATAAAAATAGTATTATTTGGCTGAAGAGCTTTCATTCAAAAGCCATGCTAGGAGAGGAGGTACTCTGACAATTCCTGAACAAAATGTCAACGCTGCACTTTTCCATTGTCCAGTTCTCTGTTAGATTCCTGCCATTCTTCCTAAACCTTCAGATGTTTGCTGACCTCAAGGCCTCTGGTATCAGAACTTCTCCTCTCCTCTCATACCACATTGCCCTGCCACAAGATTTTCTGCCTTGAAATTGAGCCAAATCTGATTATTATTTGTTATTAATAGCATTCAGTTGCTAATGAGGCATAACCCTATGAGAACTTTACACTTTAAAAGAACATCTCATTACCCACTCTGAAACTCTGATAGATTAGTGGGAGAGACAATTTGTTCCCAGAGTTCTTTGCCTACAATCTCTCTCCTCCTACAATATTCCTGAAAGTTACTTTGTAAAACCTCTCCATACGCTTTTTGGAAAACACTCTGTAACCTGAAAAAAAATCTAGTCATATTAACTGTGGAGAAATCTGAGGATGATAGCAAGTGCAAATTAATTTTATATTAAAATTTTGGTAATTATGGGCCGGGAGTTTGGCCTAGTGGTTAAAGTGCTTGCCTAGCATGCATGAAGACCCGGGTTCGATTCCTTGGTACCACATACATAGAAAAAAGCCAGAAGTGGTGCTGAGGCTCAAGTGGTAGAGCTCTAGCCTTGAGAAAGTCCAAGGACAGTGCTCAGGCCTTGAGCTCAAGCCCAGGACTGGCAAAAAAAAAATTTTTTTTTGGTAATTGTTTTCTACTCCTCATCCTTCTCAAAGAGTGAGTAGAACTGTGAAAGTTGGGGCAAACTAGAATTTATTTTTTGGCCATTTTGATATAATAGATGTTTGATGGATCTTATCTTTTGGCTCAGCTAACTTTTATCATTTTAGAAGTATATTTACTAGCAGGTGATTTAATGATCTCTAATTGATGGGGCATAGGAAAAGGATAAGCACGCTGTCCTTCTCACAATGGGAGTGACTTCACTCCACTATCACATCAAAGAATAAAAACATTTCTCAATTTTGTTGCACAAAGGCTCATGGGACAGAAACTGCATAAGGCATAAAAATGGAAGGTCTTTTGGGAAGACATTTTATTCACTTGTTAAGAATCATGCATGGGAGATTTTGACTGCTCAGAATAATAATGAGATGGAGAAAAAGTACAGGAGTAGATACAGCTTGTGTTGTATCACACATATTTGAATCGTTAATATTGTCTTCAAATTACACAAAATAAAATTTTAAAATGTATTATAAAGTATAATATATTATAAAAAGTATAAACACATTTTGGACAAAACAATATGGGCAGTCTCCACCCAAGTCCTTTTACTTATTTCTTAATCATACATAGTTATCAAATCCATTTTATTGCCTTTGGATTCATTACATTAACTCTGTAGCTTGCAGTAAATGAAGTCACAATTTTGTCACACAAATCTCCTATTTTGTTTAGTGTCAATCTGGTTCTTGTTGACCACTAATCCTAGTCCAGAACTTGTGCTTCATTACCCTTACCGTATGGTATAAGTACCTCTCAAGTTGCATGTTTGATTGGTTATCAGAGCTTGTAAAAATTACAAATATCTAAGGCCTACCATAATGTTCTTCATATCTGCCACATTATGACTGTCACTTACATCTAGAGCTCTGTTCCCTGGGATGTTATGCTTCATATTAAATAGCATGTCAAACACTTCTCCATCTCCCCAAGAAAAATACTTTTCTAGACAAATTTTTTGTAATGGTATATCACACATATTGTCTCAATGTTTAATAACTGTTTATGAATCTCTACTATCCTCAAGAATGCAGTTTGTGTAAAAATCTAAGGCTTCTAGTTGGCTACTGTATTATTTTCCAACATAGTGTATTTACTACTGATTTAACTTCATACAAGTACAGAAAATCTGCTAAAGTCTTTTGGTCAGTCTAGGCTGCTATAACAACATATAAAGACCTAATATCTATATTTATATCTCACAGCTCTGGACCTTGGGATGGGGAACGCAAACATTAGCTACTAGAAGGATCACTTTCTATTGAAGATCCCTCTACTAATGTACAGATGGCTGGCTGCTTCTGCATAGTAAAGAAAGGTAGCCTTGCTATCTCTTTCTCTTCTATTGGGATCAAATCCTATCATGGAATATGTACCTCATAACCTTAGTTTAATTTCTTACCAAGTTCCTCACCCCTTCCTAAAACAATTTGCATTGGGGCTCAGGCATCAACATGAATCACAGTGGAAACAAATATTCAGCGCACATCACCCTCCTTATCATTATAAGAAAATGACAGTCTTTCAAAGTGGCTTAATGAGATAAGACAGTTATTAAACATAGTAAAATGTTAATATATGAGGCATCTGAGTCAAGTACCATAACTAGGAATTACTTTTACTAGCAAATTTTGTGTAAGTCTGAAATTATTTCAGTATATACTTTTGTTTTATTAGACAAGGGTCTTGGTATATAGTGTAATTTGCTTTTAGAGTCACACCCTCATTACCTCAGCCTCCAGAGTTCAGCATAGATTTTTTTTTTTGCCAGGCCTGGGGCTTGAACTCAGGGCCCAGGCATTGTCCATGAGCTGCTTTTGCTCAAGGCTAGCATTCTACCACTTGAGCCACAGTACCATTTTTGGCTTTTTCTCTGTGTGTGGTACTCAGGAATTAGATCCAGGGCCTCAGGTATGCTAGCCAAGCACTCTACCACTAGGCCACATTCCCAGTCTAACATAGATATTTTTAAGCGACTATATGACACCAAAGAAATCACAGGAAGACATCCCTCTGTATTCAATATCTCTCAAAATGAACAAAAATAATTCATGGTAATATAAATTAGAGCAAGGTTTGACTTCATAGAGAATATTTAGAACAGAAAACTCTCTGGGGTGGTGTTCTGTACCTCAGGTAGACAGTGCAATTTCTAGACATATACATTTGTTAAAATTTTTGGCACACATTCTAATATGTCAATCAAATCTAGATCTCAGTTCTCTGCCTTCTTATTTTCGGTGAGGGCTCCTCACTGCTTGAACCATTTGGTGTCACAGAGCATGGAAGCTTTGCTAATGGAATCTGTACAGATCATCTTCCCAGGGCGTAAAGTAAGGAGAAAGAGAATGTATCTTATCTTCCTTTCTGGTGCTAGGGATCAAACACAGGACCATGAATGTATCCTAGCATTAAGCTACACTTCTAGCCTTATGCCATGTTTTTTATTCCACTCCTCATAGCACCATTTACAGGACTTTGATTCATCCTAGCACTAAGTTATACTACAGCCTTATGCCATGTTTTTTATCTCACCTCTCATAGCATTATTTACTTGTAATATTGATGGCTTGGCCAAAAGGTTGTACAATGTAGCGTGGGAAAGTAAGTTAAGGATAAATGAAGGAAAGGAATTGCAATGATGAAGTCTAATTTAAACTGCCTGATAATGAAAATAAGGATATGGTGGGGCAAGGGACCATATTGTTTCTACTGATAGACTCAATAGAATAGACAGCACAGAAGCATCAAAAGATTGCTAGAGTTAAGATACCAAGAAAGGTTTTGCAAAGGGATTATGGAGAGATTTCTATGAATAATAATGAGATGTCAAAGGTACATTCATGGAACCAGTAGACTATAAAACAATTGAAAGAAAGGAACCCAGAGAGGAATACTGCATCTATAAAGAAATCATTAAGAATCATGGTAGAATGGAGAGAAATACAAACATCTAGAGATTAAAAGCTCCAGAAAACAAAGATTGAAGCAGAGAGGGCGTTGAATATCCATAGAGTGGGTGGTGTTGAAGACTAAGACAACATCAATCCATCCTTGACTCCTGCCAATTTATTGCTATTTTCAATAGTAACTTCATTTCAATCACCAATAGAATTAACAAAAAAAATATTTCTCCTGTGTTGACACATTAGTTTTCTAATTGCTCTCCCCACAACTACTATTGTCAGTCAATTTTCTTCCCTGCAACCACTTAATTTTTCTGAATAAATTTCTGCATATCCTAAAAGCCTGTTTGCCTTCTTCTAATGTAGTACTTAATTTTTTTCACTTCATTTTGACTTTTCTTCACTGTTGGGACACAAATCCTTCATGGCAGGTAATCTGGCTTCAGTATACTTGTCCAATGTAATGTAGCCACATTTTTCTAGTTTTCTGTTTCCTGTTCTTTGCCTCTTCTTATTCTGCATACACTGCTTGCTTTGTCTGCAGTATGTTGCCCTCCGCTTCATCATGTTTATCCGAGTTAATTAATAGTCATCAGTTAAAACTCAGGTCAGGCATCTTCACTGAACAAACATCAAGTACGGCACTTCTCTGACGTCTAGTGAGACCCTGTATATATAGAGTGATGCGAATCCTTCTTAAAGGGGCCATTTAAAAATGATCTCTCATGAAAGAGATTTGAAATTTATTTGACTTGTCTATTTGTAAAGTTATGGTTAATCAGTTGCTGGGACAGAAGAGCCCAAATGGCTACAGCCCAAAGCTCCAGTGGAAGAGAGAAGGTTAGACAAGTAGATAATGTGTGTTGGAGGCTCCCTCTGATGCAGCCTAGTGATTTGAATTTGACTTTGAAGGAGGGCCAGTTTGGAGCTGGGTGCTTTTGTTCACTGTGGAAATGAGTTACATAGAATCTAAACCAACAGTTAGTTGAGTAGCAGCAACAACCATTACTAACAATGCACCAGTACAGTTATCTTAGACTATAATCATTTAAATCACTAAAGAAATTTGAACAAGATAACAATACTGATGATATCTTCACAAGTGTACAAATGTCTTTTAAAAGCATTAAATTGTATAATTAGAGTTTGTAAATTTTGTAGTATATAAATTACAGCAAATAAAAGCATAAAATTGGTCAAAATGCTTACCTCTACTTTGGCATCTAGTGACAGTACCTGGATATGGTCAAATGGTAAAAGCTGCCCAAGGAAACTTAGCAGCACCAAAGTAAGGAATGGATTTATTTATTTGTTTTTAATTAATATGAGGTGGGTTTATTGTGGTATTTCCATGCATACCCACAATTCACTTTGAACAATTTCCCTTTGCTCATTTTCTTCCCTTTTCTAAATAGTGTCTGAATGGCTTCATCTTACTTGTCTATCTCTGTTCCTTTTTGTTTCAGTCACTCTGTGTTTCTTCCCTTATTCACACATACTTTTGTAAGATCAGCTTACTGTATCAGGATCTGGATAGTCACACCATGGCTGTGTATAGTCAGAACAGTCAAGAAAACTTGTAGCTGCTCTGTCCAAGAAATGGGGAACCTTAGAAAAAGAGGAACCAATATTGTAACCCTTAGTCTGAGGGTGGAAACTGGGAAGTCCCTGGGAGAGTTGCTTTGAAAGTCTGAAGAATTGTAGTCTAAAGTCTAGATATGACAGAAGTAAGAAAAAATGTACATGGTACCCTCAAATAAGAAAGCAAAAGCTATAGGACTCCGTGTGTGTGTGTGTGTGTGTGTGTGTGTGTGTGTGTGTGTGTGTGTGTACATATTTGTGCAAAACAAAATGCAGAAATGCTAAACTAAAAACTAATGACTGAGTATCTATAGGGATTACAGGGGATGGAGTGAATAGAACAAGGCACTGAGAATAGGTAGAAAGAAACATTTCTCTGTGAATTTTCTGTTATTTTTGTGACATTTAGATTCAAGTAGTATTTTAAATTACTAAAAAAAGTAATATTAACTCAGATGTGTGGGAACACAAGTAGACTGCAGTAACCAAAGAATCTAACTATACTAGAAAATAACATCACAGCCACAAAAAATGGATTAAAAAGGAAACAAATATGCATAAGTAAAAGTAGAAAGCAGCATTTTCCTTTCTTCTTTCCTTTATTCCTTTCTTTCCTTTCTTGTCTTGTTTTCTTTTCCTTTTTTATTAATGGGGTTTTGCATTCTGAATCTTGCATCTTGCAGTTAGTATGCAGACAGGTGTCTTATTGTTGAGCTAAATTTACGTCCTGCTTCATTTAAACAATTGTAATTATTATTATAAAGGTGATATACAGAGGGGTTATAGTTACATAAGTCAGGTAAAGAATACATTTGTTTTGTTTTATTTTTATTGTATTTTATTGTCAGGGTGATGTATAGAGGGATTACACTTACATTCGTTTGGTCATGAGTACATTACTTCTTGAATATTGATACCCCTTTCCAAGTTTTTCTCCCACTTTCCCTCCCTCTACCCCTCCCAACCATCTACTTTTCCCTCTTCCCTTCCCTATTTCAAATAAACAAATAAATATATATATATATATATATAATATAGTAGGTACCAAAGTCAGATACAGTAACAATGTCAGATGAAGAAAACTAAAAGAAATAAGTTCACATAGTATATTAAGAACGTCAATCACAAAGATAAATCTCTTGTTTCTATACCTTATTGTTTACCTCTTCCTATATGGCCATTTGTATAGAGGTTTTAAGCTATTGTGAACTTCTGCTAGGAGAATCCTAGACATATACTAATTATTACAAATGAGAAAAAACATGGAGCCTATATTTCTTTGGATCTGGCTTACATCACTTAATATGATTTTTTCTAAGTCTTTCCATTTCCTTACAAATGGGGTGATGTCATTTTTTCTGATGGCAGCATAGAATTCCATTGTGTAGAAATACCATATCTTCTTGATCTATTCATCTACTGAGGGGCATCTGGGTTGGATCCATATCTTATCTATGGTAAATAGGCTGAAACATCATGTTGCTAGCTTTAGTATGGCCTTATTTCTGAACATTGGGTAAATGCCCAGGAGTGGGATTGCTGGATCATAGGGGAACTCTATGTTTAGTCTTTTGAGGAACCTCCATACTGCTTTTCAGAGTGGCTGGACAAGTTTACACTCCCACCAACAGTGGGAGTGTTCCCTTCTGACCACATCCCTGCCAGCATCTATTGTTATTAGATTTGTTAATAATGGCCATTTTAACTGGAGTGAGGTGGAATCTCAAAGTTGTTTTGATTTGCATTTCTTTTATGGCCAGACATGTGGAGTATTTCTTCATGTGTCTATTGGCTATTCTTATTTCCTCTTCAGCAAAGACTCTTTTTGAGTATTTAACTTACCTTTTAATAGGTTGGCTGTTTCTTTGAGGATTTGTTTTTGAGAGATTCAAATTTTTGAACTGTAGGTATATTTTAGATTTGAGGCCCTTGTCTCTTTTATGGCAAGTGAAGATATTCTCCTACTCTTTGGGCTTTCTATTTAACTTGCTAGCTATGCCCTTTGCCATACAGAAGCCCTGCAGTTTAATGCAGTCCCATTCGTCCAAACTTTCTTTGATTTGTTGTATTTCTGGACCTTTATTAAGGACGTTTTGACCTGTGCCCTAGTATATCTCTTATTCCTTCTCGTAAAGCTTCCAGGATATCTGCTTTTACCTCAAGGTCTTTGATCCATTTAGAATTACTTCTGGTGCAGGGTTACATATAGGGATTCATCTTTAGTATTTCTACAGGTGCTTAACCAATTCTGCCAGCACCATTTGTTGAAGAGGCTGTCTTTCTTCCATCCTATTTTTTTTTTGGCTCCCTTATTAAAGAATGGGTGGCTATAGGACTGTGCATTGATTTCTGGGTCTTCAATTCTATTCCATTGGTCCTCAGGCCTGTTCTTGTGCCAGTACCAAGCTGTTTTTATTACTAAAGCCCTGTAAAAGAGTCTGAAGTTTGGCTTTGATATTCCTTCAGTGCATTTTTTTCCTGCTAAGGATTTTTTTTCTGTATGGGATCTTTTATTATTCCATATGAATATATGGATTGCGTCTTCTATTTCATTAAAGAGTGACACTGGGATATTAATGGGTATTGCATTGAATTTGTAGACAGCCCTCGGCAGGATTGCCATTTTCACAATATAACTCTTCTAATCCAGGAGTATGGGAGGTTTTTCCACCTTTTCAGTTCTGCTTTCATTTCCTTTTTCAGGTTTTTAAAGTTTTCATCATAAAGGTCCTTTACTTCCGTGGTTATGTTAATGCCTAAGTATTTTATTTTGTTTGAGGCTATTGCAAAAGGAGTTGTTTTCCTAATTTCAGCCCCATTCATTTCAGTGTTGGCATATAGGAAAGCCATTAATTTTTTGAAACAATTCTTATTGTATTTTATTGTCAGGATAATGTATAAAGGGGTTGCAGTTATATTTGTCAGGTAGTGGGTACATTATTTCTTGGAACTTGGTAGACCCTCTCATGTTTTTGTCCCCCTTTCCTTTGCCCCTCCTCCTCCCAATCATCTTGTTTTCCTCCTTTCCCTTCCCTATTTCAAATGAACCAATAAGAGTGTATACAGTATACTAGCATACAAATTCAGATACAGTAACCTCATGAGATTAATCATAGTGAAAAAATAGAAAAGAGAGAAAGGAATAATTTTATATAGTACATTAAGAACACCAATCACAAGGATAAACCTCTTGTTTCATTAACCTAGAGTTCATTTGGTTAGTCTCATCCTGTATGACTTTATGTACATAATTTTTGAGCTATTGTGGTTCTCTGTTAGGAGAATCCTAAATGTGTACTAATTATCACAATTGAGGGAAACCATGAAGCTATGCTCCTTTGGGACTGGCTTACTTCACTTTATATGTTTTTTTTTTCCCCCAAGTCTTTCCATTTCCTTATGAATGGGGTAATGTCATTCTTGCTGATGGCAGCATAGAATTCCATTGTGTATAAGTACAACATCTTCTTGATCCATTCATCTACTGAGGGGCATTCTGGGTTGATTCCATTTCTTAGCTATGGTAAATATTGCTGCAATGAACATCATTGTGCTAGTAGCTTTAGTCTGGCCTTGCTTGTTGACATTTGGGTAAATGCCAAGGAGTGAGATTGCTGGGTCATAGGAGAACTCTATGTTTAGTCTTTTGAGGAATCACCATACTGGAAATCCATTAATTTTTGAGGGTTAATTTTATACCCTGCTACTTTGCCAAAGTTTTGAATCAGCTCAAGTAACGTGGGAGTGGAGTCTATAGGTTTCTTAATAGTTATTTCTTTTTAGACAATATCATCCCAGTTTTTCCATCCCATCCCTCACCCACAAGTTGTATAGTTGATTTTCCATTGGTATGTAGTGAGTACCGCAGATGCATTTGTTTACCCTTTCACCCTCCATTTCTATGCCTCCCCTATACTCTGAAAGACACATAAATAAACAAACAAGACATAAAGAAAATAATATAAAAAGAGCAGCAACAACAAAAATCCCATTTGGTTTTACCAATGAACAATGACAGTCCTCAAACCTCTATATCAGAGCATGTCTTTTCTTTGAATGAACCAACTATGGAGTGATTCTTGGATGCCATGTGGGTGTCCTAATTCCTAGTAACCTTAAACCAGTGTTTTTAACACCTAGTAATGAACCTTGTGCAAGTAAATTACTGCACTGCTAATTATAAGGTTATAAAATACAAGTACCAGTGCCATTATCTTGCTCAAGAAGGAAAACTGAGATACATTTTTATATTTCATAAAACAAATGCCAATTCAAAAATTTTTATATTGAGGATGTGACTCAAGTGGTAATGCTTTTGTCTGGCAAGCCTAAGGCCCTGGGTTTATCTCCTCCTCCTCCTCCTCCTCCTCCTCCTCCTCCTCCTCCTCCTCCTCCTCCTCCTCTTTCTCCTCATCTTCCTCCTCCTCTTTGTCCTCCTCCCCTTTCTCCTCCTCCTCCTCTTACTACTGCTATTGCTACTATTAAGCAACAGATTATAGACAAGACAATCACTGAAAATATGTAGTCTGTAATATAGTGATAATATAGACAGTCAAACCAAGACATTTTCCAAAACTGTGGCTCTAAAATTTCACAAAACAAAACAAAAACCAAATTTCTTGTTCCCATTTTCTGTTCATTTCAATAAATATTAATTTGTATGATCAGATGCACATAGACATTATGCCTTTGTATTCCTCTCCTAAGACTATCCTCCTTTGCTCTCAGTGTATGTGAATGCCTAGAGATCTACATAATTTATCATGTCTTGATATATTTTAGGTCTAGCTTTCTATATATGGGAGAAAACATGGTTTGTTTTTCTCTCTGAGCTTGGCTTATCTCACGTAACATGATTCCTTCTAGAATCATCTAGAATCATTTCCCTGCAATTGTCAAATCCTATTTCTTACTACTCATTTTGAGATAAGTTCTCTCTTCCTGCCTGGATAGTAGGCTTGTGTTAGATTTCCAGGCATAGCTAGAATATCAGGTGCTCAGCTCAGTACCACCTCCAGCTCTCTACTGAGAAAAGTTGTTTTGAATTTTCCACTCAGGAAAGCCTGAAGCATGATGCTTCTAACCTTATCCACACCACTCACCAAGATTACAGGTATAAGCCATCATAGTCTGTCTAGTATTGTCAATATTTTGTACAAAGACTCAAAAACTGTACTGTGCAGAAATATTGTACTCTAGTAAATTTGCTTTTCATGGGTATATGTTAGTGACTCGGATACTATTTTATATATACTCTAAGACTGAGTAAGTATGGTTTTCTTTCTGTAACAAAGGCCAGTTTCTAGTTGTTAGAGAAGAGTTACATTGAAGAAAATGAAAGGCTAGAACGAGACCTATGGATTAGAATTGGGAGTATGACACTGTTTGTGGGAGTGCAAACTCATTCAATCACTATGGAAAGCAGTGTGGCAGTTCCTCAAAAGACTAAACATAGAGCTCCCCTATGACCCAGCAATTCCACTACTTGGCATTTACCCAATCACCCAGAAACAAGGGCATACTAAATCCACTAGCACAACGAAGTTCATTGCAGCACTATTTACCATAGCAAAGATATGAAACCAACCCAGTTGCCCCTCAGTAGATGATTGGATCAAGAAGATATGGTATTTACCCACAATGTAATTCTATGCTGTCAGAAAGAATGACATCATTTGTAAGGAGATGGAAAGACTTGGAAAAAATATAAAGTGAAGTAAGCCAGACCCAAATGAACATAGGCTCAATGGTTTCCCTCATTTGTAATAATTAGTATAAACCGTGGACTCTCCTATCAGAGAATTATAATAGCTAAAAACCTAGATACATAAGGCCATATAGGATGAGGCTAAATGAAAGGACCTCCAGGATATGGAAACAAGAGCTATATACTGTGTGATTGTTGTCCTTAATGAACTATGTTATTTCTCATCTCTTTTGTTGTCCCTTGGTTATTCTTATATTGTTACAGTATCTTACCTTGTAATCTGGTATATTATATATATATACATATATATGTTTATTTGAAATAGGAAAGGGAAGTGGGGAAAACAAGAAAAGGGGAGGGGTGGGGTAGGAAAATGGGGACAAAAACATGAGAAGGGTATCAATGTGGGTAAAGTAATGTTCCTTCTATCTGGTAAAAATAATGTAACCCCTCTATTAATTACAATAATAAAGAATTAGGAGTATTGAAGTATCCTTTAGATTTTTATGTATACACTGGTTTTTAGTGTTTTCTGAATTTGTGTGTGTGTGTGTGTGTGTGTGTGTGTGTGTGAAAAGAGAGGGAGAGGCAGAGAGAGAGGGAGGAGAGAGAGAGAGAGAGAGAGAGAGAGAGAGAGAGAGAGAGAGAGAGAGAGAGAGAGAGAGAGGAGAGATTGGTGGGCTGGAGATCATTATCCCCTATCAATGACAGTAAAAATGATGACAGAGTAGGCCATGTAATAGAAGTGTTAAGTGTTCTCTAGGACAATGAGGAGATGCAGGGTAAGGTATAAGTCTAGATAAGTGGTGTGAATGCAGAAGTAGCCCTCTTGTGATCTGAAAAAGACTACAGGGAGAAATAGCAATTACTGAGGTCTATCTTAATTTCCTATGCAGCCTTTTCATCAGGATATTCCAAGAAGATAATAGGAGCTGTCTTTTTTTCCAGAATTCTTAAAATCATATGCCTTATGAAATGTGGTCATGAGGTAATGCAGAACTTTCTTTGGCATTTCCGGGGATATAACTTAGAACTCCTCAGTCAGGATTCCATGCTGGTTCAGATTCAGGTAAACAAGCACTGATGAATGGAATAACAGGTAACTCTTCACTGAGGCGCTGGATGGGTCTGGCTGGAGGCTGCAGCCAGCTGGCCATTGGTGGGAACATCCTGCCCTCTACTGGATCTGTCTAGATCTGGCCTGTTAAAGAATTAAGACTAGAGCCTTTTAATTTAATCTAAAAATAAATATTTGCTTGTGTTTAATATTGCCTGGTAATATTTGGATTTTATGGGGGTTTCAGATGGCCCAATTTTAAAAAAAACAACCTCATTATGCATGTACTTCTTTCTTCATAAACTTGGGATCCACAATAGATATGGTCAACATTTTGAAAGAAGTGACTATATGATTTTTAAAATACGTATGAATTTCTAAGTGAGACCTATTGCAGCACTTACAATTGTTTCAAATTTGATGAGTTTGTGACTCTGGATAAAAACAACAACAATAAAACTAAAATCCTTACCTTGCATGCTTAGAAGACAACAGCTTAAAGCCCTTCTGATTCATGAGAAAGTCGTACATTTTTGAGAAGCACAGTACCTATTAACTGGAGTTTATTGAGACTCAGGAGAAGGGTTTAGAAATGACATCAGTCACAACTTCTGTGTGGGGCTTGCCATTTTGTCACATAAAGTGAAACAATCAAGAAAAGGGCCCATGGAGAAAGGCTGTCTGCTTCACTCAACATGCTTGCTCATTCTCATTAATCATAGATATAGATTCATTATATAAACTGCTTAGCATGTAATTACTGATCTTAATTTTCCTTGTCTCCCATAGCAATTCTACAACACTGAAAGAGACAAGGATTACTCACAGGATAGCTTTGTTTATGGCATCAAAGAAGAAAGCACTTTAAATTTATATTCCTCAGTTCCTGTAATTGTAATAAGATTTATAGGTAAATTGAATTTTTTCCTTTTGTGTGTTTGTTCAGCACTTAGCACATTATGAGCATTCTGAAGAGCAGTGCACATTCCATTAAACAATTTGTCAAAGACAGAGGAGAGTATAAGTAAGTGTAAACAAATAGTGTAACCCAATGCATAGTGGCTGACAGGGCAAGCAGCACACCAGAGAGTAACGTAGTTCTCTCTGTTGGCATCCTCTATCTCTATCATCCTACACATAGTAGGTGCTCACAGTGAAGATGGGAGAGATTCAGAAAAAAATAAAGTCTATTTTCTAATGACTTTGCTTACAGTAGTCTATCTTAAGGGGTATATTAAGCTAGTGACTGATTTGGCCTTATGAATTAATATTTACAAAGTACTTTGGACTTCTTGGGAAAACAAATGGTATTTTTGTTGGCACTGTTTCATGTTTGCCATGGCACACAAATTTCTCCACCTTCTCTTCCTCTAGCTGCCAACATTGTGCCCTACCCCAGCTATATGAGGGTTCGGATCACTAGGGAAGCTGCCATTTCTGCCTTCCTCCAGCCAGCTCCAGTACTAGAACACAGGTAGAATGGAACAAAAATCAGAAAGGCTTCTTCAAGGTCTCCAAGGAAGCTGAGGAAGTAAAACTTGAATCTGTACTGTCGTAGAAGGATTCATGTTCAGAGTAAGACAGGTGCCAATGTGCAATCAGCCTGAAGCAATTAGAAAGACTGATTCCTTCATCAAGCTAGATTCTGAAGGGGACGAGAGAGAGAGAGAGAGAGAGAAGAGAGTGAGAGAGAGAGAGAGAGAGAGAGAGAGAGAGAGAGAGAGAGAGTATGAGAGAGAGAGAGAGAGAGAGAGAGAGAGAGAGAGGGAGAGAGTGAGAGAGAGAGAGAGAGAGAGAGAGAGAGGAAGAGGAGAAGAGAAGAGTGTGAGAGAGAGAGAGAGAGAGAGAGAGAGAGAGAGAGAGAGAGGAGGAAGAGGAGGAGAGGGGGTTGGGGGAGAGTTATTTAAGTATTTGGAGTGTATACTATAGATTGTTGGATTCTCATGTTTGTGTGGATGATATTCCTAATTCAAAACCTTGACTAGAAGATGGCAGCAGAATATGATGGTTCTATCACAAGAAACCAATTAGGACAACTCCCAGATTTCTTTGACATAGCAAAATTTTCAGCTATTATGATTTCCTTCTCTGTAAAAAAAATTACATGCATCAAGGTTTTGCTCTATTGCAAATCTCTGCTAGGAAAGCCCAAGGTTTCTACTGATTGTGACAAGTGAATCTGGCAAATATCATGTAACCCTTCTATTAATTACAATAAAAATATATGAAAAAAAAGAAACAGAAGAGGCAATCCAAAATTTCATATGCTATTTCATGTATATTATAGTATATTTCTTTAATAAAAAATTTACATGTATTTTATAGTGATATCTAGAAGGATTGCTCTGTGTCATATATGGTTGGTCTAGTCCACAAATTTCCACTACATTTGTTACTAATTTGACATTTATGCTTAGAAACTCAGTAATGAAATGTGATCTAGAGACCAAAGCCTGTTTTGGAAAAAAAAGAGACTACATATCCTTTATGAATAAGTTCAAGTCAAAATGATTCTATTTTCGGGATTTACAACCTGTTAATTTTTCAACTGATCTCACAATAAATATTTGAAAGTAATACAAGGGAAGCTAATTACAGGTTCAAAAAAAGGAAAATAAACCTGCCATTCTTGTGGCAGATCTTGCCTTAATGGAAAGAACAGCAGCTTCTATTTTCCACAATCTTAAACTGAGTTGTTTTTCAAACCAGATTATTAATCTTATATGGATTGAAACTTATTTATATGATAGTTGCTGTCCATGTGACACCATTTGCGCTCTCTCTCCCTCTCCCTCTCCCTCTCCCTCTCCCTCTCCCCTCCTCTCCCTCTCCCTCTCCCCTCTCCCTCTCCCTCTCCTCTCTCCCTCTCCCTCTCTCTCTCTCTCTCTCATCTCTCTCTCTCTCTCTCTCTCTCTCTCTCTCTCTCTCTCTCTCTCTCTCTGCTTTATAGAGAAATCAATGTTTCGTGGAGAAAAAACCAAGCACACTATTGTGTTAAAAAGAGAGACCACAAAACACTGGTGTGCGTAATGCATCCAAGAAAAAAAATTCAGGTTAGTGTGGTTTTAATTGAAGAGGACAAAGTTTTAAAGCAAAATTATAGAAGGAGAAGTACAACTGAAATATACACATTATTTACCTGCAAACAAAAGCAAGTGGAGGAAAATGTGTAGTTAGATTATGGTAAATATCATTTGAACTCTGAAAGCTTACAGTCTGTCTAAAAGCCATATTTAAAAACATTGTATCTGAGAGAGATTCCAGAGAAGTAATGGTTCCCTTCTGCTTTGGATTTATTATAGAATAAACCTCCCATTTGTACAATGCTTAGGAATGATATAAACATCACTGAAAGTTTTGTTGCTGCTTTTCTCTGTTTATGATTGTCTGACCATGTCATGAAAGAACTGGGAAATGATGTTAAAAAAAATGAGGCAGGCAGAACAAATTAGGGTGAGACTGTTCTTTTTCAGTATGTTATTGTTCTGTGGCATCATGGGGCTGTGAGTTCCTATGAGTTTGGTGACCAAGAAGTCTTGCTCACTGTGGTTTGCTGACTACATCTTTGGTAAGTTTGATTTTGAGATGTGTGGGTGGATTCTCATTGTTCCTTATTTTCTTAGCTCTCCTGAGGGAAAAGGAAGGGGAGATTTTTTTTCCATTTTTTCTATTTTGTTTTTTTAATTAAAGAATTTATTAAGATTAATTTTTACATCATATTTAAAATGTCATGTTTAACAAACAAGTATTCAAGAAGGGAATCTCTATACAATCACTGACACTTAGATTTTAGAACATAATTAAAATTAAGCTGAGGGTATGTATGTCATAGGTACATATTAATCCATATAATAAAACATTATTTCTATAAAGTATATATCCGATTCTAGATTTTTATGTCTATGTAGTTATGTTTGTTTCTCTAAGACCATGTCCATACCTTGGCTACCCAAATATTGAGTCATTGCTCTTGTACTGTTTGAATCTAACATCCACATATTAAAGATACCATGCGCCTTTTGTTCCTTTGGTCTTGACTTATCTCACTCAGTATGATTCACTCTAGCTTCATCCACTTCCCAGTGAATGCCATTATTTTATCTTGTCTGTTGGCTATGTAGAATTCCATTGTGTATATATATATATATATCACATTTTTATATCCATTCATTTGCAGTAGGGCATCTGGATTGTTTCCATTGCTTGGCTGTTGTGAATAGTGCAGAGATGAACATAGCTGAGCAGGTGTCCTTAGAATATCTTGGGTTATGATGTTCAGAATAGATGCCCAGGAGTAGTATGGCGGGTTCATAGGAAAGGTCTATTTTCAGTTCTTTAAGAAACCTCCAAACTACTTTCCAGAGTGGCTGTACTAGTTTATATTCCCACCAGCAATTCAATCGTGTTCCTCTTTCTCCACAACTCTGCCAGTATTCATCATTGTCTGAGTTCAGAATATTGGCCATTTTAATTGGGGTAATGTATTATCTTAGAGTTCTTTTTATTTGCATTTTCCTTATGACAATGGATGATGAGCATTTTCTCTTTTTTTTTTTTGGCCATTTTAGCCTCTTCTTTTGATAAGTCTCTCTTTAGTTCCCTTGCCCATTTAGTGATTGGATTAGTTTCTTGAGTTCCTTGCAGATTTTGGATATTAAGCATTTGTCTGATGTATTATTGGTAAATATCTTTTCCAGTTGGTTGGCTGTCTTTCAACTTCAGTAGCTAGGCTTTTATCTGTGCAGAAGCATTTTATTTTTAGGTAGTCCCATTTGTCGAGACTCTCTTTTATCTGTTATGACCCTGGAACTTTGATCAGGAAGTTTTGGCCTGTCCCTGTGAGTTCCAGTGTCTCTCCTACTCTATCATGTAATCATTTCAAGGTTTCAGGTCTAATATTGAGGGTTTTTTTTTATCCATTTTGCGTTAATGCTTGTGCACAGTAAAAGGCTAGGATCAATTTTTAGTTTTCTGCATGTGTCTGCCCAATTTTTGCCAGCACCAATAATTTTGGCAGTACAGCCATTTTCACTATATTGATTCCCCCTACCCATGAGTATGGGATGTCTTTCCATTTGCTGGTATCCTCTTTAATTTCTTTTGTTAGGCTTTTATAGTTTTCATAAAATAATTCCTTTACATCTATGGTTAAGCTAATTCCTAAGTATTTTATTCTTTTGGGATCATTTTTTTGATTTGGCCTTCTGTTTCTGTATTGTGGGCATATGGAAAAACTACTGACTTTTGCAGGTTAATTTTGTATCCTACCACTTTGCTAAAGTGGCTTATTAGTTCTAGGAGTTTGGAAGTGGAGTTTATTGGGTCGTTCAGGTATAGGATCATGTCATCTGCGTTTATCTCCAATTAACTACTTGAAAAAGCCCAACATGGATTTGTAGTTCAAGTGGTAGTCTTGAACAACAGCTCGAAAAAATACACAGGGACAGCACCCAGGCACAGTACAGTGCATGCGCAAAGGCACGAGAACAAAGGCACATCCCAAAGGTGCATGCTCTTATCTCCAATTAACTATTTGAAAAAGGTAAAAATATATCTTTAGCTGAAGTGGTAGTCTTGAAGAACAACAGGAAAAAAATACTTACTGACAGCATCCAGGCCCAGTTATGCGGGGCGGGAACAAAGGCACGCTTGCAAAAGGCGTATTGCAAAGGCCTGTGTGCTTATCTCCTGTTAACTATTTGAAAAAGGTCCCATTGCAGCCAGAGGTCCGCTGGCCAGGGCTCAGAACTGACCAACAGGTGGATGCTGAGGAGCCCAGGTTGGACTTAATTTTATTTTCATATCTGTCCCCAAGGTAGCTTAGATTGTAGTTGTGAATAGGACTAGGCTTATATTTTCTTCAAGAAAAGTGTGAGCTGAAAAAAGACTTTTGTTTTGAGTTGATGGCTATGGTTCTGCAATAAATTCCAAATGCATTTGTCATGTCTTTGTTTTGAAAGATTATATTAACAATGAATTTTACATCATATTTCAAATGTCATGTTTAACAAACAAGTATTCAAGACATGAACCTCTGTATGCAATCAGTGGCACATAGATTTTAGAACATAATTAAAATTAAGCTGACGGTTTGTATGTCATTTACGTTTAGTGATGGGAGGCCTATTATGTTTGCTAGGTTAGGGTTTAGCTAATTAATTTCAACCATTATTAGTTTTAGTGCAGTGAGGCATGTGAGGAATTTTCAATTAAAGCTATTTAGCCTCTTGATTTTGGGGGGTGTCTGATGTTAGTAGGGTTAGGTCTGTTAGGGTTTTCGTCATGTTATGTGTTGTTTGGGTCAGAGTTTTGGTAATTAGCATCAGGTGTTTTTAGGTTTAGTGCTGGCAGGGCTGTTGGACTGTTAGTGTAGGGAGGGTTAGTTTTAGGGCTTTTATCATTTGTGGGGTCAGTTTTCTTTAATAGCTTCAGGTGCTATTAGGTTTGTTAGGGAAAATAGACTTATTGATGTTATTAGGATTATGGTTTGGGAAATTAGCATCAGGTGTTTTTAGGGGTGTGGATGTTAGGGATGTTGATAAGGTTAGGATTGGCTGTATTAGCTTCAGGTATTATTAGGGTTGGAATTGTTAGCATAGTTATGTTCCTTAGGTTGTTAGGATGTTGGTTGTTAAAGCCTGTTAGTGTGCTTACGGTTTGAGTTTGGTTTACTAATGTTAAGTGTTATTAAGGTTAGGGTAATGAGGGCTGTTAATACTTTTTGGGTTGTAAGTACTAGGGTTAGGATTGCTAGGGCTCTTAGATTTGTTAGGGTTAAGGTTTTCTTTATTACTTTAAGGTGTTTTTAGGGTTATGCTTCCTAGGACAGTAGGGCAGCTAAGTTGTTAGGGTTATGTTTGTTTGGATTATCATTGTTCTTAGGGTTTGGTTTGGTAAAGAGCATCAGGTTTCATTAGCATGAGGGAAGTTAGAGCTCTTTAGACATTTAGGGCTTTGAGGGTGAAGTTTAGAGTTGTTGGTTTTAGGGTTATGATCAGCGTTTTCTCTGTTAGGTTTAGGTGTTATTCGTTGTAGATTTGTTAGGGCAGTTAAGCCTATTATGCTTGATACAGTTTGGATTTTGATAATTAGTCTAAGGTGTTACTCAGTTTATGTTGTTAGGGCTGTTAATGCTCTTACAGTTTTCAGGGTGAAGTCTATGATTCTTAAGGAATTTAAGGCTATTAATGTTTTCAGAATAAAGTTTATGTTGGTTAAAATTGTTAAGGTTTTTAGGGTTCATGTTTGTTTTATTACTGTCAGGTGTTATTAGGTTCAGGGCAGTTACAGTTGTTAGGGTTTTAGAATTAGGGTTATTAGGCCTATTTGGGTTGTTAGGGTCACAGGTTTTTAATTAGCAGCTGGTGTTATTGGGATTAGGGTTGTTTGGTTCTTAGGCCTGTTAGGGTTGTTTGGAACAGAGTTTTGGTAATTATCATCAGGTATTAATATATTTACACATTTATGGTTGTTGGACCGTTAGTGTAATGAAGGTTGGTGTTAGGATTTTATGCTTTGTAGTGTCAGTGTGTTTATTATCTTCAGATGCTCTTAGGTTGTTAGAGTTAATAGGTATCCAGGTTGTTAGGATTATGATTTTTTTTAGGAATATGGTTTTAAAATTAATGTCAGGTGTTTTTATGGGTTTGGACAGTAGGAATGATAGGGCTGTTAGATTTGACATGTTTGTGATTTGCTTTATTAGCTTCAGGTGTTATTTGGTTTAGGGTTCTTAAGATGGTTATGTCTGTTAATGTACTTAGAATTAGGGTTACTAGGTGTGTCAGGGTTTTTAGGATTTAGGTTTGTGTAAGTAGGGTCAGGTGTTATTAGGATGAGGGAAGTTAGTGCTGTTTCTAATGTTAGGATTTTGAGGGTTAAGGTTAGTGTTGTTATGGCTTTTAGGGTGATTAGTGTTAAGGTTTTATTTATTAACTTCAGTAGTTGAGGGTTTTAATTGTAAGATAGTTTATGACTGTTGGTTTGTTAGGCTTGGGGTTGTAGGGCCT
Source organism: Megascapheus bottae (assembly GCF_031878675.1). NCBI lineage: Eukaryota > Metazoa > Chordata > Mammalia > Rodentia > Geomyidae > Megascapheus > Megascapheus bottae. Next base: position 22,810,900 of record NC_143520.1, read on the forward strand.
GTTAAGTTTGTTAGGGTTAGAATATTAGTGGGTTAGGGCTGTTAGGACTGTTAGGTTTGTGTGAGTTAGAGTTAGGATTTGGGGGGCTTTCAGGATTTTTGTTTCAGGGTTTTCTCTAGTAGGTTCTGGTGGTATTAGGGTGAGGCTTGTTAGGGCAGTTAGGCTTGTTATGGTTGTTAAGGTTGGGTTTTGATAATTATAATCAGGTGTTATTCTGGTTTGGGCTGTTAATGCTGTTAGGGATTTGAGTTTATTTTATTGTTTGTTGCAGTTTTGTTAAGACAATTAAGGCACTATTGTTTTTAAATTTAGGATTAGGTACATTAAAAATGTTAAGGTTTGGGTCCCGGAGTTTGTCCTAGTAGTATATTGCTTGCCTAGCAAGCACACAGACCTTGGTTTGATTATTTGCTATTATAGACATATAAAAAGCCAGAATTGGTGCTGTGGCTCAAGTAATACAGTTCTAGTGCTGAGAAAACCCAAAGACCATGCGCAGCCTCTGATTGTATATAGTACTTACTCATAATAAAACATAAATGTGTATCTCTATGTATACCTGTATATGCATGCATTAATGTATACATAGTACAGTAATGTGATGGCCTGGTTCAGATAATAAAAAGGCCATAATAAATCATAATGATGTGTAATGTCATAAACAAAATCTAATTTGGTGGTAGGCAGAATGACAGTACTTGATATTAACTTTGCCAGGTAAGTAAAACTCGACTGACTCAGAAGGTGAAACTGTGTATAATTAAGCAAAAGGCTTGAATTAGGAATATTAGCCATCTTATGATGGCTTGAACATATTACAACGTGATCACTCAACACAATTCCAAGGTACTCTTATATTCATCAATCAATTGAGTTGACATTTTGAAAAATGGAATGGTTTGTACTGGATCACTCAATATAAACAGTGCATGAAGAGGCTAATCCAGATAATTTAGATAGTAGTTTTATTGCTTTTCCATCTTTGTGTTATCAAGCAATCACTTGGAGTAGATTGGTGGTACGTTACAATTTGTCTATTTGTGTATTTGTTACCTCGCCGATTCCTCAGAAATCACATGTGAAATGGTTTTAATGGTGCTTCTTAGCAGAGCTACTACTGTGAGGATTGATCATCAAACATGACCTGACAAAATGGTAGGTGGTCAAATAATGATGGCTACAGTGATCAGGTCTTTGCTCATTTCCCATGATTATTGTGATTATTCAATGTCCAATAACAATTTGCCATATTGGCCCATTGTTGGCTTGATAACATCCAGAGATGTTATAGCACTAGTAAAATGCTGTTTACAAACTACATTTAGGTCTATGGAACAGAAACAGAAAAACCAGAGTAAACAAAATTCCCTGAAATATTAGCATTTGGTGTTAACTCTGATGCTTCAATTTATGGACTACTTTTCTGGTAAGAAAAATAGGAGGGAAAACATTGAGGTTTGCTTACCATCTCTACCATTGAACAAGTAGATCAAGACTAAAAGAGAACAGAGAAAATTAAGTCACCCAAGAAATTAAAACAGTTTTAGGCTAAATGACAGCCTGATCACTCTACTCATCCTTCACATATAATTGCTGCAGCTATTATATCCAGCTTCTCTGTACCTCATACTTCATCTTGGTTGTCAGGAACTGAATCCATGATGTAGATTCCTTTACTCCTGGTGCTGCATTTTGGGGAGAGTTGCTGGCATCAGCTTCATGCCAGTGAGTTGGTTCAGAACTCCCTGACATTGCACTGAATTACCAGATGAGGATTTGATTTAATCGCCATCTATTTGATTTGCGATCACTGTTCCTTTCCTTTCTCTGGCCATTTTTCTCTTCTTTCATTACTTCCATGCAGGGTTGGTGGCAGATGTGAACAAATCAGAATTTGATGGATTTGATGGATTTCACTTTGTTCTCTTTTAGCAGCTCCTCTAATGGCTTTCCTTAGGAAAATCAATTAAACTATTGACTTAAATACTATTGTGGGATTGATTATAATTCCAATTAACTCTGCCATCTGGACTGCTCATTACTAGTCTTGGAAAATTTGTGATGGTGAGAAAATGTGTCTTGTATTCTCATCTTTATTCATCATTCAATCTTGGGTCTACTTGTAGATTCTGGGTCTACACCCTCAATACCCAAACACCTACTTGTCAACTGTCTGATGACACCTTAATCCTATTTCCAATAGTTTTTTACCTCTGGCCACCTAGAGCAGCAGAGAAGTTTAGCTAATTGCTTTATTATACAGCAGTCACTTTGCCAATGCATTTTGCATGCCTTATTTTTCTTTTCAGGTCCTTTGAGGTATATGATGTGCTTCTGCTCATTTAAAAAGGAAGACCCTAAATCTTGCAGAGGAAAAGCTCTGTGAACAAAGCCACCAGGGGTTCAAATTCATGTGTGAGTGACTTGGGAGCTTCCTCTCCATTTAGTTTGCAGTATTTCTCACTGGTCTGACCTGCATTGGCTGGCCTCCTTGGAGATTAACAAATTAGAGAAATGCCAGAATCTTTCTTTATGTTGATGTTCTCCAGCTGGGATTGCTGGCATAGCTGAAATCCCAGCAGGCAGGATTAAGCTGAGTCAGGAGGGTAAGTTTGAGGCCAACCTGGGCTACCAGGAAGAATTGTCTAGAAATTAAAAAATAGAGAGAGAAAGAAAAGATCCTCCAACACTTTTATCATTTGCAAGATTAAGATTCTCATACCTACTGTAACTCATCAAGGACCAGTACTGGACTCTCACCAAGGGGCTTACATTACAAATGTTTGAGATTTATTGTGGTGTCTTTCTTTTTAATGTATTTAAACAAAGACTTGCTGGAGACAGTGTCCTGACCACTGGTGGTCTGGCCCAAAATTGTAATAGACCTGATGGTGGCTTGACAGAATATCTTATCCTGCTCAGAGCTCTCTCCTTTTAGCTGGTGATTTGCTTTATTAAGTTTCAATGGTCTCTAGCTGAACTCTGATCACGTCTCCTAAGTTTGTTTCTCAGCATCTAAAGGCAACTGGTTTGCTGACTTTGAGTACATACAAAAATGGATATTCCACTGGATGAAAACATGCACCGATCATCTGTTCCTCAACAAATGACACAGAGAAGAAAGGGTAAGGGTGTACCAAGTCCTTGGGAAGGCCAGAGTAGATAGTAGATAAGTAAGTAGACATAAAGATGTATTTTCCTCACAAACTGACCTGATAAATTGAAATCCCTTTGTGTAATTACTTAAGAATAATAAAAAAGAAAAAGAAAATCAATTTTCTCTTTGTCATACATACTCTCTCTCTCTCTCTCTCTCTCTCTGTCTGTCTTTTTCTCTCACTTTTGTCCTGTCTAATTCATTCAAATGTCATGTTTGAGTTGTAGTACTTAATCTTGGCTTTGCCAGTTTCCTCCTTTCTCTTAATAAAAACCTTCAAGTTTTTCGACCAATCTCTTGTTTTTGTCCCTCTCCTTGCAAAGATGTCCTACTCATATTAAATAATCCAGATATAAAAATGTCGACATGTGGGCCGGGAATTTGGCCTAGTGGTAGAGTGCTTGCCTAGCATGCATGAAGACCTGGGTTCGATTCCTTGGTACCACATGCATTGAAAAAAGCTGGAAGTGGTGCTGAGGCTCAAGTGGTAGAGCTCTAGCCTTGAGAAAGTCCAAGGACAGGGGTCAGGCCCTGAGCTAAAAGCCCAGGGCTGGCAAAAAAAAAAAAATGTCGACATGTCCTAACTTCAACATTTCCCTTGACAGAAGACATTCCACTGCCTATAACAATGAAACAATGGAATAAATCTAATTCCAACAAGAAGAAACCAAGTTACTTAGAAAATAAAACCTCAAAAATCAGTTTTACTCATTAAATGGTTGAGTAAAAACATTCTCAACAATAAATTCCCTCAATATTTTTCCTACCTTCATATATAATTATTTAAAAAAAAAATCTCCAACCTTGTTTGTAGTACCAACGATTGAGTTAGGAGTCAGGGTGAGACAGAAGAGCAAAACACTCAGGCTCACTATGATCCCACTCAGGATGTCATTGCTGGTGTACCTGAAGTTGTTTCAGAGTCTTCCAGTTGCTCTCCTACTACCCCTTAGGCCAGGACTCACAAAATCCCAGTGCTCATTCTTCCACAGTGCCTCTTGATTCTACTTTTTATTTTTTTTTCTCCTCTACAGATAATACTCTTGTTCAAGTTTTTATTAACTATTTTTAAGATCATGGCACAAGTTGAACTCAACTTCAGCTCTCTCATCCTCAATTAACTTGTAACCCACTGCCAAGTCAATTTCCCTAAAATTAGTCAACTTATGTCTCTGCTTAAAAATTGGTAAGTTCCCTTTTATGGTAGAATCAAGTCCAAAGCATTTACTATAATATATAAAAGGCCTCTATCAGCCCCAGTAAGATGCTTGGTATTTAGCTCTGTAGCCACCCCCAATGTGCAGACCTACTATGTTACTGATATGTTCTTTCACTCTGTGTTCTCCACTCATTGATTCTGGCCACTGATTTTAATTGTTGAAATGGCGCTGCATCTCTAAACTTGTCTTTTTCCTTCAAAGGTAATGCTTATCACCATCTAAAGAAGAAATTCCCCTTTCTGCTAGATCCTTTGAATGACTTTGTGTCATTTTCCATCATGTGCTCTACAAAGGTGAAGTTTTTTAAAATTAATTTAATATTATTGTAAAAGTGATATATGGAGGCGTTATAGTTACATAAGTAAGGTAATGAGTACCTTTCTTGATGAACATTGTTACCTCCCTCAATTCCCCCCACTTTCCCTACCCCACAACTCCCTCCCTCCCCAAGTTGTGAAGTTCATTTCCAAGCATCTTGTGAGTGTCACTGTTGCATTGGTTTACCCTTTGCCCTTTGTCTTACTTATTATTCACCTTCTCTTCCCCAGATCAGATAAGTGTATATACAAGATACAGGGTACCAAAATCTAAAATAATTACAACAGGGGATAAACCAAAGGAAAAAAATGAAAGAAAAGAGAAATAAAGTGATGTTGCTTTTAAGACCTTTTCATGCAGAGCACAGGCAAGGCAGATTCAGCATCAGGTTCCCCTTAGAGATAAGTATTTAGTAGGGCTAGCACAATGTTGTTCTTTGGAATTAAGATTTTTGTAGGTTCTCTTTGGGAAGAAGTAATTTAATATAGGCCATTAACTTAAGACTCTCTGTATTAAAAGTATTATAAAGTAAATGTAGACTGTATATTTGTTACTTGACTCTTATTTTCTATATTAAAAATAAAAAACCAAAATGTGATTTCATAAAGTTTGTCATAAACATATGACAAAAATCAGTGATCAGTGACCTCAAAGTTTACAGCTTGAGTTTAGAATTGGATTCTTTTTTGTATATGACAGCTTAATAACTAATGGTTCTTATAGTCACACATCCTAAACATATTAATAATGTCAATGGACATTTATTAGGCTGGCCTGGGAATCCTTTAAATATTTTGATGCATACATGTTGTCCTTTCATTTTCCTCCTCTCCTTTTAGAACTTCACTTTATCATACAATACATTTATGAGAAAAGTGTAATATTTCTTAACTTTTCAACTAAAGGTACAAGATCCAACTATGTGTAAACTAGTTTAAGACTCAAGGAAACAATGTGTATTAAAGTAAAAACAAAAAGTGGGAATTCTAAAGAAAAGTGCTTTCTTTTGATTGTCACAAATCTTCCTTCTCATCTTCTAATGGTTTCTCATTGATTTTCCTTATATTTTATAGCTATATTTTGGGTAGTCTGTCATATTTCTGCCAGTACTTTTAGGCCTTATATAATTTTTTTGCTAATGCTATTCATAGCGGCCTACTTTTCAGACTCTGCGACACACTCCACTATGACTTTGGGTGCAGATCTTCCTTTAAAATCAGCAGGGGCTTTATGCACAGATGAGGAGTGCAGCAGGAAGGGAGGCATTTCTTACCTTCCTCCCTAGTGGACTCTTTCATCACTATGTAGCAATATTTTCCACTCTTCTGTAGATAAGAATCCTTTGTATAATTTTCTATATTTACACTCAGTGCTGTAAAACAGCCTCAGCCATTCTCACCACATGCATCCAGATTAGAAGTGAGTCAAAGGCAATTAGTCTGCTCTGGCAGGAACCACAAACTGATGTATTTTTTTTTTCTTTTTTGATCTTGTCTTTCAGCATGCTCTCTTCTGCAAAAGCCAAAAGATAAATTAAGACAACTTCCTTTTCCTCCCACCACTATTAAAAAATAGAATTAGCTATATTTCTCTTTTTCCCACATTCTCAGTCCTTTGCTGGTTGTTTAGAGGAGTTAAGCAAGAGTTCAGTGACACTCAGTGTTCAACTCTTCTTTGTAGTCACCGGGTTTCATTCACCCACTTCTGTAGACATCTTAACTGATGTGATATTTCAGATACTTCATAAATTTCCTAACAATGTCAATGTTGACTTTGCAGGAAAAGTGACACCTCACACTTGCATGTAATCATATTCACTTTGTTCTTCTCTGGGTGTTTGAGACATGACCTTCCTCTTCCTCTACAGACAATAGAAAGACTGATAGCATGGTCTACTCTGCAAGTCTCAGCTTCTTGGTAACTTCGTTGTTTGAATTATCTTTCAGATCTGTACAACTTATGAAAGGCTACATGAAATAAACTAAATGTTGAAAGCTGAGCTTCAGTTTTCCCAGTTAGGAATTCAAGGATCTGAAAAGATAATTCTGTGATGGCTTTTATAAAAGAAATTCTCAGGGTTCCTATATGTATGGTGTTGAACACTTGAATATTTATTTTTCTAAACATTCAGGTTTATAAATTATAATTACTGTTAAATGAATTTAAAATTTTCTCTGCAACTAAGAAAATTTTGTTTTGTAATGTATTTATGTTTTCTAATTTACTTAGGATTATTTTCTCTGTGTTACTAGGCAAATTTTTCCATTGGAAAAGGATAAAATTTTACTGGGAAGCTTTAGCAAAAATTACTTCAAACGACATCAACCCATTTGTTAGGAAATGGAAAGACTTAGAAAAAATCATCTTAAGTGAAGTAAGCCAGACTCAAAGGAACTTAGGCTCAATGCTTTCCCTCGTTTGTCATAATCGGTAGAAACCTAGGGTCCTCCTAGCAGAGATTTGCAATAGAGCAAAATCTTGATACATAAGGCCATATAGTATGAAGCTAATTGAAAGGACCTCCAGGATATAGAAACAAAAGCCATATAATGAATGATTGTTGTCCTTAATGTACTATGTTATCTCTCATCTCTTTTGCTGTCCCTTGGTTATATCATATTGTTACAGTATCTCACTTTGTTATCTGATATATCGGATATATTTGTATTTGGTTATTTGAAATTGGATAGGCAAGGGGGGAAAACCAAGATGGGGGGTGGGGGGAGGGTAATGGGGACCAAGACATGTGAAAAGGTATCAATGTATGTGAATTAATGCACCTTCTATCTGGCAAATATCATGTAACTCTTTTATTAATTACAAAAAAATATTATAAAAATTACTTCAAATAGCTCCTTTTTATAGAGACTGAGCTAAAAAAACCAAAAACAAAAAAGATAATTCGTGTGTGCATCTTGAATTCAATTTTTGCTTGATATTTCATTTTATTTTCCACTAAAAATCCACTTGTACGTTAATCTATATCACATTTTGTACTTCACTCTAGAAACTAATACAAAACCATATATTAGATTTGCTTATTTATTTATAACAGGAAATACAAAATCAGTATTACATTACTGTTTCCTTTTGGATCTTTTCTATGTACCTGAAGAATGAAACATGTGTATACACATTTAAAAAAAACTTACTTTACTCTAATTATGTTTTATTATTGAAGATTTGTCAGAAAAGTTTTATGGCAATTTGGTAGATGTTGTAAAATCAATCAGTCTTTAAGAATTTTGTCCTGCCAAGTCTGTGAAATACATTCCTACATATTCATTTTTGATTTGATGGATGGATGACAGGCAGTAGGCAGCAAGAATGAGTATTAAACAGTTCGGTGTCAGGCTTCCGAAATCTTAGCAATCTGATCTGTAGCACATGAAAAAGTGTAGGAAAAGAGCAAAACCAGAAATATGTATGGGAATTTGGGTCTTACATCAGAAAATAGCAGCAGAGAATTATTTTTACTATGCAAAAATGAAAAAAAATAGTAAAGCTAAAAGGCTGGAATGTTTGAGGGCATTATGAATAAATGATCTGATGTTTTATCAAAAAGTGATCTGTTATGTTAGACAATATCGACATCTTAGACCATAGTTGAAAGAGAAGAAAAATGATTGAAAGGTTGGAAGACTACATCTATAAAGACAGTTGAGAAAAAAAGCACTATCTTCTAGGTAAAGGCAGTGTCAAATAGTTCAAGAAGCCAAAGTCCAGGAAGGAGAAGGCTAGATTCTTGTCCTACAGTTACTTCTTCTAAAGATAGGTTGTGTCTCCAAGCAACTCTGTCAAACAGACCATTTCAATAAAGTAAAGGCAATGTATCAGATCATGCTTTTATGCTCCAGACTAGCACTTAAACCCCCCTCCCCTCTCCTCAGAGCCACAAGTCCACTCCCAGCTTTTTTTTGAGCTTAATTGGAGATAACAGTCTCACAAACTTGTCTAATCTCACTAGTTTCGAACTGTGAGCTTCAGATCTCAGCCTCTTGAGTAGCTAATATGATAGGTGACTGGCCCCTGGAGAATCAGGAGATTTTTAATTTTCTCGAATCTCAAATTGTATAATGACATCTCATTTACCAGGAAAACAAACCAAGAAGACCTCTGCACATTTGCAGAATATATGGGAGTCAGTGTGGTTAAGAAGAAAAATTACAGCATTTTTAAAGTTAAGAAGAAACACTAAGAATTTGAAGAACGTTATTCAATCTAGAATGTTGACATTTAGGTTCATTACTTGCCTTCTTTCCTTTGCCTCTCCAGAGTTCACTGTATCTTTCTCATTCACAGCCATATTCAAGCACCAACTCTAAAAAAGAAAGAATTAAAAGTTTAAAAAATTAATGCAAGTGAAAATTCTTTTGGGGCATCCATTGGTTTCCTCTCAGCATGCCCTACTTTTTCTTAAACCTGGCTTGCATGCCAATTTGACATATTTCTTTGCAAATCCTGTTAGAGATTTTGTAAAAAGTTAAAAAAAAAAGAAAAGGAAAAGAAGCAGAATGACAATTACAACATTGAATAGAACTTCCAGGCAACCAATACATTAAAACAAACTAACAGAATTGTGTTTTTCTCAGTATCCAAGAACTTCAAGAGCCCACAAAAATGTATATATCTAACATCTATATACTAGGAAAAAGATGAAAGTACTTCAGGGTTTTAGAACAAGCACTAGACGATCTTCAATGGCACATGTAATAATAGTACCAAAGGGTCCAGGAGTTTGGCCTAGTGTTAGAGTGCTTGACTAGTTACTGTGCATGAAGACCTGCGTTTGATTCCTTGGTACCACATATATAGAAAAAAAGCCAGAAGTGATGCTGTGGCTCAAGTGGTAGAGCTCTGGCCTTGAGAAAACCTAAGAACAATGCTCAAGTCCTAAGTTCAAGCCCCAGGACTGGCAAAAGAAGTACTAGAGTATGATTCCTGCTTCAGATGCAAACAGAAAATTAGACAAAGCAAAGTTATTTACCAGAAAATGTTTACTTGTGTACTTATGAGTCTATAAATACTCTTAATATTTAAGGCTCTATTGGTAGAGTGTTAGCCAATGAGCAAAGAAAAAAAAGAAAGACAGAAAGAAAAAAGAGAGAAAGAAAAAAATAGAAAAAAGAAAGAAAAGAAATAACTCACAACATTGCATACAAATAGATCTCTACCAACCATCAGTTCAATAGGTTTTGGTTTTCCAACTTCATGAAAAAGTCTTCACTCAAAAAGCTATGCCATTAGGGATATAGTAAAATATAAGATATCTATAATAGTATGAGCATTTATGTACTATTCAGTATTTCAAATAGCAATAGATAAAACAATTAAATTGTGGCTATCACCTCTGATCATGTATTTACCTACACTGGAGAGAATATTTCAAAAGCTTCTATTTTAAAAATTCTCCATGGAGAGATGGGGACAGATAGTAAACTGACTTGCTCATACAGGGAAGGAAGGGAGAGGATTAATAGATTGGCACACCCATTGCAAAACCTTGCTTCTTGGGTAAAAAGCTTGGGTCTGTAATGCAGGGTGAAGTAGTAAGGAAACATTTTTTTTAAATTGATTTTTACTCTTTATTTCATGAATGTCACACAGATAGCTTCTCATATTTTTAAACACTTTTATATTCTAGAAATACTTTATACTATATATTTGAAAATCATAAGCAAGTAAATTTTAAAAAAACATTCTTTTTGTGGTTATTCATTTGTGTATAATAAATAATTTTGCCAGGTGTTATAAATAAGGCAAAATATGATTCAGGGAGATGAAGGATAAGAGCATAAGAAAGATTGAGGAATATTAGCAATCTGCTTACCTACAAGTGAAAATGGTTTTCTACATGCTGATTATGGAGTTGAATATCATATCATGGATAGGAGTGACAGATCAATACAATCTGGCTGTTCCTTCATTCTGTTTCTTAGCTCATGGCTAAGAGCCAGTGATATATTTTTGCTGTCTTTGTTCTGAACCACACATGTGCTCTGGTAAGCAGCTGCTGTGTCTTCCTTTTGGTGCCCAGCCACGTTTAGTGAGGTCCTAGGGAGAATTTTCATCAGTCCTGGCCAGTAATTACTGTCTCTCTCTCTAGACACATCCCTTACACATCCTGCATTTTAATTCTCCTCCAGTGTTGTGGAGTGGGATGGGGCTGAAATTCTCATTACAGAGCTTGAAGTTGTACGACCAGCAGGAAAGACACAGTATGCTTCAGTCTCACTTCCTATAAATCAAATGAAGTCTCCTTTTTGTGTTTTTATTTAATTATGTATTGCTGTTTTGTGGGACTGTAATTAAGTAATTATACAAAGAGATTATAACAACGTAAATCAGATTATGGATACAGTGTATCTTGATCAATATCATTCCTTCCATTGTTTGCCTTCATTTCCCTACTCCCATTCCTACCCTTAAGTTACTCGGTTCAACTTTCATAGAATGTACCTTACATATAATGATCGTATTTGCTCACCCCTCCTCTCTCCTTTCATGTAGTCTCTTTTCCTGATTTTTGCTGACCTAAAACACAATTATTTGAGAGTTTGCAAATACCTTATTTTTCTTCTTCTTGACCAAAGAATATTTATAAAATATTTTTATATTAGGACTTCACTTAGAGATGAGGTCCCAACAATGGTCAAAATGTCAAAGATTAGAGATAGAAAGAGAGTTATTGAAACAAAGAACATTTTATGTCATGACTCTGGTGTTTAATGGTGCAAGGTGAGATCATCAGAAGAAGGATCTTGGACCAGTAAGACAATATATTTTTATTGCAAGTTAATATTGGAAAGTTACATAACAGTTAAATTAAATTATAAATGAATTTGGATGCTAGGCTAAGAAGTCCAAATTAATTCAACAGTTAGTGGGACAGGATACATTAGGTATGGAGAGTTAGGCTGGGAATACTATATAAACAGAGTCCATTTGCTGTCTATTATATTGTGTTGAGGACTAAGCATAATGCCTGAACTAGGAAGAAGCTGCTATGGTAATGAGGTGAATGATGTCAGAAATACCAGAGGAAGAAGTGATAGACCATGAAATGAAGATGTCTGGGACAAATGCAAAGGAAGATTGTATCCTTCCCTACAGAATAGGCCTGGCAAGTCTTATTCTTTCTACAGTTAATTATCTGTGTCTTGGTGCACGGAAGGGGGATGTGCTAAGAGACAAGTGCACAGGCTCAATCCTGATGTGCATCTTCTCCAATTTAACATTTCTGAAATTAGGATTCTTCTAGACATCTACAGACACCTTTAATGTGAACTATTTTCTTAAAAAGCAGTCAGTAAATCAAGACTGCATATTTTACTTGATGGCACTTCATACAAAGAAATAATGTAAAAGGTATATGATTATCCTATTTGAGATTTGCTTTCTAGAGAAAATTATTTCATACTCATTATAATTTACCCAAACAACTCAGCAGGTATGAATTACATTTGAGTACTAAAACCATCATAAATATTATTCAACAAACACCTACATTGCCCCAAGTAAAGAGTCTGTGGGAAGATAAATCAACTTTCAGAGCTTTGGGCAGATTATCAATACATTCATCTAATGTGAGTATGCTAATAAAATCACTGTTAAGTTCTAGAGGGACACAAAAAGAATAGGGAAGTACTCTGGGTTGAAATAGGGAAGAGAAGTTGGAACACTGGGGAAAAGAGGCATATATAAATATAAAATAGCAATGAGAAAAGTACGATTAATCATATGAGAACTATGTTAGGTATGCTTGGGTTACCTGAGAAGGAACTGCTATAGCTGCCTGAAACTCAGGTGCAGCTCTGTGAAAGATGTGGCATTGCATTTGGATCTGAGAAAGTGGGTACCAACACTATAAAAGTGTTACAAAAGTAAAAAAAAAAACGTAGAAAGAACTATGTATGTTCAGAGAACAGAGCCATCTGGAGTAGCTGGAGAGAAACAATGTGAGAAATAACTGGGAGAAATAATAGTAATAACAACAGGAAGTCTTGCTGAACAATGTCACACGGTGGACACTCCTAGATCTCACTGGAAACAGGCAGCCAGCCAGTGAAACAGAAATGAGTTGAGTAATTCTCTCAGAGGCCTACGAGTCCTTGCTTAACTGATGGGCCTTACTCCTTTTACATGTGAGGTCAAAGGCATGCCCACAGGAACACGCAGCTGTGACAGGATGCTAGACACAGATCAGGGGAAGTATTACAGAATATCTAAGAGAATGAGAACCTCATCGTGTGGGTGAAGTGACGACATTCTCTGAATTTTGTAATGGAATTAGATTGTAATGGTCTTAGTAATAGGGTATTAGGGAAGTGTAGGTTATGTATCAAATTCTATCATTCTCCAGGGAATTTTTAAACTCTTACCTTTTTGTAAGAGTTTATATTATCAAACATTTTTTCCATTTTTATGTCTTTTTCATCTCATCTTTATAATAATGTGGTGTTGGGGAGACATAGTCTAAATTGCTATTGACCTTATCAAAGGTCAGTGATTGGGAAGTTGGTAGGGAATGAAACAAGGTCTCTGGGGCCTAGGTGACTGCTGCAGTCTTCCAGTCCTCTCCTCTTTTCACCTAGTTTTATCTTGATATCCCTTTTTTACAATCAGAGTTGTAAATGGATATAGTTTTCCTGGACTCTGGAAATAAATACTTGTGTGTAGAAGAAAGGATATAGGAGAAATGGACTCCTGCTTACAACTGGCAGGGGAAGCCAGATGTTTTGGCTAGACAGACAGTACGAGTGTACTATACTTTTCTTCTTGGAAGCACAAGGAAGAAGCAGACTTGGCTGGAAGCCCAGTATCTGGATTGCATGGCAAACCCCATAGGCTTCTGATTTTAAAAGTAGTCTAGATGTTCAACTGTCCTAGCTATTTCACAACTTCCCCACCCACTGCTCTACTCAGTGAGTAGATGGTTCCAGTGCTTGACCAAAAAGTAAACATCATTTAAAAAAAATAACTTGACTTCACCATATAATTTATATGTTTATAAAATTTCAGATAACTTTCTGATGTGTTTTGGTCAGTAACTTTTGGTGGACAGCACATTTCACTTCTCATACTGTCTTATATGTAAGTAATAGGAATAATGGAGAATATGTGAATCTTCTAGGGTTTCCACAATATATTAACAAAAAGTTTAGTAGCTCCAAACAACAGAAATCTAGTCTTTCAGAGTTCTAGAAGGGAAAAGTCTGAAACTGAGACATCAGTAAGAATGAGTTTCTGAGACCCTAGGTAGAATTCTTCCTGCTTCACATTGTAACTCTTAAAGCTTTGTGCTCCTTTGCTTGCTAACAGGGTTTATGATCAAAATTTGCCCAACATTACATGTGGTTTTTCTCTTCTTGTGGTATCACCAATCATAATGGATCAGGGGTCCTTTAATGACCTCCTGTTAACCTGATTACATCTGCACTGATCTTCATTCTAAACTTCATCGTAAGTGTTGTTTTAAAAAAAATCTTATTGTAATGAATAAAAGGGTTACATTATATTCACCAGATAGAAGGTACATTTCTTAACAATTATTGCTACCACTTCTAAGTGTTAAGATTTTAACTTATTTTTTATGAGTCTCAGTTTAATCCATATGTAACTAGTGATTTTTATCATTTTATAATGACTACTTGTTCCCTGATCACATCACTTTATTAAGTCTATAAATTTCTTAGAGGTTCAAAGTGAGCTACAATAGAGAAAACATTTTAATCCCCTTTGGTACATCCACATTATTTCTCAGAACCATCATTTCATTGTATTAATCGCATTGCAATTTTTTGTTGTAATATTGCAGCATGGTCAGTCATTCAATTCTAACCCTGACTGTCTTGGGAATGGCTATGGATTCCTTTGGCAAGTATTTTAGCTTCAGTATCCTCATCTGGGAAAGAACGATAACTATAGTATTATTCTCATGGTTGGTATGAAATTAACCACAGTTAGAACATTGCTTTGCTTATTCTGATTATAGTCTCAGTAAAAGCTTGTACTTCAACTAAAGGAGTTAAATAAGAAGACTGCTGTTCTATAAATTCAGGTAGTAACATGCTTTCAAAGGGGAGACAGCTGGGTAGCAGATGAGTGAGGGAGAAAAAGATCAATAGACAGATATCATTGATTATATTGTGTGGTGGAGGTTCTAAAAATAATATAGATTTATTAAAGAGGAACATACTATTTTGGGTTTTGTATTGTGCTTAATACTTTGTAGTGCATTTGTTTGGCTTATTATTTTAATTAAGTAAAATTTTAGAAATATTTCTTGATTCTTGCTCTAAGTCCTCCTCATCCTCTTCCTACTCTAAGTCTTCTCTGTCCTAAGAGACCAACAGAAATGATTAGTACACTTTCTCAAAATAATTGAGATTTTGTATCTATTTTAAAAGATGTAGTTGGTTGAGGTAGAAATAAATGAGAGGATTCTAGTTGTCTGAGAAATTACTTTATTGCCTGTCTGTAGTTCCTTCTGTTACACACCCAGGCAGGTGTGTACATGTGTGCCTGTACACATACACACACACACACACACACACACACACACACACACACACACACACCTTCCAGAATGTGAAGAAAATGGGATGGTGAGGCACCTTGCTTCTTGTTGGCCCTTCCTGGCTTATTCTATCACTGTGATCAAAGGCAATTTCTCTACAGGTGGCAGAGTTAATCCAGGCGGCAGATGGAGAACAGACTGGAGGGAGGACTATTTAGTGAATACTAAGGGAAAAGCTTTCCCTGGAGCTGTTCCTTTTGGAACCGCTTAACACCTTTATCCATTCATTTGGATTGAGTTGGTGCCTCTCTGCTTCTCTAGCCCTGAGAAATGAATGGAGAGGCAAGTGCAGTAGCTTCCAGCAGCAGTGTGTGGGCAGAATGAGGGAGTGGGAAAGTCCTGAAATGGAGCTGCTTTCTGTTAAAGGCATGGAAGGAAAGAATGTGACCAGGATTTGGTGGGATATGTGGTCATGAGACCTACCAGAACATGCTGCACCTCAAACAAGTTTGGCTATGATGTTTATGAGCTTATTCAAAGGCTGAGGGGAAAATTCATATTTTTTATTCTCTCCTATGCATCACACAAAATTTAAGTCCCCAAACAAGTTCCTTTCTGTTGTCCTGAAGCTTTGTCTAGTTGTGCAGGGTCTGTTGTCTACACTAAAGTGCGAGGGTTAGAGTAAGTACAAGCCTAGCCTGAGTGCTGGAGCTAGAAGAAATTGAAGGAATACTACTCCTGTCACTTGTTTACTTTGAATTTTGATAAAATACTTGGTTTTGCCTTGTAACTCTGTTCCTATCAAGGTGGAGAATAAGGGTAATGAATGACCTATAAGAAATGAATTAGATACTAAACAGCCCCTATAGAAAGGGAAGATTTCCATAGCAGAAGACGATGTCTGTCCATAAAAATGAATGGCCTGTGACTGCTCATTCCTAATTTCTACTGAATTACTTTTGGATGTCTCAGGAGGACTTTCTGATGAAGAATTGCTATTTCACTGATAGAAAATGATGAAGAAGCATGATATTGTGTAAAAGTATATATAAAACAAAAACCAAATCCAATTAAAAAAAAGTTCTTAAGGCTGTCAACAAACACCAGACATCAGTGGCTATACCAATAATTCTCACTCGGAAGCATAAACACAAGTTTGTGGACCTATAAAATAATGTTACTATCAAGAAAATGTAATTGACTTTTCTCTGTGATTTTTTGAGATTTTTAGTTTATCAAATAATATGTAAAATACATTACTATGCATCAAGTTTGTGGAAAAGATTCTAGCCTTACATAACATAAACTCCTTTCCACCCCTACCAACCATCAGTATTCTCCTCACCTTCGGTCTTCAGCTTCTCTGCCCATCTAATGCCCAGAGCTACCTCGATGGACCCAGACATTATTTCCCTTGCCCTCACCCTATCCCAAGGGCAAGATAGCTCCACTAATCAACTTGCTTATACTTCTCCTTTTGTCCTACCTTCCTGTGGTGTGGTGTGAGGGTTTTCTTATACCAACAACAGGCTTTCTACTCTTTTTAAAGTCTGTATATGCTAGTGCACATCGCATATCCTCAATAAAAGAGCATACCCAACTGCCGGGGGCTCAAGTCTGTAATCAAACTACTCAGGTGGCTAAGATTTGAGGATGGTGATTCAAAGCTAGACAGGGCAGGGAAGTCCATGAGACTCTTATCTCCATTCAATCACAGCAACAACAAAAAACCTGGAAGTGAAACTTTGAGGAGAAAAAATTGAATGCTCAGGGACATTATCTAGACACTAAATTCAAAGCTCAAGATGACCCCCCCACAAATCATAAATAGAATTATCAGATCACACCAGACATATTACGTTTTTCCCAATTTTGTTTTAACTATCTTTATCAGCTGTGAGTTTGGCCTATTGGTAGAGTGGTTGCATAGTATGCATAAAGACATGGGTTGGATTCCTGGATACCACATTACATAGAGAAAGCTGGAACTGATGCTGTGGATCAAGTGGTAGAACTCTAGCCTTGAGAATATCCAAGGATAGTGTTCAGGCCCTGAGCTTAAGCCTAGAACAGGCAAAAATAAAGAAAGAAAGAAAGAAAGAACGAAAGAAAGAAAGAAAGAAAGAAAGAAAGAAAGATCTTCATCAGCAAATGAATATTTGTATATCATTTTAATAAGCACTAAGTATTCTAAGGATTTGTGTAAATTATTTAATAGTATTATGTAATAAATATTTAAAATTTCACATTTCTGAAATTACAAATAATTCTACATTAATTATTCTTATAGAATTTTGTAGAGGTAGGAGTAGTTTTGTAAGAGTACTTAAAAATTACTGATGTAATATTTTACATTTTGATGATGTTAATTATTCTATTAATAGGGGTTTATTGATTTACATTCTTATAAAAGTGTTTAATTTCTCATTTTGTTGCAATTTTGCTAATACTGGTTAACATCAATTTAAATTTTTTGTCCATGTTATAGAAAAAATGATTATTTTCCTTAATTTGTGCTATACAGATATGTTTAGAGACACTCTATTCATTTCACACTATTCTGTCAATATTTTTTCATTGATCTCTTCTATTTGACATTACACCTTTACATCCTATAGTATAATGTGATGCTTAAAAGCAGTTTTGCAGTACATACTTTCACTTCTATACAATTATTATTATTATCTTTTTTGCTTCTCTTATATGCTTTCTCTAAGATGGCTATAATTATGGATGCTAACTTTTATCAACAAAGAAAAATTATAGGACTTTGATTTATAGTACATTGAATATTGTAGAATATTTGAGGGTAATTAGCATTTTTAGAAAAGAATTAAAGTACTTGTGTAACTCTTCTGTTTATCACTTTTACAAAAAAACAATTTGCTAAGTTCATTCCTGTTTTATAATAATTATAGGCACTTTGATAATGTTTCTTTCCTCTACTAATATGTCTTTTATAGTAATATAATTATATTATAGGTTAGTTAACATTATATCTAATGAATACAATAATCATATTACATTGTATATAATAAAATTATTATATTTAATTACCTCATGGACTTTCCTCCATAGGCTGGCTTCAAACCAAAATCATCAGATCTCAGCCTCCTGATTTGCTAGGAATACAGGTATGAACCACTACTGTGGCTCAACTGATAGACTGCTAGCCTTGAGCAAAATGAACCCAGGGACACTGCCTAGGCCCAAAGTTCAAGCCCCAGGAATGGAAAAGGAAAAAAAAGGATCTTTGTTTTATGTTTGTTAATCTACCTTTCCCTCCCTCCTTCCTTCCCTCCCTCCCTCCCTCTCTCCCTCCCTCCCTTCTTTCCTTCCTTCCTTCCTTCCTTCCTTCCTTCCTTCCTTCCTTCCTTCCTTCCTTTTTTCCTTCCTTCCTTTGTTCCTTTTTTCCTTCCTTTCTTCGCTTTTTTTCCTTCCTTTTTTCTTCTTTCTTCCTTTCTTCCTTCCTTCCTTCCTTCTTCCTCCTCCCTGCCTTCCTTCCTTTTTTTAATCCTCTGTGTCCAGTTTTGGATCAGGTTGATTATCAGTATAAACAACTTACTTTGTACTCTTGGATTTACTTGAAAAGACAGATTTAAAAAAAAAACTCATAATCTTCCAAAGGATCAATCTTCATCTATTTTTCAATATTTTCTATAATTTTTGTGCACACACACACGCACGCACACACACACACACACACACACACACACTCAAATCATGCATAAATAGTTAATGACTCAGCCTTACTCAAAAAGGCTGCTCAGCATAACAGGACAATTGTCTACATGCAAATGTAATTTGATTCAGTTCATTTCAATGTCCATACCTCCTTCTTGATAAATTAAATAAAAAATGGTTTTTCAATAAAACTTTTGAACAAACCCAGAAATAAGTTTCTTTGAAATATTGGTTATACTGTTTGCTTTGTATTTATGTTTGTGTGAAATTTCCACTATCTGTTTTGTTGCTGTAAAAAGCAGCTCTGTCTTTGGAAACTGGGGGCAGTCTGACACCTCTCTGCAGAACTCAACAAGCTATTGTTCTTCACACACTATGTATGGACTGTTTTCTCTCTTCTGTAGGCCTGTTGTTTTCATTTGGTTTTTATTTTTATGACCTGACTAAATCATGTGGTCTGGAAGAAGCAAGATATAAAAGAATTAAAAACAGAGCTGCTGGCTAGGACAGTGACACAAGCCTAACTACTTGGAAGATAGAAAATGGGGGGTTATGGTAGTTGAAGAAAAAAAATTGAGATTCCATTTTAATCAATAATTGGGCATGGTGGCATGTACCTGCAATCCCCAGAGATAAAGGAAAGCCCAGGTGGTAAGACTATAGTACTGGCTATGGCTCAGGCATACATCAAGACCCTATCTTGAAAATAACTAATGAAAAAAGGGAACAGAGATTTGGCACAAGTGTTAGAGTAGCTGACTATTAAGGATGAGGCCTTAAGTTCAATTCCCAGGACCACTACAACCACCCAAAACCCGTAGCTAACATGTGGAGGGAGGGCTGGTATACACCATGGGGATGCTCAAAGGCAAAGATGCCTTTAAAAACCTCCATATTTCCTTATTTTCTCTCATTGACCCATTTACTGTTGCATATCTTCAACCACAAACCCAATTAGACACCCATCTTTTACATAGATCCACTGAGCTCAGAGAACTCTCTCTAAACCTGCAGTAGATGAAAAGGTAAATGGATCTTTAAAAAATGTAGTCAGTGATATTCCTATATGTTAAGTGCAGCAAATGAATGTGGAAAGATCTACTTTTGCACTGGAAAGACTTAAGGCTTATCTGAATAAGCCAGTCAAGGCCCCATGAATGTAATATCTTAATTTCTTGGCTAATATTAGAATATACTCATAAGCTTCCTGATTGGCTCAAGTTAAACTCAATAGGTCATAAATTGTTTGTACATTAAAAATACATTTTGGAGCTTGGTACTTGTGGCTCACTCCTCGTTACTCAGGAGGCTGAGATCTAAAGATTGTGGTTGAAAGCCAGATTGGCCAGGAAAGTCTGTGAGACTGTTATATATATATAGTAATAAATAGAAGGATTATATGATATTCACCAGATAGAAGGTGCATTATTTCACAAACATTGATACCCTTTCTCATGTCTTGATCCCCAATTCCCTCTCCCTACCCCTGCCCCTCATCTTGTTTTCCCCCTTCCTTATCTGATTTCAAATAACCAAATATACATATACACAATATATCAGATAACAAGATGGAATACTATAACAATAGGAGATAACCAAGGGACAGCAAAAGAGATGAGCCATAACATAGTACATTAAGGACAACAATCATTCATTATATGGCTTTTGTTTCTATATTCTGGAGGTCCTTTCATTTAGCGTCATACTCTATGGCCTTATGTATCTAAGTTTTGTTCTATTGTAAATCTCTGTTAGGAGAGTCCAAGGTTTCTACTGATTATGACAAATAAGGGAAACCATTGAGCCTATGTTCCTTTGAGTCTGGCTTACTTCACTTAATATGATTTTTTTCTAAGTTTTTCCATTTCCTAAAAAATGGGGTGATGTCCTTCTTTCTGACAGCAGGAAAGAATTCCATTGTGTATAAATACTACATCTTGTTGATCCACTCATTAACTGAGGGACATCTAGGTTGGTTCCATATCTTTGCTATGGTAAATAGTGCTGCAATGAACATTGTGCTAGTGGATTTAGTATGCCCTTGTTTCTGGACGTTTGGGTCAATGCCAAGTAGTGGAATTGCTGGGTCATAGGGGAGCTATATATTTAGTCTTTTGAGGAACTGCCATCCTGCTTTCCATACTGGATGAAGGAGCTTGCACTCCCACCAACAATGTAGTAGTGATCCCTCCTGGCCACATCCCTGCCAGCATCTGTTGTTATTTGATTTTTTGATCCTGGTCATTCTAACTGGAGTGAGGTAGAATCTTAGAGTTGTTTTTATTTGCATTTCTTTTATGGCCAGAGATGTTGAGCATTTATTCCTGTGTCTATAGGCCATTTTTGTTTCTTCTTCAGAGAAGACTCTTTTTAAGTCTTTGGCCCATCTTTTAATGGGATGGTTGTTTCTTTGGAGATTAGTTTTGGAGTGATTCAATTTTTTGAGCTGTTGACATATTTTAGATATAAGGCCTTTAAAACCCCAACTAACCCCCAGAAAACTGGAAGTGGTAATGTGGCTCAAAGTGGTAGCCTTGGATGATAAAGATCAGGGATAGATTCCAAGTCCAGAGTTCAAGGGTCATTACTGACAAAAATTTGTGTGTGTGTGTATAATATGCTTTTTGTTGTATGTACATTAAAATATAGTTAACTATTATGTTAGTTACATTTTTTCATGTTCTAAACATATTTGTCAAAACTGTAAGTAACAATGAGATTTGTTTTGTATCTGCATTGAAATTGTGAATGTAGGAGTGTCGTGTGCTCTCTTTCTGTTGTTTCTTTTTTTTTTTTGAAGACAAAATAGTAAGCCTTTATTTTCCTGTTTTGCAAATAAATCTGAGTTGACTGCTTCTGGGAAATTAGTAAAAATTAAAAAACAAAAACAAATGCCATATCCTCATCTGATTCATCTGACTCTTCCTTGGCTTCAGCTTTGGCTGGGGCTGCAGCAGCAGCAGGGGCAGCAGTGGTGGCAGTAGCCACAGGAGCAGCAGCCACAAAGGCAGATGGATGGGCCTTGACTTTTGCGGAAAGTAGCAAAGTGCAGACAGGGTCAGGACCCACTTGTACCCACTGATGATAGAATGAGGCCTTGAGGCAACACTTGCATAACCAGTCTGCAGATAGACGCTGGCAACGTCGTGGATGCTCTCCGGGAAGAGAGAATGCAGAGCATCCTCAGTGATGTCGAGCCATTCCGGGTTTAGATGTTGCCATTGTCAAACACCTGCCCGAAGGAGAAGGGGGAGATGTCCAGCACGTTCAGCAGTGTGGCTTTACTGCCTCCCACTTGGCCTCCGATCTTTATCAGTTGCACATCACTCAGAATTTCAGTGGTGCTCCTGGAGATCTTAGTGGTGATGCCAAGAGCCTGGAAAAAGGAAGTCTTCTCGGGGCCCAGACCAGTGCTCTGGGTTGTCACAGTGACTTCCCATGGGGCAATGGCACCAGCACGGGCAGCAGCTGGTACCTGATTGGCCAGCTGCATGTCCCTGATCTCAGTCAGGTCCTCCTGGGTGAACACCAAGCTCACATTATCCCGGATATGAGGCCCCAGTTTCTCCAGAGCCGGGTTGTTTTCCAGGGGGCCTCGGGTGGCCTGGCACAGCATGGTGTTCTTGTCCATCAGCACCACAGCCTTGCCAAGGAGCAACACCAGATATGCTGCATCTGCTTGGACCCCCATTGTCTGCTCCCACAGTGAAGCATTCTGGATGATCATCCAAACGTTGGATGATCTTAAGGAAGTGGTTGGACTTCCAGGTCGCCCTGTCTTCCCTGGGCATCACGACGGTGACTAAGAGATTGCCACGAGGACGCTTGGCAAAAGAAGGCTTTCTGTTGTTTCTTTTTCCAAAACTAGCTACTTGTCGGAGCCAGTACTTAATAGAACTTTAATTTGCCTTTTCTGAAGAAGTCTACCTACTTGACCATTCAAATAAGATGATAATTAGGACAAAGGAGTTGTCAGAATTACTGAGCCTCCCAAGTGACAATGATTTTCTAAAATTAAATATACCCTACACAACTTTAAATGTCATGTAGTCAAATAGTGACTGTATAACATCAACTCATCTCCTTGTTTATTCCATGGACCCAAGTAAATGATTTTTAATAATAATGATTTTTAATAATAATCATCTTTCAATAGCTGTACAAAGGAGTTGCCATTCAGCAGAGCTGTTTGTGAATACAATTTGTCTTGAGCCATATCACCCTTTTGAACATTCTTACTCATCTCTCCCAACTCACCTATTCCTTTACTTTTCTTCAACTTTAAAGAAGATGTATAGAAATATTTTATTTTATTTTTTGGACAGTTTTAAGGTTTGAACTCAGGGCCTAGACAGTGACCTTGAGGTTTCTCAAGGCTAGCACTCTACCACTTGAGACACAGCATCACTTCCAGATCTTTCTGTGTATATAATACTGAGGAATGGAACCCACGGCTTAATGCATGCTAGGCAAGCACTCTACCACTAGGCCCAAAGCCTGGGATTGTATTGAAATATTTTACTGCCTTCTCCCTGTTCTTCTTCACTTCCCCTTGACCCTAATTCAATCCTGTTTACTTTATTAAACTATGTTTTTTTTACCTTTCTAAGGAATTACATTGAGTTCTCCCTTAAATCTATTGTATCCTAATTAACATCTTATGTATATTTGCATAGCACCCAAGGGATTTTCTTATATATTTATAAACCAATGCTGGCTTCCACTAATGAGGGAAAACATGCAACCTCTTTCTCTCTTTGGGTCTGACTTACTTCACTTAACATAATTATTTCCAGGTTACAAATAAAGAATTCTTATCCCAATAAAAGAAGACAAAAGCAAGATAAATAAACAAATGAATAACACAAACAAAATGTTATGATACTCTAGGAAGGCAACTGAAATTTTCTCACACAACTAACAGCTATCTTAAAATAAGGGAATTATATAAGAAATACTGTATTTTAAGCAACCACTTTTCTCCTATGCCCACCCTACTAAATAAATATATGAATAAATAAATAAATAGTAATTAAGAAATTTCAGAGATTGGCTCAACTTATGAGTTGCAGACATTTTGATTTATTATTGAAATAGACTAAAGATGAATTCTAGCCTTTCAGCTTTGTAGGGTGTGTGTGTGTGTGTGTGTGTACATAAGCATTGCTACACTAGTACTGGAGGTTGAACTCAAGGCCTGAGTATTGTTCCTTACCATTTTTTACTCAATGTTGGTACTCTCCCCCTTAAATCATACCTCTCCTTCTGCATTTCAACTTCTTGAGGGTGGATGGAGACATCTTTGTTACATATATTGTCACTGGGTATGATAGTTCATGTACAAGTAAAGTCACTTTTTTGATGTTTTCTTTTTGAATTCTTTTAAATTAAAATTCAATAAGAGTAGCTAACTTTGTATCATTTATAATGTGTAGGCTATTTTTACATATTTCTCTCTAATAACTTTCTTTTGATATATGAAACTTTTCATTTATGGAGTACATTAGTTAGCTTAGGCTGCCATACTTTATAACATAACTCGGATCATATATTAGGTATCTTTACACAATATAAATTTATTTTCTCACAAGTATAGGGGCTGGAAGTAAAATTCTACAATGGTAAAGATTTGTGATGAAGATGGACACTTTCTGCTGGATTCTCACATATAAGCAATATTCCTATTATATCACTGCCCTACACTACAACTTTATTGAAACATTATTACTTCTTTATAGACTTTTTCTCAAACTTCAATCACATTGAAAGTTAGGATTTGTAACATATGAATTTGGAAGGACATAATTCAGTTTTGGTGGACACTGCTTTAAAGCAGCAATGTCAGAATTTGAATTAAGCAGCCTTTTGGCACTCAAACCCTCTTCCCAACCCTCTTACATTATTCTCCTGGATTGATACAAGACTGGTCACATTTCCTTATAGACCTTCCTGCCTTTCCTTCTGCATTCTGTAGTCTTATCCCGCTCACCTGCCTCTTCTAAAGTTCATCTCATTTGTATTTAAGATTCATTCCTTCCAAAAGAATTTACCAATGAATGAACAAAACTCCAGCACATGAGAAGACTACTCTCCTCAAACCATGGAACATGAGTTAGTGAAGCACGTGATGGGGGTGGAGGGAGGGAAAATAGTAGAAAAACAAGTGAAAAAGTAACAATGTTCGAGAACTAATGTACTCACTACTTTATGAATGTAACAGTAACCACTGTATACATCACCCTGAAAATAAAATTTCTTTAAAAAGATCAATATGTTAACCTAGGTTTGTAATATTGTTGGTTTAAATTATACCATGAATAATAGCTTGAAATAATCTTTTAAAAATCAATTTATTTCTAGTGTGTGTCTATATATTATGTAGATACATGCATGTGTATATTGTATGCATATATGAATTATATGTATGTATAAAATATACTATACATACATGCACACACACTCTACACACACACACACACACACACATACACACACACACACACACACACACACATTCCATAATGGTATTTGTAACCTCTCACTTGGATCTTTGTATGTTTGAGGGAAGATCATTTTGCCCATGTTATAATCCAATTATAGTAAGTCATATTACAATATGGATTTAAAATTTCTGAATTAGATCCATCTTTTATTTTATTAAAAAAAATTTTTGCCAGCCAATGCTGGGGCTTGAACTCAGAGCCTGAACACTGTCCTTGGGCTTTCCTCAAGGCTAACACTTTACCACTTGGGCCACAGCACCACTTCTGGCTTTTTCTGTGTGTGTGGTAGTGAGGAAACCAACCTTGGTCTTCGTGCATGCTAGGCAAGGACTCTACCACTAGGCAAAACTCCCGATCCCTGGTTCCGTCTTTGAAAGCACAATGGAGATTTTAACACTTTAAATATTTTACAATTTATATTTGACAGGTTTTACTTGAACTAAATTCACCTTAACTTCTGGTATACATTTTATTTTGGTTCAAAGTCTTCTAATTATTTAGATTCTAGTGTTGACCTTCAGAATGATATTTAAAAGCACACCCAGCTTCTGTGAAACATAGAAACTTCTCTTTTTCACTTTTGCTTTGATTTTCCCTTTTACTTGTCTCTTCTCCCCAAGACCAGATTTCTCAAATCTACTTGCCCATAGCCAGGTGCTGGTGGCTCATGCCTGTAATTCTAGATCCTCAGATCTCAGTGAAAAGCCAGCCTGGTTTGAAAAATCTCCTTGAGACTCTTATTTCCAATTAACCACCACAACCTTTCCCCACCCCCCCCCAAAAAAAACCCCAAAACAAAACAAAACAAAAACAGGAGAGTGGTGCTGTGGTTCAAGATGCTGGAATGCTAGCAATGAGCAAAAGGGCTCGGGGACAGCACCCAGGCCCTGAATTCAAGCCCCATGACTGACTAAAACCAAACAAACTACCCACCCATGACCTCTGCTACAATCTTTTTTAAGTCTTTGATTTTTGAGTATCCTGTGATATCTTAAACTCATGTGTACTTGCAGAGACCAATTAGAAAATCCTCCTGCAATTTTGGTTTACCTGTTATATTTTGTTTTACTTTGTTTTACTTAATGCTAATACTGGGACTTGAACTCAAGGCCACATGCTCTCACAGCTAATACTCTACTTGAACCAGGCCTCTAGTCTAACTTTCTGCTGGTTAATTGGAGCTGCATTTCTTCATACTTTCCTGCCCAGGTTGGGTTTGAACTGTGTTCCTTTGATCTCAGTCTCCTGAATAGCTAGAATTATAGACATGAGCCGAAGGCAAGGCACCCAGTTGCCTTTATCTGATGAGCACTCTGCTCTTTTCTCAGTCTAGTGTAAAGTATGGCCAACATTGTGCCTTAAATTTACCATTTTTTTCTTTCTTTTGTAAAGGCCATGGATAACCTTATTAATGACAGATAAGAAGGACAACCAGAGAAATGCTGAAGGTGTAGAAATTAAGTGACACACAGAATGTGTTTTGGATGAACATAACGAGTCAGGGTGTACTTTAGAGAAAGCACATTACAAGGACTTACAAGGGAACATTATGTCCAGCACCTGCCATTCTTGCTTACACTCACAAGATCTAAAGGTTGGCTGATCCTGACTCTTGCATTACACTTTGAGTGTTAAATAAGAGTCTGGATGCAAAAAGGTGATAGAACTTTGGAAAAAATTCTTTAAAAAATTGATGGATGATGTTTTGAGCACCTCTAACCTTAAAAGCCTTAAAAGCATGAAAGTGGCTGTTGAAAGGAGGAAAAATATAAGTTGATTTTTTAAAAACATTGTAAAGAATTAGTTCGGAGCTAAGGAGCTTAAAAGAAAAAAAAGCATTGGGTAATGAGAGTAAACTGCTGGATAGGGTTTGTGTAAGAAGTACCTCAAACCACAGAAGTCACATGGGTTCTTTCTGCATTGCTATTTTTGATTGCTTGTCTGAGGGTTGTGTGTTTAGCTTCCCCCACCCTTCAAGGCCACTTGAGCATGAACTAGCTGGACTAACCTTGTCTTTATTCACCATGTCTTTACAAAGGCTCATGAAACAACAAGGCAGCAATGGCAATTTGGACTACTGCCCTGGACCCTCCTATTACTCTGACTCCATGCTCACAGGCACACTTACCATGGAGGATAACAGAAGGCTTCAAGTGCTGGCAGACACAGTGGCGACTTTACCTCGGGGACGGAAACAGGTAGAAGAGCTGGTTTGCACCGGCTAATATGTTTATGTGCTCTTGAGAACATAGTGATAGATCTGTTTGTCTTTCTAGTAGTAATGGTATTTCAGAAACTTTGGAATTTGTGGCTGAGATTAATTATTAATGGTTTCCTTTTTATGTGTTTCTGTTGATTCTTTCCCTCTCACCCTCACTCAGTCTTTCATAAGCATTTCGCTTCATAATCAAAGCGAGATTTTTTGTGTGTGTGTGAGGACACATTTTCTTAATTAAGAGAATCCTCTTCATCTCTGTGGCACTGGCACATACCCAATGCTGTTAGGAAATAAGAAGTTTTGAATGAGTTCCACGTAGAACACTGGTAGGCTATTTAGTGATGGAGGATCTTGAGAAAGTCACTGGCCTCTCCTAGACTCAGTGTCTTTTCTTCCACCTAAAATTGATATTAATATACCCATCTTTATTGAAACCTTACACTGCTTAAGTAAGAATATGTACACTGACATGCCAAATGTTTTCATTAAATCTAAATAATGCTTTTAGTTTTATTTTTTGTTTTAGTATTTTTTGGAAATAGGGTCTCTATAATCCAGGCTGACCTCCAACTCATGGTCTTCTTGCATCAGTCTCCTTGATGTTAGGGTTCCAGCATGTGCCACCAGTCTAGGCTTGCTTTAACATTTTTATTACACATTATTTTTGAGGGATTAAAAACTCATTTGAAAAATATCCTTATCTAACTGAAATTATTGTGGTATTTTCACTTTGTCTAACAGGTTGAAAGGTACTTACCAATATATAGCTTAGGATTTTGCTTATAAGGCTGGAGGCATGGCTTATGTGGGGGAGTACCCACCTGGAGAAGGGAGGAAAACATTTTCTTTGCTTATATAAGTTGTTATAAATCTCAGGTGTACACTTAAACTTAGACAATATTGACAACTTTTGCTATTATATTTGTGTGTATGCCATGTGCTCCTCTGAATTCTAATTTCAGGATTAAAGGTCACTGGGTAAAAGAAGGTCATAGCCTTTTGTTCTAGGTGCAGTGTAGGAATGAATTCTTAATTTTTTTTCCACAGAAGAAGAAAAGGGTGCAGTACGTCAGGATTTGGATTAAAGATCTTTCTCAATCCCAAATATTTTTATGATGGTGAACGTTTCTATCAAGTTATACTCTGACTGAGAATTAACGTCTTTCTTAAGTTATCAGATAAATTTGTTTTATTTACCATGAAGCTATCAAACTAAATGTTATTCAATTGATTCAATCATGATTTCATTTTTCTGTAGAGGCTATTTACTAAGAAAGAAAACTGAATTTTTTGAATCATGATGGGATTTTTCTTTGCTTTTGAAGCCTCTTTCTTTCTTTCTCTCTGTCTCTTTCTCTGTCTGTCTCTCTCTCTCTGTCTCTCTCTCTCTGTCTGTCTCTCTGTCTCTCTCTCTCTCTCTCTCTCTCTCTCTCTCTCTCTCTCTCTCTCTCTCTCTCTCTCTCTCTCTCTCTCTCTCTCTCTCTCTCTCTCTCTCCCTGCTATTCTAGTGCAACAGTTTCTGAGCACCTCCAAAGTGAAAGAGATTACACTATTGGTAGGAAGTGCAGAGATTAGAAGGCCATGTTTCCTTCCCGGCGAGGGTTTACAATTCAGGTGACGGGATGAATAGGACTTGTATAAAGGAACACAATATAAACACTCTCAGCCAAGTGACATGTCTTTGAGAACAACCCTGAAGGATGTCTTGTACTCAAAAGCAAGGGAATAATTCACCCTGATAAATTGTCCTGGTGCTTTGGGGGCAGGCAATATTCAGTGCATCAAGAGGATCCTCTATGTATGTAGAAGGTAGGTGGGGACCTCAGAGTTCTGCTTTGCAGAATGTTTGAACTACTTCCCTTGAGAAGCAATGCAATTGTCCCTTGGTATCCGAATGAGATGGGTTCCAAGACTCCACACAGATTCCAAAATCTATGAAAATTCAAATCCCTGATATAAAATAGAGCAGTTGTTTGCTAATATACTATGTATATACTCTCATGCACCTGTTGCTTGTTTGTTTTTTCTGGTCCTGGGACTTGAACTCAGGGCCTAAGCACTGTCCCTGGGCATTTTGCTTAGGGCAGAGTATTCTACCATCAGAACCATAGCTCTACTTTTGGTGTTTTGGTGGTTAATTGGGGATTACAGTCTCACAAATATTCTTCCCCAGACCGGCTGGAACCACAGTCTTCAGATCTCAGTTTTCTGAGTAGCTAGGATTACAACTGTGAGTTACTGGTACCTGGTTTATCTCTGATGTATGTTTGGTAATATTTAGATTAATTAACTAACTCATATGTGAATACTGTGTAAACAGTTGTTTGAAAGTGACAAGAAAAAGACAAGCATTCAGTACAGATTCAATTTTTCTTTGTTTTTTTGAACATCTTCAATCTATATTTGATTGTTGATCAACAATCAAAATCTGCAGATGTGGAGAAGGAATGCTAATTTGATCATTTTAGAAAGCCATGTAATACAATTGAACAGTGGAGAAAATTATTAGGGAAGTTATTCTGAAACCATGGTGGGCTGGTTACTGAAGCTCATGGTTGGCAATACAATAGAAATGTTAAGAGATAAATAATAAGAGAAAGTTAGACACTAATTACATGTGTAATTCTCATGAATTAATTTATGCATATGTCCTTATCATTTCTAGTTCTTCTCTTCCTCTGGCTCTCATTTTCTTTTACCTGCTAAGCTTCCCATAATTCTCACAGCTTTTTCTTACTGTGGTAAAAATTGCTTTAAACCAAAAGCAAAACCAACCCAAACCTTTTGAACATGACACTTCTGATTTTTCCAAACATTTTGACACTTCCAAACATTTATTATCAATGAGGCTTCATTTCAACATTTCAGGAAACGGATGTTCGATGCTTCCTAAAGTGTTTTTAGAGAATAGCCACCTTTAGCACCGACTGAATTCCAGGCAACAAGATCCCTCTGAGATAACCACACATGCAGGTGTGTTTCTGGGCCTGCTGTTATTTTCAACACTTCGAAGGCTGACATCAACAATTCAGATTTTTAATTTTTGTTGGCTCATGTTTCTGCATAGCTGTATGGGTTAGCCTCTAGTTTTGGCTTACTCTTGAAATCAGTTGGATATTTACACCTAGAAATGCTTTGAAAGTTGATTTTAGCATGCCTGTATTTTAGGAATGGCAGACATATGAATGAGGCCTTTAGTTTTGAACATAGATTTTCTTTTGTGGGGAAAGTATTCCTGCAATGGCAAACTGTAGGGTTTAGATAGAAGAAAATAAAGCCAGGTACTGTGAATGTGGTGAGCACATAGGACCAGTGAGTGGTGTGCCTGACTGCACAATCTCACAAGGCTAGAAGAGAGCTTTTGAAAAGTGAGCTTCACCAAATGCTGTGGGGAGGCCCATAAACCTGATTTATAGGCAAGGAACTTAACTGACCATTTAGAGTAGGAACACCAAGTCACTACTTAATTCTTTTCTACTCAGGAAATTATTACCAGACAGGTAGCTTCTGAAGGGCCCATTTCACAAACCAGCTCAGCTGAGGCTTTTGTGCTATTCTTTGTAACATGGATGTGTCTAGTTGTATTCCACATACAGGAGCTTTCTCAGAATTGTTGCCCCCGTACATACATCATGGACCATCATTGTTTCCTATCTGCCTCAAAGGATTCTGGTCATCTCATTTTGCTTTTAAGTAGAAATTATATTCACTCTACTATGACAAAAGCTTAATATATCTGGTCCATATTGTGGTATGGGTGGGTTAATATCTAACTATTCTAGAAGAAGATGTTCATGAGCCCTCAGTGGGATCTTCCTGGGATGCTGGAACCTTCCATTTAGTTTCCTTTAGGGAACTTAGAACTAGGACATGGAGAACAACTCCATTAGTCCGTTGTATTTTTGAATACTGGTGAGCCTTGCTAACCAAACTCTCTTGATGTAAAAAGTAGGGGTGTCTTTATGAAATATTTGGGGCTTGAAGGAAAAACAAAGAACTTGAAAGAGAGAGGAGTGCATAATTTTAAGATATTTGACACAAACAATGACACCAAACCAACACCCCACCCACCTATGAATCAATACACCTCAGTTATCTCACCCACAACTCTTTCAGGAAATGAGTGCACAAAACTGGGACAAGGA
This sequence comes from Megascapheus bottae, assembly GCF_031878675.1. Taxonomy (NCBI): domain Eukaryota; kingdom Metazoa; phylum Chordata; class Mammalia; order Rodentia; family Geomyidae; genus Megascapheus; species Megascapheus bottae. The sequence continues at coordinate 22,842,664 of NC_143520.1, forward strand.
AGTAACACTCTAACTTACCAGAAGTGGCCGCAGCATTGACCTCAGAGCTCACAGAGTGGCTAGCTAGCTGGCTCAGTGTAGTTTGCAAACAGACAGCTGCAGCATTTGGTCTTGGTTTCCCACTTAGAGGGAGACTCGTGAATCACAACATTGCAAGAGGCATTGCATTTTGAATATTAATGCATCGTCTTTCAAGTCACTTGACTAAAAACAGAAGAGCCATTGTAAATTCAACTCCAGGCATCATTGGCTTAGTGGCTAGTGAGGAGTTAAGGAGCTTTATGTATTCAACAGTCAGAACTGAATGTGTAGTTTGCAAGACTGCCAAATTGCTAAACCTAGATTTCTCATATTAGATAATGTGTAATAAAAGACAGCTGTTGCCAGCATATGCTGTGAGTTGCACACTATTCCCTCATTTAGCGGTCTTCATGATATCACTAAAACTCACCAAAGCCTCTGCCTGAGAGGGAGGCATGGGGATGCCAACCCTACCAGTCACATCTGTAAATAGGGTTGCTGACCCTAGGGAAAGTGGCATAGGGAAAGCTAGAAATGAAAGACCTGATTAGGAATCGGACATTGTACATGCCACCTAGGCAAATAGAATGAGTTTCCAATCTATTTCTTTCTGCATCACCTTAGTTTGACAGCTCAGACAGACCAAACAAGTAAGAAGACTCTTATCATGATATGCTATTTGCATCAGGGAATTTTATAGTGCCTAATTTATCTAATTCCTTTGCATTTATATGTAAGGTGCCCTAAATATACCATCTGCTAATCAGGAATGGAAAATAATTGATCATTTGTCTCGGTCTGAATTTTTTGTGTGTGTAACTGATAATTCAAATGAGTCAGTAACCACAGAAATTGACCATGTTTCTCCTGTTGTGTCAGGCAAATATTTTCATGTTTAGTCAGTTATCTAAACAGAAAGGGTAGAAAGAGATGCATTTCTTTCTCCCTAAAGCACTGTGGCCTGTTTTGTGGGCCTGAAAGGTTTTTACATTTGGAACTATTCAAAATGATTTTTTTATTTGGAAGTTATGCTGGAGGCAGTCTGGAGGCTGTATTAATGTTTTGGGGATCGGAATAGAGATGTTAAAGTTGGTGAGGCTGGAAGTTTGAAAAAGAATATATTAATTATTACCATAATTCATTTGTTTAATATTTATTGATAAAGACATTGCTATCTTACTTGATTTCTGGTATTTCTATTTCTGCACTTCTTAGTGTTTTAAAATTTTTTTGTCTTCCATTGTATTTGTTTGAAAATGTTTGAGATTTTAAATTTCCATTGTGTATTTTTTGTGAACATCTTTGAGTTTCCCTAGGAACATTTGATTTAATCAAAGACCAAAAATATATTAGCATAATTCCTCCTGAATGTGAATGTTTTGACTTAGGTTTCTCACCCTTTGTATTCATTTGTCTCGTCTAGTAGAATTTTTCTGTGCTGTTTTGCTATAGTTTGGTTCCTGTTCTATTTTAGGCTCTATGCTATATATTGTGGTAGAAGGCAGAAAATAACTATATTCCCCAGAGGATCAAATAATAAAGATGATTATTTGCACATGTGAAATATTTGATTGAATAATTTTCAATATATATATATATAAACTCATAGATAATGAATAAATAATATGGGGCATCAGGATAGCAATTGTAATACCCTAAAAACACAAATTCCAGTTCTTATCATAAAGATCACAGCTTTGAATATGGTCAACGTATGTCCTCTGCAATATGAATTAGGGGCAGCAGACAAGCAGATAAAGATTAAAAAAAAAGTGATCAAATACAATGGTCATTGGGAATGTTTGCAGACATCAGGCTTATTGTTCTCATTCTTAAGAATGAGCTCACGAACCTCATTGCATGGTCCCCCATCCTTGTTAAAAGTACATTTCAGGTACAATATTAGATCATAAAAAAATCATATCAAATGCTCTAGGGATCTTACAGTTTCTCTTGGTAAGTCAGAAGTAGATGATTTTAGCAAGTTTAGAGCATCTTTGTGGCCCTGAGACATCCTGTTTTAGTGGTCAGCATGATATTACTAAGTTAAGCTCTAGAATTGACAGAACAAAACACAATGGATTTATACTCATTCTGTGGAATGAGATTGCCTCTAATAATATGACACTAATTTTACAGATGAGTGGCTGAATTCTTAACACTGGGCCAGTCCCAGAAAAATTGGTAGGTAGCAGTAATATAGGTTTTGTGCATCTTGCTACACATGCATTAATTTCTTCTACTCATTTTACTTCTGGGTTCCTCTTCTTAGTGTATCTAGACTGACTTGAGCAATTAGATGTTATAATTTTTGTACATATGCACAAAATCATATTAAGCTGGAAATTAAACATTGCAGTTTAGCTAGTGTCGAAAGCCCTTGGGCCATGCTTGAGAAATGACTAGCTAGTAATTAAGATTTTTTAAAAATACTCTTCAAACAGACAAAATCGCAAAGCAAAACAAAACAAATCAACAGCTTCATAACTGTCAACTGCAATCCCCTAAAATGTCAAGTGTTACTCTTTGTTATCTTCTCTCCTGTGTATAATTGTAGGATATATCCTGAAAGCTGATATTTATTCATATGACTTTTTCCCCCAAATGTGGAGAAGACTATGGGTAAAAATATTTCTGCCATTTGGAAGCATTTTTTTCCTTGCTTGGTTCACTACTTTGTTTCAAAACTATTGGAAAAATATATCATAAACAGGATTAGGGTTTTGAGTCTCTGATGTTGCCTGAATAATGATTTTGTACATAAGTTTATTCTTTAGAGATTTTTATGCTACGAAAAGTAATAAGGTATTGAAATACTACAATAAACATCCACCAGCACCTCCCAGTGTTATCAAGTATTTTGACCTGTGTATTTCTATTTTTTTATTTCAGTATAATTATAAATTGATATGGTTCACCTTTCAGGGGCTATTTTTCAATACAAATCAGAAATGAAGTAATTGTTGGAAGCCAAGGAGTAAACTCTTGTCAGGGTATATTACTGTCTGAGCTTCTTCTAAGCTTAAGTAGACCTTAAGTCTGAAAGTCCTTATTCCTAATTCTCCTTTGCCATCACAGAAGAATGGAAATTACTGCCTTTCTGAAAAAAAATTACCAGGATCTGGGCCAAGGAAAGATAAAGAACAAAGTCCATTATGATTTAGCATACTTTATAGACTGTCTGAACGTCTTAAGGTACCTGTACACTTTCTATATTTTTCAGATTGCATTGATGAAATCAAGTTCTTTGGGTGACTTTTCATGGCCTCAAAGGTAAAATTATTCATTTGTGTTTTAATGTCTTGTAATATTTAGGAATATAGCTCTTCAGCCTGTACACACACGCACACACACATACATATACACACACACACACATACACACACATACACACATGTCCCACATTCTACAATTTATAGAAAAGCTATTTTTAACTGTAATTGTTATTTTTAATGACAAATACATGCTAAATGTAATAGTTTGGAATCATACAGTTTTATTTTTAACTTCTGTTACAGAAAGCTCATTTCTCTGGAAAAGCAAGACAATGGAACATTTGGATTTGAAATTCAGGTAGGCAATTTCCCCATTTTTCAGACTGCCAAGGAGAAAAGTGATTAATAATATCAAAATAATGACTTTAGGGCAGGATTTGAATTTTATCCACTGTATGACTGTGCATGGCGATTTTTCAGTGTGTTGAGTGCTAATTAGCAAGGAAAGAAAATATTGAAGGTAGTAAAATATTATTTCTGGAGTGTAATCAGGTTCTTGTGCTGTGTACTTTCAGTATTTCTTATGTCCAAAATTGAACAGAAGTACTTGACATCAACTGAGTCTTAAGAAGAGTGAAATATATCTACAGATGTGCACTTTACATATTTGCAATTTTATGGATTTGGATAATCATATGCTTAAACCGTATATCAAGTTCTAAATCTTTTATTTATTTATTTTTACTGGGAGTTGTTCCTGAGCTTCTTTTGCTCAAGGCTAATGGTCTATCATTTGAGCCACAGCTCCTCTTCCAACTTTGTTAGTAATTTATTGGAGATCAGAGTCCCACAAACTTTCTTGCCCGAGCTAGCTTAGAATCACAATCCTCAGATGTCAGCCTTCTAAGTAGCTAGGATTACAGACATGAGCCACTGGTGCCTGACAAGTTCTAAATCTTTAGCATTTAAGAAAAACTTGAAAGACTTTATCTGCATATGCAATATACATACGCACGCCCCCCACATATGCGTGCACACACACACACATGTGTGTGTGTGTGCAATTCTTGTTATTATTGATACCAAGTATTTCTTTTGGATACAATTAGAAACTTTTTATCTATTGTTTTCTAATAATACTTTAATACTTTATGACAATTCTTTACAAGTAATTATTTGATAATTAGGAATGTGCTTGTGGATTAGTGGTAGAGCATGTATGAGATTTGGATCCAATCCTTAGTCCACAAAAACAAACATGCATGAGGCCCGGGTTCAGTTCTTAGTGTACACAAACAAACAAATAAAAGATTCTTTAGAATCTTGGCACTTGCTTACATATTGCTTCATGCTGAAGGAAGATTTTTAAAAGTCTTTGTAGGTTTCAATGTAATTACCTCACAGTTTAGTTTCTTATTAACTGTCTGCTTTTATATGACGATATTTGTAAAGATTGTGAATGAAGTGCTATAAAATCTAGTCTAATTAAGTGCAACAGGAGTAGCCTAAGTATTACTGTTTTTTCATAGTAATTTTGCATTTCCTGTACATGTATTTTGCATAATTATATTCTCATGCTATATATCAGAATTTAGATGTCAGCTTTCGTTCTGCTTTTAGAACACGTTGATATGATATCAGACCCCAAATGGAAACCCAGTGAGTTTTTAAGATCATGAACAGGAAGCTGCTACATAGACAGGATTTATGAGTATAGAACCAAATGGAAAGAATAAACAGAAAGTAATAGGAGAAAAGACTTTACCTTCTCATCTCTACTACCTTGAAATTTTGTGATGCCTATAAATTGCTGCAATAATTGAAATCTATCAGACATCAGAAGAATCAAGCTCTCTTATTCCCAGTTCACAATAAACATCCCTGTTTTTCTATAGAGATACTGTATATTTTAGGATTGCTTTAAGTAACAATAGTCCTTAGGGATGGATAGCAGTTGCTATTGAAAACAGGATAAATGATTAGTTCTTTATCTTAACTTTCTATGATAAGTTATGACATCCTTACATTTATATTCCATACATTCTGAGCAAGTATCAAAATTATAATTAGCAGGCCACAGCTTGTTGAACTTTCATGGATCAACATAGATTTAGTGCCTGTCCTCTGAACTTAAGAATGTTCTCTCCATGAGGTAGGAAGTATAAGGCCATGCTATGGGAGCCTTTTGAAGACAAGATAAAATCCCCTTTACCAGTATCATGCATATAGATGAAAATACCATGTTTGTTAGTTGTTTACTGTTTATGAGAATCTTGGAGCATGATTTCAGAATTATGCACACTTGGATCCATGCTCTCTCAATTCTTGCCTTGTTAGGTATGTATGTTAAATAAAAATAAAACATATCAAATGCCTAGTTACAGCTTGATAACAGCAGAAGATCAACAACTGACAGTGTTAGCATAAAGGTCATGGGGCATGAGAAAGGGCAATGTGATCTTTATATTCTAAGAAATGCCAATGATCATTCTGTTACTAGCTTCCTAACGTGAAATAGAAAAGAAGGTAGTAGAAAGATGATAAGGAAGCCAGGTGCGGTGGCCCACGCCTGTAATCCTAGCTATTCCGCAGGCTGAGATCTGAGGATCAAGGTTCAAAGCCACCGGGGCACCGGGACTCTTATGTTCAGTTCACCCCTAGAAAATGGTAAGTGGGGCTTGGCTCAAGGATAGGGCAGTAGCCTTGAGATGAAGAGGTCAAGGAGAACACCCAGACCCAGGGGTGGGGCAGTAGCCTTGAACTGAAGAATTCAGGGACAGCACACAGGCCTACTTCAAGCCCTATTACCGCCCCCCCCACACAAAAGCCACATGAGAAAGGGTGTCAGTGTTTGTGAAGTAATGCACCTTCTATCTAGTGAATATAATATAACCCTTCTATTAATTACAATTAAAAATATATGGGGAAAAAAGCAAAGGAAGAAGAGGAGAAAAGAAAGATACTTGATTTTATTATTATTATTATTATTATTATTATTATTATTATTATTATTATTTTGGCCAGGCCCAGAGCCTGAACTCCAGGCCTGAGCACTATCATTGACTTTTTCCTCAAGGGTAGCACTCTACCACTTGAGCCACAGCACGATTCCCAGCTTTTCCTATGTATGTGGTACCAAGGAATCGAACCCGTGTCTTTGTGCACTCTACCGCTAGGCCAAACTCCCAGCCCCCAATATTTCTTTCCTTCTGTAGCATTGGGTTCAGTCTTTTCCTAAGTCTGTCCACCCATTGTATACCTATTGCAGACATTTGCACATGGTGACCCCATAAATGTGTGTTTCCCCTTGTGTCATACTCAGTAAGAGCATTGCTGATGGAGGGTAGAGTCTTACTGGTTAATAAGAATTTCTAGAATGTGTATTCCATCATCTCCTGAACTACACCATTCCCCATCTTTGGAAGAATCTGAACTACAGTGAGATCTTTGTACAGAAAATTGTTAATAGTTTTCCAGATGAAAATACATCACATCTTTCAAAGACCCTTTAAAATATGAGGAAACCATATGCCTTATAGATTCAGGTTTCTGGAAATTATTTGTACATTATTAACTTATTAACTCAGGAATTAGTAAATAAGAATAAACTGAATGCCAGACATTAATTTTTCAACAAGGAAACAGTGGCTGCAGTGTAGTTTAACATTTGGGGTCAGATGTTGGAAAGACTTAACTCAAAGCACTAACTTTGGCTTTAAATATAACTAAATCTCACAACTTACATGAATTAAAATGAAAATCGGTTTGTTTGGGATTCCCAGGTTAGTATATCTAGCAATTATCCAATGCTTTGATAAAATTTGAGGGAAGAGTAAAAAATAAAAACAAAACATACAACAACAAAACCAGACAGCATCATCAAACTCCTTGTCCCAAATTGGAGCAAGAGGCAAAAGATGCCTTTCCTAATTTAGTTAGGTAATTGAACTGGTAAGAATTCAGGACGGTCATAGCAGAGCATGCTCAAGAATGAAAATAGCTGAATCAACTAGAGTACTTTTAACTGAATGCAAGGCACACTGCCATTATTTGCAGAACTCTGATTTAAGCAGTCATTGCTGGCTTATCTCCCTCACATGTGTGTACTCTCATACCCTCCTGCAATGAATGTTTTATAGCTTAGCACACCTACATACAGATTTCTCTCTTTGCTCTTGGTCCCCATTGTTTTCCCCCACTAGGTAAAGGAGAAAACATAATTCTCTTAATAAATATGAAACGGTGCCATCAGGTGGCCTCTTGGGCTTGAAATAGAAAATCTTTAGCTACTTTCTATTTCATGCCAGATTTTTTTATGAATGGAATTGGCTTCAGATTGTTTGGTAGAACTGCAAAATTGGTACCCTTTATTCAGTTTATCATCAGGAAAGCCTTTTCAAATTGTTCTTTGTACTTACCTATTATACCACTTAATGATAATTGACAAAAATTTTGTTTGATAAATGCATTTTGAGTGTTTTGAATAGTAATTGTTTATCTCCTTGTATTTTAAAGACACACAGGCTCCAGAATCAGAATATCTGCTCCTCAGAAATGTTTACTATCATCTGCAAAATACAAGAGGACAGTCCAGCTCACTATGCAGGCCTGCAAACTGGTAACATAACTTTGTTTTTGTTGGAAGCCATTTAAATTGCAGAAGAAAAGTCCTTGACAGTGAAGGCCAGCATGTGATTGTTGATTTGAATTTCTTCAGTAATGCTTTGGCTGGGAACTCATTTGTTTTGTCTTGTTTTGCATGTTAGTAAGGATTATTTAACAAGCCAGTATAACACTGATTTTTCTCTGCATCTCCAAGGTGATGTCCTTGCTGCTATCAATGGAGTGAGCACAGAAGGCTTCATCCACAAACAAGTAGTTGACCTGATCAGATCATCAGGGAACCTGCTAATGTAAATATCCATTTATTTCCCAGTCCTCCTATTTAGTGGAATTAAAACGATGCTATGTTCCTCACAATGCCTGTTAAGTGAATAAGTAGGCTTTTGTTCATGGCTTTTTGTATACAGCTTTTGGATTGAGTACAAATACTTTTTTTTTTTTGGTCAGTTACCTTTGTGTCTCAAGGTTTTCTTAGTCTTGAACATATTGTTAGTATCTGTAGTAGTGGGTATAAATAGTCAAAGGTCATTCTGGGAGGATAGACTTTATAAAAGTATTTTTATTGTGAAATTTCATTAACTGGTGCATTCAGTTCCTTTGGGGTGAAAGAAACTGGTTCAAATTCCATGGTTGACAGAATATTATAGTTATGACAAATAATCAGAGGATTGGATTTTTTTCTTATTATGCCAGAAGCCACTGTTTTGTTTTGTTTTTATTCTTCTGCTTTTCCATTTTGGAGAAAGAAGAATAGCATTTAATTCTCTTCTCCCCCAAACATACATATTCAGCTTTACCAATATCCTAAATTAAATACTGGCTTTGTCATTCACTCCTCCAGGAATAATAGTAGCAGTGACAGTCTCAGTGACTTGGGAGATAGAAGTAGGAGAACAATGGTCTCCACAAAACCAGAAAACTCAATCTGAAACATGATTTATAAATGAAAGGACTGGGATATGGCTTGAGTGATAATGGACTTTCCTATCAAGCATGACAACTTTAAGCATCACAATCACAAATGAACAAACAACAACAAATTATAAAAATAAGAAACAAATGTACTATCCCTAGCAGAGTCAGAGTTGCCTAAATGAGAAAGACCGCCACCTATTTTAATTGGTATGACAACATTTCTAGGACCTTGGAGGTTGGTAAAGACATGCCTGAGGTCTGAAGATGACTTAGTTAAGGTCATGCTAGTAGGCAGTGATTTTAGGGCTAGATTTGATCACCTGCTGACAGCAGAATCTTTTCTTTTCAGTAAAGGATCTCACTAACTTTTTTTTTTTTTTTGCCAGTCCTGGGCTTGAGCTCAGGGCCTGAGCACTGTCCTTGGACTTTCTCAAGGCTAGAGCTCTACCACTTGAGCCTCAGCACCACTTCCGGCTTTTTTCTGTGTATGTGGTACCGAGGAATCGAACCCGGGTCTTCATGCATGCTAGGCAAGCACTTTAACCACTAGGCCAAACTCCCGGCCCCTCACTAACTTATTAACACTAAGAACACACTGGCATTTGCACCTATATAAGTCCATAATAGGCAAAGATAAAGTCTTGGATGGCTAAGAAAAGCTTGAAAAAGGAGTGACTTTTTTTTTTTTTTTTTGCCAGTCCTGGGCTTAAGCTCAGGGTCTGAGCACTGTCCTTGGATTTTTCTCAAGGCTAGAACTCTACCACTTGAGCCTCAGCACCATTTCTGGCTTTTTCTAAGTATGTGGTACAGAGGAATTGAACCCGGGTCTTCGTGCATGCTAGGCAAGCACTAGGCCAAAAGGAGTGACTTTTATATTTCAGTTCTTAAGAGGGAAAATATAAGAGGGCAATGAGGGAGAATGCTGAGTAAGCAGGCTGCTGCTTTAGCACGTCCAGGTAAAGAAAAGTCCTCTCCCATGGAATGAGACAGAAGATGAAGGAACAAAAAGAAGGATGATGGGAAAAAGGGAAGGAATTCCTGGTAAAAGGATTTTAGACCTGACATCTTGATATAGCCAAAATCAGAGAGTGATCCAGTAGAATTGGGGATTGGTGGAGTATGTGAATATAATAAAAAGCAAATACTGCATCAAAAGTTTCATCTGCTGTGCCAAGAAGTCCAGGTTTCATTTTGATTGAAGTGGGTCCTAGATTATCCAACTCATTGTTTGTTTGTGTGTCATAGGGCTTGCACTCAGCCTGTATGCTGCCCTGAACTCTACAGCTCAAGGCTACCTCCCTACCCCTGGGCCTGGGCATTGACCCTGAGCTCTTCAGCTCAAGGCTACTGCCCTACTCTTTTTTTAAATATATTTTTATTGTAATTAATAGAAAGGTTACATTATATTCACCAGATAGAAGGTGCATTATTTCACATACATTGATACCCTTTCTCATATCTTGGTCCCCATTTCCCTTCCCTCCACCCCCACCCCTCATCTTGATTTCCCCCCTTCCCTATCCAATTTCAAATAACCAAATACGCATTTATCCAATATATCAGATAACAAAGTGAAATACTGTAACAATATGAGATAACCAAGGGACAGCAGAAGAGATGAGAGATAACATAGTACATTAAGGACAACAATCACTCATTATATGGCTTTTCTTTTTTATATCCCAGAGGTCCTTCATTTAAATGAAAACACCACATTTTGTATAAATACCACATTTTGTTGATCCACTCATCAATGGGGGATATCTGGTTTGGTTCCATATCTTTGCTATGGTAAATAGTGCTGCAATGAACATTGTTGTGCTAGTGGATTTAGTATGCCCTTGTTTCTGGACGGTTGGGTAAATGCCAAGTAGTGGAATTGTCAGGTCACAGGGGAGCTCTATGTTTAGTCTTTTGAGGAACAAGCCCCACTTCTTGTATTCTAGAGGTTAATTGGAGATAAGAGTCTCAAGTCCTTTTGTGTCTGGGCTGGCTTTGAACCTTGATCCTCAGATAGATCCTCCTGAGTTGCTAGAATTACAGGTTTGAGCCACGGTGCCTGGATCCAATTCATTCTTTATGGTTGTCTTCTAGTTTTGTTTTTATTTCTAAGTATAGATGAAATGTACAAAGCTTAAAGATGATTGAAGGTCACTCAGATAGTGAGCATTAGGGCTGGATTTGACCTCCTGCTGTTATGTGAAGATGTATTATTTTTAACTACAACTGCCCATTGTAAGATGCCAAAAAAATCTGCTGGATCCTTTTTAGTGATACTTCAAAGATATTTTGAGGGGGGGGTATTTGTGTGATCTTGAAAAATGACTACTGGTAATTCCAGATTGAATGCATTTCCATGAATGATATGATTTCCTGATAAAGAACAGGAGTCCTTTTGTTTCAAAGAAAGCTAGATGTAGGAACCATATAAATTCCAAGAAAAAAAACAATGGTGCCCAGGGCCAAAAAAATATGTTCCACATAAGCAAATTGGGAGGACAATAGATAGCTAAAGGCTAGTAGATAAAGGCAATTCTTGGAAGGACAGAGATCAGGAAAAAGTGAGACAATACATACAAACACTGAAGGGAATGTCCCATTCATGCCTGCAATTTGACTCATACACATCTCTTTCTTGGACAAATCAGACGGATATTAAGATTCTCAGTGAAACAGCAGCATAGGGATTTCTTTATTGATCAGAAAATCAAGACTGGTCATAACCAGAGAGCAGGCAGCTTTTACCTTACTCATTATCTGAGCCATGATGCTGGTAAAAATAGAGGAAAATTTGTCTCCACATTAAATGCTTTGCCATACATTGAAACATTTCTCATATCTTCATAAACAGAGTTAGATCATAGTTAGCAGAACCATTTATGGGTATTTTTAAATGCTTAATTGTGTGATTCTCAAGAGAAATTCCCTAGTATACCCAAATTTAATAGTCAAAGTAAGGGTTTTTAATTTGAGTACACCAAGCATCAAATCAATCGGAGCTAGCCTTCTGGTTTTAGAATAGCGTTTACTATTAAAAGAAAAGAACACCTTAATTTTAGGGTTAAATTCTAATCTGTATACTAAAGAGATGCAGGAGCCATACTACGGTTATTATTTTAAAGTAATTCTTGTTCTCTTTGTTCTTGTTCCAAAATTATAAATCAATTTTTATGGTAAAGGTTCTCAGAATCCTAGGGAGGAGATTATTACTTTCTCTTTGTTTCAGGAAATAGCATGTTGATTCCACTGTTGTGATAGATTAGAGTACCTGTTGTTTTTGTTGTTGGATAATGTGATGTTGAAGAGTCTGGCACATAATAAATGTCCAGTAACCATTCATCTGAAGGAGTGATCTGATTTTCCATGTCTCCACAAAGGAAGATCCAGTAGACAAGAGCCATTGTTACCATAGAGTAGATACTATAAAATGATGACCAGGTTACACAGTAGCCAAGGCCCTCTCTTCTACTCTTTCAAAAGGATTTTCCCCCTATTTTCTTTCCCTCAGTGTGGTTAGATTTGGCTTAGATCCAAATACCTAAAGTGCCATGGGAAGGATGGCATTATTGTAGTTTTAGATTAGTTTGTGCTGTACATACAGTACTCTAGTGTAGTGCTATAAGGATGGTACTTATTTAAATGAATCACTTGTGTTGTTTACTTTCTCCCCTTTTCCCCTTAAAACAGGATAGAGACTCTTAATGGAACAATGATTCACAGAAGAGCAGAGCTTGAAGCAAAGCTGCAGGTTTTAAAGGTAATTTGATTTAATGCAATGAGCCACATTTTTCATCCTTGAATGTGTGAGTGGTGAAATAAAGATGTATTGGAGGAATTAGTTAGCCCTTGAGATGAAATGTCATGATGAATCTAAACTGTTGAGTTATCAAGAGCCACACAATTACCTTTGCAGGGATATGAATTTCAGTAAACACATAAATCACTTCCTTCCTTCTTCAGAAGGTTTCTGGGGCTCAGAAAAGCAAGAGGAAGGCAACATCATTTGAACACTTTCATTGACACACCTGTGATCATTCTTGATTTACATTTTGTTTGGGGGAATAAGATAAAGAGGAAGAGCTGGCATTTTCATCCACTTCCCTAGTGTTGCATATATGTCATAAAGAAGAGCAAGGGACTTGTACTTGCTCAGTGTCCTCCTTTGGATCCTTTCCGTTTGTTTTATTCTGACAACTTGTATTATCTTGCTCCAATCCTACAGTAGCTCTTGAATTGGCAAACAGAATACATACTGAAACAGAAAAACATTTTTCTAAGAAACAGCCTACAATTCAGATTATTCAGTGAAAAATTTCCAGGGTTGGTTGATTGAGGGTCATTAAAAGTGAACCATGAACTCCAGGCCCTAACTTGGGCATCTAAATCCTAGCCTTGTAGACCCTTACCTGGCATTTCTGACTTCTTCCTTATGGTACTCACTCTGCATAACAATAAGCAGAGCTGAGATGGAATGTCCTTTATTTCCATTAGTTTTTCTCATGAAGTGAGCTCTTAATTATTGATCCTGAGAAGATGGATTCACTGAATTAATATTTTATCCATCTCTTCATGTTCAGTTGATTAAAAAGCTCAGTTTTCTTCTTCATTGCTTTGATTTAGAGACTCTTAGTTTGGTTATCCCCATTAGAGTCTAGTTTTAAAATTTCTTTGAAAGAAAAAAACACCTCTCCTCAGATTCTAATATTAATTTAGTTAAATTTACAAATTAAAATGAGATCGATTGAAATATTTATGGTTTTCGTTGTTCTCACTTTCAACATAAGATCTAATGCTTTTACTCATATCAGTCATACACTTCAAAATATTTTGTAAATATTTCATGTATTTTCACATATTTTATGTTTATTCTTTTTGCTACTACTTACTGGTATTAGTTTTGTATAAATTTGAAAACTTATTAATGCTGAACTCCTTTCATTTCAATAATGATTTTATGAGTTCCTTTAGTTTTCTATGTAAAAAAATTACTATCTGAACATCTAAAAATTTTTTCCCTTTATTTCAATTATTTAATTAATTTCATTTATCTTCTCTTATAGCATTGGCTACAATTTTCAGTTAACTGTAAATAGTGTTAGTCTTATTCTTGACCTTGAAAGGAATAATTTACATTTTTGTTATTATATTTTCATAAGTAGTAAAATGTAATTTATGTTACATTTTAAAAATACATTGGTCATTTTTAAAACTAGTGATGTAAATTTATTTTTGCAAAAGGAAGGTAGTCATGGTGAACAGCTTTTTAAAAAATGTTTAAGGAGTTCTTTCATCATCAGGTTAAAAAAAATGAAATGATGATGGAAAATAAAACCAGTGAGTTTATGTAAAATAGATTTATATTTTTATTTGTGTAAAACATTACTTAAGGCCCCAGAGTTTGGCCTAGTGGTAGAGTGCTTGCTTAGCATGCATGAAGACTCAGGTGTGATTCTTCAGTACCATATATATTGAAAAAAGCCAGAAGTGGTGCTGTGGCTCAAGTGGTAGAGCTCTAGCCTTGAGAAAACCCAAGGACAGTGCTCAGGCCCAGAGTTCAATGTCCAGGACTGGCAAAAAAAAAGTTGCTTAAAGATTTATATTAATTTCTACTCTTTGAGCTCTTTTCTTAAATTATTTTTGCTTATTACTATTTTCTTATAATGTACACATCCTTCAATACCTTTATCCTCTTCCAGAACATTATGAAAACCTTAACATTCTAATAGTTCATTTACAAATCAATTTTCTTTTTCAGATTGGACCTGTGGAGAATTTTGTCAATAAAAAATAGCAGACTATGTGACTTTATTCCAAATAGCTCATAATGAACACATATATTAGTCTTGAATTGATATGTTCGCTGTTGCTTCTTACATTCTGCACCTTAACTCTCTCTCTCTCTCTCTCTCTCCTTCCCCCCTCCTCTCTCTGTATATATAGATATATAAATACATACATATATATGTATATGTATATCTATCTATCTATCTTCCTGTCTTGTGTAGTATTCCCTTCAGTGATGGTAAGTAGGTTTTGACAGAAACGTGTTTATCTCTCTGCTATTCTTGAAAGGAAAGTTTTGCAAGATAATTATTCAAATTAACATTTTTGTTTCCTTATAACTTGCTGTGTATTATCTTTGATGTATTTCCTAGAGAGCTTCTGATTTTGGCATTTTGTAACTAATCTGAGTTTTCTATATTTTATTTTTGAAATATTTCTTTTCACATTAACTCTTTATCTGAATTCACTTTTGCACATTTTGACAAGTGTAAGACAAATTTATTTTTCTTAAGCATCCAGTTTTCCCAATATTATTTCTTTTCACACCTTCCTAACTAATCTGCAGTGAAATAGGATTCTCTTTCTTCTCTCTCTATGTCTCTCTTTTTCTACATATGCTGTATATAATTATGTGTTATATAATTATATAAATTATGATTATAGCATAATTATATCTTGTATAAGATTATATATATATATATATATGTGTGTGTGTGTGTGTGTGTGTGTTGGTATGTTAGCCAGTTGAGCGCAAAGCCTCATATTTGCTCTGCTTGCTTTTTATCCCTGGCAGCTCTGTTTTGGCTATTTTGGAGATAGGGATCTCATGGACTTTTCTGCTGAGGCTGGCCTCCAATCATAATCATCTGGATCTTATCTAAATAGCTAGGATTTTGGATAAGATATTCCTCCAGGGCCCAGCATAACCTCTATTTTTAACTGAACTTCTTTATTTTAAAACTGAACTTCCTGTATGCATAGATTTGCTTACCTCCTGCCTAGCATAATCCATTGATTGATTTGTTTATCCGAAGTTCATTTGAAATGAATCTTGGTTTATTTTGTGCAAAGAATCTATTTTTGTTTCCATTTGGTCTTTGATTGTGCATATAAATTTTAGAATCAAATTATCCAGAGTTTTGATTGATATCATAGTATATAGAGAAACCGGTTCAAAGAGAATAGGTACTTTGATGGTATTCCATTTTCTTATTGATGAATTATCTTATCATTTTAACTTTTTTCTTATGCATATATTTTTATTTAACTTGGCTGACTTAGTCCTTTCTACCTTATGACTTTTATGATTACAAGATTTTATAAAGTAAAATCTTGATTATGTAGACACTTGAATCCATTTTCCATGCAAGTTTTATTACTCATAAACATTAGATTTTATCTTTACTATAATTGTCTATCAACAATTCTAGATTTTCCATGAAGATTGTAACTTGAAAAATGATATTCATTTTCTCATCCTTACACACAAGAATGAAGTTGCAGGATTTTGTACCTCTGTAAGGGTAATTGTGTATACCTTGACAATTTGGCACTTGGATTCTTACTTTACTACAACTGCTAGGACACACTGTGTAGAATGAATGGAAATGATAACTGCAGGCATTCCAGTTTTGTCCTTAAAAGTGAATTTTTTCAATACTTTTTCTATCAGGAATGAATACTATCTATAGAGAAACTTCAGACTGAAACTCCTTTCCACATCAAACTTTCAGCGAGCCATTATGATGCTAATACATTAAGTTATGTTGTATACTTTTCCTTCATTTGCTAAGATTGTCTTCTCAGTTATTCATTTATTCTCACTCAAAAATCTGTCAACATGGTAAATAGTATTCAAAAATCTAATGTACAACTACTCTTTCATTTCTAAGATAAACCCAATGAAATTCACCCTAAAATATATAATTTCATGTATGTATAAGTCCAAATTACTATTTTTTAAAATTTCCTTGAATGTACTTTTATCTTGTATAGACTGGTCTATGATACTAATTTTCTCAGATTTTTTGTGGTTTTTGGTATCAAAGTTACTGGATTTATGTTATGAGCTGAGTTCTGTTCCTCTTTCGATTCTGTAGCTGGTTAACTGGTGGTAAGAGTGTTACAGGCTTTTCTACCCAGTTTCAAACCTTAATTCTCAAATCCCAGCCTCCTGAGTAGTTAGGATTAATAAGCATAAGCCGTTGGTACCCAGCAGCATTTTTAATTCTTCTTTGGAGACTTTCCTGTTTTCACATTTCTTGGAGAGTATTTGTGGACTCACTTTCAATTTATTTTCTTTGTCATTAAACATCTATGAATGTTCTGGAATAGAGTGCCTCCTTCCCAGAGTCATGGCATCTCTTTCATCTCAATGTGATAGATCAAGGATCCTAAGGCAGAGTAGGTCACGAGGCTGTCGTATATGCTCCTATTTTAATAGGCATCACCACCAGCAGCATTTTTTTTCTTATGCAGAAGCTTCAGCCAGGGTTCATTTCTGGAGCAGGAAATGTGTCTCAGCCCTCTGCATCAAATGCATTCATTTAAACCATCTACTGCCCTAGAAACAAAATTCCTGACCACACCTATTTGCTTCTTTGTAATAGATCTTGAGTTTCATTCTTCTTACCATCTTCATGCCTAATCTATGAACTATGAAACTGAGCCACAAATGATTAAATCTGACCTTTAACCAGGTCAAGCTAGCCTCCCTCCATACAAGGGCATTGACTGTTTTCATTTTACAGAAGCAAGTGGGGAGAGGGGGAGGGAAGCTCTTCTTTGGAAACAGTGATCCCTTCTGAGAAGTTTTCAGGGATTTCCTTTCTCTACTTATGATTCAAGTATTTAAGGTGAGAACAGCGTATCTATTGGGCTGGCTAAGAGAGCCAGTTTTTAATCTATTTGAGTTATTTTCCAGGTAGGTAGTATTAGTAGGTAGTAGTATTTCTACAGAACTATTCTGCTACCGTGAAACTTTATTTTCTGGGGCATAACATTATAGAGAAATTACAAAAAATTAATGTCATATTTTCCATGAAAGCACAATAACAGTACTAGAATGTCAGAGAAATAGTTGTCATCTGAAGTAGATTGAAAACACCAGCAATGTATTTGGAGCCAACCCACAGTGTGATAGTTGAAGGTTGTTCGATGTGCTCATTCAATCACTTTTTCTTTTTTTCAACATGATTTCAGCTACTCTGTGCCAGGCTCTGAGCTAGGCCCAATGTGGTGATGTGACCCAATATTATTTCATCCATACTTTAAGGCTCACTGATGGTGAGAGTTTAGATTTAATAAAGTTCACACATGTAATGTCCACAACACAGGAAGAAACAAAATTCTGAGGAAAACAAGGAAATGTCATTAGACTGAAAACTCTTTAATCACTGTAACATATCTGCTCTTATATTTTTGTGGTGTAAGTGATGTCATACTTTGATCACTGTATCAATTCCACAAATTAGATACATTAAAATCTGTACATTCACAAAAATAAATTATTTGGCAAGCTGCAATGATGTGCTTTGGATAGTAAGTGCAAAAATAAAACTTCCTTTTGCTTTCTATATTTAGTTGTGACTGTCAGTCTAACCTTCTGCTCCTCTATTAGACTGTTTTTCTTGCAGTAGATAAATCTGTTTAAGAAACAAGAAAGGGGTGGGTCTATATACCAGCTCTTGTGTTCTGACCTTCAGTGATCTATGATTCAAAAGAATTAAAAACTTGTTTTAAAAGACAATCCCTTATAATCATTATAGACAGTATTCAGATTCAAAAAGAATAAGAAATTAACCATGTCAAGTACTCTATTGCTTGATTGCTTCCATGCATACTATATTGGCAATCATCAGGAGTGTTCTTTAGTGTTAGTATTATACAGGCTTGAATAAATGCTGCCCAGGTCCTGCTGACTGAGCAATGACCACGTTTGCATTATGCATTTTTTGACCTTGCCGATTTATCCTTTTATTTATTTGAACATTTTCCTTTCAAATCACTTTTCCTGTTGTTTTTTTTTTTTTTGCCAGTTCTTGGGGCTTGAACTCAGGGCCTGAGTGCTGTCCTTGAGCTTTCTCAAGGCCACCACTCTGCAACTTGAGCCACAGCACCACTTCCAGCTTTTTCTGTGTATGTGGTACTGAGGAATGGAACTAAGGACTTTGTGTACTAGGAAAGCACTCTACCAGTAGGCCGCATTCCTGGCCCTCACTTTTCCTTTTTACCTTCCTGGATTGTCTGGGTTTCTCTGCCAAAGGGACTGCTCATTTCTAACCCAGCTATCTTTCTTATCTTCCCTTTAAGAAAGGTATCCAGGCTAAGCTGAGCTGTGCCCATATGCTAAGCTTGCTATAGGGATCTGAAAAGGTTAAGAAGGGTTGGGTAGGAGATAAGAATTAGGAAGGGGTGTGAACCTGAAACAATTGTCTTATCAGATGTTTTCTGACTGCTTTGCTATGGACATCCATTGACTAGCCCTCTCTGGATGCTTGACTTACCATGATTATCACCTCATGCCCATGGTAACAGGGCCCCACTTGCTGCACTGAAGCAGCAAGGGAGGAATCAGCCAGGAACTCAGGCTAAGTGGCAGCGTTCTACAATTGGTTTTCAAGGAGGAATTTCGAAACAAGTTTGCTCTCCTTTTTGGAGGAGAAGATGAATAGTTGTCTGGCTATGAGGGCTGTTTAAGTTCCCTAGGCATACAGATTGATGATGAGGGTCTTGCTGCACATTCACTAAGTTCTTGTCACTGTTATGAATTTTTTTTTTTTTGCCAGTCCTGGGCTTGAGCTCAGTGCCTGAGCACTGTCCTTGGGTTTTCTCAAGGCTAGAGCGCTACCACTTGAGCCTCAGTACCACTTCTGGCTTTTTTTCTATGTATGTGGTATCGAGGAATCGAACCCGGGTCTTTGTGCATGCTAGGAAGGACTCTAGGCCAAACTCCCAGCCACTGTTATGAATTTTTTACATCTGATAACTCATTTCATCCTATGAGACTCACAGGCTTAGTTCTACCATGTTTACCAGGATTTTGTCTGAACAGCTAGTAAGCTCTTTCAAGCCCAAACAGTCTGGTTCTATAATACTTAAAACAATTTAGTTTCTATTATTTTTTTAGATGAAGGCTTATTGGTGTTATTAGGTGATGTGTCCAAAATTAGCATTCCAAATAATCTCTTCTAAGATAGAAAACATGTTTACGTGAACAGAAGGTCTTGGTACTACTCAAAAGGAAGGGGATAATTTTCGAAGACAAATCTAAACCCCTGGAATTAGATTACTTTCTTTGCTTGGATTTCCTACTAGTTCAAACTATATATAACTATATATATATTTTTTTTCATTCTTTCTTTCTCACAGCAAACCTTGAAGAAAAAATGGGTGGAGTTCAGGTCTCTACAGTTACAGGAACAGCGCCTACTTCATGGTAAGTGTGACTTCCTGTACAGAAACCACAGGCACATCTCATCCTTTTAGTACTGATGCCTTTACGGTTTTACATGAGTATTACCATTATAAGAAAAGCTTGTCTAGTACCAATCAAGCACATTCATAGTATTTCTTTGTCATGACTTATGTATTTGAAGACTACTCACCCCCTTCACCACACACACACACACACACACACACACACACACACACACACACACACAAACATGCACATACACATGCATTCCTACACTCACAAGAGATTGGTGGACATTTTCAGAGAGTCCTCAGAAACATTGCCTAACTCCTTTGATATTTGAGCAAATAAATTAGATTCCTGAAAATGAACACGGCTTTGGGAATCATAGATCTCAGAAGTTTTTGAAGCTAGAATGGCTACCTACCCATAGAGCTTGCCTTTATTCAAATCATGTAAGTCATAATTATGCAGTGAAACCCTTTTTCCTGGTCCCATGACCAAAACATTCAAGATTATTATTATAGTAAATACATCTTTTATCATGTGTACATTCTGAAGGAAAGGATTAAGGTTATTGTATGATTTGTTCCTTATTCTTTGAATGATGGAACCTGCAGATTAACTTTTCCATACCAATAATGTAATAGATATAAAAACATTAGTTTTGTGGATGTAAAATACAGGTTATGTCTTTAGATAATAGTTTAAATCCCTATTTGTAGCCTGGACTATCTGTTAAAGGTGATGATCACTTTTACAGGAAAATATACTATTTAAAGTATTTTAAAAAACTAATTCCAAAACATAAAAATTTTGCATAGCCATGGATTTTCTTGTGATATATATACATGTACAAATGAATACATATATAGACATATATAAACACTATATTATATAAGTCAGGTTGAACATACTAATATTGTCAAACATTTAGCATTTATTCGAAATAAAATGTTTATACTTCCCGCTTTTTAAATTTGAAAAATTCTATTTTATTGTCTTCAGTTTTATAAAGTTACTATTGAGCAGATAGCTTATGCATACAATGCATCTTGATCCATGTCACCTCTTTCACATTTCTCTTCATCTCTTTGAAAAATATGGTAAATTATTGTTATCTTTAGATATATCGAAGTTGTCTTGAGTTTATGATAAAGGGGCTTCTTTGCCATTAACTTTAGAGTAACTTGTACACTTGAAGGAGAGCAAGTGAAGTCCCTCCTTTCTGTACATATAACACATATGTATAGACACATTTGCTAGCTATACGTTGAAATTTTTGAAGAGAAGTAAGAACATCTTCTAACATTCCACTATGATGCAATAGCATAGCAGAAACTTCTTGCTTATATTTAACTGTGTCCATCGATCAGTGCTCATTGCTCAGTGTGATCCCTTCTTTCCCTTTTCATTCTCCCTGAAATCTCTGGTAGTTATTTTACTGTTAACTTCTATCAAATCAACTTCATCAGATTCTACATATGTGAGGCTGTGAAGTGCATGTCTTTCTATGACTGGATTATTTCACTTGATATAATGATCTCTACTTCTGTGTTGTCAAAAATGACAGAATTTCATTAACATTTTTGTATTGACAAACAGTATTCCATTGCATAGATGCATTATCCTTTCTTCTTTGGCTTGAGAAACACTTAGATTGTCTCTGTTTCTTAGCAATTGTGAATAGTGCAGTGATAAATACAGATACATAAATGTTTCTGCCATGATGATTTTTATTTCATTTGGCATAATATACACAGTAGTAGGATTACTGGATGATATGGTAATTCTGTATTTAGTATTTTGATAAACCTCCATTCTATTTTTTCATATATATTTATTGTAATTAATAGAAGGGTTACATTATATTCACCAGATAGAAGGCGCATTACTACACAAACATTGATACCCTTTCTCATGTCTTGGTCCCCATTTCCCTCCTCCTACCCCCGCCCCTCATCTTGTTTTCCCCCTTTCCTATTTCAAAATACTGTAACAATATGAGATAATCAAGAGACAGCAAAGAGATGAGAGATAACATAGTACATTAAGGACAACAATCACTCATTATACAGCTATTGTTTCTATATCCTGAAGGTCATTTCATTTAATGTCATACTATATGGCCTTATCCTCCATACTATTTTTAATAATGGTATCATTCCTATGTTCCCACCAACTGTGTCTTAGTGTTTTGTGTTCACAGTGTTTCCAGAACTTGGTATGTTTTTGTCTTTTTGGTATTATACATGCTTAATTGGAGCAAAATAATACTTCATTCTTATTTAATTTGCCTGACCTTGGAGGAAAAGTCCATGATACTCATATTTTCAATATACTACTCAGAAAAAGCCAGAAGTAATGCTGTGGCTCAAGGGGTAGAGTGCTAGCCTTGAGTACAAAGAGGCTCAGCAATAGCATCCAGGCCTGAGTTCAAGCCCTGGGACCAGGAGAGAGAGGGACAGAGAGAGAGAGAGAGAGAGAGAGAGAGAGAGAGAGAGAGAGAGAGAGAGAGAGAGAGAGACAGAGAGAGAGAGAGAGAGAGAGAGAGAGAGAGAGAGAGAGAGACAGAGACAGAGAGAGACAGAGAGAGAGAGACAGAGAGAGAGACAGAGAGAGACAGAGAGAGAGAGACAGAGACAGAGAGAGACAGAGAGAGAGACAGAGACAGAGAGAGAGAGAGACAGACAGACAGAGAGAGAGAGACAGAGAGAGAGAGACAGAGAGAGAGAGACAGAGAGACAGAGAGAGAGAGAGAGAGAGAGAGAGAGAGAGAGAGAGAGAGAGAGAGAGAGAGAGAGGCCAAGATACAGATACAGAAACCAAGACACAGAGAAACCAAGACACAGAGAGAATGAATCATTAAGTAAGCATTAATTTGTAGATTTAAGACAAATTTCTCTTTTTAAAATATGAATTTGAAACCAGTACAAATTATTTGTTTTTTATACTTATTTAATTATTTATTTATTTTTGAGATAAGTTTTTGCTATGTCAGGATCCTTCTGCACTTGCCACAAAATGAGATTACAAGCAGAGAGTACCATACTTTGAATTAATATATATTTTTAAACTAAAAAAAGTTGTTTATGAGGTCTAAAATTTGTTATAAGATGGAGACATAGATGGATGCAGCTTTAGCATTGTTAATTCAACCATTTCCTGACTTTCCTAGATGAACACGTTTGAACAGCCTTCATCTCCACTTATGGAGTTTCTTAAATGATCAGTGCAGGCAGTTCCATGCCTGTGCGTGAATGGCTTTATAGAGATCCTTAGGTTAGGGTGCTCACAAGATCAATGCTGCACTCTTTTTTTGGGGAATTGGAGTGTATTAGCTATTTTTTTTTTTGCAGTAGGATAAGTATCTAGAGCATGAGATGCTGCGAGGCAATAATTTCTCAATGAAAGAAAACTTATCAACTTTCTGGAAGAATAAATAAAGTAGGTTGTATAAGTAAAACAGTAAGGTTTAAGATTAGTTGTTACAGGCAAGCTGTGTTCAAGGTTTAAGATTAGTTGCTACAGGCAAGCTGCGTTCCACCTTTCAAGTCAAATATTGTCAACGAAGGACACAAAAGAGCCACAATAATAGTTGTATAAAATTAAACCACTCAGCCATGTGTGGTGGCTCATGCCTGTAATCCTGGCTACCCAGGAGGCTGAGATCTGAGGATTGCAGTTCAAAGCCAGCCCAGGCACTAAAAGTTTGTGAGACTCTTATTTCCAATTAACCACCAGAAAGCTGGAAGTGGTGCTGTGGCTCAAGGGGTAGGGCAGTAACCTTGAGCTGAAGAGCTGAGGGCCAACACCCAGACTCAGAGTTCAAGTCTTATGACCCACCAAAAAAACTTAAACTGCTCTTTAATGTGTAGTATTTTATTGCTTTTCTTGAAACAAGATCACATTCTCGTTTTACTTTTCTAAGGACGGTCTCACAAGCATTGTTTGTCATAACAGCTAACTGAAATGGTGAGGAAGCAGGTTTGTGTGAACAGGAAGTTGGTGCCTGATTGACACTGACGTTCGAGTTCAGAGCACTATATAGTTGATAAAGAATTGGTGAATAAAAATTAAGCCAAACAGGTGAAATTCAACTTTATCAAATAAATGATTGCATATCTGTAGGCAAATATTTTTTGAATACAGTAGTTCATAGCATCTTTGAGAATTCTAAGACAATGCTTAAACTACTGTGACTGGAAGATATATTTTACTCAACAAATTCTTTGATAAATGACCAGTTATAATAAAAAGGAAGTTAAAATAAAACACTGAGAAACCAGATGAAGAAAGTCCCTGAGGTGAACAGTTCCCTAGTGTTTAAGTTAACTTTATTTCTAAGTGAAATCTAACATAGAACTTTCTCTTATGAAATGTCTGTCACTGTAACATCCCTATTATCTGTCACTAAACATATCAACTTATAAAGAGGAAAGTTTTGGAAGTTTCAGCCGATGAGGAATTCGACTTAGTGCTCTGGATCTGTGGTGGCACCACAGGAAAGCAGCATACACCCAAACTAAACTACCATCATCAGGGTCAGAGAATGAAAAAGATAACATGGAAGAGACCAGAATCTCATAATCTAAATAGAGAACTTGTCCCCAGTAGCCTGAAATATCCAGTAGGCTCCACCTCTCAAAATTTCTACCATCTCGCAATAGTGCCCTTTCGTGGACCATACCTTTATCATTGTGCCATTTGGGGAACATTCCAGTGAAGCATGCTGTTTCAATTTATCCAGCCATATCATATTCAAACAAACCTTCTGGAAGCCAGACCATTGACAAGAGTTACAGAAACCTTACTATGTGGTTAATAAAATGACCTCATAAACTCACTAACTCCTATGAATCAAAACTCAGGATAAACATTCACCCTTAGTTTTCCATGTGTGCTTTAAACAGAAGGCTTCACGTAGTTATTTATAGGAGAGGGGATCCGATCCATAGTATAATAGACATTGTTTTCTATGTTTTAGGTGATGCTGCTAACTCACCGAGTTTAGAAAACCTGGACATGGAAGAGTTGTCTTTCTTTGGAAGCCTGCCTGAGACAAGTCCAGCCCTCGTGGCCCGGAATCGCTTATCCAGTGAGAGCAGCTGTAAGAGCTGGCTGAGCTCCTTGACAGTGGACAGTGAGGACGGCTACCAGGCCTGTGTGTCTGAGGACTTGAGCAGGGGTGCCTTCAGCCGGCAGACGAGCACAGATGACGAGTGCTTCGGCTCCAAGGATGGAGATGATTTTCTGAAGAGCTGCTCCTCAAGGAGGAACCGGAGTATCAGTACCACCAGCAGTGGATCCATGTCTCCCTTGTGGGAAGGCAATTACTCAAGCATGTTTGGGACTCTGCCCCGGAAAAGCAGAAGGGGAAGTGTCCGGAAACAACTCCTGAAATTCATCCCTGGCCTTCACCGAGCAGTAGAGGAGGAAGAGAGTCGTTTTTGATGGGTCACTGTGCCCTTTAAAACTGAATGTCACCATGTTCCTTCACTGGTCTCGATCGGCTCCACCCAGTTTAGTGGAAAAAGTGCAAATGAATTGTGAAACTGACATGCATTTCCCAACAACGGGGACCTTTATTTAAATTTTCACATCATTGTTTGTGCCTAAGTCCCGTTTCAACCACAGCAGGTCATGTTGCAGGCAGGAAACAGGGAAATGACTGCAGTGTGTTAGATAATTTATCCAATGCATGCACGCACATGGCTGCCCATTTTACTGTTGCTGATGAAAAACAGAATATTGTTTATTTTTCAGATTTGGCACATAAAAAATGTGAGAAATTTTTGGTGGAAAGCAGCAGGTTATGCTTATTTAGTTTCCCTTCTATAGGTAAATTTGTTCAATGAAACTTGGTGTTTGCTTAGTTAAACCCAGTGGCTTCTGGGGGTCATTAGTACTAGGCAGTCTGGAACATTTCTGTTTAAATCATGAAAGCACAATAAGCGCAGATGTCTATCATCCTTTCTCACGTTCGTAGTGACAGTGCAAGGGGCGTGTAACATTGGATACAAAGTATTAAGTCATAGAGCCATGAGAAGATGGCCAATGAGCTGGGTGACAAGGGCATTTGTGAAAAGGCTTTTTTTTCTTCTTTTTTTTTTTTTTTTTTTGCCAGTCCTGGGCTTGAGCTCAGGGCCTGAGCACTGTTGTTGGACTTTCTCAAGGCTAGAGCTCTACCACTTGAGCCTCAGCACCACTTCCAGCTATTTTTTTCTATGTATGTAGTACTGAGGAATCGAACCCTGGTCTTCATTCATGCTAGGCAAGCACTCCACCCACCGTGAAAAGGCCTTTCTAATTGACAATCTAATCAAAACGTGCGGGAGTCTTGTATTGTTTGCCCATGTAGGTTTTGTTTTGCCTCAGTAGCCTTCAGGATCCTACAGCTTTGGATTTTTTTTAATTGTCTAAAAAAATTTTAAATGAGAGTGAAGAAAATAACTCTTTTCCTATGAGTGTTGATGTTACTTCTCCTGTACATATTTCCCAAACTATTACCTCAGCACCTTCCTACTGACTAGTTATACCTGGTCACATTCTAGTGTTTAGCTTTCCAGACATGCTGTGCTTTCTTTTTCAATGTCTTTTGAAGTTCATGCTTCCTCATTCTAGTTATTACCTAAAATAAAGAATCTGGATTTTATGTTGACAAGTTTTCATAGATTTTAAGTTCTGTGAGGAGGGGTGGTATGTATATTAAAAATTGAGAAAAGTGACATTAAGTGGAACTGACACATATTAGCAAACATAATTATTCTACAAAAAATCATTTTCAGGGAAAATAAATAGATGGATAAGGAAGAATAGAGGGTAGTAAATTTTGGTTTTCTCTGCAATTCTTTGAATCCACAAATTTCCAGTGGACTATGCATGGAAGTTGTTCAGGTAAAGGCAGTATGTGCATTTGTTCTCAGGCATACTTACTATTCTGCCTACTTGTTACTGAACTTCTAGTAGGTTATAGGCAGTTTAAATGTGTTATTGGAATGGTAGGTATTAGGCATATAGATGAGAAAGAAGGCTATTGGAGAAGCAGGCCTCTGCAAATGTAGGAAGGCTGAAATCTGGAGCTAGTTCTTGCATCCTTTGTTCCTTTAGATATCTTTATTATTTTGCTATTTCTATGGACTTGTTATCATAGTACTTTTCAATACCTTAGCAGGAAAAATACAAAGGTATGTTGTAGTTTTTGTATATACTGCCCATATTGTGTTTTGCAAATGGCAACGCATACACTTAGGGTGACTCTTTCCACTGGTTTTCAGAAGCAAGTTTTCAGACAAGCATGTTAACACCTATGTGGTTAATAATGTATTTATTTTAAAGAAGAATTTTCAAACCACCTACCATCAAATCAGATTTGCCAGTATTGTTTATTTTTCACTATACTCTAAAATTATTGTGTTACAGTTAAGCTTTCATGAACATAAGGCTTCTTATTAATCCAATTTCACAAAATCAGGGAGAAAGAAATACATTTTCTTGGGAAAAAATGACTTTAAAATGAATGTGAAAGAAAATTCTGTGGGAAGAGAAGGGAAAAGGAAAGTATCTCTTTAGTTGTTTAATAGAAGCGTCAATGTTTTTGGAAAAATAGAAAAAAAAATCTGGTTAACCAAAGCACAGGGTGGTTAGTATTTGTGTATTCACAAGATATTTGGTGGAAATGTGGGTAAATTTTTGACAGTAGTTCTTCAGTCTGCATTTGACTTGGGTGTGGTTTGGGAAGAATCTTTTTTTTTTTTTTTTTTTGGTCATGGGCTTGAACTCTGGCCTGGGTGCTGTCCCTGAGCTCAGCAGCTTGAGGCTACTGCCCTACTCTTCAGCCACAGCCCCACTTCCCTTTTTCTAGTGTTTAATTGGAGATAAGAGTCTCTTGACTTTGCATTGTCCTGGCTGGCTTTGAACCTTGATCCTCAGATCTCAGCCTCCTGAGTAGCTAGGATTATAGACATGAGATACAGCACCCCGCTGGGAAGAATCTTCTTGAACAGAGTGACTCGTTCTGATGCAGGTTAAGAGAAAATAAACTCAGAAGTGGTTTTTATTGTTTTAAGCTCTAATTTGTAATTATGTAACTGTAGTGAACTATTACTGACAATTTGTCATGAAAATTAGATTTGCTAAATTAGATTTGAATCAAGCATATTGGAAATTATATTATATGACTGAAATAATATTATCCTATCAAACAAATAGGAAATGTATTTTTGAAATGAGCAAATTGCTCATCACTTCCAATTTTGGGGGGGATTAAGTATATGTATATATAATTTTGAAAAATTATATTTTTATTGTCTTTAATAGTTGTACAGAGGAAGTATTATTCAATAAATCATCTTATGAATATATTGCATCTTATTTTGTTTTGTGTTGGTCCTACAGTTTTAAATCAGGACCTGGAATTGTCCCTGAGTTTTACTGCTCAAGGATAGCATGTAATCATTTGAGCCACAACTCCAATTCCAGCTTGTGGGTGGTTAATTAGAGATGAATGTCACAGATTTTCCTGTTCAAACTGGCTTCAAACCTTGATCCTCTTGAGTAGCTAAGATT
Source organism: Megascapheus bottae (assembly GCF_031878675.1). Classification (NCBI taxonomy): domain Eukaryota; kingdom Metazoa; phylum Chordata; class Mammalia; order Rodentia; family Geomyidae; genus Megascapheus; species Megascapheus bottae. The sequence continues at coordinate 22,871,206 of NC_143520.1, forward strand.
ACAGGTGTGAACCACTGGCTCCTGGCTCAAAAATTAAATTTTTATTGTCTTTAAGTAGTTGTACAAATGGGTTTATGGCTACAATGCATTTTGATCAATGTCACCCCTTTCCCCTTCATTTTTACTCTACCTTTCCCCTCAATCTTAATTTCATAGGATATGCATTGAACATTATGACTGCATTCTCCTTCCCTTCCCTTCTTCATTGTCTGTCCCCATCCCTTTGACCTCTCTATCATACCTTCCAAGTGGCAGTTTCCTGGTTTCATTTTGTTTGACTGTGAGTTCATTTTTTCAAGGAATATGCCATTAGAATTCTCCCCAGCATATATCCTACTTTGGTTCATAAGTTTTTGTATACTTGTACACATTTGTACATTTATGAATTAGATCTAACTTCCATCTATGAGAGAGAATATTAAGCCATTGTCTTTTTTGGCCTGACTTAATGTAATTTTTTCCAGGTTCATTGATTCCTTTGCAAACGTAATGTTGTTCTTCCTATTGGATAAATTCCATTACATATATATAGTGACACACACACACACACATACATATACATATACACACCACATTTTCTTTTTCTTTTTTTAAATTTTATTTTACTGTCAGGATAATGTATAGAGGGGTTACAGTTACATTCATCAGGTAATGGGTACATTACTTCTCAAACCTTGATACCCCCCTTACCTTCCCTATTTCAAATAAATAAACAAATAAACATATATACAATATAACAGGTAACAAAGTCAGTTACAATAACTACATGAGATTAACCATAAGTGGAGAAAAAGAGATAAGACATAACGACATAGTACATTAAGAACAACAATCACAAAGATAAACCTCTTGTTTCCATATCCTAGAGTTCATTTTGTTTAGTCTCATTTATAAACTAATATAATGGTACTGGGTTGTTTTTAAATCTCTTTGAGAAAAAAAGGCAAATGTTATAATTTTAACTTAGAAGTGAAGATGGTATCAAGAATATCGAAATGAGCTGGGTGTGATGCTCTCACCTGTAATGCTAGTTACTCAGTAGGTTGAGATCAGAGGATCAAGATTCAAGGCCAGCCCAGGCATAAAAGGACCTTAGACTCTTATCTCCATTTAACCTCTAGATAACAGAAAGTGGGACTTGGCTCAAGGGTAGGGTGGTAGTCTTGGGCTGAAGAGCTCAGGGACTACAGAGAGAGAAAGAGAGAGTGGGGGAGGGAGGGAGGGAAGGAGAGGGAGAGAGAGTGAGAGAGAGAGGGGGGGGGGAAATGAAAGAATATGGTCAAAATTTAGTAACTATCTAGGAAGCTGAGTGGTCCACAGACTTCAATCAAAGGCCTATTGACCTCTGAACTTTGCCTTCTGGGTGCACGGAATTGTTGAGAACCTTTTGATTTCCTACTATTGAAAATTGAACTAATTACTTCCCTTTTAAATAAATATATTTAAGGGAGTTCAGAGACAGTTGAATCTTCATAATCAGAAACAGGAACTGTACAAAAACACAAACAAAATACATCAAAATTGTAAAACTCAAAATATTTTGGGATAATAGTGTACAGAGGCATAGGAGAAGGCAACCTCATTTTGTAGTGTTGTATGCTATAACAATATTAACTGTATGTTTTTGTAGAGATGCTTTATCTCATATGCTTTTTGTTGGTTCAAACTATTTTCCCCTATATTTCTGATCATTTTATTTGTGCTACATCTTCCCTGTTGAACTGTTTAATCATGAGTGTTGACATTTGATGTTTCTGAAAAGGCCACATTCTTTGAAGACAAAATTGTATAATTATTCATCCTTATGTTTCCAACAGTACCTGGCATCTTACATGACATTTAGAAAGGGCTATCAACTCTTGTTATAGTTGTCTAGTTATCTTGTCTAGTTTTGTTTCTTTTCCTCCAAAATTTCTTCTCTCTTCTCTCATTTGAGAACAAATAATGTAGATTGACAAACTCATCTTCCCCTCTGACATGGTGCTCAAACTGTTAATCAGCTGGTGATTTTGAATGGTTGTATTTAAACACTCAGGAGACTTAGAAGCTGAATCAGAAAGCTCAGATACAATAAATTCATGCCTCCCTTCTGTCATTGGAGTTGACACTCAATCAACCCTTGCTAAAAAGATACAGCAAAATGAGAAGAGGGATATACCCAGAAGGGTTGAATTGATATCTAAGTTTCTACAAAAGAAAAGTCAGATTTAATGTGTTATCATGTGCATAGAATCTATGCTGATTTTATGGTTCTAGGGAATATAAAATCCATGCACTTTCTATTGGAAGGTTTTGATTATTGCTATTCCATGGTAAAGAATATAGTAAAATAGTGCCGTAAAATATTTATTAATAGTTTTATCTTAATTCCCTCCCCCCCCAAAAAAAACCTATCAGGCACCAATGGCACCTAAATACTCAGGAGGTTGAGATATGAGAATCATGGTTCAAATCTGTAAGACTGTAATCTCCAACTTACCATCAAAACACTGGAAGTAGAACTGTGTGGCTCAAGTGTAGAATACTAGCCTTGAGCAAAATTTCAGGGACAGTGCCCAGGTGCTGAGTTCAACCCTCAGGACTGACATACATACACAAAAACAAAATAAGAAAATTAAGTGATACGTGTGTATCATTAAATATCAAATGAAAATGTTGTCATTTTAAAGTGATAAAAATATGTCGTTCAGCTTTATAAAGGAAATTGAACAAATGAAAATATCATCTTCGGAAGCAAAATTGATCCCCTTGTGAGGAGTTGAAACAAGACCTATTCTACTCCCTCCACCCTCCCTCCTCCCCATTGGTTGTGAGACTTGAACGCTGGGCCTGGGCATTGTCCCTGAGCTCTTTCGCTCAAGGCTACCACCCTACTCCTTGAGTCACAGTGCCAATTCTGGTTTTCTCATGGTTAATTGGAGATGAGGTCTCATGGACTTGCAAGTTGTTATTCTTTTCCCTTAACATGTATTTGTTTATTTTATTCTCACAATTGCTTTCTTTTAAGGCAATCTGTTTTGTATGAGGTACTATTCCTATAATTTCTACAGAATCTCCTGGTATTGTATGAAAAGAACCTTTATACTTTGTTCTCTAGAGGCAAAGTTTTCTGTTTTAACCATCATGTTTATGTTTTTTCATGTTGGTAACATGACATCTAGTTTTCCACTTATTTCTTGCTGTTTTTTTTTTTTACAATTTTATGGAATGTGGTAGCTTAATTTCCATTTGTTTCTTTCTCTAAATTTCTTGATCATCTGTCCCTCTTTATTGACAGCCTTTTTAGAGCTCATGTTCTATTTAATTTCACAGTTTCCTGGTTTTATTCATTCTCTTATCCTACCTCTATTTTTGTTTTATCATTGGCTTGTTCTTTTGTTAAGTCATATAGTTTTGCAGAGTCTAGTTGAGGGTCTCATGCTGGAACCTCTGTCTATTACACATCTGAAATGAATGCAGAGAAACACAATTGGCCTGAGGGCGCTGGGGCAGTGGGAGACCAGTAATGCTATCCACAATGCCTCCTCTTCAGTTCCTTGGGCATTATTGATTTCTCACCTTGTGGTCCATTTCCATTTGGGGTGAGCAGGTGACACATGAGATGTCATTTTAGTTTCAGGAGAACATCTGGCTTATCAGGGTTTTGGAAGTGATTGTTCTGGATTTGTCTGCATTTGTGATCACCTGCAAGCTGGTTTTGGTCTCAAAAACTATTCTCTTCCTCATGTTACCTCCAGGTGGTTTTCCAGGTCAAGGATACCATCCACACTGACAACTTCTAATATGCCATTAACATTGTTGACATTGAATTTTCAGTGCTCTCCCTGGAGTCCTTTGTGAATTGTGTGTAGTGGTAATCTTCTTTGTTTTCTATAATATATAATTGGGAGAGACTTTAGAGATTCTTTGGTTTACCTTAAGATTCATCCACCTGGGCTGGGGATTTGGCCTAGTGGCAGAGTGCCTGCCTAGCATGCACAAAGAGCCGGGTTCAATGCCTCAGCACCATATACATAGGAAAAAGCTGGAAGTGGTGCTAAGGCTCAAGTGGTAGAGCTTTAGCCTTGAGAAATCCCAAGGACAGGGCTCAGTCCCTGAGCTTAAGCCTAGGACTGGCAAAAAAAAAAAAAAAAGATTCATCCACCTGTTTGACACATGAGTTAATAGAGTATAAGGCTTAGAACTTGTACATTGATTTTCCTCTTTATGTTGTGGCTAAAATTAGCTGAATTATACACAGAGTTGGTACAATAAGATTACAATTACAGTGAGACTTACAGAAATAAGGACATAAAATTTTCAACAATCCAAGGCGACTTTCATTACATCTTTGTTGATATTCCCCTATATATTTGATATAGCTATAAAAATAGGCTTACCAAAATACCAAAGAAGTTAAAGGAAGACGTTCCATTGGAAACTTGAGATAATCAGATTTTACCTGAAGGATTAAGCCTAAGATCCCAGGCTCCCCATTCACTGGTATCAAGATTCCTGGTGTTATCATGTGATATAAACACATGACATGATTGCTCCAAATTCTCTTCACAAAGTGTTCAGCCCTGAAAAATGATTCTTTAATTAGCCAATAAAGAGGATGAAAAAATAATGTAGTAAAGTTTAAAATGAAATGGTTCAGAGCCCCAGTTTTCTGTAGTTTTTCTTTCAGCATTTCATGAAATTTGGCTTAGTAGAGTCCTCTTTTAAGAAAAAAAAAAAGCTTATCAAAAAGAAATGATCAGATTCATTTTTACCCATTGAGAACTCATTAGAAGGCTTCCAAAAAATGTCTGTCTGGAGGGATTTGACTTTAATTTTCTGTTAACGAAGACACTTCATCAGACTTGCCCACCTTTTGAACTTAAATCAGTTCTAAACTTCCTAAGTTCAAGAGTACAAAGGAGCAGAGCTGATGATTAGAGATGAACTTTTTTTTTTGGCTTTCAGGTATATTTTTCCTCTTTATTTTCATACATTTTGACTTTATATTTATATCTCCTTCCTTCCTTGCTTCCTTGCTTTCAGTTTTGGATTGTCCACATATTCTATGAATCATAATTTATTAAGATGTGGTAATACAGGAAGCAAATGGAAAATTTTCTGAGCTCATGACCCCTCTTCTTTTTTCTGTGATTACACATAATAGAGACAGTACTAGATCTCTTTTTTGGGGTGTACTGTTCTCTGATTTTCCAATCTCTGCTCTACACCTCCCCATTTTCACACTATCTTATGATTACTGACAATTTTGAACTTCTACCATGTAATGTATAAAATGGGCTGAAGAAAATGCAGCCTCAATTTCTCTTTATTTCACATATCAACCAAAAGGTATATCCTGGGCTAAGGTGTTACTGCAACCTCTTATGGCTTTGTATGTCAGATATTTTAGTAATAGTTGTCAATATAGTCAGGAGTCTAGAGAATCAGATATGGGACATTTTAAGAGCAATCAAAGTACTTTATTTCCCCCCTTTTTCACTTAGTTTTTAAAAGTATTGTCTTTAATACTTGTATAAAGTGTTTCAGGAGTCTCTGGAGAGATCAGCGGAAGATGGCAGCTGTTCAGTGTGAGTCTTTCTGAACTCTCACCAAGATACCAGTTCTAGCATTTTAGAGGGAAGTTCATACCCAAAGATCAATCCTAAGTAAGCTTTAGCACCACAGAGATCTAAGTCAGAGAGGAGAAAGGCAGGTAATTGGTGCAAGAAGACAGCATATAGCAGTGCCAGCTTCGCGGAGACAAAGCCTCCCTCCAGCACCTGAGCGGATGGCAATTCTCGGCAGTGCAGAACTGCAGGCTCCAGACAGAGCCAGACAGAGCCAGACAGAGCCTGTGCGAGCCCAGAGCCATCACCTGGCCATGACGTGGACCTGCCAGTTTCACAAAACCAGAAAATCCAGCAGTTTGTGAGTAAACTATATGGAGATGTTTCCACTTCTGCTCCTGGTAGGTATGGCATTAGGAATAAATCCCCTCCCCCACCAGCTGAGGGCAGCGCCATTTTGTCTGCTGGCAAAAACCCTGCCAAACCAACTGGAGCCTGAGAAGTGGTGCTGGCAGCGCCATCATTCAAAAGGGCAAAGATTTTCCCAGAGGCAGCTTAGCTGGACATCTACCCCCAGTGCTAGTGGAAGTTTCTCCTCCTGGGTGGGGCCACACTCCTGGTAAACAAAGCCACTCCCAGCTCCACCGGCTGTTTTTTTTTTTTTTTTTTTTTTTCTGCCCAATCAAGCAAACTGATCAGAAAAACCACACAGCCAAATCACAGGAGAAAAAGACTTTTTGAAGTCTACCTTTTTTTATTTGCATTTTTATGTGTTCTTATTTTTTTTGTCATTTTACCTCCACCCTTATATTTAAAAATGTTATGACTCTTTTCATTTTTTTCCCCACTTTTCTTTTGTCATTATGGTTGTTCCTAGAAACATACTGCAGCACTGGATACAGTCTGGATACAAATGATATTTTATTGATACAGTCACCTGCTTTTTAATCTGTTGGTTCTTAACCCTTGTATTTCTTGTCTAAGGTCTCAAAATTGTATGGGATCTCTCCCCCTCCACCTTTTTTCTTTTCTTTATTTTTGTTTTTTTTTTATTTTTACTTTTTAAAATTTTTTATCATTGATCTCTCTGATATATACCTTTGTCTTTTCTTTATATATTCTTCTTATTACACTTCTGAATTTCATGAGTTTTATCTGAATTTTTCTGAATTTTGTACTCAACTATTTTACCTTTCTATAACCTTAGGTCAGTTATCCATACTCTATCCCTTTTCTTCATTAATATATTAAACTTACACTCCTACATTACTCTTTTCTTACCTCCCCTCTTGTCTTTCATACTATTTTTTCTGTCTCTGGTCCTCTGTTCATCCTTCAACTTTTATAATGCATAGATCTACAGTTGATGGTTGTTGAGCAATAACTGTTTATCCAGGTGTTCAATTATACTGTAGGTCCAGAGGGACATAAATACATAGAGATCGGATAGTGGGGTTTTTTTTTTTTTGTCATAAAATGGTGATCAGTGGTGGTATTAGATTTGTCTGTAAGTACACAGAAAGAAAGAGAGAATGTTAATACCAGTCTAAAATTGTGAACATCTACTGTCTGGCCAACTAAAGAGGGCTAGGTTAGTTGTATCTTCAAAATTATAATCTTGTTTAGTATTAATCTTGCTTCCATTTTCAAATGGGCAGAACAAGAAACTCAAGAAAAATGTCAAATCAAGGAATAGCATCTCCCACCCAACATAAACAAGCAATAGAGCAGTCAGTGGAAAATCTAGAGGTGAGTCCTCCAAATGCTATACAAATGCAATCGATAAACATCATTAATGAAAAGTGTGAAAACGTACAGAAAGAGATAAGGGAGGAAGCCATAGCTAAACAAGAGGAAACCATAAACAAGGTAATATGTGGAAAAAGAGGAAGCCATAAAGGAGGCCATAATAAAGGTTTTTCAAAGAAAAATAGACAAATACATAGAATCCACAAACAAAAAGGTGACTGAACTCCAACAAATGTCCAAAGATAAATGTCCAAAATAATGTCCAAAATAAAGCTGCTGACCTAACCACTCAAATGGAAATCAGAAAGTTAAAGAAGTCCATACACAATCTAAACAAGAGATGCAAGGCATCAAAAATGAGCAATTAGAAGCAAGGGAAATGAAGAATAAAGTAGAAAGTTTTGATAGCAGGTTAGACAATGCAGAAGAGAGAATTTCCAGGGTTGAAGATAATCTAGTTGTTATAGAGAAAGAACAGAAAATGAGTCAAACCAAATCTAGGAAATATGAGAGAATGCTTCAGGAAGTCCAAGATACAATTAGGAAGCCTAATTAAATGCTAACTGGAATTGAGGAGGGCCTGGAGAAAGAAATCAATGGTATTGGAAATATACTTCAGGGAATCATCTCAGAGAACTTCCCAAATATCCAGAAGTTCAGGACCATCCAGATACAAGAAGCTTTTAGAACACCAAACAGACCTGACCAGAAAAGGACATCCCACCGCCACATTATAATCTGTACAGGATCAATAGAGACCAAAGGAAAGATCCTAAAAGCAGCCAGGGAAAGAGAAAAATCACCTACAAAGGAAAAACAACCTGAATAACCACAAATTTCTCAGCAGAGACCATGCAAGCAAGAAGAGGTTGGAAGGATATATGTCATGCCCTTAAGGCAAATAACTATCAACCAAGAATACTGTACCCAGCTAAGCTCTCATTCATAACTGAGGGAACAATAAAAACCTTCCATTCCAAGAAAAAGCTGTAACATTGCTATGTATAGCAATCAAACCAGCATTACAGAAAATTCTCAAAGATGTTCTCCACATTGAAAATCAATGAAAACGTGATACTGAAAAAAGAAATGGCATCTAAAAATCATACCAGCTAATTACCACAAGAACTGTCAAGCCACAGGCCCCAAGAAAAGCTTTTAAAAATGGCAAGAAGTATTAAATATTTTTTCAATCTTAACCCTCAATATCAATAGACTTAAGTCTCCAATTAAATGGCATAGACTGCCCAGTTGGATCAAAATGCAAGATCCATCATTCTGACATTTTTTGAAAGTGAGAGTTTGGAACAAAGTTTATCAAGCTAATAGCCCCCATGAAAAGGCTGTGTTGCCATCCTCATATCAGATAAAATAGACTTCAAACTAAAATTAGTGAGAAAAGACAAAGAAGGTTATTGCCTACTAATAAAGGGATCTCTTCTCCAGAAGGACATAACCATCCTAAATACCTACTCACCTAATTCCAAAGCACTGAACTTCATCAAGCAAACTTTAGTTTCATTAAAACCACACATAGATAGAAACACAGGGATTGTTGGTGACTTTAACACACCACTCTCACCTATGGACAGATCAAACAGGCAAAAATTCAACAGAGAAACCTCAGAATTGAACAACTGTATAGATCAACTAGATCTAGCAGACATTTGCAGATTATTTCACCCAGATACATCACAATATAGGTTTTTTTCAGTAGCACATGGAACATTTTCCAAAACAGACCAATTTTAGGGCATGAAAATAACCTGTGCAAATTCAGAAACACTGAAATGATTCCCTGCATTCTCTCAGAACTGAACACCAATCTCCATCAATGAAAACCCTGGAAATCATGGAGATTGAACAACACATTGTTGAATCACCAATGGGTCATCAAGGAGATCAGAACAGAAATTCAACAGTTTATGAAAATTTAACAAAAAGGAGCACACAACATACCAGCTTCTGTGGGACACAGTAAAAGCAGTACTCAGAGGAAAATTTAATAGCTCTGAGTTCCTACAATAACAAATTGGAAAAATCACAAACCAACAATTTAATGTCACACCTTAAGCTCTTGGAAAAATAGCAACAAACCAACCCTAATCCCAGTAGAAGGAAGCAAATTATTAAAATCAAGCAGAATTAAATGAATTGGAGACAAAAAAATTACAGAAAGTATCAACGAAACAAGGAGTTACTCATTAAAGAACTCTATAGACTCCACTCCCAAACTGCTTGATCAGATTCAAAACTTTCGCAAGGTAACAGGATATAAAATTAACCCTCAAAAATCAACTGCCTTCCTCTATGCCAACAATGAGAGGAATAAGGCAACAGTCAGGAAAGCAACCCCTTTTGCAACAGCCTCAAAGAAAAGAAAGTACCTAAGAATTATCTTAACTAAGAATGTAAAGGATCTTTTTGATGAAAACTTTAAAACCCTGAAAAAGGAAATTAAAGCAGAACTGAGGAAATGGAAAAACCTCCCATGCTCCTGGATTGGAAGAATCAACATCGAGAAAATGACAATCTTGCCAAGGGCTATCTACAAATTCAACGCAATACCCATCAATATCCCAATGTCATTCTTTAAAGAAATAGAAGAGGCAATCCAAAATTTCATATGGAATAATAAAAGACCCCGTATAGCAAAAACACTTCTTAGCAGAAAGAACAGCGCTGGAGGAATTTCAATTCCAAACTTTAGACTATAATAGAGCAATAGTGACCAAAACAGATTGGTACTGGCACAAGAACAGGCCTGAAGACCAATGGAACAGAATTGAGGACCCAGGTATTAAACCACAGACCTATGGCCACCTAATCTTTGATAAGGGAGCCAAAAAAATAGAATGGAAGAAAGGCAGCTTCTTCAAAAAGCAGTGCTGCCAGAACTGATTAAGCACCTGCAGACAACTAAAGTTGGACCCTTGTTTGTCACCCTGCACCAGGATTAACTCCAAATGGATCAAAGACCTGGAGGTAAAAGCAGATACACTTAAAACTTTACAAGAAGGAATAGGAGATATACTAGGTCTCCTTGGCACAGGTCGAAACTTTCTTAATAAGGACCAAGAATCACAACAAATCAGAGAAAGTCTGGATAAGTGGGACTGCATTTACTGCAGAGCTTCTGTATGGCAAAGTACATAGCTAGCAAATTAACTAGAAAGCCTACAGAGTAGGAGAAGATCTTCACTAACCATATGACAGACAAAGGCCTCATATCCAAAATAAATCAACAGCACAAAGAATTGAATCTCTCCAAAACTAATCTCCAAAGTAACAACCATCCCATTAAAAGATGAGCCGAAGACTTTAAGAGAGTCTTCTCTGAAGAAGAAACAAAAATGGCCTATAGACACATGAAATGCTCAACATCTCTGGCCATAAAAGAAATGCAAATCAAAACAACTCTAAGATTCCACCTCACTCCAGTTAGAATGGCCAGGATCAAGAAATCTAATAACAACAGATGCTGGAGGGGATGTGGCCAGGAGGGATCACTACTACACTGTTGGTGGGAGTGCAAATTCGTTCAACCACTAAGGAAAGCAGTATGGCAGTTCCTCAAAAGACTAAATATAGAGCTCCTATGACCCAGCAATTGCACTACTTGGCATTTACCCAACCATCCAGAAACAAGGACATACTAAATCCACAAGCAATGTTCATTGCAACACTATTTACCAAAGCTAAGATATGGAACCAACCCAGATGCCCCTCAGTTGATGATTGGATCAAGAAAATGTGGTATTTATACACAATGGAATTCTATGCTGCTGTCAGAAAGAAGGACATCGCCCCATTTGTAAGACAATGGAAATATTTAGAAAAAATCATATTAAGTGAAGTAAGCCAGACTCAAAGGAACATGCGCAATGGTTTCCCTCTTTTGTCATAATAAGTAGAAACCTTGAGCCCTCCTAGCAGAGATTTAACATAGAAGAAAACCTAGATACATAAGGCCATCTAGTATGACACTAAATGAAAAAACCTCCATGATATAGAAACAAAAGCCATATACAAGTGACTATTTTCCTTAGGGTACTATGTTATCTCTCATCTCTTTTGGTGTCCCTTGGTTACCTTATATTGTTACAGTATTTCACTTTGTTATCTGATATATTGTATATATGTGTTTTGGATTATTTGAAATCGGGTAGGCAAAGGTAGAAAAGGTAGAGACTCTTATCTCCAACTAACCTTCAGGAAATGGGCAGTGGGACTTGTGTGTAAGATAGGGCGGTATTCTTGAGCTGAAGAGCTCAGCGACAGCGCCCAGGCCAAGGGGGAGAATAGCAGCCTTGATCTGAAGTGCTCAGGGACAGTGCCCAGACTGAATTCAAGCACCATGACCCACAAAATAAAAGTGTTTCAATTCATTATGTCATTGTATGTGCACAATGCAGCTTGTCAACGTCACACTTTCAAATATCCTCCATGTAGGAAAATATTGTCAGAAAATACACACACACACACACACACACACACACACACGTTATATACTGGCTTTACTGTGAAATTAAACCCTAAATATCACCAACTTAAAAAGCATTTTTGTGAGACTGGGATTTGAACTTAAGGCCTCAAATTTCCTAGGATGGTGCTCCACTTGAACCATGCCTCCAACCCTGCTTTTAGCTTTATTTTTAGATAGGGTATTAAGACCTCTTCTGCCTGGGCTTGCCTTGCATGTAGATCTTCCTGCTATTGGCTACCAAGTAGTTAGGGTTTCAGGCATCAATCACTGGCACCAGGCTATTTTTTCCCCCATTGCCATAGTGGCTTTATATTAATTCCTTGAGCTTATTCAACAATTGTTCTTCTCGTTCAGGCCTACACCTCTCTAGATCTTTTTACCTTAGAGTATTTTTTCATTAATCCCCTGTTACTCTATCCTCTCCCTGTCTTATACCACAATTTTCTTACTTATGCTTCCCACTAGCCCCAGGCCCTAACTAATTCTTATGAAGACACATCTTCTTTCTTTCATTTTTTGTAACTTTTTTTCTATACTATAAATGTCACAATGATTTCTCCTTATATTCTTATCTTAATCTGTACTTAACCAGAATAAGGCTTTGATCATACATATCTATATCATATTGCTCCATTGTTTGAAATTGTTTGCTTGTTTTGCACCAAACTTAGATTCAGTCTGAACCTTTCTCAGGCAGCATATGTTGTGAGAGCTCTGGTGTCGGGGTTTTTATGCCCCAACTAAGATGAAACCGAGAAAGGTTAGGGCCAACTGGCCACCTTCACCCAGCCCTCCCTCACCAGAGGGAAGACACAGATGAGCCAGGGAGACTGTCACAGCAAGACTCATTTATTCTGGAAGTACATTGGGCTAAAATAGGATGCAGGAGCCTATCAGCATAGAGGTGGGCATGGCAAGAAGGTGCTGTCCGAGAGGGCGGTGGGGCCAATCCAAGAGACAGAGGTGGCCTACTTTACATCAAAAACCACAGCCAATCCTCCCAACGAGGTGACAGCCAGGTTGGATTTCAAGACCAGGAAATGAGCCCATTTTCCTGAAGTGACGTGCCCCACACTCTGGCTCTTCCATACTGCCTGTGCCAGTGTGGATAAACCACACTGTTTTCCCTTCCCTGAACCTAGGACGTATCTTGTACTTCCTTTCTTTGTCACCATCATTCTTCTAGTGTTTGATTGGCAGGCATCTAACCAGTCATTTCTCTCTTTCTAGAGTACCTTTGTTAATCTTTGAAAATAAGCTCTTCTGTTGCTTTTTAAAATTCTATTGTCTAGTTCATTTGTGTTAAGAAGAAGGTGTTAATCTATGATATTGACTATTGTATCCTCTATCCTGGAAGCAGTGTCTAGCACTTTACAGATGCTCAGCAATGCTTGTTCTTAATAACAGTTGTGCTTTGATGAGAGAAAAATGTATGGTGGCTCCACGATATAGTTAAAGCAGAACAATCTAACCTCAAACAAATGTAAAGATATTTAAATAACCCATCCATTTTTTAAATTTTACCAACCAGAAATTTACTATAAATTATCTTTTACTCAGTGAAATGATTCTCAGAAGCTAAATGGATAACATCACAAAACAGATTTTAAAAAACAGTCCCTTAGCTGTGTCTATGGCAAAAACCACACAAGAAATCTGTTTTTCAAGTGATATATCATATGATTCCTAATTATTCTTGCTTATGTCAGAGAGCAAAAGTCTGTCATGACAACCTCTTCAGCATCTCTCCTAAGAATTATTATTTAAGTTGTAACTCACTTTGGCTTACAGAGTTTAGGTTATATAAAATAATCAGTGCTTCTAGCACAACGATGTTCATTGCAGCACTATTTACCATAGCAAAGATTTGGAACCAACCCAGAAGCCCCTCTGTTGATGAGTGGATCAACAAGATGTGGTATTTATACACAATGGAATTTTATGCTGCTGTCAGAAAGAACAACATCGCCCCATTTATAAGGAAATGGAAAAACTTAGAAAAAATCATATTAAGTGAAGTAAGCCAGACTCAAAGGAACATAGGCTCAATGGTTTCCCTTATTTGTCATAATCAGTAGAAACCTTGGGCCCTCCTAGCAGAGATTTGCCATAGAACAAAACCTAGATACATAAGGCCATATACATATGACACTAAATGAAAGGATCTCCAGGATATAGAAATAAAAGCCATATAATGAGTGGTTGTTATCATTAATGTACTTTCTTTTCTCTTATCTCTTTTGGTTATCTCATATTGTTTCAGTATTTCACCTTGTTATCCAATATATTGTATATATGCATATTTGGTTATTTGAAATAGGATAAGGAATGGGGGAATACAAGATGAGGGGCAAGGGTGAGGGGAGGGAAATGGGGACCAAGACATGAGAAAGGGTATCAATATTTGTGAAGTAATGCACCTTCTATCTGGTGAATATAATGTAACCCTTCTATTAATTACAATAAAAAATACATGGAAAAAAAGAAGTAATGTATCCACTATATGACAAATGGAAATGTAACCCCTCTATACATCATCCTGACAATAAAACACAACAATAATAAAAAATAAATAAAAATAATCAGTGGTTGTATATTTTTATATTACTAAGAAAAATTAAATAGTAGGAATATAAAGGAGGAGAATATGAAGATAAAGATGGAAGACTTGCTTCGTGAGAACTTAGTCACATGTGTAGATTTTGGATTTTTCTGCCTTAAGAAAATTCTGAATGCCTTTTTTCTTGAGTACTAAGAAGCTAATCCCAATTTTATTTTGAAAGAATCTATTTTGCTAAGTGGGGATACTAACGCAAACAAAATCTACTGGTTTTAATAATTTGGGGTTTATTGGCTAAGGGTGTAATGGAGATGTTTTTCAATTCATAAGAAAATGTTACAGCCTGAAAATCAAGTGATAAATCCATTTTTCAGACAGGGAGATGAAGAGATTTGCTTCAAGAAATCAGGCAAGTGCCAAGGTGAAATTTCTACAATATACTCTGTGTTTATGTACATACATTTACATCTTTTTATTATTGTGTCTTTTGTTGGTAAATGGTCTGGATTAGAGGCTGTTGCTTAAAGAATTATTACCAGTTCCATTATTCTGTGTATTTAATATGGGAGCAGTAAACTTATTATTTTCGTGATACATAAGGTTTAGCCTATCAATGCAGAAAAAAACCCACAGCTACAAATTAAGCACTAATAGACTTAGTTTTGGAAGGAACTGGTTTGAACTCAAGGTCTGGTCATTGTTAGTCAGGTACTCAGCTGCTTAATTTATTTTTCTTTTAGTTATTTTTCAGATAAATTTTCATGTTTGTTTTTTCTTGGCAGCTGGGACTGCCGTCATTTCTACTCACGCCTCCTAAATGACTGAGATTACAGAAGTGAGCCACAACACCTGGACTAGTGAAGATCTTATTAGCTTACATTAATGTAAAGTGCGAATGACTTTAAAAGTATCCTCCTGAAATGATGGTCTGGATAATAGGTCATTTTAAATGCCTGTCATTTGTGTTTTAGTAAAGAAGTCTGTGTAGTTACAAGGTTGATTATCAATTCACCCAACATACCATTCATAGTTGGAGAGCTGTCCAAAGGTAACTATTTGGAGAAAGTTATCTGCAAGTGGCTTGGTAAGTGATGAACTATATTAGATATTGAATGGACAACTCAATAAGATTAACTGCTAGGAAGGTGTAAAGTAAGTCTTGAAGAAAATAAGATAGAAGAAATGTCAAAAGCCAAACAACAGAACACAAGGCAATTGAGGAATTAAAGGAAAAAGCCTTGGAAGCCATGAACAGGAGAAACCATGCAAGGAATGAAATCAGCTGGGTCAGGGCAGGAAATCCAAGTAGACAACTGTAGTGAGGTCACAAACAGAGTGTATGTTGTTGGTTCAACAGAACCATATTTGATGTTCAAAAGGGCTACTGGATAATGGACACTCTTAAACTCTTGTTTAAACATGAGATTTCAGAAATTCTCTTGTTTATTAGTAAGTTTCCAGAATGAATTGGATTAAGGGAGGTAAATGGAAATTGCTTGTTTGCTGGCAGCTTCTAAGATACCATCTAATTACATTTTCCTAGATTTTTCCACAATTTTACATCAGCCCACTTTTCTCATTACTTTATGAGACATTTTATTTATACAAAATTTATTTTAATTCCTTACAACTATAATTTGTTATAGGAATTTGAGACAAGGATTCATAAGCAAAACCCTAAATGTGCATAATTCTCCTTTTGACAGTCTATTAATTCTAAGATCACTACATTTAAGTATTTTAAACTTCTAGCTGTATATTTATAACCAACTGAAACATTCCCAGTCCCTCCAGTAATATAATGTGATCTCATACCCCAACTTTCAAGTTTATTGTTAATGTCTGATTTCTGGAAGTGCTTTATTTAAAGGTTTCATTCAGACCCAGATGTATACTTTTAGTTCCACTGATACAGACGGCAAGCTTGTAGTAGAGTGCCCAAGACTGTTCACTTTCAGTTCTGTCACCATTTTTAAACACATTAGGCCTCCTTCAGGACACTTTAAAAGGCACAGTTGGCCTGAATTCTTGTTCTTGTATATGGAGACTTCTAAAATATCAAGGAAAGACTTAAATTTATAACTACTAAAAACAGCTAGGAACTTAGATTTATTATGGCTTTTGGTTTTCTTTTTCAATCTGTGCTTTATTGGGTATTCACGTGCTCACAAAGTAATAATGCAATATGTATAGAACACACAAATGTTAGGGTTCTTCTTGTTTTTAGATTGTCCATTCAAACTGAGGTAAGTGTAATTTCAGTGTTGCTTTGATTGGCTTTTCTGTCATGGCCAGAGATGTTGAACATTTTTTCATGTGTCTATTGACCATTTTTACATCTTCTAAGAAGTCTCTCTTTAAGTCATTAGCCAATTTATTAATTGGGTTGCTGTTTCATTAAGGGTTTATTTTTGAGGGTTTAATTTTTTGAACCCTATGTATATTTTGGATATTAGGCCCTTGTTTGATGTGTATCTGATAAAAAATCATTCTGTAGCCTCTCTATTTAGTATGTTAGCTGTATCCTTTGCCATGAACAAACTTGTAAGTTTGATGCAATCCCATTTGGTTACAAATGAATTAACTGAAGTGTAACAGACTATATGGAGAGCATAAATAGTGTAATTCTTATTCTTAGAATTAGTGTAAGACTAAATCAAAGCCCCAACAAAATAAGTACCAGGAAATGGATATTTTCAAGTGGGGGAGTGAGAGGGATAGAAGAATGAGGGGATAAGGGAGAGAATACAGGCCAAAATTCATTGTATGTATCATAGGACTGAGATATATAAAAGAAGACATGTATCAAAAGTAGGTGAGGATGTATAAGTGATAAGACAGACCAACATGCATTGAACACATAACCTGTTTTGTTAAATGGCAAAAAGTTAAGCACATAACCTAAAGTTGATAAGTGAAGGAAGAAGTGGTGAGAATGTTGAAAGAGGTTGCAGTGAGCAAGATGTACTGTCTTCATAAACTGCTTTCGTGAATGGCAACTCCTTTGTACAACTACTTACACGTAATAAAAATATTCAAAAAATGAAAAAAAGAGAAGGAAGTGATACAAGTCAATACTAAGAAAAGAAAAGAAAACTTGACAGGGAGTTCTTTCCATAGAATAACTATGTAGAAACCCAAGTACCATTATGAATCTCCTTGAATCACAGATGTTCCATGAGTAGTAATGATAATGCTCTATTTGAGGCATCTTTCTTAGTCCTGACCCACAAAAAGGACTCAAACAATGCTAACATTTATTAAATGTTTTTCTTGGTATATTCTTCTTGCATGAATATCAGCTTTCTTTTTTTCTTTCATTATTCTTCATAGGATATGATTTCATTTAGAATTATTTCAGGCTTCTCCTCAAACATTGCATTGAAGTTTTACTTTGTCAGGTAGTTTGGATGAAATTCAATTGCCCAGCTGCTTCCTGAGAATTTTGGCCCAGCACCTCAGCCTTACTTACCTTTCGTAGCATCATCAGTCACCCCCCTCTCGATTTTTCCAACTTAGTCTCCTTTTGTTGAGTTTATGGCTTTCAGGCCTTCCCACCCATTCTCTAAGTCTGAATTTGCCAAAGCTTTTCAGGGTTCTTTTGTTTTTTCCTTTGCTTCTCTCTAGTTTTCTGGTGGTAGAAACTGAAAGAACAATTTTTTAAGCATGAAAATGAGATAGAGATTTGGTCTATATTTGCCAATGTGTGTTTTGGTGAACCCTCTTGTGGTACCAAAGTAACACTGGCTCCTCCTGTGTCTCTATATAGATGTCTAGCACACCTGCCTCTTTCAGTGGTCCTGTGCACTGAGCCAGAAAGGGGCAAGGCAGAGGAGGAAGTGGGTTAGTGTTTGTGGTTGGGGGTGGGCATAGCCTATTTGTTTTAAAATAAGACCTAATCTCTTGGAGTATAAGAATCCACAGATTTTTCTGCTGACCACTCCCCTTGACAGTAATCAATCTTTTGAAATTTTTCTGGAGGGAACTCATTTGCAACAGAAGAATTTTTGACTTGATCTTTTTTTCCCTTTGGGGAACTATAGTCTCCAGATGGTTGCTGTTGCTCTGGAGAAGCTTGTACTACCCTTTAACTACTCAAGATGTCATTTGTTAAAGAGGTAGCTCTAAGATATTTTGATAATATCCAAATAAGGATGGGAAACTAGCGTATCTTTCCACTTCCCTAAGTATCTTTTATAATGCCATTTTTACCCTATTTTACTCTATCATTTGAGCCATTCCCTTAATTCCTTTTGCTCGTGTGTGTGTGTGTGTGTGTGTGTGTGTTGTTGTTGTTGTTGTTGTTGTTGTTGTTGTTGTTATTGTTGCTTATTTCTTTGCTTTTGTTTTTTAGGTAAGGTCTCTCACATTTACCATTTCTCTCCTTTTGTTCCCTGAATAACTGGGATTTTTATGTGCTCATCATGATATCTGACTTATTTTTGAAATAAAATATTGCTGCTAACTTTTGTTCAGACTGATCTTGAACCATGATTCTCTTATTACTGCCTCCTGAGTGGCTGGGATCATAAACATGTGTCACCATTCATACTCTTGTAATGTCAATCTTAAAGAATAAGCTGCACTAGATCCATGATTTTCTTCTGATAAGTGTATGAATTACATTGTCAAATTTTTGAGATGGAATTACTCATGAATACACTCATCTACCCCAAATTTGTTTCATAAAATAAAGATTGGTCCAAACATGTCCTCATTATTCTTAGCTAGTCCCAATATGTCTTCCTCTCATTGCCATTCCCAGATTCCATTCCTACATTCCTGTATGGTGACAGGGAAAGCAATCACCTGTGACACACAAAATGTATGTACATGGGGGGCCGGGAGTTTGGCCTAGTGGTAGAGTGCTTGCCTACCATGCACGAAGACCCGGGTTCGATTCCTCGGTACCCCACATACATAGCAAAAAGCCGGAAGTGGTGTTGAGGCTCAAGTGGTAGAATGCTAGCCTTGAGAAAGTCCAAGGACAGTGCTCAAGCCCTGAACTCAAGCCCAGGACTGGCAAAAAAAAATGTATGTTCATGATGATGCTCTCTATCTGGGTGACTGTAAGAAGTCTCTGAATAATCTTACCCTCAGTTTTCTCATCTGTGAAATGGTGCCATTCAGTACTATATCCAGAAGTAGCTATACTCTCACCAGCTAAGGATACAAATCCAAAGTGTTGAAAGTTTCCTTATCTATACATGTTTGATATTTATTTCTTGGTACAAAGATGATTGGCCTTAATTTTGAGTCCTCAATCCTGCTTCTTAATAATGATCAGATAACTCTGAGTTGATCCAGAAAAATAGAAATGATTATGAGGATTTACCAAAGTAGTGTTCTCACAGAAAATTGGTTACAGATACAATGGTAGAGCTGATGAGCCTCCCAAAGCAGTATGTGTGTATGAGTAGGGGTTGGTGTTTAGGAGCCCCTAGTCCAGAAGCTGGTCCATGAAGCAGGAACTGAATCACTGTTAGGGCTCTGTGTCTGGAATGAGTACCCAACAAGAGCTGAGCTAATTAACACACTGTACAGATCTTTTTTTTTTTTTTTTTTACTTAAAATGACCATAGCAAGAGCCTAAAGAGGTAGAACCTTCTGGTCATAACTAGAAGAAATTTGAAATTCCTTTACTCTGTAATGTAATAGGATTTATTTCATGCTTAATTGTCATACAAAATCTTGTTCCACAGATGAATTTACTATTTGAAGGCTTATAAGGTAAAGTTTGTTAATGTAGTTTTGTCAGATTTATAAGACTAGGAGCATATTCATTAATTAATCCAATTTTCCAGATGAAGAGACAAATATAGAAATACAGATTAAAAGGATAAGGACGCAGCAAAAAGGAAAGGATTCTATTAGAGCTATGTTTGTTACTTTTCACTTACTCTGATTCCAAGCTTTCTCAAGCTTTTGCTTTGGCCTCACAGAACACCTTTGTGAGGGTCAGACTTTTCATCTATAAAAGGAGACAGTTTGTGAGAACACTGTTTATTCATTCAATAAATATTTTTTAACATTGGTAGCTGTAACTGGGCTAGCTCTTTGTGTGTCTCTATGTGTTGCAAAGACTCAGGCCATTGTCTTTCCTAAACTCACATTAACTGGTAAACTGCCCCCACACCTCATTTGTGCCCTAGGGCTGCCACATGCTGCCTTTAACAAGTTGAGGGGAGGAAGTGGAGGGAAGGAAATGGGGACAAAAACATGAGAATGAGGAATCAATGTGTGTGAAGTAATGCACCTTCTTTCTGGTAAATATAACGATAACACTTCTATTAATTAAAGTAAAAAGTATATGAAGAAAAAAAGAACAACAACCAAAAAAGAAGCTTACAACTGTAAAAGTTTACAATTACCTGAGGTGGTTAGGTAGTTTACTTCTCCCTTCAAATAAACCACAGGTAGTGAAAGGACTGTGAATTGCCTGTATACATACTACCATTATTTAAAAATCAGTGTGGAAAAGCTGGAGATGTTAGAGATGAGAAAAGAAAGAAACCATTGATGAATGACTTCCAATTTATGTTTCAGGACATGTGCCGATTCTAATTCCCTGAATTCTTTCTCTCTCTCCCTCTTTCCCTTTCTCCCTCTTTCCTTCCCTCAATCCTTCCTAATATTTTGGATGGAAAAATTGGCATGGGCATCCAGATTGGGTACCAAAGCCTGACCTTATATCAGCTACAAATCTCATAAGAACCTATCCTGGAGCTGCTACTTATTCAATTATGACTCTTACCATAGATGTTAAGAGCTAGATATAACCCTTAGACTTTTTGGCTTAATACGTTAGTGATCATCCTCAAAGACAGCCTTTTACAGAGCTTGTTCAGGATTTCTTCATCCCTTAGGCTTTTCTAAATCTTTACCATTGGAAAAGATGGGCTGATTTTTTTTTATCAAACTGCTAATATTTTCAAATTTATATGTTTATTTGAATTGGGGAAGCGAAGGGGGGCAATAAAGTGGTGAGATAAAGGACAAAGAGAGAATCAATGCAACAGCAATACTCACAAGACAATATGTTGGAAATGAACTTTACAATGGTGGGGGGAGTGGGAGAAAAATGAGGGAGTGGGTAACAATGTTCCACAAGAAATGTACTCATTACCTTACTTAAATAACTGTAACCCCTCTGCACATCACCTGGACAATACAAAAAATTGAGAGGTCTTTTCCAACCTGTTCCTATAAATACTATTGAAGAACCGTTAACAATAGAAAATTTGTCCCTTTATTTTGAAGAATTCTCTGTAATTTGGTTAGTTACTTTTACTTTTTCATTTTTTTCTCTGGTGGTGGTACTGGGGTCTGAGTCAAGCTGAGCTGAGTAAAGCAAGCAGAGGCTTCTTTTTGCTTCATCAAAGAAATGAGTCCATTTCTAGAGTGTATGATTCAAACTAGCTACTGAGCTTTCTGATTCTCACCTTATTAAATCCTCTTGAATCCTCAGAAGGAGGTTTCTATCATGAGCCTAGTTTTTCAGCTCTGAGATTGTGATGTTCACAAATCTCAGGTTAAATGACTTACTGAGAACATTTTGGACATAAAATTGGATAAATTGAGTCAGGTCCACCTGGCCAGAATTTGGTATCGCCAACTCGTGAAATAGCTTGCATTCTGTCTGAATACAGCTCCTTCTCTGTTGAGCCTCACTTCCAAATTAGTCAGAATGGTGACAGAACTCTTGCTGTGAAGACTGTACTAAACAAGTGACATTCTGTTAGCCAAGTCTGTCCTCTTCTCTACCACTTCAACCATAGCACCACTTCTAGCTTTTTCTGCATGTGTGGTATCAAGGAATTGAACCCAGGACTTCATACATGCTAGGCAATCACTCTACCACTTGGCCCTATATGTTGTTCTTTTATAATTATATGTAAAAGCTTTCTGTTAGAGTATTAATCGAGAGACAGACTATTACTGTGGTTCCAATGAGGAATTCTGAGAACCTAAATTTAATTTACTATGTGAACTCCATTGCCTGTGGGGCACTTCAGTTTCTTGATGGTGAATTATTTCATGACTGATTAGTCTTAAAATCATTGCTTTCCTTATTCCAAAGTCAGTTGAATCAGTGTAGCTCTTCCTTGTTTCTCTCATGACTTCAACACCAAACCTGCAAAGATTTTACAAGCGATCCTGATATCTGCCTTATTTTTCTCATTGTCAGCATGATTTTTTTCTACTTACCCTGAGACAAAGTTTATTCAGCTAAATTATCAGTAGCAAACTAAGAGAAACATTTTGTTCACTGTCACATTGCTATCACTTAGTTATAGAAGCAGACTCACGTTATATTCACTTTTTCTTTTTCTCTTTTTTTTCCTTAAGGAAAAATGTGTTTCATTATTTCCTTACTTTTCTCCATTGAAAAACAACATGCTTCCTTAACTCCTAGTGACATTCAAAATAGTTTCAGATGGGCGATGCTGACAACAATATTACTTTTGTACAGCTATGATTCCCCAGGAGGGTTATAAAATGCTTTCAAAGTACTAAAGAGTGTATATGCACACATAGTTAGAAATTGTTTCTGTGGTTTTATAAATAACCACAAAAATTCTCCTTCTATTTACCAATTATGATTTCTAGGAGAAGAGAAATCATTTTTTCCCATTAAAAGGCATCAAGCAAAATTCCATCCTGAGTAAAAGAGAGTTATAATTACCTAGCTGAAAGCTCTAGAGATCCAGTTCATTGGAAGTATTCCTTATGCATTTGGGATGAAATACTTAAATTGTGGCCAATTTCACTTTATAGGGATTGCCTCTATTCTTATCTGCACAATGATTCTGCCACATTAAAAAAAAAAGTAACTCATGCTTTGCTTGCATAGGTTCTTGTGTGGGATCACAATCTATAGATCTTTTGATCACAATCTATAGATCACCATGTGAGATCACATTCTTTTAGGGTCAGTTTTCCCAAGCCAGTGCACTACAGCGTTTACAATAGCCAGAATTGCTATTCCCATACTAAGAGACCAAAGACAAGAATAGTGAATTTAGATTTTCCCCCCTGACTTTGTAGGTGAAGCAAATCCTACCATCATTCCCCCCCCCCATAATATGGCATTTTATTCTTAAGAGGGAACTGGGAAAATCTTTCCCCTGGTTCACAGGAAGAAGCAGGGCTAAAATCATATTGGATCTGAACTTTCTAAGTGTGAACTGTCTTGGAGGCAGTCATACCTCAGCATCCACCCATTCCCTGGGTAAGAACTCTCCAGTACTCTAGCTCCAGTACATATTTGAAGTCAAACTTCAGAATTTGTTTTTTTAAAGCTATTTGTGCATATGAAAATGCATACCTTATTCTTTCAGGAAATTATTCTTCCCATAATAATAATAAAACCTAGCATAGACATGACCTCTTCCACATGCAAGCTCCACGCTGGATTTACTGCTCACATTTACTTTAACTATGATGGAGTAAAATCATCCCCAATGCCAAATTAAGGATTGCAAAGCAACCTCGTGACTGGTAAAAATTGTGGGAATGGAACTAATATTGTTGTCACATTGTGATAAATTCTTTTCCCTGATTAAGCTATTTAAGTTTAACATTTTAAAGAAGAGCCCCCTGAGTAGTTAGGATTGCAGGTGTGAGCCACTGTGCTTGGCATCCCTCTGTATCTTACATTAGCTTTGGGTTTTTGAGCTATAACATGGGAAACGTCTGCCCCTGGAGGACAAGCCATACCATCAGATCAGAAACAGTGAGTGTTGATAGAAGTTCTAGCATCTCCTTGTATTCTCCATCTGGTTCTTACTCTCCCACTTTGTATACATCGTTCTGTCTCAGCTTCTGTCTCTAGGATGGGAAGCTCAGATTCAGAGGCCACAACTGATTTTTTAAGAGTCAGCACCCACAATTATATGATGTCAACACCTCTCAGGTAGATAAAAGTTAGGTAAGTAGGTAAATAAATGATTATTGAGCAGACTGACAGGTTTGTCTCTTACATGTTCTTCCTTTATGCTCCCACCTTGATTGAAACAGTAACTGTTTCCACAAAAAATTAGCTCTAAGCTTCCAGAATCAAAACTTTATATTTTAAATTTATTTCTTTATTTTTTATCAGTGTTCACTATCTAGCTCTTACCTATTAAATTTAACTTTACATTGTGGCTTAGATTCTCATCTATTCTGAAGATTCAGGATTTTTTGATCCTAAATTCTGATTCTGGATATAATTCCACCTTAGCATTAAGCATTTGGCATCTGACACATAGAATGTGATTATTTACATACTTACATTGTATTTTATTATGACGTTTCCATGTAAAGCTCTTGATATTATCACATTTTGCTAAATATTTCCTAATGGTTACTTTTATGAAACACCTTTTGCTATTAAGAATATTAACTAGGGAAAAAAACATGTTTTAAAAGTCATGTTTCATACATGAAAAAGGATGTCATGATATAATGCTATTTGGATTAAAGATCATTAGTATAACTTCCAGAAAGCTTTCTACATCATAGATGGTTATGAATAGTGGCTGGAAATTCACATCCTTACTGACAAAATAATTTGTGTTTATTTAGTAGCTATGCTCCTCTTGGTTCGCAATTTGTTTTATATTGTGTCTGATTTGTAGGAAAAATGTAATATTTGAAATCATTAATCTGATCTCTATTATTTTAATAGGTGTATTAAAAACATTTAAAGAAGTAAACACATTGGTTCACCAAGGATGAAAGAGTTCCGTATTATTTTTATCTTCCCCACTCTGAAATTATACTAATTCTACTTTTTTAAAGGAGAAAAAGGACACTGTATAAACAAATAACTGAATTCCCATTAAAATCTAAGCTACAGGTAAACGCTGAAGTTAATATAAATAATAAAAATGTAGAAGTGGTAGAAACAATGAGAATTGACTCAAATCTGGGTTCTGAGAAGAAATACTTGAAAATTGCATTGTGAAAAGTTTAGGAGAGAGCCTTCAAAGTTGTGGGGGCCATTTATATATATATATATATGCATATATATATGCATATTCCTGGTTGAATTAGTAATATGTTCTGTTTTTAAGCATCTCATTACTGATATGTCTCTGCACTTAGTTTCTGTATTCTCTCATCTGATTGCATTGAATATTTACTCATCTGGAACTTACTAATTAAATTACTTAGGAGAACCGGGATCCCAACAGTGACTTCAACATCTGCAACATCTCTTTTTTGAATGCTTTGTTACTGCCTCAGCTGCTCTGCTGTCCTCTCATGGCTACCTGTAGAGCAGTATTGAAGAGGTTTTTCTTTTTTTTTTTCTTAAACTTTTTAGTATACTCCTCCAAATCTCAGGTAAACCTGAACCTTAAAAAGGTTGAGAAAATAGCACAGAACCTTAATTTAGGCCTTTTTGAGCAGTAGGGTAGTGCCAAGGTTCTGATTCCTATGTGTGTTCTCCATGCCCCCTCAAAAAAAGCGCATTATATGCCAGGAATGACACCTGCTTTTATTCAAGTTGCAAATTCTTATCAGTAGTTTATTAATTGATTATGTGCAGCCTTGAGAAAGTTCTTTATTCTCTGGGTGTTTCATATTTTAGCCCATAAAATAGGCTAAAAAAACCTTTGTCACAGGGCTTTTATGAGGATTAGTTTTGTTAATGTTTGTGAAACAGTTTGAGTAGTATTGTATGAGTGTTTACTAAGGAAATTAAAACCAACCGTGCTTAGGGACTGAAGCTTGTAATTCCATCAACTTGGAATGCAGAAATGAGGGGAACCACTATCTAAGGCCAGCCCTCGGCAAAACCTTGACATCCTGTTTGAGAAAGTAAAGAATGAACAAGAGAAAGAATGAAAGGAAGGAAGGAAGGCAGGCAGGCAGGCAGGCAAGCAAGCAAGCAAGCAAGCAAGCAAGCAAGCAAGCAAGCAAGCAAGCAAGAAAGAAAGAAAGAAAGAAAGAAAGAAAGAAAGAAAGAAAGAAAGAAAGAGGGCCAGGAATGAGGCCTAGTGGTAGAGTGCTTGCCTAACATGCTGGAAGACCTGGGTTTGATTCGTAGGTACCAGATAGATAGAAAAAGCTGGAAGTGGTGCTGTGGCTTAAGTGGCAGAGCATTAGCCTTGAGAAAGCCCAAGGATAGTGCTCAGGCCCTGAGTTCAAGTTCCAGGACCCGCAAAAATACTTTTTTTAAAAAAAAGGAAGGAAGGAAGGAAAAGCAAGCAAGAAAAAAAGAAAGAAAATGTAAAGAGAAAGAAAGAAAGAAAGAAAGAAAGAAAAAAGAAAGAAAATAAGATAAGAAGGAGGGCTGCAAGTGTGGGGTGGTGGTAGCGGGTATGCCTAGCATGCACAAAGCCCTGGGTTCAATATCCCAGAACCAGATACACAGACAAAGCTACAAGCGGCAGTATGGTTCAAGTGGCAGAGCTCTATCCTTGAGCAAAAATTTTCCAAGGATAGTGCTCAGGCCCTGAGTTCAAACTCCAGGACTAGTAAAAACAAAACAAAACAAAAAACAAGAACTGACATAATCAAATAACAGTGAACTGTTATTTGCAGAGGAGCAAAGGTGCAGAGGTGTCAAAGTGTTGATGACTAGGGGAGAAATTCCACGACTTACTAGAAACTTCTTCCTTGGACATGAAGAGCCATAGACTTGCTATTCTGATATAAACCCCAAAGGGCTCAGCTGGAGTTACCATTTTAAAGGTGATAGATTTACATTTAATCTGCAATTTTTATTCACTCTTTCTTATATTAAAGGTGTCAATTGTATTCTTTTTGGGGATATAATTTATTCAGCATCAATACATATATATGTAACTTGAAAATAGAGTATCTAAATCAAGGCAGAGACTGTATGCTGGGAACCAGGTTACAAGGTTAAAGTGTCCCCTGCTCAGATAAAACTTAGGTTCTAGGTGGTGGGGGATTTGTCAAACAGACAATTGTGCAATTAATTGTTTACTTTAAAGGGGAAATAAATCTCCTGCCACAGATGCCTTGCCCTAATTGCATGAGTGGGGGCCGAAATGTCATGAGAGAAACAATATTTACATCTAAGAGTCAAGAACTTGAAATAAGATTCTCAGGTTTGGCCTAGAAAAGCAGCAAAACCAACCTTCTGGAATCATTTGTACATTGTAAAAATCACACAGGTTTAATAATGAATAATTTCTTTTAAAAAGAAAAGAGGAAGCCAGGTGGTGGTGGCTCATACCTGTAATTCTAGTTACCCAGGAAGATGTGATCTGAGGATTACCTTTCAAAGCCATCCCAAGGAAGGATAGTCCATGAGATTCTTGTCTCTAATAAATTACTCAGAAAAAGCAGAAGGGGTGCTGACTCAAGTGGTGGAGTACTTACCTTGAGCACAAAGAAGTTCAGGAAGAGTGCCAGGTCTAGTTCCAAGACTTGCCAAAATAAATAAATGAATAATTTAATTAATAGAAAGGAAACTAAAGTCTAGTAAAATAGGATTTATTGGGATTTGGGGGTATTAGCAGGGAGGGAGTTGAGAACAATGCAGAGGGTGCATGAGAAGGAATATTAGAATCAAATTAGTTTATCATGTAAATAATAACATGTTTCCAGCTATGTAGCTGGAAACATAGCAGTAAAACCTGTTGAAACTGCTTTAGAAGTGGGGGGTGGCTAATGGAGAGTAGTTAAGGGGTGGGTTTGATGTAGATATACAGTATGCTATAGAAATATCAAAATGGATTGCCTCCTCCCAGTTTGCACAATTCATTTATGTTAATAAAAATTGTAGAAGCAAGAGAAGTGGTCAGTAACAGATATTTTAATAATCATTTCCCCCAAACCAGACTACATCATCTGATATCAGAATAGAATATAGAAAAATCATTGTAATGACAGCAAGGCAAAGCATGTATAAAACTATAGTAAGTTTTTAAATGCTGAATTAAGATTCAGTTGATACAAGTAATCTTGAAAAATGATTCTAAAATAAATTATGAAATAAATTATTCTAAAATTGTGAAAAACATGACAAGGGGTATCAATTATGTGAGAAGTAATGCACTGTAACCTGGTAAATGTAACTGTAAACCCCTTATACATTATCACGATAATTAAAAAATGTGAAATTTTGGTATTTAGAAATCAGCAGAATAATTTGTTTGCTCTTAAGTTTCTTCTCAACTTCTGGAAAGCACACCATGAAATCTGCTGCCAGCACCATTTACAAATAAGTTGTCCTGCTTACAAGTCTTTGATAGGTTATTTCTATTCTTTAATAAATAAGAACCGGGTGCCATTGTCCAGAACTTAATAGCAGAGGTTTTACTTGAGCAAAATCTGTTTGGAAATGTTAAGCTGGTTACACAGAACTAATATGCCTCAAGGTGGTCATTCTCTCCGGATTAAAGCCTTGGAACAATTGTGGCTCCTGTTACAAGGAAAATTACAATGGGCCATTATGGAAAGGGACAAAAATCTCTGTTCCCAGAGGGGGACTGACAAGCTGAAAGTCCCCCTCCACATGCCCATACAAAAGCCTGATTGCTTCAGATTGTTTGTTTATGTAAATCAAAGAGTGCCATTAATTGTACAGTAAAGGAGGTGTTGATTGGTTGGATTCTTGTTATTGGGCTGTTGACAATTCTGACAAATACTATTGCACTTATTCTAAGCATTGTGTGTACACTTTCTGCAGACAGTTCTTGTTATGTACCAAAGAAGATATTTTCTGTATTTAGAATAGGAATTGGAATACTGGACTTGAAGGCTAGAGAAGGCATCTTATCAGGGATCTGCTAACTCAGTTTCCTAGAAGATCTCTTCCAGTTGGACTTCTGTCAGTGTACATCATGACAGATGTTTCAGGGACCTTTGGGGAGGAAAAGTGTAATGGGAATAAAACCCCAGAAAATGATCAACAGACCGACAGTAAAGTAAATGAGGAAATGACTGATGTGGATAAGACCCCACCATACTACATGGAAGAGTTGGGTCCTGAAGACTTACCCACAGAAGGAAATAAGGAACAAAGTAGAAAATCACCAGGGAACACACCGTCCAGTTGGTCTGTGGATGAGAAGATTGTAAAAGGTAAAATATTTATTTTTCTCTTCAAATTTCTTGGTTTGATTTATAAAATCATGTGTGGTTATTATTTTTGGCAAACTATTTTAATAAGAGTAATCTGTACACCCAAGAAATGTAGCCCCTTATTTTACTAGAACAGCAAATGGTGAGGACTAAATCTCTGTGTCTCTGTGTCTGAAAAAATATCAGGATTATCTACTTGGGAACCTTTGATCCTAAACAATTTTGTCTCCTTCAGATTTTTTTTCATGGCTTCCCTCATTTGTAATAATTAGTATGTGTCTAGGATTCTCTAGCAGAGGACCACAATAGCTCAAAATCTATGTACGTGGGACCATATAGAACCAGGCTAAGTGAAATGAACTCCAGGATATGGAAACAAGAGGTTTATCTTTGTGATTGTTATTCTTAATGTACTATTTGAAGTTATTTCTTTACTCTTCTTTTTCTCCTTATGATTTATCTCATGCTATTAGTGTATCTGATTTTAGTACCTGGTATATTGTATATACACTTATTTGTTTATTTGAAATAGGGAAGGAAAGGGGAAAAACAAGATGAGTGGGAGGGGTGGGGGTAAGAAGGTGGGAGGAAAACATGGGAAGGGGTATCAATGTTCAAGAAGTAATATACCCACCACCCGACAAACGTAATTGTTAGTCCTCTATACATGACCCAGACAATAAAATATAATAAAAAAAAGACTTTTTCACTGCAATAAAGGAGAAATAATTGCAATTATATTTATGTACTTGTTGCAAAAACTTCTAAGCACCGATTAAGTGTTAACTACTATTAACTGTGTTTATACTAGTAGTTAACCATCAACTGCTACTCATTAAATGGGAGGCTCAATAACACTTGAACAAAGAAAATTCAGGATCTGAATAGATTCTATATATATCTAAATTTACACCTCTACAAATACAAATGCTAAGAGATTTAAGTACAGAAATCAGCCATTAAGTAAAAGTAAAATGAATTAGAGAGGAATCAGGACAATCAAAAGAATTCATAACTGAAATGAGAAATCTACCTAGACTCTACACTGATAATCTATGAGCCTTTTAACTATATTTACTCTGTTATAATACTTGTATTTTCTTTCTCAGAAAACCCAGAGGAGAACCTCTTCATTGTTAACAAGGCCATGACTGATCTTTCTCTCCAAGAAACAAAAGCTGAGGAAATGACATTCAGAGAAGGTAGCAGGAGCTAGAATTCTCTAGACAGAAATGTTAAACTGGGTATGATGTGAATTTGTG
The DNA here is from genome assembly GCF_031878675.1 of Megascapheus bottae. Taxonomy (NCBI): domain Eukaryota; kingdom Metazoa; phylum Chordata; class Mammalia; order Rodentia; family Geomyidae; genus Megascapheus; species Megascapheus bottae. The sequence continues at coordinate 22,901,860 of NC_143520.1, forward strand.
ATTGTGCATGAGATGCTGCTTGAGTGTGCATGAAAAGCAATTACAGCAATGACTTCAGAATCTCCAGGTTGCTGGAGGCAGATTAGTGAATCCTAACTTTCTCTTGGTTCTGCCTTAGTGCACGATTCAGATAGCCTAAAATTGCCCAGAGAGGCCTACTAATATAATAGGTTTCTCTTGAAAGTTAATTCATTAACTCAACTTTTTAATAAAAATTTTGTGTCAAGCACCTTGACAAATATTTATCCTAAAAGTTTATTTTTGATGCACAGCTTAAGTCATTTCATAAATTGAGTTTTTCTGTAGAAAAGTTCCAGGCTTGTTTAACTGCTTCTTGTTAAACACAGCTCTCAATGATAACGACAGCTTGAACTGTATTCTTAAGGTCAATAGAAGAATAAAAAGAACAGTGAAGTTCTGTATTGTTTCAAATAAAGCCAGTAGACTAAGAGACACAAAATCCTTTAGACAGTTCTTCGGAAGAGACACTTAATATTTAAGCAATTGTCAAATCAGTACAGAATAAAATCTATTAATTAATCATGTCTTCTCTTTCCTGCAGCTTTAAATGTCTTATCTCAAAATAAAGTCTGTTTGTTAGACCTAGCAAATTTAATTTAGGACCTTAACAAGTAATTCATAGAAGAAACTATTGGTTGAAAATTAGAATGTCACATAAAATATCAGATGTTAAACAAAGCTTCCTAGGTTTCTCTTTTGCTTAGTTAACTCTTAAGCTATCTGCTGACCAATGCCAAGACACTTAAAGGAAAAGGATCACAGGCAATAGCTAGAGACAATGTATAATATTTTAAACCTTATAAAATAAAGTAAATATTTGTTCTAATATTTCTGTTTCCTATGGAACAATTCTTCTAAGGGGTAGGGGAAATTACAGCTTTCCATTTATTGCCCCTTTCAAATTTCTAATCAGGAGACCCACTGGAAGAACCAGTTTCCTAGAACCTTCTATTTTGATCAAACGGGGAATGAAACAACCTCTTTTAAAGCCAGATGGTCTCACTAGTGAATTTTTCCTTGCATGTGCTTTTCCTTTCTGATAGAGGGACAGATTTTGGTAATTTTTATTTTCACAATGACAAACAGCTATAAAATCCTCAGAGACTGTTCCTGGATTGAAAAGTATAAAGATGCTAAAAATATTGTGAGAAAACTCTAATTTAAATTCAAGGAGTAATTTCATTCATGACAATCCTCTGCCTGAGTCATGAATATGAACAAAAAGATCAGTTTCTTTGATTCCTATGGAAAACAAAACAAAACAAAGCTTCATATAGAAAACCTTCTAACATAAATTTCTGGAAAAGACTATTGATTGGATACCAGCAAACTTATAGCAAAATATATAACCAGTGTGGTGTGATAATTCATCTTTATTTTTATTGCTCTACTTATAAAATGAAAAGATAACTAAAAACTTGGGTTGAAAATGTCTTCAGGCGCATTTTTCAGGGAGAATGAAAACTTGTAGAGAGGAAAGACAAAGAGAATGATTGCCTTCAATCTTGTTTGTGTAATTTGTGTAGTGTTGAGAGTGAATGGTGAATCCTGGTCTGGCCAGCAACCCAATGCAGATAGCACTGCTCAGTCATGTACTTCATAGGCCTTAGGAAAATTTAGCCTGTTCAGGGTGAAAGCTCAGATAACCTCCTCTGTTGTTTTATAATTCATTGTTAGTGCAGCTCGGCGAAACAGTTTGATATGATGTTGTGGTTTCAAAAGTGGTGATTGCAGCACATCAAAACTTTTCAAAAGACTCTACTACATGATATACAAATGACCTGTGGCTCATCAGTTATCATGTGGGATATGTCTGAAACAGTAGATCTTACATAGTTAGGACCCCAGATTTCTAAATCTTGGCTTTCTAGAAACCAATGGCAGATGTTAGACCACTTTTGTGCCTGCTTTCGTGGACTGGGTACCTTAGTTGCAAACATGCAAGTTCTTACCATCTCTAGTTGTCTGCTCTTCCAGATGATTTACAATATTGTTTAGTATTTTTTAAATCTTAGATAAATTTTGAAGTTGCTAATTTACTAATACTATGCAATGTATTTCCAGACTAATTTGACTGTGAAGCATATTAGAGTCTGTAGAACATACTAATACGATCGAATCACAACCCCAAAACCATAAGTTGGAAAACAATTGTTTCAAAAAAGAATTAAGAGGGCCTGGGAGTTTGACCTGCTGGTAGAGTGATTGCCTAGCAAGTATGAAGACTTGGGTTCAATTCCTTGGTACCACAGACATAGACAAAGCCAGAAGTGGTGCTGTGGCTCAAATGGTGGAGCTCTAGCCTTGAGCAAGCCCAAGGACAGTGCTCAGGCCCTGAGCTCAAGCCCCAGCATTGGCCAAAAAAAAAAAAAAAAACAGAAACAAAACAAAACAAAAAATGAATTAAAAGAGTAACACCAATAAGCTTCGTGACTTTGAAACTTCAGCAAAGCTCAACTACCAACTAATTTTTCTGCAGGGCCACAATGGGAGAAAAGTCCTCTCAGCAGCCATACCCAAGAAACAAGCCGACTGAAGGAAAGGATTGCTGAACAACCTATCGAAGAGTTAGATGAAGATCAGGAAAACAAAGCTCCCCAGGCAACAGAAATCGAGTGGTTGGGATTTCGGAAACCTAACCAAGTTGATATATTGCACTGTAAACAGTATGAGGAGGAGCAAGAGGTTTGGAATGAAGAAACTCATGATGAGGAGGAAGAGGAGGATTGCAATGACGATGAAGATGAAGTCCGAGTAATAGAGTTTAAGAAACGACATGCAGAAGGCTCTCAAATCAAGGAGGCAGGTGACATGAGTGAGGACTTCCCACTGAGCAGCCCCAGTTCCCAACCTGCCACCCCTGATGAGCAGCCAATGCTAGGGAAGAAGGGTGATATCTCCAGAAATTCTTACTCTAGATACAACACAATATCCTACCGCAAAATCAGGAGAGGGAACACCAAACAAAGAATTGATGAATTTGAGTCTATGATGCATTTATAAACTCTCTGGAGCTGAGAAAATCTCATAGTCCCTAGAGCAAAACCTAATACAATTGTTCTCAGATGAGTCACTATCCATTACGGAAAGATGCATGAGCTTTACTGTCTTTCTCTGTAGAAAATGTGAAAATAACCATAGACAAAGCTCGTTCTGGTAACCTCACATGGAAAAGCTTTAAATGCATTTTTGGGCATTTGCTTTTGAAAACAATTAATATAGCTCTATAAAATAAACACGAATGTGTCAGCATCAGTGAGAACTCTGATGTGATTTGGCTTTAAATTTAGCAATTCTGGGGAAAGTAAACATTAACCACAGGGGAGTCTATTAGAAATAACTTGTATTTCCTTTGGTGACTTTCTGTACATTGGGATTAGAGAAGTTGGTCATTAAACATTTCCTCATTAAGAAAGCATGATTCTTACAGATTCAGCAATAAACTTTCCTAAAAGCTGTGGCTGTCCTATGACCAAAGATCATTCCAAGTGTTTCTTCTTGGCATCTATTAATGTCATAAACCTCCTTCCTAGGTGTCACCATTCATTGAATTTTCTTACTGCAGAGGCTGAGTAATTGCTATTCAGGAGAATTCTGTTTTCTAAACGTTGGCTTTATGTTTTCAGACTGAATGAGAACCATTCTGAAGTTGGTACAGTGAAGGGTTAGAAGAGTGGTGAGCAATATTGGCTAGCGAATCACATTGGAGAGTTTTATCTTGGTGACTGAAAACACATTCTGTGTAGCATAAATTTATTGAAAATGAAAATGACAGCTTTAGCACACCTCTCAGTACCTTTTATTAACAGTACCTCACAAGGATAATTTTATTTCCTTAGAAATCCAAGATAATGCTAGTCATAACTGTACTAGTTAGTATGAAAATGGAAATAATTATCTTAAAATATTTTCAAAGTAGGTTGTGAGGATATATTTTCAGAGAGGGAGTTCTGATAGTTGTCATGAATACGTAATTTACTGGACCTCAGCCCAAATCAGGAAGGTTTAAGTTATATTCACGGAACTTCATTCAACCAATGTGTCAAATGATGTACTGAATATTTATGAAAAGAGAGTATGTATTTATATTCTTAGATAATTTCCCCCATTTAAAAATTTTGCTTCCATACATTTTACTTTGATAAAAATATTCTGGGCTTGCAAATTAGAAGACAATTCTGTATTGTCTGAATGTAATACAGTCTTCATTGTTCTATTCAACCCTTTATTTCTTTTCAACTTGGTGAAAAAGCTGGGGTTAGTCCTTCTTAGATTATTGCTTATTTATGTGTAACAAATCCCACATAGTCTCATGGCAACTTCTTTAATCCTTCCTGGTCACATAATACATTTTGCACAGTACCATATACTCTTTAGTGTTCACAGGGCTCTAATTGGATTTAGAATTGGAATGCTCCTTTTATTCTTTCAATTAATTTATAACTCACTGAAGGAAAAGTTCTGTTACCCTTAACCTATAAGATCTGAAGATTTAATCTGAGACAAGATCAGTTTTCAAAAGCAATTAGGGAAATCAGGTATTTATTGATAAAGTTAGGTAGGAGATTGGTGCGCCAGGACAACTTTTTGTTTATTAGATCCTCCAACTCTTTTTACTAAGGCAACCTATTTTTCTTTCCTGGGACAGTAATGATACCTATGATTTTCTATTGAACTTTAAAGCATAGTATGGAGTTGTCCATCATAAAACAGGATTATGTCACTAATGAATCATCAACAAGCCCGCACGTTTGAGTTATTCTAACAGAGGGGTTTAACTCCTATGGGATATGAGTGGGCAGGATTTTCTGTGGCTATATGACATAGCAAATAATCTCCTATGTGGTCCCATACATCACAATGCTGATCATTTTAGCTGTGTGCACTCACCAGCCAATTAACCAACTATGAAACACATTGTAAACAATGACTATTAGAAGATATGTTCCGTTTGTAAAAGCTTTACGTTCAAGAATGAGGTCATGCAGTTGCAAAAGAGCACTGACAATTTTCTCTGGCTTCTGTGTATATTGTCCTAGCTGTCTCTTTTTCACTAAGGACACATAAAGTTAAGTAGCTTGGGTAACATGATGGTGATGGGTGGCTATTTGACTCCTTGTAGGCTGGGAAAGGCAAAGGTGTATAGTTCACATTACATACTTAACATGCTTGAAATGTATATGGGACATGGTGTAGTTAGAAAATTGGTAACTGCACGTGAACATTTCATTGAGTTTTTGTGATTCTGTAGTACTTTATAAGGAGATTTAATTTATTGTATGAATGGTGACATTTCTTACATGATTTAATTTCCTTTTTATGCCCAAAGAACAGGAAATAATGACAGCATTGTTTGTCTGTAACAACATTCTCCTTTCATGTAATTCTATAATTTCAAGACACAGTATTGTCCAGACGCTCTCTGTCTATCTATCATCTATGTATCACCTAGCTAAACAATTTAAAGAATTGCTGTGTCTACATGCTCTCATTAAAAGTATGCATCCTTTGTTTCTGGTTTCTAAAATGTTTTTAATCTACCTTATAAAATTTATAAAATTAAAAAATTATAAAATTTAGTAAATTTAGTAAGAGCACTTCCACATCAGCAATTACTAAGAACACCAGTAGATAACACTTCAAAAATCAAGATAGCAAGTTATTTCAATTCATTTTTATTCTTTATTTCAAAAAAGATTTATGAAATTACAAAAATAATTTCTGATACAAAGATATATAATATTTGTGTAAAGTTGCTACTACTTTATAAGACAATAAGATATTGAGTTGTATATTAATGCCAGCAATGTAAAAATATATTTATCTTTGCAGGCATCAAGGTAATTCATTTTAACTATGATGACAATTTTATAGTAATTGTTTCTGTATATTTACATGGAGTAGTTCTTTTGGCACCTTTTCTAGTGGAGAACAGACCTTGAAATTTTTCGAAGTGATAGAGAAAACATTTAAAGTAAGTAATAATAGGAAATTATGGAAAAGGATGAAACACCAGAGTATTATAAAGAAGAAATATATTTGGCCATATGAGAAAGGGAACTACTCTCAGGCCTGAACTTTTATTGCACTATAAAAACAAGAAAGTTATAAAGTGTAATGTCAAAAATTATATTTGCTAATATTAAAACATCAGACCTACAAAGTAACAACATAAATATGAAGATCAAAAATATGTACTCAGCTCATAAAGAACACATATAATGAATAAAACCATAATGGAAGGTCAGCAATAGGTGAGAAATCACCCATATTGATGATAAATTTCAAAATAAAATTATAAAACCTAGTAACAAGAAAATTGTGGAAATGAAGTTAGAAAAAACTTTGAGCTTCCATAAATTTAAAAGTGATGTGTTTGATTTTTTTTCTTTATAATCATTTCACTCTGTCAGGAGCAAAAGTACATATTTAAAAATGTTCAAGTAGAATGGAGGATGGGGGGGTGAGTAAATACAGTCATTATATTCAAGAATTAAACTATGTAACTTGAGGATAGGGATAAAAGAGAGAGTAAGAGGAGAGAATGGAGAAAAGGGTAACAGTCAGTAAAATGCATTATACTCAGAACCTTACTTATGGAATTGTAACCTCTTTGTTTACTACCCAATAATAAAAATTAAAAAAAAAAGGTTCAAGTAACTCCAACATTCTTTCCACACTAACAAATGCTTTGAGGCAATAGCAAAATGACTTCCTTGCTCTTTGCATTCTCTTCTTTTCTCATAGCTTGTGTGTTTAAGACTAGCAAAATGTGGGTCTCTGTTTGAGAAGAACTGAAGGTACATGTGTCATCACACCCTGAAATTTCATTGATGACTCTGCAAAAGAACACCCGGAATGAAAGTCTTTTGAAATACTTTTCTGTAGAAGTCTATAAGTAGACAAAGCTATGTAACTAAAAGACAATTAAAAATATCTGATGATATTATGTTTTTTGTTGTTGCAATACTCTTCATTTTATTTCTTCCCAATTTAAAGTATCACACATACTTATATTCACATATGCAATAGGATACATTCTTTGTCGTTGTTGTTGGCAGTGGCGCTTGAAATCTGGTCCTGAGTGCTGTCCCTGAGCTTCTCAGCTCAAGTCTAGTATTCTACCACACTGAGCCACAGTGCCACTTCTGATTTCCTAGTGGCTAATTGAAGGTAAGTCTCACAGACTTTTGTGCCTGGGCTGGCTTTGAACTATGATCTAGGAGTAGCCAAGATTACAGATGTAAACCACTGGAGCCTGGCTTAGACACATTTTTGAGGAAAAAATGGGTATTTTCAAACCATCAGGTTAAGATTAAGCTCTATTCATGTTACCAAAAACTTTAAGTTTAGAGTCTAATATAAAGCTTAATTTACACATCTATTTATAAGCAGCATCATTAAACTGGCAAATACTAATTAATCAATAAAATAGAAATCCTCTGTTTTCAAGGAAGTTAATGTTAGTTATTTGAAAACACTGGTCATTATTATGAACTCAACATGTTTAAGTTGCTTTACGTGGTAGAAAATGCAAATTTTCACTTGTACTTTGTTTATATTTTTGCAAATGGAAGACTCAAACTTCTAAGGGGATCTAAACAAAATGGTCATTGTTAGTTGAAATATTATACTGAAGTCAGTGATATTAAGTCTGCTTGACTTTCATTCTTTTAGATACAAGAATCACCAACACCCAAAATACCATCCATTAAGCTTCTTTGTAAAGGAGGATACACAATTTTATTGACTTATTCAACACTATCCATGGAATGGGGATTTGTCAAACAAATAGTATTTTGAATAATGGCTTTGGTTAGTGCTTGCTTTTCTCTTTAAAGGCATCTTGTTTGTAGCAATCATTAAATACCCGATCATCAATTGTAAAAACAGTACATTATGATCTATATAATGAGAAAAGATTTAGAGTCATGGTTTCTATTGTAAATTAAGACTTTAAAATTTTTCAGTGCCCAATAATTTGTCAGCAAAAAGTTGGAAAATAAAGAGTTGGTATATTACCATGGCAATGAACTGCTGTATCTGGTTTTTTTTGGTTTGTCAAATTTGGTGCAAAAGCTGTAATTGAATAGGTCTTACATAAAATGAAAGATATAGATCATTGCAAAACATTTGATAGTCATCTCACTAATGTCTATACATTAATTGCTTAACAGAAAGAAAGCTTTTGCTTTTATTTGCTCTATACAAAATTCAAGATGATTCTTCTATACAAAAATCAACAAGGTTTGACTTCACTTTTTATTTTATAATCTGTGAATCAACCATGGTGTTTTAACTAAGCCCACTTACATTGGCTGCTTTCTTTTTTTTTTTAAGAATTATACCAATATGAAGTATAAGGAATTATTTGGTAACATAAAATTAATTGAATGGTAATTTTGTTTTACCTCCTGCTAATGGCTTGATCAAATCTCTTATTAGTATCATTGAAAGTCATTCATCTCATCCCTGCAATAGGGAGATTGATAAGTTCACCTCTGTGAGATGCAACATATGGCAGTGCTTACTATATAGTAAATGCTCAAGAATAAATAGTTCTTTTCCCTTCACCCCTTTTAATTTCCTTATTCCCAGGGTATTCAAGACCTCATCTGAGGTGTTGTTTCTTTCTGTTTTTTGAATATGAAATTTAAATTATAAATGTTCAAATAATACCAAAGAAGAAAGGTAAATCTGGTGTTCCTAAATCTATTTTCTTGCATAAAAGCTACTTGAAAATCATTGTGAGCCATTCAAGAAATGAAGGTTGACTGGGAATATTGAATTCCCATGCACTGTAGCTGGGATCCTGGCCTCACTATCTTCGTTCATTCCCTACTACTGGAAGCAAGTTTTTTTTTTAATATGTAAGAAAATGTTTCCAGATTAGTGTGGGGAAGCTAATGATACATCGTGATCATGGCACATGGTGATTTTGCAGCCTGTGATGACAGTAATTGAATGTCAGCAAGCATAGTTGGTATGATACTGGTGATAAAATAGAAATATACCCCAACAACAGCTGTGTCTTTCCACTGGAGAGCAGGGGAGAAGCTGTGGGTAACCTTGAAACGAGAAAGAAGTGGAGCAAACTAAAAGTTGCAGAAGTGTTTTGATGGATTTTGATCAAATAAGTTCTGGAACATTATAGCAAGGTACCATGTGTTCTAAAGTTAACAATATTTGTGGACATTTTTCTAGAAAAGGACAATTTAATTCAATCTAAGAAAATTGAAAACCCTAATACCACAGCCTGCTATGGAAGAATTCAAAGCTGGTAGGATCCTCAAGTGTCCCTTTCAAAGGGTTATCATTGAAAGGTTAGGATTTGGTCTTTGCATCTTAGGATAATTGAATAAGTGTATGGGACAGTGATTTCTAAAACTTCTACCCAACAACATTTGATATTAGAAAACATTCATTTGAGATAACATAGGTTACTTCATATGGTTGCAGTATTTTACCTTGTTATCTGATATATTGTATATATGCTTATTTGGTTATTTAAAATAGGATTGGGAAGGGGGGAAAACAAGATGAGGGGCTGGGGGGAGGGAAATGGGGACCAAGACCTGAGAAAGGGTTATCAATGTTTATGAAGTAATGCACCCTTTATCCGGTGAATATAATGTAACCCTTCTATTAATTGCAATAAAATATAGATGAAAAAAGAAAGAAAATATTCATTTGGTATATTGGCAACATAGATTCAAATATAGTTTTATAGCTTTAAATAAATATGTCAAGGTAATGTCAGAGAGAACATTTATAGTACAGATTGTAGGAACTTTGAGGAAAGCATTCAATTTCATTTGGCTAGTATACCTAAAGATGTATGTACCAAAGCTGGACTCATCTTTTTCTGAACTCGTTTTTGAAAACTCTTTGTTCTCCCTAGTAAAACAGAGACTCTACAGACTGGAGTGGGAAGGATCTTCAACATTTTGAGTTATATGAAGAATTGCATGAGGCTTTCAGCTAATTTGGTTTGGTTAGTAACTCAGTCAGTCCTTTAGGACCTAACTTGTGTTTTATTTCTTGGGTATTTTAGAAAGAACCATCTAATTTTCTAGCTATTCTCTTCTTTCATCTGCACTTGTCCATTATTTGAATAAGACTTGTTAAATTTGCCTTCCTTTTCATACTCCTAGTTATATCTCTGCTTTTGTGCCATTAATTGGGAAAAGAATGTTAAATAAAAAGTTAGAACAAAGAATGGGCAGTTTTGCAATCATCTCAAGTAAACGAAGAGAAAAAAATATGTTTTAATCTTAACAAGAGTGTGCATAGCAGTCTTCCAGGGATCCTGCCCCGGCTTAAAGGAATGCCCAGCAACAGGCTTGCTTAGATCAGTGGCCTGAGCAGGAAAAAAAAAATCCCTGCATTTGGAGACCTGAATTATTTTGATTCTCCCACTCACTGGCTTGTCATTTTTAGGCAGAGAAGTTATCCTGTTGTCTTCAAACACCAGTTTTCTTACCAACTGGACATAAAGGATGTCCTGTTTCTAAAGCTTTCTTCTAACATGCCTAAGATATTTTCCCCAGATCTTTCTTCTCTGGCTAAATCTAGGGTAATTTTTTCAAGTGTCTCCCTAAAAAAATAGGTATTTCTAATGCAAAGTGGTAGATGAAGCAATAGTGCTTAATCTAAAGTAGTATTTGATTATTTTCATGTTTAAGGAAAACAATATTCTCCAGCGTTAAGGAAAACAATATTCTCCAGCGCTGTTAGTTTAAATTCCACACTGTGGTCAGTGATGAAATATATTTTACTTACTACCTGTGTTGTGGCCCAGCTTTTCTTTCTTCCCCTTTGTTTAAATATAAGTCTAGAAAGTTACATATAGAAACAATTTCTTAACTGTGCTTTTAAAGGGCATAAGATAAACTGAAACAATGTCCATGCCTAGAAATAAATATTTTAAAGTCTTGTCTTAAAATATTTTCCACTGATTCAAATAGAGAAAACATATATGGTAATCTAAATTAAAAAATATATCATTAGGTGGGGATACCAATAGTTGATACATGAAATGTGGGTATGTGATACATATAGTTACATGACTGAAGATTGCTGGGATTTCACCAATAAGAGTTTTATTTACCTGTCTTAAGTCTTTTAGTCAAGAGAATACAACAAGGTTTCATTTGATGAAAATAAGTAGGCAATAAAGGGCCAAGGTTTCATTGTGGGTCAAGAGAGCTGGTTATCTATAAACACAGAGGTGAGTATCATTATGCTCCTCCAAGTTGTTTTCATTTCCCATTACCTGTGAGGTTGCAGGATGAATTACTGCACAGGGCAGGAGGTAGGAAATTCCAAAGGCCACTTAGGGGCTACAAGGAGCTCAAATTCAATGGTACAGATTATTCCCTGAGTTATCTTTTGGTTTTTCAAATACTATTACAAGTGAAAAATTTAAACTGTCACTGAAAAATAGTCACCACGTTGAGTGAGATATTCACAGTATTTAATGGGCTTATGAGGGAAAACATCTGTTCTTCTTTAGTCTTCATAGTAATTTTCAAATTTCCACTTTTGATATGGTTTCATTTGATCACAAGTAGATACTTTCAAAGTCCTCTGAGAAAAATTTCCTTCCAAGCAGAGCAATTGAGAATGTTTTTCAAAAACAACATGATTCATCTAGAGAGAAAAAAAAAGGTCTGGAGTGAGCAAGAATGAATCTGACAATATGAATATAAAAACTGTATCCCACACCCAAAGAAGATAAGCAATTGGTTCCTTAGTTCAGGATTTCTAAACTAAATTAATGACATAAACCAAGAGTTTTGGAAGTATGTTGTTTCTTTCTCAAGCTAAATAATCATACGTCTTGAGCTATAAGACTTAATTGTTCAATTAACAAAAACTGAATTTCCTAGAGATTGAATGAAAACTGTATAAATTAAAGGTTAAAAATTCAAGAAAGTACTTCATGTATTTGATGGATGAAGGGTATTTCATTGCTGGTAGTAAAGAAAAAAAATACATGCCATGAGAGAAAGTCACTTTGTTCATTTCTTAATTATGCTCATGTGTTAGAATGCACATTTATATTACAAAATGCTATACAAAATGAATTCTGTTCATAAGCTCCTTACTATAATTTCTGATAACATACCCAATGTTCAGAATCCAGACTTTATTAGAAAAATACCAAAGATATTTCAGTGGGCCTTATTATTTTTAAATATTTGCTTATCATTTAAATGATTGATAATTTATTATTTTTCACTTTTCTCTATAAATCTTGATCACCTGTGCTTATGACAAAGGCAATCTTAATAATAAATAAGCCAGGCATGGTGGCTCATGCCTGTAATCCTAGCTACACAGGAGATTGAGATCTGAGGATCAAGGTTCATAGCCAGCCCAGGCATAAAAGGACCTGACACTCTTAACACCAAGTAACCTCTAGAAAAATGGGAAGTGGGTCTTGGCTCAAGGGTAGGGAGGTAGCCTTGAGCTGAAGAGCTCAGGGACAGCGCCCAGGCTAAGTTCAAGCCCCATGACCCACAAATAAACAAACAAATAAATAGCTCCAAGACAAGTGGAACTGGATCATACCTATAATCCTTGCTTCTCAGGAAGCTCAGATCTGAGAATCCTATTTGAAGAAAGTCCAGGCTGACAACCATCTCCATACAACCACAAAAAAGCCAGAAGTTGAAGCATTCATAGGAGCACACACACAAAAGTTTTAAAATGCTTTATAAATTTGACCAAAGTGGGGTTACTTTCTGGTGAAATGGTAGAAAATTTGAGGTGGCAGTCAATCCAAAGGTTAATCCTGCCATCTCAAGATTCTATGAGAAACCTCAGGACTCTGAATCCCTTTAAAAAGACATAAGCAAAACTACTGGGACTTTGAAACAAATACAGTAGAACAGTTTCTGGTAAGTCTCTGCACAAGCATCTCCTGATCCAGTAGTTTCTGCTGATTTCTGTGGTATCTGGTTTCAGGCTATCAATTCACTACCACTGAAGTCTAAATCGGCAAGAGATGCAGCTCCTGCCTACCAGTGGGAGCAGGCTCCTGCCCTACAGTGAAACCCAATCATCTGGTACTGTAGAGGATGTGAAAAAGAATCCTTGTATGGAAAGTATGCAGAATGAAGAACTAGGATCATTCCAGAGTGAAGAGTCAGTAAGCATGTGGCTCCTTACTTTTACCTTACACTCTGCTTATGAGCTTTGCTGGTACCCGTGAGAAACAATGTCAGCCTGTCAGTTTACTTTTGGTGTTCTCGAATGAATAATCAAATGATGTAGGAATAAACAAGAAGTTTTCCTATTAAAACTTGGCAACTTTAAAAGTATCCACCTGACACAAATTCTGAACAAAAAACAACTAAAAACAAAAAGGACTTCACAACTTACAAAAAATACCTTTATCTCTAGGAGTAAACTTTAATATTGTCTCTATTGTCACATACATATTTAAAACTGCCAGCTGAAGAAACTAACAAACAAGATTTTAGTCCCATTTGACTAAAAATTCAATTTGGGGTAAGAAAGGGGTACAGATCTTTCACTTACCAGTTCTGGATGGAAGAATGATGGTGATTTATGCAGCCACCGGATCCCTTTGTTTCTTTTTTCACAGGGATACAGACTTAGGGATCCATTGTCAGAGATGGGGCCTAGGCACCATTCTCCATGCTGAATAAGTCTTAACCAGGTATAATTAAATTGTTGATACTTTAGGGGAAATGGACAAAGGAAAAATTACTTCAGACATCAATCCCTGGTAGGGTCTCTGCTAAACCTAATTTTTATTAGCTGTATATAATATAGGAACTTCTGTGTGCGTTCAAATGCTGCTCTTGCCACTTTCATGGACATATTATTTACCTTGTCTGATATAATATTTCTTAGTTTGAAGTGGTATATAAAATTATATATATATTTGATGGGAGAACCACTATCAAAGATATAGCACATAATAAGCATTTAATAAATATTAGTTGAGAAAGGCATTGGAGTATCATGCTTGTAATCCTGCCTACTCTGGAAGTTGAGGACTGAGGATAATGGTTCAAAACCAACCCAGGCAGGAAAGTGTGTAAGACTCTTATTTCCAGTTTACAACTAAAAGGCCAGCAATGGAGCTATAAATCCAATGGTAGAGTGCTAGCCTTGAGTTGAAAAGCTCAGGGATAGTGCCAGACCCAGAGTTCAAGCCCCAGAGCAGGTGCAATAAAAATAAATAAATTAGTTGTAACTATCCATTGTTAGTACAAGGAGTATATATTTGTGTGCAGTTGTTTTACATCTTTTGAACCCTAGTCATTTTTAGTGCTTGAAGTATAGGAATGTATTATCTATCATGGTTACATTCACAAGCCACAGACAGTTATAAGGATCTCACAGCCAGAACATTAATTCTTTTAGAGGATCATATAATGCCTTCTTGTTTTGGACTCTGGTGGACTTTGGCTAGGTAAACAAGGGTAAACTGCGCTGCTCACATAGGCAGCTATCAAATTGCTGCCATGTTAGCACTCACCCCTCCCTTCAGTTCCTAGGAATAACTCTCCAGAAAGTGCAGTGGAGTATATCTACAATAAATGCCAATTCAGGTAACAGAACTACTATTTTCAGTTATTGAAAATATTTTCAGAGGTTCTTTAACATTTACATTTGTGTTCAGGTCAAGGTATGGTAAGGCTATGAGTTATTGGGAAATGTGTTGTTTGTATGACTACAAAAATACACAAAGAAAAATAACCTGCTAGAGAAATGTATTTAAATGCCTTTGCTTACTTGACCATTAGCAATGTACCTGAGATTTTAAAAAATCATTTTAGTGCTCTTACTATGGTATCATATAGGGGCTTGCCCTCTGTAATAAGTTAATAAGCCAGGTAATAAGTACAATTCTTTTTTGATAATGTTATTGTCCTTCACCCCACCCCGTTTCACCCCCCATACATTCCCACAAGTTGCAGAGTTCACTTTCCACATAGTGTATACAGAATACCATGACTACATTTGTTCATCCTTTTCTCTATTTCTGGGGCTCCCCCTGTGCCCTCTAAGACAAAAAAAGAAAATTCCAAAAACAAATACCACAACTAATAACAACAACAATTAAAAAATAGATTTCTATTTCCTGGGATTTATTTTGATAAATGGTATTTTAAATGATCAGAGAAATTATGTCTTTAGGTTTTCCCCCTAAAAGTATCTTCTTTTGATCTGCTTGTATAGAATCCTATATACATTGTCATGTCCAGTTGTATTTTTAGATCTAGCTTCCACATATGAGAGAAAATGTAACACTCAGTCTCTCTGAGCTCGGTATATTAAATTGAAACCATTGTATTGGACTTGTCCCTCCCCAAAGGCTCATGTCTGGAGTAATAATGGTTGAGATTAGATGGTGCTAATTAGAGATGGTGACTCGCAGTCAACCACAAAGCTTCTAAGTCTTAACTTATATTAGCATACCCCACAAATGATTTGTGTAGACATTAAAATGTGAGACCCATGAATATATAGAATATTGAAAGGAAATTATGTGGCTACTAGACAGTATTTTGAAAAGGGGCATCTCAGGAATTTAAGAAATTAATAACTAGGAGAATTTTTAGAAAGAAAAGAGTTGATTGTTGAATCTGAGCAATTTATTCCTTTTCACCTATTATGGATGAATACTGTAATTGGGGGATGATTTTAAACCTTATTATTTCTTCTCAAACCAAATTAATTTCTCCCATCTTCCTGTCCCTTTTACTGAGCAAACAAAATTCAGAAGCTATAAATGATCAACAAAGAGAAAAAGAAAGGCAGGTTTTGTAGAAGTCAGGGGTTACATTATTCAACTTTCCTTTCCTTACCTCCCCTAATAGTAAAGACCTAATAGTAAAGAACAGAAGCTGGATTGTTAGATGAAATGCTGGTTATTTCAGCATAAAGTTACTACAGTGATTACTCTTGAAGAAGTTAATATCTCATATAATTTAGACAAATTGTGGGGTTGAGTATACAGTCTATGACTATTTTCTATTGGAGTTGTTAATAAAAATTATTTCTTTCAATTAATTTTTGACACATCTCTCTGTCTCCTACGTTCCCTAATTAAGGAAGAGTTCCCTTGGCTTCAAGTTTACAATCCATAGCCAAATTATAGTCACAGAGATGCCTTTTCTTCTAACAGCAACTTTGAAATAAGAGGTAGAGATGGGGTGTGGGGGAAAACATAAGCAGGATTTGCAAGGCAAAAGTAAGAGTAAGACTCATAAAGCCTAGACTATCATTGCAAAATAATTTCTCCACCATGTGGTCTGTAATCATTGGGGCTGATTTTTTCCTCACGAATTAGTGTTCCTGTGAGTCCTATTTGGCACCCAAAGTAGATAACTGTTCCCACGGCATGTAGATCTGTTAGGGAGCATATGTTGGAAAGCGAGGTGTGATAGCACAGAACTCACCTCCAGCCCTGCGGGAGGAGTTCCTGTTCTGCTTTTCCTGGCCCCACATGCTTCCCTAACCATTGTGCTGAGTTTGAAGAAGTTTTACTAAAGAATTTTCTGTTATTCTCTTAAGATGTAGAAAGATTGCAGGGGATAAGAAAATGGAGTCACAGAATAAATCAGCTTCCTTAGAGTGATTATTTTATCTTCATATGATGCTTTTCAGTTTTGTTCCTATTATTAAAGGAAACATTTATAGAATACTAAGTACCAAGTACTGTTCCTCTGGATTATTCATTCTGGTCTTATCCCAGCTATGAAGACACATGTTATAATCACTGTCCTTTATTCAAGTGTTGAAGAATCTATACAAGACAACATGTTTGAAGCTAAAGGAGCCAAGCCTGGATCTACCCTGGATACAGTGGACTGACTTTAGTATTCACACTTTTCCTTTCTTGGTTACTGTCTTTTCATTTAGTGGTAAAGTCTCTTATACCAGCCGCATGATGATATCAAAGGTTAGAGATTACTTATACATTTCTACTGGATGAAGACAAATTTCTCAAGTTAGCAATGAATATATCAAACATTGTGCCTTTTGGTTACCATGAGTTGTAAAACTCCAGCTGATCATACCTTGCTGGTGGCATCACAGTCTCCCAGAATGGCTGTGAAATTTTCAATGGAAATGCATTTTCCCAAGGCCACATTAATAAGCTAGGAAGTAGAATATAAAATAAGAATTAAGAAAACCATAAAGTAGAACAAGAGTATTCAACATGTCTAGGAAGAAAAGAATATAAAAAACTATAATAAGGTTAAGAGATGGTTAAATTAATTGCTTAGCATTACTTAGCACTATGCAACTTTATTGGTTGCTAGCCCTCATGGAGGCATAATGTAATCTTTCTAAAGTACAGCTTCAATCTGTCAATTTAGGACTGTGATTCAGTCACAGAGCCAACAAACAGAAGCTTTTAATTAACCATTTCCTGGGCTGCCGAATGGAGAATAACAAAAGGTGGCAAGGGAAGGAGTTAGGTGAATTTATCTGATGCATATACTAAAAATCGACTCATGCTTTCAATTTAATCAACCCAAGAGTTAGGGCCACATTCTTTGGCTGACCTCTTTATGTTAGCTGACTGCTTAGACACTGAATCACAGATATATCGAGTCCTTCAAAGACTAGAAGATACCAGTTGATTCCCTGTCAGAATCTTCCTAATTACTCAAGCAAGCTACAACTCATTACAGGAAAGTCACCAAAGCTAAAACAGAGCCAAGTGTCAAGCCACTTTCTGGCAGGGCGGCAGGTTAATGGACTCACGGGGTCAAATATGGAGGTAGCTTTCTATCTATTTGATGCAGGAAAAATGTTGATTCCTTTGACCCTCTTTCTTGGGCAGGACTAATGAATTAGGATTAATAATACAATTTAGAATTTTTGGATTCCTGGAAGAGCTCTAAAGAACAAACTATCTTTATTATATGAGCCAGGAAAGTCTTTTGAGCTGGAAGGTAATGGCTTCATGTATATCTGCCCCAGCCTGAAAGAAGTGCCTGACTTAGAGTTCCAGCTCTGGAGTACTGTGGCTCTATAAGCAGCTGGCTTTCAAATGGGGGGGGAGTCTAATGGTTGGTCCCCATGCTTATATGCATAGCATAGCTTGAAAGGAAGCAAGGGGCAGCTTTGGGGATCAGTAAGTACAGAATAGAGAAAACAGAAAGAATGAAAACTGTAATCTGCTCTTAAAACCTAGGTGTGCACAAATCAGGGAATTGAATTGAGGTTTTCTATACAGATATGAAAAATAATAGACCTTTGATAGATTAGAGTAATAGGAAAAACAATTTCACCCATTATCCCAGGTGTACTGCCAGAAAGTTAGAATTTCCCTGGGAATCTGAGGCTTTATACTGACCTTCACTTGAATTTGTGGGGAAAAAGGTTTATCTTCTTTATATTAGGAAGGAATCCTCACTGACTTTCAAGTTATAGACTCAAACATTAAAAATAATACCAGTCTGGTAATTTCTAGGTTGACAAACTCAGCAAACCTCAAAGCACTTCTAGAGAGACAGATCTCCGTTAAAACCCCTCAAATCAGCTCTGGTCACAATTTGAAATGACAAATATGGGAGAGCAGGCAATCCACAAGTAGGAAACGTGAGCAGTCACCACACACAGAAGAAGCAACCACACAGGAAATTAGAACTACTTAGCAAGAAAATCATGTCTCCATTTTTCTCTGGCTTTCAGCTGAGATCTTATAAAGTCCTGCATTTGTGGACTATACAGAAAATACTTTATCGTCAATCAAATTTTGACAAGTCTAGTTAGAACACCATTGCGCGGGCTGTATTACTCCCGAATTTCTCAGAACCATCAATGTGCTAGTGCTTGATAAGCAAACTTGCTGCTCAGAAGACATTGAGTATTTCCCAGCTTCATGTGGCTGTGGACTTAGCACAATTAATCTGCTCAGGAGAATGTCTGGAAACAGTCAGTTTTACAGTTTTCTTTATTTATATTTGATATAATTCCTTCTATGTGCTGAAAGGCACTGGAAGGAGACGGAAAACTCTTCTGTCCCTCTGTCCTTCTCTTTCTCTCTTTTGAAGGTATCTTTTTCTTGTTATCAGAATTCTGGGGAAACATTTTCTTCTCATAGAAATGACCTTTGAAGTATTAAGCAATGTTTACATTTTAATCATGAGTAAGTTATTTATTTATGTATTTATTTGCCAGTCCTGGGCTTGAGCTCAGGGCCTGAGCACTGTCTTTGGATTTTCTTAAGGCTAGAGCTCTACCACTTTCAGCACAACTTACAGCTTTTTTCTATGTATGTGATATGAAGGAATGGAACCTGGGTCTTCGTGCATGCTAAGCAAGCACTCCACTACTAGGCCAGACTCCTGGCCCTAATCATGAGTAGTTTCAAACCTTGCATTTTTTAAAATGAGTGTTTATTCATGATGGTATTACTTTGCTTTTATTAAATTAGCAAGTATTAGCGAGTATGCAGATTTAAGATTATCTGTGTTGAGTGATTTCATTTTCCATTTCAGAAGATGAAAATTCCCCATGATTTTTTAGAAGTTGTTAAACTTTAGGCTGTGGGCTACTGGCTAACAATGTAATCCACCTGAAAAACACATTATGGATTAGGTTCATTTATTCATTTCAAAAATTATGGCTTCAACAACATTTAAGCTAGCTAATTAATATGTTGTTTGAAAAACCTCAAAGAACTTTCACTGACTTAAATTTCTAAGTATGCATTGTTGAAAGGTAGGAAAACAAGGAGCAAGCAGCATAAAGATGTGGTGAATTTTTTTTTAAAGCTTTTCAAGATGGCTTTTTCAAAGTAATAGTCCAGTGACTCATACTGAGTTATCTAGAAGAAGGTCCCAATTTTGTGTAATGATGATAACATCCTCTACTAGTTGCTTCAAAGGGAGAAAACGATATCTTCATTAATATCATCAAAGGAAGACAATAAAGAGACGAGAAATTAGAAGGAATGGACCTGCTAACATCATTTTACAATGTTTTCTGCATTTTGCTATATTATTGTTTAGCCATCAAGAAGGCTCTCCTTAGGCAAGCTCTTCAAAGATTTTATAACTCTAACACAGTTAACATTTCAATAGAGCCAAAAGGTAGTTTTCTAGTTCCCTCTGGTGGTTAAAATTCAGTAATGCTCTTGCTAAAATTTTATTTGAAAAATGTACTATGTAGAAATGTGTCCTCTTTTCTTCTGACCAAAGGATGAAATTTTATTTAATAGAATTATATTTTATGGGTATATTTGATTTTTATTGAAACTGTGTTTACAAGATGTTCTTTCTTAAGATAAAATAAATGTTGAGCCCCCTGAGTTAATTGCTATTTGAATATGATCAACAAAGTTGGCTTTTTTTTTTTTTCAGTCCTGGGGTTTGAACTCAGGGCCTAGGTATAATCCCTGAATTTTTGTGTTCAAGGCTACTGCTCTAGCACTTTCAGTCACAGTTCCATTTCTGGTTTTGTGGTGGTTATTTGGAGATAAGAGTGTCATAGACTTTCTTCCCTGAGGTGGCTTGGAACTATAATCCCAAGATTTCAGCCACTTGAGTATCTAGAATTACAGGCTTGAGCCACTGGTGCCTGATGAAAATTAGCAATTTTTAAATAATGTTTTTGTAAATACATATGTGACTCATTTATATATATCTTGCTTATTCAGTCAAATTTTATAAAACCAGGATAATCTCCTAGTTCATACCCTTCTTCTCCTTCTCCTTCTCCATCTCATTCTCCTTCTCCTCCTTCTCCTTCTCCTTCTCCTTCTCCTTCTCCTCCTTCTCAGTCTCCGTCTCCATCTCTGTCTCCATCTTCGTCTTCGTCTTCTATCCTGGGGCTTGAACTCAAGGCCTAGGCACTGTCCTTGGACACTTTTTGCTCAAAGCTAGCACTCTACCACTTGGCTTTTTCTGAGTATGTGGTTCCAGGGAATCGAGCCCAGGGCTTCATGCATGCTAGGCGAGCACATTACCACTAGGCCACGCTCCTGGCTTATAGTCAAAGTGAATGGCCCATTCCATAGGACATGTCCTCATGTTTGCTATGATCTTCAGTGAAGCTTTACTCCTAGAGTTTATTTAGAGACACTTTTCTTCTAGATTCCTCTTCCTCAAGTTGCTCTTCGTTTTGTACTCGAGTCAACCTTTCTGGCTTAATTTCTTCTCTTGCTATGTCTTCTCCTCATGCTCTGATAGTTTCTATTATCTCAACTTTTTTGAAGCTTAATATCCCTAATTATTTCTAATTGTTTTAATGATTAATAATAACTGATTAAATATAAGGAAAAATAAAAATAGAAGAAAGAAAAAAAGAAGGAAGGAGAAAGAGAAGGAAATAAAGGACCTACCAGGCCCTGAGTGATCTGATTTCTGCCCCTCCCTCTCATTCTTCCTCCTTCAAGATAACATGATTCTTTTGCCTTACTTGAATGCCTCTGTCCCATCTTACCTGTTTATAGCTCATTGCTGTACCTTCTACCCCATCCCCCCTTTTCTTTTCCTCAGAGCTTGGCTGATGCTTTGTTTTTCAGACAAAGGTTTCCAAGTCTCCTCTACAGATTTCTTGATAACATTAACTTAGAATCACTCACCTATTGTGGCTTATCCCCTAAATAAGAGCTAGTTCATTTCATATTCATACTTGCTTAATTGTTCATTATCTTTCTTCCCTTCCCCATGTTAAATTTCAAAAGAATACCTTGAGACTGCTTCACTAACCATTCTGTTATTGAATGTGAGGATGAAAAGGGCTTGGCCAGGCAGATATCAAAACATTCATTGAATATGGCCACCTTCCTCAAGTTTCCATTTAATTCTTGACTCTGCTTTGTCTTTCTGACATTAATACTTGTTACCTATTCATAATATGTAATATAAGTAATATAATATAAATAATAGAATAGAATAATTCTTTTCTATATATTTTATAATCTTTTTGTCACTGTTACCAGATAAGACTTATTAAAATTGTGAACTTACCACACCACTAGCCCGTACCACAGGAGCCTTTAAGTCAGGAAAAACATTCTCCAAGTACCATTTAAAATTTTTGCATTTCAGTTTCTTTCGAAGTTCATGCTGTTCGGTGAGGTTACCCACATCCAATCCTTGATCTATGAAGTGATCCCCATGGCCATAAAACAGGTCCTTGTACTCATCCATCCAGACCTCAGCCACCCGCACCAGGTTCCGTTCCACTGTCTTCATGCGGTCTTTGGGAAAGGAGTATGGGTTGTCATTTCTGAATATATGGCCTACTCGGGAGCAGGGAATGATCTCAATTTCACCACCACACATCCACACCTAAGAGAATTCCATGATAAGCAACAATTATAAAAAGGTTGTTCATAAATGACAGACAGGTAACAATGGTAAGAAATCACCTGGTAACTTTGTTTCTTTGTGCTTCGAGTACAGAAACCGCCTTTCAACAGAGGACACACTTTTGAAAGAGAAAACTCAACTCAAAGAGTTTTATTTAGTTTTGACTCTTGTTGAGATGGACCATTTTAGGAATAATACTATGGAATGTTTTGCCTCCCTACTCTGCAATGTAAGACCTTTTTTCTTACTTATAGAACACTCCTTTGTTCTTTCTTTGGTTGAATTGGGGAAAAGCAAGTGGATGTCTACTTATTCCCCTCCCTCAAATCTCTGGGAGAACCCTAGGATTGTTTGTACCACCCAGAACCGTCCTTAATCAGGAATTGTCAAGTTCTGTTTCTTCTAATACACACTGCCACACAGCAAAGCAGCTGCTTTCTGGATGCCCTCTACTATTGCCACTGCCAAGGCTTTCTAGGTATCAGTCAGTGATGCTGTGCACATAATGAAGTATCTAAGTTGCTATGTAACTACATGTGTTACCTGTGCCTAAGTAGTTTTATACTTGGGCTATTTGTGTCCTTCAGATGGTACACTATGGAATAATCCCTTCATTTCCAGCACATTAGAGAGATGTTTAATGAAGGTTATTTAGTTATTAAGATGTATCCCAGAGTTATTTCATATCAAATATGGACCTGGAGCATTTATGTTGAAGACAGAATACAATTTATTCCCTAATTAGATGGAAAAATAATTCACAAGCATGATATATCAAGAAACACTAATAAATTTCACAATAGTGGTTGATTCTTTTAAGTTCAGCCTGGGCTATCAAAAAATTAATTCAGAGACCCTATTTTAGTGAGATTTCCTCCAGTAATAAGGCATATAGTTCACTGTATCATTAAACTCAATCATTAAAAAAATAAGAACAAGCTCTTTAACACAAAGAATAAAATGGGAAACTCTTGGCAATACCTTGAATGAGAGCTCCATGTTTTCTCCACCCCAAACATCAAGACCTGGGTCATAGGTTCCAAGCTCAAAAAAGTAATTTTTATCTATAGAAAATAATCCACCTGCCATGACAGGGCACCTATGGAAAGAAAAGATGGATTTAAAAACAAAAACCACATATCCTGAGAGCTCTGCTTTTAGAGTTGGTCCTATGTGAGGATTTAGAATTAGGAGAATTTTCTACCAACAGTGTGTCTGAATATATGTATGTGTGTACACTGCTGAAGATCAAATCCAGGACTTGGAGCATACTAAACAAACAATCTACCACAAAGTTACATCACTAATCTAAAATACTTTTATTTTTTGCTGTTGTTCCCCTAGTGGGACTTGAACTGAGTTTTCTCTTTGACATTTTCTCTCTAGGCTGGCATTGGAGAGAAAGTATGTAAGTTATACTTCCATATCTGGCTTTTTGATGGTTAATTGGGGTATGACTGTCATCGACTTTCCTGCCCAGGTTGGATTCAGACTGTGATCTTCACATTTCAGTCTCCTGAATAGCTAGGGTTACAACCATGAACTACCAGTGCCAGTCTTCTAGCCAGAAATATTTTATATGAAACTTTATTTAGAGTCCTGTTAGGTTATCCTGCACAAGTATTACCTATGCACTAATTCAAACTGTAAAAGTCCTCTAACTATGTACCATCATGGAAAGACTGCAACAGACAGAAGTGAAGACATTCCCCAGGTCCACCAACTGGCAGGAGGTACATCTGTGGTTCACACATAGGCAGTCTGGCTTGACTCTGCGCCCTAGCACTCCATGGTGCTGCTTCTCACCCACTGGCACACTTGACTGGCAGCTTGTTATGTGGCAAGCAAAGTTGGAAGCACTTCCTTTCAAGAGTCTGATTTAATTAGAGAATCTATTTAAGTATAGCTGCTTCTAGTAGTCTTCACATCGAAATGAGGTGTTCATTGAGGGTCTCAAAGTCTTTAAGTGCATTTTTCAGGCTCACATCTCTAGTAGACAGTAGTTGTGATTAAAATTCAAGAGTGACTGACTGCAGAACCCTCACAGACATTAATGCTCAGGAGGAAAGAATTAGCATTGTATTCAGCAGGTTGTCAAGGCAGTGACCACCATCTCCTGGTGAGCATTGCTGAACCCACAGTGTTAAGGGTATGCTGCCTTGCACAATGCCCCCTTTCCAACATTTATGTATAGATTTTCTATCATATTGTTGACAGTGTTTTTCTAATATTATACTGGACATAATTTGAAGTCAAAATGTGAATGTGGCCAAAGCATAGTGGCCTTCTAGATGTGAGACTTGGACAAGGGAATCAAATTTAGACAAATCTAGGTTTGAAGCTCCAATTCTCCTATTAACTGTCTAACTCTGGGGAAAAATTTTACTCTTTTTTAGGTCTCAACTTTTCATTTACATAATGTGAATACTTCCACTTCTCTATGAATATAGAGAGGGTTAAGAGCCCTGAACGGTGTATGCTAAATGGTAAAATTTCCTCTTTATCTCTCTGGGGCACTGAGTCTGAAGGCATAACACCTAACAGAGGAAAAAACATAACTTATAGAGTGGTAAACTCAGAGGAGGATGCGATAATGTACAGCTTGATCTTGCTTTTCTTGTGGGATTTGTGGGATTTTAATTGATATTGATCTCCTGTGTTTATTTCTTAATTTGTTTACAAAATTTGAGCCCTTTGTCAGGAGAGAGCAGGATGAGATTTTAAAAGAAAACGTTTATCCTAGCTACTATTCTAATATCTCTGATACTATTATTTCCTCTTTTTTAATTTCACTCTTGTTTATGTTAATAATCAGGTATATTTACCCAGCATGTT
Organism: Megascapheus bottae; assembly: GCF_031878675.1. Lineage (NCBI taxonomy): Eukaryota > Metazoa > Chordata > Mammalia > Rodentia > Geomyidae > Megascapheus > Megascapheus bottae. The sequence goes on from NC_143520.1 coordinate 22,927,038, forward strand.
CAACTGGTCTGGTTCCTGAGTTATAAATTTCAGGAAAATTTATAATACCATTGGTTGATTTTTTTTAAGTTCAGAGCTGAATTGGGTGCACTTAAAAATGATTATTAGTAGTGGAAAACTAATTTCTCAGGAAAACCTTATCAGCTTTGGTAGACTGTCTTTTTATTTCTTTTGTGATAGCGTGCCCTTACGTAGTCCAGGCTGACTTCAAATTCTTCTTTCTTCTTCAGCTTTTGGAATGCTGGGCTTACAGCAGCATTCAGTTATTTTAGGCTTAGTCTACATTTCTGGATATTCAATAGAATGATAAGATGTAACTGTTCCATAAAATTGTTATATCTTTTAAAAAAACAACAGGCGACTGCCCCCTAGTCCTGAATTTCACACACTTACCTTATTATGTCAGTTTCCTTAATCCTATTTTTTGCAACAACATCAGGAGGAATTGTTCGCCAACCAAAGTTCATGGGCCATGTGAAGATGCCTCTTTGAAAATTGTCAACTGTCATGTAACTAATCCAAGAAACAAAAGTGATTATTCAAGTATCTCTTGATAGAGTAGCAATCATAAATTTTCATTTTTAAGGGGATAAAATGCACACATCTTAGGTTTTAAGAAATGAACATAATACTGGGAATTGGTGGCTCATGCCTATAATCTTAGCTACTTAGAAGGCTGAGATCTGAGGATTGCAGTGCAAAGCCAGTATGAGCAGAAAAGTCTCTGAGACTTTCAATCTCTAATTAAGCACCAAAATAATGCCAGAAGTGACTCTGTGGCTTCAATGTTAGAGTGCTTGCCTTGAGCAAGAAAGCCCAAGAACAGTACCTGGCTCTAACTTTAAGCCTCAGAATCAGCACACACATGCACGCACATACACACACAACGAAATAAAAAAATTTGTACATTTTGAGTAGCTGCTTTTTCTTATTTGTGGGTCAAGGTGCACTTAGTAATATATGGGATGGGATGATATACATTTTCATAGGTTTGGTAAATTTAGCCTTGAGATTTATTCATGTGTACAGCAGGATGTTATGATGTAGTTTTAGATCATCATTTAATAATTTGTGACAAATTACTTATATTGCTTTCTTTTAGTTGATTCTTTTCTTTAATGTCTTGGCCATTTTTGAGATAGAAATACTGTACACATACACACACATATGTCTCATATAAAAATACTAGACTGAGGAAAATGAAATTCATTTGAGTTTAATTGGACATAAAGGGGAATGAGTTAGAGAACAAGCCATTCAATTCAGGTTAGATTTAGGTTGGTATTTTGGGTTAAGCATATGTTTTGACCAAATGGATTCCTGGATTATTTGTTGCTATCTCCCATATATTTTTATTTATTGGATGGAAGCCTGTGTCTCTCCAATTTAAAAAAATACATGCACTGTAATATGACCACCCTTTTTTGCTACTTTGGGCAAAGATATATTTAACAATGAGTGGGAGGGGAGGGACATAGCCATATTACCTCATATCCTTATCATTGATGACCTCTATGACAGGACAGGCGACTTTTTTTCTACTTAGATAAACTCTTTCCAAAAGAGGCTCCAGCCAACCAACATTACATTCTATATGAGAATCTAGGAAGGTCAACACGTCACCTAGGGAAGAAAACAAAATTGTTTGAAAATAAGATATAGTGAGTGTATACTTCAGCTTCAATGGTTTGACAACTGCTTCAGAAATGTGGTTTCAAAGATAATACTTTTCCTTCCAAATTGAATTACTATTTCCTATCATTCTATTTCACAATGATATATAGAAACTTTATGCCTTTGTGAGGCTAGCATCTTCTTTGTTTGGAAACAATTGATAAACCACTAAGGATGGGAGGTAAATCTCTGAAAAGAATGCTTGGTATTGAGAGTTTATTCTAAGGAATGTGGATCCCATTAATTCTGAGGGTGGAAGAGAGAGGATATTTTTGAGATTGTAAGTGAGGCCATGGAAATGGTTAGGAGAAACAATCATTCCAAATAGTAGGCCTAAAAAGGATTAAAATGGAGGAAGTATAAAGACTGGGAGTAGCTGAACAGAGAGAAGCTTGCTGGGAGGAGGATGGCAGAGTCATTTGCTGAGTGAGTAGATATGAACTTTTGTTTATACAAGATGAAGATGGCTCTGGAGATTCAATATATGGCATGTGATTATACTAAAGTGTACACTTAAAATTGTTGTTGATGTTTTTAACGTACTCTTTGAATTTCTTCGTTTTTTTTTTCATTTTGATTTATCCTCTGTAGTCACTGTTTTGATTCTCATACCCTTTGTATTGTATATACATTTATCAGATTTTGGGGGCAGGAATAGTAGAAAACAAAATGGTGAACCAATGCAACAGAGTTACAACACAATATGTTGGAAATGAACTTTAGAGGTTGGTGGGGGGAGATAGGAGGAGGGAAAGTGGGAGTAAAATGAGGGAAAGGGTAATAGTATTCAAGAAGAAATGTACTCACTATCTTACTTATGCAATTGTAACCCTTCTGTACTTTGACAATAAAATTAGGTTTAAAAAAAGAAAGAAATTGGGAGACCAGAAAATGGTGCGGAGACAATAGGGACGCTGCCTAGCTCTCTCCCACAAAAAGAGAGAATCAGGGAATCCCACGAACCAAGTACCTTAAGAAATGCACAAAAACAAGCTCAAGAAGCAATGGAGAAGGACTCAAACCAGAAAATGAATCCAGATAAAGCTTACATCCAACTTTTTCAAAGAATTCGAAATGTGAGGATTCCTCCCTCACCCCTCGCAGCCAGCCCCAAGCCAGGAAAAGCGGCAGTGGAGGGCGCCGGGCCGGGCAGCCACGACCACTGCAGATTCCAGCATAGGACCGGGCCAGCAGGTGGCAGAAGCCAGAAGCAGCAACCAGCACAGACCAGAACAGGAAGCAGCGGAACCCAGACGTGGACCACAAGCAGCAACAGAGACCTGAGGGAAGTGAATGATTCTCCAACACTGTGGAGCACCCACAGCCAAACACAAAGGAGTGAGCAGCACAGTGGGTAGCCCAGCAGATAGCCCAGCATGTCCCCAAACCCATCGGGAAATCAGAGCTGGTGCCAAGCTATAGAACTTAACTCAGACCCCTCCAACCCCCCGCCCCCCAGAAAGACTGGCAAGGACAGGGGGGAAAGGAATTTAGAATCCTGTCCCTTCCCTCAACAGCCCCATTGACTGGATTCTGACAGGCAGGTGGGCGCTAAGACCCAGCACCCCACCAAGGGAGGTGGAGCTGTCCCTGCTCCCACCTGTCCAACAGGTTCCTCTCCCAGGCCTCTGACTGGAGACTGACAGGCGGGAGGGCGATAAAACACAGCACCCCACCAAAGGGGGCAGAGGTGTCCCTGCTACCACTCGCCCAACAGGTTCCTCCTCCCAGGCCTTTGACCAGAGACTGACAAGTGGGAGGGCGCTAAGACCCAGCACCTCACCAAAGGGGGTAGAGGTGTCCCAGCGCACCCGCCCAACAGATTCCTCTCCCAGGCCAGTGGATCTGGAGAGTGGGGGCGCTGAGACCCTGCCTTCCAACAGCTGGTGGGGTACTCGGGAGTCTAGGAGCCAGCAACTGTCCCCCTCAAATCTTGAGCTGGACACCCTCCAGCTGGGAATCCTCAGGAAGACAGCACCAAGGGGACCCCCCACAGTCACATACTCCTGGCCAAAGCAGCAGAAACACAGCAGGGAACTGAAGGGTAGACCAGTAGCCTAGCTCACCCTCTGAGAATCAGAAAGGCGTGGCTCAGCCCTTGGAGCCCACGTCCTCAGCTGGGCCAAGCCCCTAGGAACAGAGGGGACACCAGCTGGTCCAGCTGAGAATCCCTGGAAACTCCCAAACTCCAGACCCTTGGCCTGGGGCCTGCCCCTGGAAGCAGCACAGGAAAACCAACCCGTCCGCCCAGCACTGAAGCGTGCAGATCCAACCCATGGCCCACTGTGAGGCCACTGGTTGGGCTGGGAGCTAGTCATGCAGCAGCACACAACCTCTAGGAACAGGCTGAACACCTGAAAAAACTGCAAACTCTGACCTAGTCAGCAGAGGAATCAATTTGGCCAAGAACCACAGGTTTACACAGATTCCCAGAACCACTGGTCCCAATTCAAGTAAAGACCGCCACCTACCCACCACAGAGAAAACTACAACAACAGTTCTCGATGCCTAGGAGAGTGCAAAGATGAATTATGACATACATAAATAATCAAAGTCTGACGCAAAGCCCAAAAGGAAACAAGAGCGAAGGGACGAGAGAGATGTCACCATTCCAAGAAATGACACCTGAAGAGACACGAAACATGACCCTATTCAAGGAGATGATTGTGGACATTAATAAAAAGATTAAAACAGTATTCCAAAAACAATTACAGGAACATAAGCAGGAAATCACCAAAGAGCTCCTCGAATTCAAAAGAGAAATGGAAGAAAAGATTAATACCCTCACAGCAGACATGATCAGCTCAGTGTCCACACTTCAAGCAAAAATGGAGGCATTAAGCAGTAGTTTGAATGAGACGAGAATAGAACATCAGGAACAGAAGATAAAACACAAGAGCTGGAACAGAGAATCGCCACCTTGGAATAATCAGTCAGAATCCACCAGCGAGAGCTCCAGGAACTGGCAGATGCAGCAAAGAAGTCTAATCTTCATATAACAGGGATTGAGGAGGGCGCAGAATTTCAGGACAAAGGAATGCAACCCCTATTCACTAAAATCATAGCAGAGAACTTCCCCAACCTCAAAAGGGAAAATACTCACATTATTGAAGGTTTCAGGACTCCAAACAGGTAAGATCCTAGAAGGAACTCATCTAGACATATCATAGGAAAGACACTAGACCCGAATACCAAGGAATTGATCTTAAATGCTGCAAAAACAAAGAAAGAGCTATACTACAATGGGAAAAAAATTTAAAGTACAGCAGATCTCTCCACGCAAACCCTAAATACAAGAAAATCTTGGAAAAACATCATTGATGTCCTGGAGACCAACAACTGCCAACCCAGACTGATATATCAAGCAAAACTAGCATTTACATTCGAGGGAGAAACAAGAATATTTCACTCCAAAGAGAAGCTTTATGAATACGTGCACACTAAACCAGCATTACAAGAAATACTTATTAATCGAGAACCAATTGTAGAACATCAAGAACCCCCATGAAGAAGCAAATATCTATACTTCACTAAACACAAAAGGGGGAAAAATAGAAAGAAACTTAGAAGTAAAAATAAATAACGATAATGGACACTGACCACTTCTCCATAATTTCCCTAAATGTGAACGGGCTGAACAATCCCATCAAAAGACACAGAGCAGCAGACTGGATTAAGAAACATCACCCATCTATATGTTGCCTCCAAGAGACCCACCTCACTGCCAAAGTCAGAAACAAATTCCAAGTGAAAGGATGCAAAAAAAGGAGGAGTAGCAATCTTAAACTCCGACAAAATTAACTTCTCAGTAAAATCAGTACATAAAGATAGAGATGGCCATTATATATTAGTAAAGGGTACAATTCATGCCCATAATATTACAGTTATAAACATTTACTCCCCCAACACAGGAGCACCCAAATTCGTCAAACAAACTCTCTTAGAATTACAGAACAAGATAGACTCAAACACAATCATAATGGGAGACCTCAATATACCACTCTCAACAAATGACAGGTCAACTCAACAAAAATTAAGCAAAGACACCATAGACTTAAATGCCACCATAGCCCAGCTGGGCTTAACAGATATTCACAGAGTCTTCCACCAAATGGCAAAACTTTTTACATTTTTCTCAGCAGCACATGGAACACACTCCAAAATAAATCATATAATAGTTCATACAGAAAACTTAAGCAGATACAAGAGGACTGATACAATCCCATGCATTCTATCAGACCACAGTGGAGTCAGACTAATTCTGAACAATGCAGTCAAAGTCAAAAAACATTCAATCACTTGGAAACTGAACAACACACTTCTGAATAACTCCTGGCTAACAGATCAGATCAGAAATGAAATTAAAAACTTCCTTGAATGTAATGACCATCAAGAAACATCACAAAGGAACTTATGGGACACAGCAAAGGCTTCTAAGAGGCAAATTTATCGCACTAGGAGCACATATTAAAAAGACGGAAGAAGAACATGTAAATAACCTAAAAAAAACTGAAACACTTAGAGAAGCAAGAAAAAGTTAATTCTAAAACAACTAGAAGGACAGAAATAACAAAAATAAAATCAGAAATATCAGAGATTGAAATAAGATCTACTATACACAAAATTGATAAATCAAAAAGTTGGTTCTTTGAAAGAGTCAACAAATAGACAGACCCCTGGCAAGATTAATCAAAAAAAGGGAAGAGGAGACTCAAATAAACAAGATTAGAGGCTCCACAGGAACAATTACAACTGATTCCCAAGAAATTCAGTCCATAATGAATAGGTACTACCAGGGCCTATATTCAAAGAAACAAGAAAATCTAGTAGAAATGGATGATTTCTTAAATAAATATAGGCTACCCACACTGAATAACGATGAGGTAAACAGATTGAACAAACCAAACTCTTACAACAAAATTGTGGAAGCAATGCCAACCAAAAAGAGCCTAGGTCCAGATGGATTCACTGCGGAATTCTACAAGACGTTTAAAGATGAAATAACACGCATACTCTTGAAACTCTTCTGAGAAATAGAAACAGAAGGAGCAATACCAAACTCATTTTATGAAGCTAATATTACTCTCATCCCCAAACCAGGGAAGGACCCAACAAAACAAGAAAACTACAGACCTATCTCTAATGAACACAGACACAAAACTCCTCAATAAAATATTAGCCAACAGAATCCAGAAACAAATTTAAAAAATCATACACTATGATCAAGTAGGCTTCATCCCACAGATGCAAGGCTGGTTTAATATTTGCAAATCAATCAATGTAATACATCACATCAATAGATAAGAAACATATGATAATTTCTCTGGACGCGGAGAAGGCATTTGACAAAATACAACTTTCATTCATGTTGAAAGCACTAGAAAAAAATAGGAATAAGAGGTACATTCCTCAAAATAGTGAAAGCCATATATGAAAAACCTACAGCCAGTATTATACTAAATGGTGAAAGACTGGAACCATTCACCTTAAAATCAGGAACTAGAAAGGGATGCCCACTCTCTCCACTTCTCTTCAATATAGTGCTGGAACCCTTAGCCAGAGCAATAAGGCAAGAAAAGAACATCAAAGGGATCCACACAGGGAAAGAAGAAATTAAACTATCCCTATTCACAGATGACATGATCCTCTACTTGAGTGACCCAACAAAATCCACTCCCAAACTTCTAGAATTAATAAACTACTTTATCAAATTGGTAGGATACAAAATTAACCTTGAGAAGTCAGTAGCCTTCTTGTACACCAACAATACACAAACAGAAGGCCAAATCAAGAAAATGATCCCATTCGCAATAGCCCCCAAAAGAATAAAATACTTAGGAATATACTTAACCAAAGATGTAAAGGAATTATTCAATGAAAACTATAAAAGCCTAATGAAAGAAATTAAAGAGGACACTAGGAAATGGAAAGACATCCCATGCTCATGGCTAGGGAGAACCAACATAGTGAAAATGGCTATACTGCCAAAATTGATATACAAATTCAATGCAATCCCCATCAAAATCCCAAAGACAGTCTTTATGGAAATTAAAGATATAATCCAAAGATTCATATGGAACAAGAAAAGACCTAGAATAGCCAAAACAATTCTAGGCAAAAAGATCAATGCTGGTGGTATTACAATACCAGACTTCAAACTCTACTATAGAGCCATAATAACAAAAACTGCTTGGTATTGGCACAAAAACAGACCAGAAGATCAGTGGAACAGAAGACCCAGAAATAGAACCACATACCTATAGGCAACTTGTATTTGACAAAGGAGCCAAAGATATACAGTGGAACAAACACAGTCTATTCAATTATTGGTGCTGGCAAAACCGGGCAGCCACATGCAGAGAACTAAAAATTGACCCTAGCCTTTCGCCACGCACAAGCATTAACTCAAAGTGGATCAAAGACCTCAACTTCAGACTGGAAACCATGAAACTTCTACATGATAAAGTAGGAGAGACACTGGAACTCGTAGGCACAGGCAAAAGATTCCTGAACAGACTCCCAGGGTCACAACAGATTGGAGAGAGACTCGATAAATGGGACTACCTAAAAATAAAAAGTTTCTGCACAGATAAGAACATAGTCGCAAAAGTAGTGAGACAACCAACCAACTGGGAAAAGATATTCACCAATAAGACATCTGACAAGTGCTTAATATCCATTATCTACAGGGAACTCAAGAAACTAATCCTGATTTGAGGAAGGAAGATGGCGCCGAGACAATAGGGACGCTGCCTAGCTCTCTCAAAAAGAGAGAACCAGGGAGTCCCACGAGCCAACTTTCTAAAGAAATCCACAACAACAGACTCAAAAAGCAACGGAGAAGGACTCAAACTGGAAAAGAAATCCAGATAAAGCTCACATCCAACTTTCTCAAAGAATTCGGAATGCGAGGACCCCTCCCCCACCTCTCGCTGCCAGATCCAAGCCGCAAAGGCGGGGAAAGCCGCGAAAAGCTAAAGCCGCAAAACGCGGCAGCTGGTGCCGGACCAAGCCGCGAAAAGCGGCTTGAGCGGGTGCCGGCTCCACGCTGGGAAAGCGGAGGTGGGCGCCGGATCTAATCCACGAAAAGCGGCGGCAGTGGAGGGCGCCAGGCTGGGAGCCCAATGGCTGCAGAAACCAGCACAGAACTGGGCCAGCGAACGGCGGAAGCAGCGGAACCCAGGTGCGGAACCAGAACAGCAAGCAGCGGAACCCAGACGCAGAACACAGGCGGTGGCGGAGACCCGAGGGGAGTGAAAGACTCCCCACCACCGTGGAGCACCCGCAGATGGGCGCAGAGGCATGAGGAATTCAGCGCGTCCCCAAACACATCGGGAAAGCGGAGTGGGTGCCAAGCAATAGAACTTAACTCAGACCCCAACACCCCGCCCGAGAAAGACTGGCGGGAGCAGGGGGGCAAGGAATTTAGAATCCTGTCCCTTCCCTCAACAGCCCCCTCCCTCAGGCCATTGACTGGAGATTGACAGGCGGGCTACCCTTAAGACCCAGCACCCCACCAAGGGAGGCAGGGCTGTCCCAACTCCCACCCACCCAACGGGCACAACCCGCAGCCCTCGGACTGGAGACTGACAAGTGGACATCCCATAAGACTCAGCACCCCACCAGGGGAGGTGGAGCTGTCCAAGCTCCCACCCGCCCACCAGGCTCCTCTCCCAGGCCACTGGATCTGGAGAGTGGAGGGCGTTGGGACCCTGCCTTACAACAGTGGGTAGGGGGTGCGGGAAAATAGGAGCCAGCATCTACCCCCCCTCAATTCCTGAGCGGGGCATCCTCCAGCTGGGAATCCTGAGAAAGACACCACCGAGGGGCCCCCCACAGTCACAGACTCTGACAAAGCAGTGGAAACACAGCAGGGATCTGAAGGCCAACCAGCAGCCAAGCCTCCCTTCTGAGAATCAAAAAGGCGCGGCTCCGCCCTTGGAGCCCACGTCCCCAGCTGGGCCCCGCCCCTAGGAACAGAGGGGTCTCCTGCTGGTCCTGCTGAGAGCCCCTGAAACTCTCAATCCCCAGACCCTTGGCTTGGGCCGCCCCTGGAAGCAGCACAGGAAAACGTCCGCCAACCGCGCTCAGATGGAAGCTCGCAGATCCATCCCATGGTCCACTGTGAGGCCACTGGTTGGGCTAAGAGCTAGTTGTGCAGCAACACATAAGTTTTATTCTACTACTTTCCAAACTTTGTACTCAAATACGCTACCTACTTACCCCCTGACCTCTCTCATTCTATTTTTCTATCTCTGGACCTCTGCTCATCTTTCAACCCTTATACTGCATGGATCTACACTTGATGCCTGTTGAGCAACACTGTATATCTAGGTGTTTAATTATTCTCTAGGCTCAGAGGGACTTAAAGACAATAGAGATTGGATTGAGAGGCTTATTGTTTTGGGTATAAATCACTTATCAGTGGATTATTAGACTGGTTGGTAACTGCACAAAAAGAAAGACTGATAACACCAATCAAAACTTGTGAACATCTACAGTCTGCCAGCTACAGAGGTCTAGGTTGCTTATATCTGAAAAACTATAATCGTGTTTAGTATTAATCTTGCTCCCATTTTCAAATGGGCAGAACAAGAAACTCAAGAAAAATGTCAAATCAAGAAACAACATCCCCCACCCCCCTCACCCAATGTAAACAGCCAATGGAACAGTCACTGGCAAACCTAGAGGAGAGTCTTCCAAGTGCTGTACAAATGCAATTGATAAACATCATTAATGAAAAATGTGAAAATATAAAGAAAGAGATAAGGGAGGAAGCCATAGCTGAACAAGAGGAAACCATAAACAAGGTGATAAGTGAAAAGGAAGAAGCCATAAAGGAGGCCATAATAAAGGTTTTTCAAAGAAAGATGGATGAATTCATAGAATCCACAAATAAAAAGGTGACCGAACTCCAGCAAATGTTCAAAGAAAATAAAGCTACTGAGCTAACCACTCAAATGGAAATCAAGGAGCTAAAGAAATCCATACATGATCTAAAAGAAGAGATGCAAGGCATCAAAAATGAGCAATTAGAAGCAAGGGAGATGAAAAATAAAGTAGATAGCTTTGATAGCAGGTTAGACAATGCAGAGGAGAGAATTTCCGGGGCTGAAGATAATTTAGTTATCATAGAGAAAGAACAGAAAATGCGTCAATCCAAATCTAGGAAAAATGAGAGAGCGCTTCAGGAGGTCCAAGATACAATTAGGAAGCCTAATTTAAGGCTAATTGGTATTGAGGAGGGCGTGGAGAAAGAGGTCAATGGTACTGGAAATATACTTCAGGGAATCATCTCAGAGAATTTCCCAAACATCCAGAAGGGCAGGCCCATCCAGATACAAAAAGCTTTTAGAACCCCAAACAGACCTGACCAGAAAAGAACATCCCACTGCCACATCGTAATCCGAACTGGATCAATAGAAACCAAAAAAAGGACCCTAAAGGCAGCCAGGGAAAAGGGTTCAGTAACCTATAAAGGAAAACCAATCAGAATAACCCCAGATTTCTCAGCAGAGACCATGCAAGCAAGAAGTGACTGGAAGCATATATGTCATGCCCTTAAGTCAAATAACTACCAACCAAGAATACTGTACCCAGCTAAGCTCTCATTCATAACTGAGGGAACAATAAAAACATTCCATTCCAGGGAAAAGCTGCAACAATATGTCGAAACAAAACCAACACTACAGAGAATTCTCAAAGATGTTCTATACATAGAAAACCAAAATAAAGGCAATATAGGGAAAGAAATGGCACCTAAACAGCATACCATCTAAGGACCACAAGAACTGTCAAGACACAGGCCCAAATAAAAGCTTTTAAAAATGGTAGGACCTAATAAATATCTCTCAATCCTAACTCTCAATATCAATGGACTTAACTCTCCAATTAAACAGCATAGGCTGTCTAGTTGGATCAAAAAGCAAGAGCCATCGTTCTGCTGTCTTCAAGAGACACATCTTACCCAAAAAAAAATCATCTTTTGAAAGTGAGAGGTTGGAATAAACTCTATCAAGCTAACGGCCCCCATAAACAGGCTGGAGTTGCCATCCTCATATCAGATAAACTAGACTTCAAACTAAAATAGTAAGAAAAGACAAAGAAGGTTACTACATACTGCTAAAGGGATCTTTCCTCCAGGAAGACATAACGATCCTAAATATTTACACACCCAATCCCGGAGCTCCAAACTTCATCAAGCAAACTTTACTTACACTGAAATCATACATAGATCGAAATACAGTGATTGTCGGTGACTTTAACACACCACTCTCACCTATGGACAGATCAACAAGGCAAAAACTCAACCGAGAAACCTTAGAACTGAACAACTATATAGACCAGCTAGATCTAACAGACATCTGCAGAATATTCCACCCAGCAACAACACAATATACATTTTTCTCAGCAGCACATGGAACATTTTCCAAAATAGATCACATGTTAGGCCATAAAAAAAACCTGGACAGATTCAGAAACACAGAAATTATTCCATGCACACTCTCAGACCACAAAGGAATCAAACTGGAACTGAACACACATCTCCACCAACGAAAACCCTGTAACTCATGGAGACTGAACAACACATTGTTGAATCACCAATGGGTCATCGAAGAGATCAGAACAGAAATCCAACAGTTTATGAAATTTAACAGTAAGGAGCACACAAAATACCAACTCCTTTGGGACACAGTAAAGGCAGTACTCAGAGGAAGATTTATAGCGCTGAGTGCCTACAACAACAACTTGGAAAAATTGCAAACCAATAAGTTAATGTCTCACCTTAAGATCCTGGAAAAAGAGCAACAAACCAACCCTAATCCCAGTAGAAGAAAGCAAATTATTAAAATCAAAGCAGAATTAAATGATTTGGAATCCAAAAAAACTATAGAAAGAATCAACAAAACAAGGAGTTGGTTCTTTGAAAGAATTAACAAAATTGGCAAACCCTTAGCAAATCTTACCAAAAAAAGAAGTGAGCATATCGAAATAAAGAAAATCGCAGATGAAAATGGTAAAATCACGACAGAAATTACCAAGATCCAGAATATCATGATGGAATACTTCTCAAACCTTTATGCCAACAAATTTGAGAATCTAGATGAAATGGATGAATTCCTAGCCAATATTAACATACCCACACTGAACCAAGAAGAACTAAGCCAACTCAACAGGCCTATTTCAAGCTCTGAAATAGAAATGGCAATTAGAGAACTTCCACCTAAGAAAAGCCCAGGGCCAGATGGATTCACAGCTGAATTCTATAAGGTCTTCAAAGCAGAGCTCACACCAATACTCCTCAAGCTCTTCAATGAAATTGAAAATGAAGGTTCCTTACCAAACTCATTCTATGAAGCCAGTATCACCCTCATCCCCAAACCAGACAGAGATTCATCAAAGAAAGAGAACTATAGACCTATATCTTTGATGAACATCGATGCAAAACTTCTCAACAAAATACTGGCCATCCGTCTGCAACAACTCATAAAAAAAATTATACACTATGATCAAACTGGATTCATCACGGGGAGGCAAAGCTGGTTCAACATACGCAAATCAAGTAATATAATTCAACACATCAACAGGAGCAAGGACAAAAATCACATGATTGTCTCAATAAACGCAGAAAAGGCATTTGACAAGATCCAACACCCCTTTATGTTAAAAGCTCTGGAGAAACTAGGAATCCAAGGAACATTCCTCAATATAATAAAGGCTGTGTATGACAAACCCACAGCTAGTATTATACTTAATGGCGAAAATCTAAAGCCATTCCCTCTAAAATCAGGAACGAGACAAGGATGCCCACTCTCTCCACTCCTCTTTAACATAGTACTAGAATTCCTAGCCAGTGCAATAAGGCAAGAAGCAAGCATAAAGGTGATCCAAGTAGGGAAAGAGGAAATAAAACTATCCCTCTTTGCAGATGACATGATTCTGTATTTAAAGAATCCTATAGACTCTACTCCCAAGCTCCTTGAGCTGATTCAAAGCTTTGGAAGAGTAGCAGGCTATAAAATCAACCCTCAAAAATCAACTGCCTTCCTTTATGCCAACAGTGAGAGGAACGAGGCAATAATCAGGAAAGAAACTCCTTTCACAATAGCCTCAAAGAAAATAAAGTACCTAGGAATTAGCTTAACTAAGAATGTAAAGGACCTTTTTGATGGAAACTTTAAAAGCCTAAAAAAGGAAATTAAAGCAGAACTAAGGAAATGCAAAAACCTCCCATGCTCCTGGATTGGAAGAATCAACATTGTGAAAATGACAATCTTGCCAAGAGCTATCTACAAATTCAATGCAATACCCATCAACATCCCAATGTCATTCTTTAAAGAAATAGAAGAGGCAATCCAAAATTTCATATGGAATAATAAAAGACCCCGTATAGCAAAAACACTTCTTAGCAGAAAGAACAGCGCTGGAGGAATTTCAGTTCCAAACTTTAGACTCTATTACAGAGCTATAATTCTCAAAACAGCTTGGTACTGGCACAGGAACAGGCCTGAAGACTAATGGAATAGAACTGAGGACCCAGATATTAAACCACAGACCTATGGCCACCTAATCTTTGACAAGGGAGCCAAAAAAATAGAATGGAAGAAAGACAGCCTCTTCAACAAGTTGTGCTGGCAGAACTGGTTAAGCACCTGCAGAAAACTAAAGTTGGGTCCTTCTTTGTCATCTTGCAGTAGAATTAACTCCAAATGGATCAAAGACCTGGAGGTAAAAGCTGACACACTGAAAACTTTACAGGGAGGAATAGGAGATACACTAGGCCTCCTTGGCACAGGTTGAAACTTTCTTAATAAGGACCAAGAATCACAACAAATCAGAGACAGGCTGGATAAGTGGGACTGCATTAAACTGCAGAGCTTTTGTATGGCAAAGGACATAGCTAGTAAACTAATCAGGAAGCCTACAGAGTGGGAGAAGATCTTCACCAACCAAACAACGGACAAAGGCCTCATATCTAAAATATATCAACAACTCAAAAAATTGAATCACTCCAAAACTAATCTCCAAAGTAACAACCATCCCATTAAAAAATGGGCCAAAGACTTAAACAGAGTCTTCTCTGAAGAAGAAACAAAAATGGCCTATAGACACATGAAGAAATGCTCAACATCTCTGGTCATAAAAGAAATGCAAATCAAAACAACTCTAAGATTCCACCTCACTCCAGTTAGAATGGCCAGGATCAGGAAAACGAATAACAACAGATGCTGGAGGGGATGTGGCCAGGAGGGATCACTACTACACTGTTGGTGGGAGTGCAAACTCGTTCAACCACTATGGAAAGCAGTGTGGCAGTGCCTCAAAAGGCTAAACATAGAACTCCCTTATGACCCAGCAAGTCCACTACTTGGCATTTACCCAAGTACCCAGAAACAAGGACATACTAAGCCCACTAGCACAACCATGTTCATTGCAGCACTATTCACCATAGGAAAGATATGGAACCAACCTAGATGTCCCTCAGTTGATGAGTGGATCAACAAGTTGTGGTTTTTGTACACAATGGAATTCTATGTTGCTGTCAGAAAGAATGACATCGCCCCATTTGTTAGGAAATGGAAAGACTTAGAAAAAATCATATTAAGTGAAGTAAGCCAGACTCAAAGGAACTTAGGCTCAATGGTTTCCCTCATTCATCATAATCAGTAGAAACCTTGGGCTCTACTAGCAGAGATCTGCAATAGAGCAAAATTTTGATACATAAGGCCATATAATGTGAAGCTATTTGAAAGGACCTCCAGGATGTTGAAACAAAAGCCATATAATGAATGATTGTTGTCCTTAATGTACTATGTTGTCTCTCATCTCGTTTGCTGTCCCTTGGTTATCTCATATTGGTATAATATCTCACTTTGTTATCTGATATATTGAATTTATTTGTATTGGGATATTTGATAGGGAAGGGGGGAAAACCAAGACGGGTGGGGGGTGTGGGGGGGAAGGGAAATGGGTACCAAGACATGTGAAAGCGTATCAATGTATGTGAATTAACGCACCTTCTATCTGGCAAATATCATGTAACCCTTTTACTAATTACAATAAAAATATTATAATAAAAAAAAAGAAACTAATCCCCCCAAAACCCAATAAACCATTCACTAAATGGGCAAGGGAACTAAAGAGAGACTTATCAGAAGAAGAGATTAAAATGGCAGAAAAGCATATGAGAAAATGTTCATCATCTATGGTCATAAAGGAAATGCAAATAAAAACAACCCTAAGATACCACCTTACCAGAACAAGAATGGCCAAGATTTTGAACTCCGACAATGACAGTTGCTGGCAGGGTTGTGGAGAAAAAGGAACCCTACTGCACTGCTGGTGGGAATGCAGACTAGTTCAGCCACTCTGGAAAGCAGTGTGGAGGTTTCTTAAAGAACTGAAAATAGACCTTCCCTGTGATCCCGCCGTACCACTTCTGGGCATCTATCCTAAACATCATGACCCAAGATATTACAAGGACACCTGCTCAGCTATGTTCATCTCTGCACTATTCACAATAGCCAGGCGATAGAAACAATCCAGATGCCCTACTACAGATGAATGGATACAGAAAATGTGGTATATATACACAATGGAATTCTACATAGCCAACAGACAAGATAAAATAATGGCATTCGCAGGGAAGTGGATAAATCTAGAGCGAGTCATGTTGAGTGAGACAAGTGAAGACCTAGGGATCAAAAGGTGCATGGTATCCTTAACATGTGGCTATTAAATCCAAAGAGTACAAGAGCGAGGACTCAATAGGTACGGACATGGTAATGGAAATATAAACATAACTATATAGACATAAAAACCTATGACTCTATAGACATAATGTTTTATTTCACAAATTAATATGTTTCTATGACATACAAACCCTTAGCCTAATTGTGACTAAGTTCTATATACTAAGTTCCAGTGATTGTAAATAGAGATTCCCTCCTTGAACACTTGTGTGTTAAACTTGTCATTTAAAATATGATATAAAAATGAATGTTAATAAATTCTTTAAAAAAAAAGAAAGAAATTCAGTATCATATTAACTGATTACCAATGGAATTTTTACAAGAAGGCAAAATAACTAACTTTATTCAGGCCTTGGTAAAGATTTTCTGGGAATTTTTTATTTTTTGTATTAGGCCAAAGCCTCCCATGTAGCCAACTACTCTTGGAGGTAGCTGTTATAAATGACATATTGTGTTTTTTGAATTGATAATGAAAAGTTCATTGCTCCTTCTCTGGTTTCAATGTGCATACAGTCTCAAAAATCAGCATGGTGCTATTTAAAAGATGAAGCCTCAGAAGGCAATTTGTTAACGAGTGTGAGACTTTTCAGGATAGGGTTGCTTATGTATAAAGGATGCCCAAGGAACCTGTTGAGCTTTATAAAGGGTCCCAAGAGAGCTTGTTTATCCTCTATACTTTCCTGCATGTGCATTCATGGTAAAGCTACTAACTTTGAAGCCAAAAGGGAGCATCTCCAAACACTGATCTTAATAGGCAGCACTTTGATCTTGGATGTCGTAGGTGTCAGAGAACTGGGTACAATAAATGTATGCCATTTATGAAATTGCCCAGTCTATGGTATTTTGTTATTCCAGCCTGAATAGACTAACACATTCTCGAATCCCGTCATCTTGCATGACCCTATTTGAATAACAGTGGGTGCGTTTGCAGGGTTTGGATGATAAACCATGCAGAGCACAGTCTCTTTTCTCACTAGTCGTGCTTGTAGTCTATTCAGATCTAGAGTTTGTAGTGGAATCTAGGAGCCTAGCTCAACTTCCTTAGTCCCTAATATCAGCCAAGTGATCATGTCTTTTGGGGGGACCTTAGAGAAACCGCATCTGCCCCAAACAGTGTGGAACATACTATTGGAAGATGAATATCTTCCTCTTTCTGTATATATCATAGACCCCCCTTGGAATCATTTTATTTGATATTAATATCTCAAGGCTGTGTTGGATAAGAAAATAAGAAGCTCTCAGTGTTAAAATCCTTGGCAGGATTTCTGATTGTGCTACATATTTGTGGACATTGCACACAGTGCTCCTGATCTTGACATGGTGAAAGGCACAATGAACTGAACTTAGGTTGAAATTACACATGCTTGCTCTTCAACCCAACCCTCCTCTTCCTAAAAAGAAAAATAAGTTCTTTATCTTCTTTGAATTATTTCCTATGGAGCTATTGTTAAGATCTATCTAATCCATAAATTTTTTATTTATGATATGATTTTATTGAGCTTGCATAGAATTTACCTTTACATGATTACAAATTAAAAATTGTTATTTTAAAAATGAAATATTTTCAAGTTCTTAATAAATGGTTAGTATTCTTCAACAAATGTTTAAAATCAATCTCAGAGCTGAACTTTGAATATAACCTGGTAGGTTTTTCTATTTTCTATGACTATGTCCCAGGAATGTCCGATGGGTCTCACCATAATTTAAAACACATTTTAAGCCATCCCCAATTTTCTCAATGAGGCAAAAAGCTTTATGTCTTTGATGATTACAAGTTCTAACATATACTAACTGACCAGCATGGAAACTTGCTGCCAGCACCAATTAGTGCTGAAGTATCATATTTGGAATTCTTAAGAAATGTTGGGCTTGGCTCAATCATTTAGTTTTATGTAACAACTTATAAGTGATACCGAGAAAATTATATGCTGAACCTACAGCAGAAATAGGCTGTAGAAGTTGAAAGAAAGATGTCCATTGTTGCATCTCAGAAAGACTTGAAGTTGGCCAGGAATTTTATGTCACTTCTTCTTATATATCACTTAAAGTTCATTATCTTAGTCTAATAGCAATGCCAGTACTGCTAATTGGCAAGTCATGAAGAGAATATGATCGTCACTGTGACGGTCAGTGGTGAACCTGCCCTTCTGTGTGTTATGGGCCTCTACATAGTGAATGGTGTCTGGAGATAAGTTGCTTTGGGCTTGCTTGCCAACATTTGAAATTCTCTTCAGGCCTTTTGACCTCCTTATGCACACCACTCACTAACTGGACCTGATCTTCTGGCTTGAAAAATGTAACATGTCCTTAATCCTGAACAAATGGTGGACATGCTAAGAGTGAGTACTGTTTGGTTATTAATGGCTCTTCTAAACTTTTGGTTGTTGGTGGTCATGGGGCTGGCCCCAAGCATTTTTTCTCTAGGCAAGTACTCTACCACTTTGAGCCACAGTGCCACTTCTGGTCCACTGGTGATTAATTGGAAATAAGAGTTTCATGGACTTTCTTGTCTTGGCTGGCTTTGAACATGATTCTTAGATCTCCTGAGTAGCTAGAATAACAGGCATGAGCCACCAGAACATGGCTGACTTTTCCAAACTTTAAGAAGGGCTGACATGACAAATCCCACAGACCAAAATTGGCTGTGTGAATTTTACTCCAGTGTGTCCTAAGATGTCTGATCTTATTCATGCCTATTGCCTCCCTTTCTTCACTTTCCTCTTGGCATACCTTTGGAGGTTGGTGGCTGGCAAGGAATCCTAGAGAAGGTTTCTGCTGGATAATCTTTACTGATCCCAGATTTGAATGTAGTATTCATGTGTGATTGTGAGGATTGGGGAATAGCCAATAGTCAAGGACTCACTCGGCCAGTCCTACTCAAAGCTGATGTCTGAAGTATATCATCAATTGCAGCTGCTACAGAATAGAACTCCCTTGAATTCCCCCAGCAGTAATGTGTGCAGAAGGTTAGGCCTATTCTTAGACAAGCCTGATCTGTAACTTTATCTTGCCACACTTGTGTACTTTTTCCCAAACTCTCAGGCATTGACCATCTACTAATGCTGCTCAAAATGTGAGCTTCATTCTCTACTATCCAGAGGAAATGAGAAGAGTAATTCAGAATAAAAATTCTGAAACTATACATCAATTTGAAAGAACTTACTAATTTATTGCTAGTTCATCTATACAATCATTTCTCACTAGCCACAGGGATTGGTTTCAAGTTCCAATGTAGGCAACCAAATCTGTGGATTCTCAAGTTACTTGTATAAAATGAAGTAGTGCTTACATAGGACTCAAATACTCCATGTACTTTAAATTATTTCTAGAATATTTGTGATATGTAATCCAATGTAAATGCTATGTACATAATTGTTATGCCATATTATATAGAGATGATAACAAAGCAGTCAGTATTATATTTTTAATTAAAAAAAACCCACAGGGGTTGGGATTTTGGCCTAGTGGTAGAGTGCTCACGTAGCATGCATGAAGATCTGTGTTCAATTCCTTGGTATCACATACATAGAAAAAAGCTGGAAGTGGTGCTGAGGCTCAAGTGGTAGAGCTCTAGCCTTGAAAAAGTCTAAGGACAGTGCTCAGACCCTGAGCTCAAGCCCAGGACTGGCCAAAAGAAAGCCCACGGTGGGTTGAATACATGATTGGGGAATGTATGCATATATTTTTGTATGTGGATATGTATCTGTAAGTGTATATATGACTGTATATATGTAATTCATATGCATACATACTATGTGTATTAAATGTGATTTGTTAATAGAGTTTTGGTAGTATCAAGGGTCTTGTGTTTACTAGATTTTCTGTCACTTAACTCACACATACTAACAAAAGACAAGAACTGGTAGACATGAGTGGTGAACATATAGCCATTCATTGTTTGATTCTTTAAAGTTTCTTTAACAATTCAAAAAATATTTTAAATTGGAATGAACATATATTGCAAGAAAAATAACTTCTTACCTGTTGCATTCTGTGCCCCTGCCAGCCTGGCTCTTATTAAACCATGTCTTTCTTTGAGTCGAAGAATCCGAACTTTTGGATATTGAGACATGTATTTATCCAAATTATCTTTTAGGTAGTCTATATCAGAATAAAGACAATTGAAGAAAAACTTTAATATACCCGGTATCTACCATAATTGCCTCCATAATGTCAAATTGTAAAGGCTATGACATAATTGTAGTCATAAGTTTATTTCCTGAAGTTATTTTCTTGAGGATTTGGTCTGGATTCAATAGTTTAATATGCCTAATTTCTCATACTGCAGAGATGAAGCTAAACAATGTGCACAGATTTGGAAAATTTGCAAAAGTAGATGGCGCCACAGATGCATTTAATGGAAATCACTGTCATCCTTGCTCTGGCAGCCATCTTCTCTGTTTTAGCCACAATGAAACAGCTAAATAAAATCATGGCTGGGAATTTCAAGAAAGAAAGAGTTGGGTGCAGTGGCTCACACCTGTAATCCTAGCTACTCAGGAGGCTGAGATCTGAGGATCTAGGTTCAAAGCCAGGAGACTCTTATCTCCAATTAACCTTTAGAAAACAGGAAGTGGTGCTTGGCTCACGGGTAGAGAGGTAGCCTTGAGCTGAAGAGCTCAGGGACAGCACTCAGGCTGAGTTCAAGCCCCATGACCCACAAAAAAAAAAAAAAAAAAAGCAAGAAAGAAAGGGATGGAGAAAAATATTTTCCAACTGGCAATGTTGGTGGCATTTTGGGGAGAAAAAAAAGCCAGAGAAGCAAATTGGAGCCGCTTAGCCTGGAATTTCCTTCTGCAACCTGCCCATCTGCCCATCCCCCAAGCCATAGGGTGGATCATATTGGAATATTTTGTTTGTTTGTTTTGTGCCTATATTAAAGTTTAAACTCAGAAGAGAAACAAAAAATTTATTTGTGTGACTTGCAATTATTTCTGTGTGTAATTAGGTTATTGACAGCTATTTCATGTAAGAATGGCTTCTAGGAAGAGGATTATTTTAATAGCTCATTTTCCTATTAGTTTCGCAGTGTATGTTTGTATGTATGTACATTTACTTTTAGGAGGACTAGTCATTAAAACCAACACTTGATCAGCTGAACTGTGTCCCCAGATCTGTGTTCTTTTTTTTCATAAAGAGAACTTTAAAAATGCTACAAGTTTTCAGGTCTCACAAAATTTGGATCTTCCTGCCACCAAAGAAATTTTCCTGCTTCAGAATCATATATAAAAAGAGTTTATGCCTTCAAAACTACTTCTTAATGTTTTTAGTTACTGCGTTTTGACCGCATGATGACTCAGTGCCTGCTTTAGCTTCAAGGCTAAAGAATACATTCACATCACCATGTTCAAGACTAGGCTCTACTAGTAACATTGTTATTTACCTGCTAATTCCAAGAAATAGGTCACAATATGAGAATTCACAAGATAGTAGTCACTGGATTAGTGGGTACAGTGGATATATACATGTACACATACATATATATATATGTATGTGTGTATGTATATATATACATATGTATATGTATACTTATTTTTATTTGTTGTAATGAAGAAGAACTTCAGCCTAAAAACACAGTGGGTTCTCTTTCTGAACTTTGTTTTAACTACATCTCTCTGGTCCTTCCAGAGATTTTCCTTCTCCACACTTAACACATAATCTGCCTTTCTCTAGGGGAGGAAGATACATTACTTACATTTCTTCATTTTCCATTGAGGTGAACCCAAGCTGTTACCAGTGAGAAAGGCATTCTATTAATTGTGGGAATAGAAAATTGCTTTTTGGATCCAATCAGAATGGACCTGGAACATCTTCTGGACTCACTTCAAAGTGCCTTCCTGCAGTTTTAACAACATCCCTTCATGGCAGGGACATCACCACTGAGAGGAAGCCTCAAGTACTTGGTGGATCAGAGCCTGGGATGAGTTTCTGATTCCAGATATTTAGACTTATGCTTAAAAGTTCCACATGAAACATAGATTTAACATTTTAGAAACAGCTATACCTCATCAATGTACTCTGTAGATTTTCCATCTAAATTACTTTTGGCTCCTACCAATACTTGGACTTTTCAGTAGGAAAGCTTTCCTTACCTTTGGTACTAAAGTCATCCACCAGTAGAATCTCCTTGATTAGGTGTGGAGGAGACCGGTTGAGGACACTGTGAATGGATCTCAGGAGAGTGGACCACACCTCATCCACAAAACACATGATGACACTGGTGGTTGGGAGGTTGTTAGGAACTTGCTGCCCTGCACAACTGGATAAGATAGAAGCAGAGTACAGAAGACATATAATAAAATAAAATATAACTCACCAAGTATCATTATGCATGTATATGGTCATCAATATTTGTCTATGTTATAATGTATTTATAAATATTGATGATCAATTTATCACATACCTTTTCCTAGGGTAGGAGTAAAATTAAAGAACTCTAGCCAGAAAAGGGAATAAGAGTTGAAGATTAGCAGCATGGGACATGAGCACTGTGGTTAGGCTCAATTTTGAATCTTTACACCAGAATTTCTCAGAATTTCAATATTTTGAGATAAAATGAAGATA
This sequence comes from Megascapheus bottae, assembly GCF_031878675.1. Lineage (NCBI taxonomy): Eukaryota > Metazoa > Chordata > Mammalia > Rodentia > Geomyidae > Megascapheus > Megascapheus bottae. The sequence continues at coordinate 22,950,029 of NC_143520.1, forward strand.
ATATCTTCTTTAATCTCTCCGTGCCTCAGTTTCCACAATACAAAATGAGGTATTAGCAGAGTAGTATTGCCTCATGTGAATGTACATTAAGAAGTCTAGCGCACTTCCTGACACAGAAATTCTGAGTTATATATAACATCACAAACATCATTTAGAATTGTCCTTAAAACTGGCCTTGACAAAGTGGCAAAAGGAAACCCTTTCTTCCACTCTATAGGAATGTATTCATGGCACAAGCTATTAAGTTCTTTTCAAATATAAGTACTATCTGAGGATCTGTGGCAAAGTACCCATAGCTGAAGCCATTTTGTTAGCATAGAAATCAGATCAAAGCTTGGTGAAAGCTGGTGTTTAGATGGGTTGCCACTGGTCTTGGTGTTTTCCAGGACTGTCTTATTGCTTGAATTCATTCCTGTCTTACTTATGTTGCTTTTAATGGAGGACTTTCCTTTGGAATTTCTGAGAATTTCAATGGAATTTACCATCCTGCTACCCCATCTCTGGTTAGTAATGTAATGATTAATAGTAATCATAAATAAACATTATAACTGCTTTCTCTAATTTTGACTCAAACCACAACCCACTTGTATTTCTTTCTCTTATAAATGAATGCTTGAAACCACCAAAGAGACTAGCTCATAATAATACCTTTAGTAGGGCTGGGAATGAAACTCTGGTTCAGTCTGTTTCTATAATTAACCATTCAGGAAGACATAAATCCACAAGAATGAAAACAGCTAGGAGTAGATACGACATTTGTGAGAGCTAGTGTTTTGTGAAAATAACATGGCTATACATTGCTTATTAATAAATAAGAAAGATAAATGAAAGAAAACACAGTAAAAGCTGGGCTCGGTGGTTTATGCCTGTAATTCTAGCTACTCAGGAAGCTGAGATCTGAGGATCATGGTTCAAAGTTAGCCCAGGCACTCAGGCACTGTGGCGCTGTGGCTCAAGGAGTAGGGTGGTAGCCTTGAGCTGAAGAGTTCAGGGACAAGGCCCTGGCCAGTTCCACGAACAACAAAGAAAGAGAGAGAGACAGAGAGAGAGAGAGAGAGAGAGAGAGAAAGAGAGAGAGAGAGAGAGAGAGAGAGAGAGAGAGAGAGAGAGAGAGAGAGAGAGAGAACATAGTAAAATATATTCATTACATTTTACTGTTGACAGCACATTGTTGAGCTGGTTTTCTTTACTAAAACTAGGAGTCTGAGAATCAGATAAATATGTGAGCAAGTATCAGTTCTTGCTAATTACTGGTTTGTAGATGATAAATAACTTTTTTAAACTTTAACCCATTAACTATAGAGCAGATATTAAAAACCTGACTATCCTAAAACTAAATACATGTAATATACAAAGATCTCCTACTATGTATTGCCACATGATATTCTTAAGAAATGAGAAGCAAATTTACCACTTCTCTATAATTCAACGCTTTCTGAAAACGTTTGGCTATCATAGTAACCAAAAAAGCCTTACATATCATGCAGTACTGAGTCTTAAAAAAATAAACAAAATGAAATAAAATAAATGACCCATGAGTTATTAATAGGCTAATTCGGAAACTTAAGCTCTAATGTAAAGTTAATTTATTCTCCTTGTTTACATGACTAATATTTTTAAAAATAGAGGACTAGGCCGGGAGTTTAGCCTAGTGGTAGAGTGCTTGCCTAGCATGCATGAATACCTGGGTTTGATTCCTTGGTACCACATACATAGCAAAAGCCAGGAATGGTGCTGTGGCTCAAGTGGAAGAGCTCTAGCTTTGAGAAAATCCAAGGATAGTGCCCAGGCCCTGAGTTCAAGGCCCAGGACTGGCAAAAAAAATATAGAGGACTAATATGAAGTCTTGAAATTTGAAGTAATGGGGAACAAAAATATACTTATATGTAGATACATTAAATATATAAATGTATGATAGTTGATATTTACATACATACTCATCCATTTGTAATAAATAAATTATATTATTAGTTTTTATTTACAATATAAATATGATATATTTATGTGTCAATCTATTAATATGTGTATTAATATATAAATGTAAAGTGGATAAATATATACTTCTATAATTATATTTACCTATATATTTACATTTATATGTAAATATACATATACATTCTATAATTTATTATATAAGTTAATATAGGTATCTATTAAATAAATAAATTACATAAATATATGTCTTATGTAATATATTATACAGTACATAATATATAAATATATGTTATTTGCCTTTGATGAGCTATTTTTATCAATCTACCTGATGTACTACATAAGTTAAAATATGATATACAGCATGAACACATATATAATATGTTGTCTTTTGAGGACCATTTCTATCAATTTACCTGAAGCACTTAATAAGTCAAAATACTATAAAAAGCTGAATAAAAAAGACATATAGTCAGGCGAGGTGGCCTGTAATCCTAGCTACTCAGGAGGCTGAAATCTCAGGATCCAGTCTCAAAGCCAGCCCAGGCACAAAAGAACCTGAGACTCTTATCTCCAATTAACCTCTTGAAAACAGGAAGTGGGGCTTGGCTCAAAGGTAGGGCAGTACCCTTGAAGTGAAGAGCTCAGGGACAGTGCAAGCCCCATGAGACCCCTCCCACACACAAAAGACATATGTATTTATTTTGTGCCCCTCAACCTCTAAGGAAAGGGCACATTTTCTTAGAGTAAATGATTTTGTGAAAGCATTCTTTCTTGTTTTTTTTCTTACTACATATGAGGCTTTCTTGAAGTTTATGAGTTTTTACATAAAAATCCATAGATGTGTCTATTAGCAATACAAAATAGTGAATTCTAACATTAATCCTCAATTTTTCTATTTACTGGAAAATAAAGAATACGAAGTAAAGTAATTTTAAGAATCAAAGAATTGTATTTCATTGCATAACTATGAACAATTGAAGACAATTTTGGAAATCATCAAACTTTAAGCTCTAAAATTTATTTTGCAAAATGATAGAAGTCTCTCATGCAGGGATGCAATTGTCAGGATCTCTGGTGAGAGAAAGCAAAGAACCAGCAAGCATGGAAATGCTAGAGTGATGAGACTCAATTTTCTCAAGAAGAAAAAGGATGAGGATAGAGCAAAATAAGTAAATATTCAAAAGTAGGTTCAGGAATGGACAGTATTTTGTAGACTATGTAGCAACAAATTTTAGGAATGAGAGAGGTAGGAGGGTAGCCAGGTGAAATGTAGAGCAAATTCATCATCTCATTCCCATCCTTCTCATGAATAAAAGGGACAGAAGCATATTCATGACATCAGGGAAAGTGGAAGAACATACATTGATTACAATTAGTGACTGATATTTCCTTGCTTTCATCAATCAGCAGTATAGTGACAGTTGGTAAAATGGACAAATCTGGTCTCCCGTAGTCTTTCCCCATGTTTTCTGGTCCCATGAGAACTTACATTCTTCCATTTTCCTGCTACTACTCATTGGCTTTCCTCTTTCACTCACTTTCTTAGCATTTTCCTGTTATTCAATATAAGCACATGCTCCAAATTGGGTCCCAGACTTTCATTTCCTATGTATTACATTACTGTATGATACCATCTATAGTCATCATTTTAAATCTGATAACATCTTCCAAATGTGCATCTTGACAAGATGTGAATTTCAGACACATATCAAATTAACCACTTTACATGCCCCTGTATGTGTTTCACATGCATCTTAAGATATAAAATGTCTGAAGATATTTTTACTTCATGCAATGTAACTAACTGGTTCTTCTGCATTTATCTTTTTAATCACATCAATAAAATATAGATGCCATTCTTAACTAGAGTAAATTTGCTTTAATCAAACCATTAACTTCTGTTCATTGTGCTACCTGGATATTTCTATAATCTTTATACAGTCTTTATACCTCTACATTGCTACCCTTGTTCTTCAACATTCACTGTCTTCCTCTAGGGTTGCTGCAGAAGTCTCCTGTCAGGACTGGAATTCTCAGTCTTTGTCATATATTGAACAATGTTTTTCTTAAAATTATTAAATCCCGACTGGGAAAAGGAAAAAGAAAGACCACATTCTCTATCATAACCTAATTTACTATGTCTTCTTAACTTTGAGTACCTCTCCATGTTTACTCAATGTATTCTCTATCCATTTAGGTTTTAGCTTAACTATATCCTCTGCAGAGAAGTTTTCCTTGACCATTATAATATTGCATTATTATGGAATATAATTCACTTCTAATATTGTCTCTTACAGTAATATATGTTTCTCTCAAAGAATTTATCAGTCTTATTTATTTTCTGAATCTAGAACTCCCTGCATCTGGATCAAAGTTTTCTAGCTTACCACAGCTTTTCCCATAGTTGTACATACAAATATATATATTTTTGTGCCAGTCCTGGGCTTGAGCTCAGGGCCCGAGCACTGTCGTTGGACTTTCTCAAGGCTAGAGCTCTATCACCTGAGCCTCAGCACCACTTCTGGCTTTTTTCTATGTACATGGTACCAAGGAATTGAACCCGGGTCTTCGTGCATGCTAGGCAAGCATTCTATCACTAAGCCAAACTCCCGGCCCTACATACAAATATTTTATAAATTCATATTTAGCAGATGAAAGATTGGGATGAGATGGGAGAGAGCTTAAATATGAAGCCTAAATGGTAGGTTGAGACATTTTCCTCTGAGGCAGAAAGACAAGAGGGGTCAATGTATACAAATAGGTTCATTTGGAAAGAATGAAAAACTAAAACTAGCTCTCATTGGTTATTTGCTAATGAACTAGACTAGTTGAGGAGAATGGAGAATACTGGTACCGGAATTATAGGCAATGAGAAACAGTGCTTGCCAGCTGCATGCAAAAACATTTCTGGAAGTTATTGATCACATTCTCAAGCTGGAGATGACACCTTCTTTCCATGATGCAAGCATATGATTTGTTTGACTAAAGATGGGTACATGGGAATAACAAACTATTGGAACAATTCAAGTCTAGGAGTCATCACAACAGTGAGGAAGGAAAAAAGACTGATAGAAAACTTGGAGGAAATTAAAGCAAAGTGGTTAAATGTTTAATTATGGGTTCTGTGGGGCAGAGAAGAGGAGGTAATGGCTGTAGTGGAAGGAGGGAGCCCAAGACAGCTGGAACAGCCTATATCTTCACGTGTCAGTTTCATAATGTAAATTAATGAGAGATGCATATCTCACACCTAAATGTTCTTTCAACATTTGGTGCTGAAGAGTAATAAATCAGCTCTAAAAAAGCAAAGGTCAGCTGAATAAATTCTGTGTGAACTAACAAGGCTAGCTGTGAAATTCTGAGAACTAAATGTTAGACATATACAGTGACAAATCAAAAACACATTTTGAAGAGTTAACCTTCATATGATGTGGCTTTTCTTATCATATGAACCAGTAGGTTCTTAAAAAAAAATCTATTTTAGATGGAAATTCTAAGAATTACTGTGTCAGTTAGTTTGGAATGAGGAATTTAGCAAAGCTGTAAGATGTTAGATTTGCTGATGGCATCTCCAATCACCAAATACCTTACCTGATACTTCATCCCCGCATTGTCCAGGGTGCCTTGGTTTTATCATACTTCCATGTGGGCATATTGTATAGAACTCCTATTAGATTTCACGATTATATTCTAGCAATTAGCTAAACTCTCTACCAATTATTGAAAAACATCATACTTTATATGTGTTAAGGAACTTTGCAGAGACTATCCAAAGGTATATGGCGTGGTAGAGACCATACTAGTGCCAGTAAAAGGGCAGGAAAGTTCTATCAGAGATTTACCTACAAAGTTTCAGAGGGAGACTTTGACATAAAACCGGATCTACTGTATTAGTGAATGGGTTTCTAGTGTCTAGAAAAAATTCCAAAATTGTCATGCTTATTTTGTTTGAACGCACAATGGGTCAGCACAGAAAGGTTTCAGAATTAAGAACTCTTGCACCAAAGAACTCTTTGTAGTGATAGTCATTCAATTTCACCTAGTGTTCATAGGTTTCAACAGTCATTCCAAGTGGTCTTCCATTGACCCTGGGGAAAAGTAACTTGTCTTTATTACTACTTTCTTATTGGAAACCCTGATTTAGCTAAAATTTCACTTTAATGCAAGATAATTCTGTGCTTATAAACTTATTGTCACTAGAAATTCTATTTGTATTATGTGTTTAAAATTAACTCAGACTGTTTCATTGTCATTAAAATGAAACTCTACTTTTTTGTTTGGGGAATATCTGAGTTCTGATTACTGAGGCCTGTTCAAGTACTACATAGTGGCTATAAAGTAAGTGAACTCAATATCCTGTAGCTAGCCAAAATACATTTACCCTAGAACAGAAAAACTCAAGTTGGTAAAGGAGAGAAGAAACCAATTTTGAGTCCTTTCTGGCTTTCCTTGGTACACAGCTACTATGGCCAGTCACTTAATCTTTCTTAACCTTTCAGAAGCTCTGTTTCTTCATTTTTCAGATGAAGACTGTGCAATCTGTATCATAGAAGAGCCATAATATTTCAAGAGCTATGGGTGCAGAAATATTTAGTAGATTTCATGATAGAAGACCAACATGACAACCTTTGATGACCCATAATGCAAATGTCCTCATTCTGACCAGACACACAGTCCTTTCTCAGGCAGTCCCTTAATCTAAATCCACCAAGCACTCAATCATTTATCAAAAGAGACTCCGAATGGGATGTATTTCACCTTCTCGGCTTCTGTGTGCTGCATGCTCTGCCATGAACCTGATTTGAATGTAGCCTATCAAATAAAGGTTTCAAATCAGAAGATCAAGGAAATGATAGCATTCTCTCATTTCTATGAATTTTTCATTTTATTCCAATACAGGCAAAATGTATGATGTGGGTCAAGTCTCTGTCTTCACGGGTTTGAACAGAAGGTCGGGAGAATATTTTCTCAACTTCCATTTGCAATTCTACTGCAGCTTAGATGGGAGCCCTTCGGGGCCTTCCCTCCCTGAGCTCTGGTATCTTTGGGAGCATCAGGAGAATTTTGCCTCCCGCTGAGGAACTCTGCCTGGAATTACATTTTTTTCCCTCAGACCTTAGTATATTGGGACTTCTTTGCCTCTGACTGATAAGAGGATATAATGATATAAGAAGTTTGCTTTTTTCTTTCTAGGGTAGACTATCACTGAGAGTGAAAGTCACCTGGCTACTAGCTGAGAACATTTAAGTCACATTCTCTCCTCTCTTCCAAAGGTCTTAAGCCAGCTCATACTAGAGGTTTTTTTAGGCCAGAGTCTATCCACTAGAGCAACTTATTCTCCAGATCAGAAATATAAGTTACTCCTAGCACCAAATTTTGCTACTATAACAATAGCCTATTTCTAGCAGACAGCTGTCAGGGTGGAACTGGCATGGGATGGAGAATTGTAGGAGGTGGTGTGAGGAGACAAAAATAGCCCTGAGTGAAGGATAGGGCACCTTGGAAGTAATGCTGCCATGCTCATTTGTGTGTGACCTGAACCAACTTGCTTTCCTCCTCACACCTCCTCTATTGCATAGGAGATTGAGTCAATCACTTTAGAATCCTCACTTAATATTTCTCTGTTTTTGATGCAACATTAGCCTTATTTACCTTCTCATATCTCTGACCTAGGTATAAGGAAAAGTATCTAATTTCTTCCACAGTCATATGATTGCAATGAACAAAGGAAGGAGGAGCTGCAGCCTGTATAAAGAGCATTAGAATTAGAAGTTGGGAAATTTTTCTTTTGAGTGTCAAATTACCTGGGATAGAATAACAGCTATATTGTTTGTTTGTTTTTGAAAGCCTCCTGGTGAAGCAATTGAGAAGTAATCTCCTCCACTGTGCTGCTATAATGATTGCCTAGAATAAAAATATGCACATACACTCACTCATACATATAAAAGGCACACATAACATGCAGATACACTTACATTATTGCCTAGAACCTAATGAGCAGGGCTCTTCTTTTTTTTTTTTCTCTTTGTTTCTTTCCTTCTTTTCTTTCTTTTTTTCTTTCTTTTTTTTTTTTTGGTGTGTGTGCATGGAGGAGGGCGGGGGAATCTCAGCAAGGGAGAGTTTTCTTTCAGGCATGTAATGATAGGGATATAGCTGGAGTTGGAGGAACCAAAGTGGTGAAGTGGAATTATGACTATATAGGAAGAATCAGAAGACAAAGGTTTGGGGGTACAACTTTGTCACATGTAAGTTGTGGTTTTTTGAACAAGTTACTTGTGTGTGTGTGTGTGTGTGTGTGTGTGTGTGTGTGTGTGTGTGCTCATGTGCCTCTGCCCATATTTGTTAAAAAGGAGGGACTTTTTTTTTCCGGTGATGGGGCTTGAACTTTGGTCTTGGGCGTTGTCCCTGAGCTCTTCTGTTCAAGATTATTGCCCTACCCCTGAGCCACAGCACCACTCCCAGTTTTCTGGTGATTAATTGGAGATAAGAGTTTCATGAACTTTTTAGTCCCGGGCTGGCTTTGAAATGTGATCCTCAGATCTCAGCCTCCTGAGTAGCTAGGATTACAAGCATGAGCCACTGCACCTGGCTTAAAGAGGGACTTTGTTAGGCTGTTGCAGGGATCAAATGAGATGAGGTCCATGAAAGTAGAGAGTTCCCAGCTGCCTGGAAATGAGCAGATATTGATTGGAATGGAATAACTTGCCACTATTCAAATGGCCTGCCACTAGTGTCTGAAACTTCAGCTTCCTATGCAAGTCTCAGCTTATCTGAAGGTACAGCTGGGATGGTTGGAGTATCTACCTGGAGGAATCATTTTCAGAATCAAAGGTGAATACAAATAAAAGGCAAGTAAAGCCTTCATAAAACCTGTTTCTCCCCATTACTGAAGCCTACAAATGCCAGCATTTTAGAAGCAGGGACAAGTTAAAAGATTCTTGAGTTCAGCATATTATTAATGTTTGTTCAGAGAAATCTAACTTCTTTCATTTTTTGAAAACAAGTAAGACACATCCTTTAATTATTTCCCCCTGAATTTTCTGGCCCTTTGGGGGAAAACAAAAACAATAACAAAACCACTTGAGTGCTGTTTCGAATGAGTTAGCCAGAGGACCCCTCAAAAAGTTACTTTTGTAACTCAAGAAAATGTACCAATAATTTGATAAAATTTAATCTAGCACTGATGATTCATGCCCATATCCCCAGCTACTTAAGAGACTGAGATATGAAGCATATGGTTTGAAGCAGCCTAGAGTCATGGCCAGAAAAGTCTGTGAGACTTATCTCCAATTAACCAGGAAAAAAACAGAAAAAAAATACTGGGCTGGAGGAAGTATAATTCAGGTGAAGATAGCATGCCAGCCCTGAGCAAATACTTGAAGGATGTGAGTCCCGGATGTCAAGCCCTGGTACTAGCAATACATACTCATACTCACATACACAATAAAATTAGGCTGGTAGCTAAATTGAGCCCTGGGTTACATATGTGAAAAAGCCATGTACTAGGTTCAGAATCTTACATTTACTAATGAATCTTTCCCAAGGGGATTCTATGTCTTAGAGAGTATTTAAGAAATAAATTAATTATTTGCTTTAATATTTCTCAGTGTTAAGTTAATTAGGCACTGTTTGATTTTTTTTGCTTTGAATTAGTGGCAGGAAAAGTTTTTTCTTAATTAGATTTTTCTTTTCTACCTATTTTCTTCTTCTTATGGGAACAAGTCTGCCATGTGGAGAGTGAGATACAGTATACAAAGGCTCCACAAGCATCTGTAAGCCACGTTTAACCTTTGTAGATTATGGCCTAGCTTTTGCTTCTTAACAGACTCCACTTAATATCATGCTCGTATACATGAATTTTCAGTGAGACAGAGACTTACTCCTAACTTAGAAATGCATACATGCTCACAAGTTCATGTGTGTTCAAGTTTGTCAGTTAAAATAATCATCTCAGATAAAATTAATCTTAGATTTCCTTTAACTTCAAGATTTTGTTTTCCTCTCAGCCTCATAAAGTATTAGAAGCTTGTAGTTTGGAAGAAATATGATTAGCTATGCTCTATCTTCTAGCTTGTCCTTTTCTCTCTCCTGTAGTAATTCATTACTACGGCTTTTTTATTGTCAGGGCCATGTATAGACGGGTTACTATGACATTTGACCTTCTAGGTTCAATATTAAAAGTTCCAGAAAGTTTTCCTTTCCCTTCACTAAGTTAGACTGGTTTGTGGTAAATGACCACAACTATCTTTGTTTTTCATGCATGCCAAAAGAAAACTCTCCTTAGCTGTGTAGGAAGGAATCAAATTATTGGTTGACCGTCCCAGCTCTGAACTAAGAGGATGAAGACCTATTTTATGGTTTCATTGAGGGTCTTGCCAGAGTTCTTCTGCAGAGGCAGCAAAGCATTAAACTAGCAATTGAGTAATGTTATATAACAAAGCAGAGGTAAATGAACATGCCATAATTCTTATTGCACTTGAAAAAAATGCAGTCAGCAAAATTTCATTTGAACCTTCTTCCTCACTCAAATTTCTGATTCAGGAAGTGAACTCTTAAGATAAATTCATTTTTGGAGTTTCAGCTTTACTATAGCTGCAGGCCAAAAGACAAAATTTTCCAAATAGAACTGCCCTGCATTTTCAGTAGGTATGACAACAGTTCAGGAAAATGTATGTGTTTGTGTTTGGGAGTACATGCGGGGTATATGTCTGTGTGTTTATTCTACTTGTGTTGATTATTGACAATTAAACAAATTCCAATAATTAAGAGCAAGAACTACAAAGATTAGTGGTTTTATAGAAATAATTAAATGTGAGATTTTAAGTGTCAAAAGGGTACTATATTTTAAATGCAAAGATTACAGGCTGAGATGAAATCATATTTTACTTACTAACATAAAGCATTCCCACAAAAAATCAATAGATGTTTCTTGATTAAAGTCTAAATTTTAAAATTACAAAAACCATGCAATGAGAAAATATGAACTAATGAAGAAACATGAATTAATAAATAAATCAGCTTTAAACAGCATATTTACTTTAGATAATATGCTAATATAGTCTATGCTTTCAAAAGGAAAGATTAGGATATAATTATTAATTTATAATATGACTAATTATAAGCCTCATTTGAATTGCTACTTCTCATTTATTTTCTTAAATTGGAATTGATTTAAAAACGTTTTAGAGAAATGTGCCTTCAAAATCTGTATAGTACAAACTTACATCTTTGGAATATTCTACAGTACTGAATTCAATACCAAGAGTATGAAATAAAGTAAAAAGCCATTTCTCTTAGAAGCTATTTTAGTGAGAAGGAAAAAAAGAAAGAAAGAAAAGAAAAGCTCAAGACTTTAGTCCTTCATGAAGAGAGAACAGACAGTGAATCATCTCAGTATCAGGAAGACTGCACACATTATAATTTCATTGGAACTCAGAGGACACAGTCACATCATGGTGGTTTAGGGGAGATTCACTGCAGTTGGATTTCTGAGTAATGCTGAATTCCCTTTTGTGAGGACAAATGATGAAAGCCATGTAAGAAAAGGATAGAAGACATACAGGAGAAGAGACCAGCTAATAAAAAACATTAGAACAAAATAATGAGCAGAATGTCTGAGAATAGTCAGAAGATTGTGTGAAGGCCCACTTTAGGGATAATGATGTGTGCATTGTGCCAGAGACCCACCATGAGGGGCAGAAGTATTGGGCATCCAGAAGAGGATATTTGGGTATTGCTGATGATAAGAGACTGCTTCAGGAAAAGATTGTGCATGGCAATATCTTAGAAATGGTCCTTAAAGAGTCTGGTGGGGAAGAGGAAGAGAACAGGTTGGAAAAGGGAGTCTGATTCTGGAACTAAAGAGAGATTGTCCTCATTTTCTCCACTTCATACCAACTTTGTCCTAGAGTATTAGTTAATTCACTTCCAAGGATTTACAATTATCTAGTTGTTGTTTTTCTTGAGTGAATTTAATTTACCTGAAAGTAGAATGCCTATGGTTTTTATATTTTTCAATCAATATTCAGTGACTGTTATAATCCAGTGATTATGGTAAATCTATGACAGTACATTTTGGATAAACTATAAAAGGCAGTATAAGAGATATTCCCTCAAACTCTTGACACTGGAAGGTTGCAATGGGCTACTAATGTAGTTATTTATTTTTAAATATAAATTTACTGCCAGGTTGATGTACCAATGGGTTAGGGTTACATATGTAAGGTCATGAATACATTTCTTGTGGGACACTGCTACTCTTGTCCTCATTTTTCTCCCACTTTTCTTCACCCAAGTTGTAAAGTTTATTTCTAACATTTTTTATTGTAACGTATAGAGGGGTCACAGTTACATTCGCCAGACAGAGGGTACATCACTTCTCACACATTGACACCTACTTTCATGTTTTTGTACCCATTTCCCTCCCCCCACCCCCTCAATCATCTTCTTTTTCCCCTTCCCTTTCCTATTTAAAATAAACCAACAAACGTATATACAAAATACCAGGTAACAAAGTCCTTTATTTGTAATAACTATCTCTAACATTTTGTCTTGTGGGTATTGCTGTTGTATTAGTTCACTCTTTGTCCTTTTTCTCACCATTTTACTGTTCCTCTTCTCTCCCCCTAATCAGATAAACACTTATAATATTATAGCTATTTTAAGGGCAACTCTTTTACTTGTGCTCTTGTAGTCTCTCACACATTTCTTTATTATATTCGAATTTGCTATTTCTCCCTACTTCTCATATAACTTTGAAAATTTATATTAGAAATTATCAAATGTTCTAGAAGAGAGCTCAAATACTTTTTGAGTAAAACTGAAATAAATAAAATCAAAATACAAATAGCAATATATACACTTTACTCCAAATCTTACAACCCAATGCACCAAGTGTATTTCATTTGAATGTTCTTCCATTATTCATTCGATATACATTTGCATGCATACATTGGCAATCAGAATGTATGAGTTAAAGAAGAAAGGTGAGTTAAATTTCAAGGAAGAGTGACACAAAGGGGTAAGGGATCTCAAAATGAAAACTCTTTGGTGGTTAGCTTGTCTCCTCTTCTGTAGGAGAACCAAAGCCAAGAAGCTTGTCGGGAGTTGTGGCCATATTTATTCAGGGTGGGTTGAATGATGAGGGAGGATCCCAGCTACATATTCTCTGACTCATTAGTCTCAAGCACACAAGTTCATTTCTCATTGTACCATTTCTGAGCTGTCATGCTTCACTTTCACAAACCACATTATAAACTAACAAGCCCTGGGCACTATCAAGCCTTCAAAAAAACCATGATGACAATATCATTATTACTTGCTTTTAGCCTCCACACACTGGTCTTTCTCTGGCGTGGAGATGAAACTTGTGCTTTTGTGCTGTGTCTGATTTCTCCCAGATTCTACAACAGTCTAGGTGTGTTGGGCCACTTAGGAACACACCCCAAAACTGTCTTAACTATGACATTCCCTGTGTTTTGAGCTCAAAGCCAGTGTATGCTTCCTGTCATATATACGAGTTCAGGCTAGAACTGGTCCAATATATTTTCGGGATTCACTTTTGGGAATAATTCATAAGAAATTGGAGAGAGATAACATCATAATTGTTAGCATGAATTTTTAGCAATTTCTTTCGATTACTAGCTCAATGATCACAGTCAAGGTAAGTTCCCCACAGCCTCAGTTCTCTCATCTGTGTATGTTTCTGTGCTCTCATCAAGGATGCATTTACCAAAATGAGGAACACGCATGACACCTGGTTCCAGGTAAGCAGGAAGTTAGTAGATGGCTGGTTTGCAAAAGACTAAATTATTAAAAATGACCCTGTTGCAGCTGACATGACAATGAAGATGTTGGTCTTACTCTGGTATGAATATGGGTTTGTCTTTAAGTGCGTTTCTCCTAGAAATACTGGATAAGTAAAAAGAAGAGTTTTCTACAGAAGCCAAACAAAACCAATGTCTGTGTACTACTTGTGTTCAAGTTTCAATCTTGACATCTAATTCTAAGCAATCATCCCTTGGCTTAGGAAAACTGAATATTATCAATGGGTAGTGAACATATGGCCACAAAGTACCTCAATTTTGAGGGAACCAAAAGGAATCAGAATCTAAAATGTATTTGAATCAGATCAAATATCTGTGATATCAGCCACCTTCTGATGACTTAACTGATTTAAATCTTTGAACAATAGTTCCTCAAGACACTGGATAGCTTCTGCTACACTGCTTTGGGAAATGTAGTAGACACATTTCTGAGTGCCCTTCCTTTATCTCTTACTTTGGGCTATGAAGTCTGCCACCTTTTTCTAGAATTCTAACAAAAGTTAAGCCTTATGCATGTAGGTTCTTTGTAAATGGTCATACTCTACAAATGTGAGAGACTCTTAATTATACTTTAAAACATCCTACAGGTGTTGACTCTTTACCGATGGACTTTGCCAACATCATTATTCCATATAAATGAACCAATGATATGTCTATCATTCTCAACCATGAAGGACATTGAAATTCGGGCACTAAAGTTACTTCTTCCTTTGCTATTATCATTGCTCATGATTAGGTAGAGTTCTACTGGTAAAGATATAATTCTAGGAATACAAAGAAGATTCCACATAGCTGGGTTCCACATATGTAAGTGTCCCAGATTTGTTCCAGGATAACAATGCTAATACTGAAAAGTTCCAGGTTAAGAATGTATTCCATTATCATTGTTATAATGGAGTTCAACTTTAAGGTCTACCGCTCATGTATGTTTTATTATGAACTGATTCATCTAGTCATTTAAAAAGATTTCCAACAAAGGGAAGGAGCTAATAGAGATGTGGGCAAAAGAAGATGGTGCAGAAATAAAACAGGTTATATATGAGAATATTGAAATTTTTCTCTGTGGGTATTTGGACAATGTCAATAATTTGTGCTGATTTAATTTTCTAGTTAACTAAAATATATACTAAGTTATCTAGAAATAAATATTATCTATACGAGAGTGAAAATTGGAATTAAAGAAAGAAAAATATGTCTTACCCAACAGGTCTTGTGTCTTCAATGGCTCTGTCCACTGGGATCAAATCACTGAGGTAGACATTGAAGTTTCCTTCTTTCCACCTTCGTTCTGCCTCCTTCTCCTTTCCAGGAGGAACAAGTACAGGACGTCCAAACTGACCTGGTGCCTTGGGGTCCCTTGGAGAAAGTGTCACATCTAGCTTCAACACAGGGTGCTTTCCATGATTTTCAGGTAGAAGGGCTTTTGTATGAGTTTGGTTGTGTTCTGCAGACTTGGCCTTGACAGTTATATTGACTCTTGCTGGCCCTGATCCTCCAGCTAGGGCTCGTTTATTTTGAGACACTGTTGATTTCCACAAAGCAGATGAAGTGAAAGATGTGCCACTTCTGCTCTTGGAAGAGGGTTTTACTTGGTTTCTACCAAATATTTTAGGAAATTCAGTTTGGGTTTGAGAATTGGAAACTGGTTTGGTGTATGTCTTTAGCTCCTCTTCCTTAGTTATAATCACAACCTGGCTTTCAGAAACATTGCCTTTCCTCCCAGGAGCTACTATGGCTCCATCATCCTTTGGCAAACCTCCCAAACGTATCTCATTCATGGGCTGCTTCTTTAATACATCCAAGTCTGCAATCAACTTGATAAAAGGAAGATCTTTATGGGCTTTGTACTTATTTGTCTTTCGTTCTTTGCTCTGAGTCTCAGTTTCATTTAAGTCTACAGCCTCCCCAAATTTCAGTGCTGGTGGGCTGGCTGGGTGTGTCCACTTAGTGACCATTGCTTGTGATTGCTGCTTTGATCTGTCAGCCTTATGATTGATGGTCACATTCAGGTCCCTTGCAGCTGCTTGTTTGGTTGTGACATGGCTGAGCCTATGATTCTTTGGGCCCTTTTGTTGTACACCAGTGGGTCCTGCGTGTACTGAAATATTAACCAATGGGCTTGGCTTCAGTGTCACCTGGAGAGTGGCGGCTTCGGGTTTGCTGTCTCTTCCCTCTGCCTTCTGAAGCATAAGAGTCACAGGGAGGGTCTGCGGATATGCAGGATGCCACAATGGCACACCTTTTCCCCTTCTCAGGGACTTCTGCATCTTTCTTCCCCTCTCAGAATGATTCAAATCATCCTCAACATTGAGTGCACCTTCATCAATCTTTCTCAAGTTATCTTTGCCCCATCCTCGCTTCCCAGGGCCCCTTGGGGAAGGCCTCATCTCTCGGATGCTGCTGTAAAGAATCTTCATTTGGGCTGGCTGAACTCTAAATCCTATATGTTCCCTCCTCAGGATGTCTTCCTTGAGGACTCGGGTATTGATCTCACTGAATGAGAGGCGGAGAGCTGCCATGTCAAAGAGCAGCCAGATGACAGAAGCCACAAATATAAATGCCAAGACTCGCCCACTTCCTCGGAAAAACTTTCTGATCTTGTTCATGGTACAAAGGATTCTCTTGCAGCCTGCCCTCCCTCTGAGTCTGCTTACCTGAGGTGGAGAGAGAGCCGAAATAGTAGTAGCAGCAGCAGCAGCAGCAGCAGCAGCAGCAGCAGCAGCAGAGTTGGCATAAAACACCCCCCTTCCCTTAACACAGCGGGACAGGAAACAGCAGTCCAAGGGGAGAGCTCAGCTCCTACTGCCTGTCAGTCTCTGCCTGCGTGGCATTTCATAGCAGAGCATCTGTGCCTGCTCAGCTAGCTCTGGCAAAACTCTGGTAAACACCAGCCTTAGGTCACTGTGGGAGCAGTGGACTGCAGCCACAGGACAGTTCAACCTATCACTTGACTTGTTTCCGGGAGACCATGTACCACCTTCTATAAGCCCAAGAAAAAGTGGGGGCCGGGCTAGCGTTTCTGCTTCTCTCCTCCCAGTTTTCCTCTGCACACTGTAACTCAACACCGCTTCTCATAAGGAAAACATTTCAAGCCATTACCCAGAAACTTCATTCAGCTCTCACCTTCTGTGTTATGTGAGAGCCTATGTACATTTTAAAGGCAATTAAACAGAAAGTAAACTACATAACTTTGAGGGCATATGTTCCTACTTTCTAACTCCAACTATCCCCCTCCTAACATTAACCCTGCGATGCCCATGTGCTTGATTGTTCTGCTTGCACATTGAATCCCTGACCTTCTTGTTTCAGTTGTAAGAGATTAATAGTTTATAAAGAAGAGGTTTCCCAGAACCTCATTGCCAGAGGTTGATATTTATTCAGAAACCTTCCTTGAAGGGGTATGAATGTATTTCTTTGTAGGCCAACTATTCTTCTTTTTTACTTTCCTTTTAAAAAAGAACAAAAATGAACAGCTTTTGTTATTACTAGATTTAATAGACATACTCTGGATATATCATATTGCTATGAAAGTTTCTGGACAGTTTGCTATGATCTGCAAGTGTGTGACTCCATCCAGTTCACTTGTTGAAACCCGAATCGCCAATGTGACAGTGTTAGGATGTGTAACCTTTGGAAGGTGATTAGATGATGAGCTGGAGCTCTTATGAAAGAAATAAGTGCCCTGAAGCAAAGGGGCTTAAGAGAATCACTCCCACCAGATGTGGGCATGGCAAAAAGGCTTCTTGAACCAAAATAAAAAAAAAATATCCTCATCAAGTCTTCTATACTTGGACTTCTCAGCCTCCAAAAGGATGAGAAATTAATTAACAAATATTATATAATCTTGGTTGTATAGCAGTTTGAATTAATAAAGACAAACTTATTCTCAGCTCTAGCACTTACTACTTCACAGAGTACAAGTTACCTCAAATTCTGATTAATTGATAGGGAAAGTATAGCCTGATATTGTATTTTTAACATCTTCCCAGGGTTTTCAATTATGCAGCCAAAGTTGAGATATTGTAGTCTAGTATAAATAAACACTCTTCTTTCTCTTTTTATCTCTTCTTTCTGATTTTGAACATGGTGACTGGTATAAGAAATACTTCTTTCTGAGAAGGTATTTCTAGAAGAGATTAGCATTTGAGGGTTAGAGGGCATGGCTCATGTGGTAAAGCACCTGCTTAGCAAGTGCATGGTCCTAAGTTCAATCTCTAGAAAGAGGGAGCGAGAGAGAAGAGGGAAGAGAGAGAGAGAGAGACAGAGAGAGAGAGAGAGAGAGAGAGAGAGAGAGAGAGAGAGAGCAGACAGACAGACAGAGACAGACGGACAGAGACAGAGAAAGACAGAGAGACAGACAGAGAGAGACAGAGACAGAGAGAGACAGAGATAGAGACAGAAACAGAGAGGCAAAGTGGTATTTGAATTACTAATGAAAGCAGTCTCATAGTGAGTGAAGGTACTGGTCACTGTCTAATTACTTGAAAATTTAGAAAACAAAAAATGAAAGGCAAATTTGATCTCTCTTTAAGAGAGTTTATACTCACTTTATAAAAATTCCAAGTACTTTGATCTTTGGATTTTAAGATTTATACCAGAGATCTCCTAGCTTCTCAGGCCTCAGATTGAATGTTATATTGCTGGCTTTGGTTCTAAGGCTTTCCAACTTTGGATTGAATCACTCTATCAACTTTCCTGGCTCTCCAGTTTATAGAAAGCACATGGTAAAACATCTCAACTTTCATAATTTCATGAGCCAATTTTTTTAATGCATCACCTTTCATCTATCTGTATATCTATCTATCATCTATCATCTATAATCTATTTCAGATAAATGCAACTATAGTAACATGATCTACAAATGTCTGATTCTCTTTTATGTTCAGTGTCTGCTCATTTTGATTTGGAATGTCCACATATGTACCAACACCTACCAGTATCACTGAGAATGTTTTCTGGCTCAAGGGCTATCTATGTAAGTTGTTGACTGATATTGGGTAAATTGACAGCTCTTACTTTTGAAGACCTCTTAGGCCATCAGTGGACACAAATAGGAGGCATAAATTGTAAATTACAGTAAACAATATGTAATTTGGGAAAAGAAGCCTCCTGGATTTTATAGAAATATTGCTTAGTTTTGGTAAGTGTGGATGGCTTTATCTCAACAGATTTACAGGATGAAAATGAACAGTTACACAATGGTCTAGAATAAAATTATTAGTTGAATGGAAGGGATAACAAATTAGCAAAATCATAGATAAAAAGTAGTTCCTGAAGAAAATACAAGATTTTGAAGACCAAAAAAAGTGACTTAGAAACACTGGTTCTATTATTAGCATTTGTGTAAGTGTCTGTGTGACAGATAGACAGAGATAGAGAAAACTAAAGGCAGAGACAGAGACACAAATATATACAGAGACATGGAGAGACAATGTGAGACAGAGATACAGAGAGACTGAGATAGAAAGATATACACACACTGAGACCAAAGAGTGTTTGATAGAGATTCGGAAAAGTCTAATATGTCTCAAGTACTTTGCTATTCTATTTCTTTTAAATATTTCACTTAATAGAATAATTCAACAAGGAGGTAAAAGTTACAATTCTTTTGTAATCAGGAGGGAAAACATAAATAAAGTACCTTACAGTGTAGACTGGAAGAAGTGGATCTTGGATGTGTAACAGCCTGAGGACATAGTCCATGTGCTTCTCTAGCTCTATGACCTTGCAGGTTATTCTATTGTATGTGGGAGCAGTATAAAAAAGAAAATAAATTCCCCCTTTCAGATTAATGGGAAGACTGGAAGAAAACCATTCAAGGTTCTCCTTTTCCTTTATAAATAATACACACTGTCACTAATATTGTCATTAATGTCTTGAGGTTCTAGGAATACAGTGTATGTTGAAGGTGTTCTGGATTTCCCCCCAAATCAAACAAAGAACTTAAGAGTAATATGATCATAGCAGTGGGGCAAGAAATAAATCCAGGCATTTAATGTTATTCTATTCCTGCCATTCCTATTTCATTTCATTATGGATTCAGTTGGGCCACTCTTCTCATAATGGCATTGTGTATATGCTTAGTAGAAGCCTATCAACACAAACCTTAGCACAATACGTTATAATCTGCATTCAAAATAAAGCTAGACTTCTTTATATTCTTATGGATAGTTTGCATCACATTGTTATTTTAAACAGGAAAGTAGAATGCTTTGTAAACATTTACTCTATAACCCGCTAACAATATCCCTACCCCAAGGGTCATGACAGTTGGATTTACTCAAAATTTTTTTGAAAAGTCAACATTTGTTACATCCTTCCTATGTGTGACAGTGCTAAAACAGAGTAAATATTTCTTTATTCCCACTTAGCCATTGGATCTAAGATCAAATGCTCCTTTTTCTCCCTCTGGCTTGTCATTACTAGGTAAAAGGCAAGCTGTTTGCAAACAAGGGAAAAAATTACAAAACATCGAAAGGGAGACTTTATTTACTATCATAAAAGTAACAACTATGACTTAAGTTTATATGATATACAATTCAGGAGTCTGATGGAGAAAAGAGACATTGTTTCAGTACAGAGAAAAGGAAGAATGAACTGGTAATTAGGCTTTATTTATTTTTAAATTTTATTTATTTATTTATTTGTGTTGGTCATGGGACTTTGAACTCTGGGCCTGAGCATTGTCCCTGAGCTCTTCAACTCAAAGCTTCCACCCTAGCCCTTGAGCCACAGCGCCACTTCTAGTTTTCTGGTGGTTAATTGGAGATAAGCAACTTGGGAGTAGAGTATGTAGGGTTCTTTAAATACAGAATCATGTCATCTGCAAAGAGGGAAAGTTTCACTTTCTCTTTTCCTATTTGGATCCCCTTTATGCTTCCTTTTTGCTTTATGGCTCTGGCTAGGAATTCTATTATTATGTTAAAGAGGAGTGGAGAGAGTGGGCATTCTTGTCTTGTTCCTGATTTTAGTGGAAATGGCTTTAGCTTTTTGCCATTAAGTATAATGCTAGCTGTGGGTTTGTCATACACAGCTGGCCTTTATTATACTGAGGAATGTTCTATGGATTCCTAGTTTCTCCAGAGCTTTTAGCATAAAGGGGTATTGGATCTTGTCAAATGCCTTTTCTGCATCTATTTAGACAATCATGTGATTCTTGTCCTTGCTTCTGTTGATGTGTTGAATTATATTGATTTTTGTGTATTGAACCAGCTTTGCACCCCTGTGATAAATCCTGTTTGATCATAGTGTATAATTTTTTGATGAGTTGCTGAAGACAGTTGGCCAATATTTTGTTGAGAAGTTTTACATCAATATTCATCAGAGAAATGGGTCTATAGTTCTCTTTCTTTGATGAGTCCCTGTCTGATTTCAGGAATGAGGGTTATCGTGGCTTCATAGAATGAGTTTGGCAAAGACCCTTCATTTTCAATTTTGTTGAAGAGCCTGAGGAGTATTGGTGTGAGCTCTGTTTTGAAGGCTTTATAGAATTCAGCTGTGAATCCATCTGGCCCTGGGCTTTCCTTGGATGGAAGGTCTCTTATTGACATTTCTATTTCAGTACTTGAGATAGGTCTGATGTTTAGTTAGATTATGTCTTCTTGGTTCAGTTTGGATATGTTAATATTGGCTAGAAATTCATCCATCTCTTCTAGATTCTCAAATTTGTTGGCTTAAAGGTTTGAAAAGTATTCCCTTATGATGATGTGTATCTTGGTAATTTCTGTCATGACACTTCTATTCTCATCCATGATTTTGTTTATTTGGGTGTGCTTCCTTCCTTTTTCGGTAAGGTTTGCTAAAGGTTTGTCAATTTTGTTACTTTTTTCAAAGAACCATCTCCTTGCTTTGTTGATTCTTTCTATGTTTTTTGGGGAGGACTCCAATTCATTTAATTCTGCTTTGATTTTTAATAATTCACTTCCTTCTACTAGAATTGGGATTGGTTTGTTGCTCTTTTTCTAAGAGCTTACGGTGCACCATTAAATTGTTCGATTTTTCCAATTTCTTAATATAGGCACTCAAAGCTATAAATTTTCCTCTGACTAATGCCTTTGCTGTGTCCCAAAGGAGCTGGTATTTTGTGTGCTCTCCTTTTTGTTCAATCCCATAATGGTTGAATTTCTGTTCTGATCTCCTTGATGACACTGGTGGTACAACAATATGTTGTTCAATCTCCATTTCCTCTGAAATCAGGAATGAGACAAGGATGCCCACTCTCTTCAATCCTCTTTACCATAGTATTAGAGCAAGGAAGCAAGCATAAAGGGGATCCAAATAGGAAAAGAGGAAGTGAAACTTTGCATACAACACACAAAGCATACAACAGACAAAGGCCTCATATCTAAAATATATCAACAGCTAAAAAAAAAATTGAATCACTCCAAAACAAATCTCCAAAGAAACAACCATCCCAAAGTCTTCTCTGAAGAAGAAATAACAATGGTCTATAGACACATGAAGAAATGCTCACTATCTCTGGCCATAAAAGAAATGCAAATCATATCAATTCTGAGATTCCACCTCACTCCAGTTAAAATAGTCAAGAAATCTAGTAACAACAGATGCTGGGGAGGATTTGGCCAGGAGGGATCACTACTACACTGTAGGAGAAAGTGTAAACTCGTTCAACCACTATGGAAAGCTATGTTGGTTCCTCAAAAGACTAAATATAGAGCTCCCCTAGTACCCAGCAATTCCACTACTTGGCATTTACCCAATAATCCAGAAATGAAGACATACTAAATCCACTAGCACAATGATGATGTTCATTGCAGCACTATTCACTATAGCAAAGACATGGACCCAACCCAGATCCCCTCAGTTGATGATTGGATCAAGATGTGGTATTTATACATAATGGAATTCTGTGCCTCCATCAGAAAGAACAACATTGCACCACTTGTAAGGAAATGGAAAGGCTTGGAAAAAATCATATTAAGTGAGGTAAGCTAGTCCCAAAGGAACATAGGCTCAATGGTTTCCTTCATTTGTAAGAATTAGTACACATCTAGAACTCTCGTAGCACAGGATTACAAACCTTAGCTTAAACCCGGATACATACGGCCATATAGGATGAGGCTAAATTAATGGAACTACAGGACATGGAAACAAGAGCTTAAGTATGAGTAACTGTTATTCTTAATGTACTATGTTTTTCTCTCTTCTTTTGTGTTGCCCTTTGATTAATCTCATATTGTTACAGTATCCCACTTTGCTACCTGGAATATTATATAGCTGTTTACTTGTTTATTTGAAATAGGAGGGGAAAATGAGGGGGGAGGGTGGGAGTAGGGAAATGGGGACAAAAACATGCGAAGGAGTATCAATGTGTGAGAAGTAATGCACCTTCTATCTGTAACCCCTCTCTATATTAAAATAAATAAAATCATCTCACAGGAAAAAAATAATGAGCTAAAGGAGTAATAAACAGTTGCCATGTATTGACCCTCAAAAAGAAAACTAAAGTCCCATGGACTTTAGTGCCTGGCTTGGCTTTGAACTGCAATTCCCAGATCTCAGCCTCCTGTGAAGCTAAGATTATAGGCATGAGCCACTGTGCCAGGCAGGCTTTATTTAAACTACTATGTGATTTACTGACTTGGCTACTGGTGGTTATGTGTATGTCACATGTGATCCTACCAGCATTTCTTCCTTCTGGTTTCCCTGATAAATCTCTAGGAAGTTGGTTAAAATCAATATTAGAGGCCCAACATTGCGGATCTTCAGTAATCTAGTGAGCAGATTCTGTTACTCCTATCAGCTATGGATCTCTTCTCTTATTTTCCAATTCTCTGGCCACATTGATATTTAGTGCCTTGAACAATGACTAAATATGAACAAAAGAAAGGAAAAACAAGTGATTTGAGGTTCACTTTTACTTGATTTCAGCACACACATTGCCCAAGAAATGGTCTTGGTGTAGTTTTTTTTGGCTACTTGCAGTTCAGTTGTTTTAGTCTTCATTTTACCAGCAGAAAACTAAATAAATAGTTGGTTATTTGAAGTGCCCTACAGTTGGACAGTCTAATTTGTAATTCCAGATAATGTAGTTGGAATAAATAGCACTGTAAAAATCTAGAGCTTTACAGTGATTCTTGGAAGAATTTTGTAAGGTTACTGTATCAATTGATTCAGCTACCTGGTGAAAATTTAAAATACATTTTTATCTTCCTCTTATGTAAAGTAACACAGTTTACATGTAAGGAGGGCTTTCTGTCTGTTTAATTTTCATAGGCTAGATAACTCTCTAGCAGGACATCTTGTTATATGATTTGAATTCAATATGTATCTTCTATGAAAAATATCTCTTAATCAACTCATTGCAAATAAGTCAGAACTTGACAAGCATAACCTCATTTCTAGCTTCAAATCTCTTCAATGAGAAGATAGATTTTTGCTTAATAAATTTGATATCATTTCTTAACAGTTGTTCTGCCTTTTAAGTGTTATAGCAGTTCTTTGGCTTTGAATCTATAGTTAGTCTTTCAGGATATTCGAATGGTTGTTCACTATGTGTGTATATTCTGAGAAAACCTTTCTGCTACCACAGAAAGATAACAGGACTATCACAGCCTATAAGAATCCTAGCATTTAAATCAGGGCATTTAGTCCAGGGAAAACACAGCATGATAGCAGAACAAAGCAAATTTGTGGACAGTCAGTATTCACAAGGCAGAGTCAGAAGGTAATATGAGGGTAAATATGATGTGACAATTTTTGATAAGAATAAAAAGGAACATATTACAGACCACTGCTTATAGGAAGCACAAGGGCCAGATTTGAAGCCTTAGAATTCTGTAATAGGTCCTAGAAGGTATCAGTTGTTAGTAGATACTATGACATTTCTGTTGCCTCTTTTATTAATGGAAAGATACATACTTTAGGGACCACAGTTATGACTTTATCCTTTGAAAAGCTATTATTTATGATAAAAAGTACCATTTGGTTGAAACTGAATGATTCTTTAACAGATCTGTGACATCACTAACAGGATTCAAAACTTGAATTAAGAAAAGAACTGAGGGAGTCTCTTTAAGGGCTTGGGCAGAGTTATGCTATCATGTAGAATGAAATGGATGGAGGATAACCAAACCCAGACCTGGCCTGATGGAGTTTCTCTCATTTAACTTGCTGCTTACTAAACGAAGTCTCCTAGGTGCTTCCCTCCATAACATCCTCTGGAATTTCATGCCACCTAGCTGTCATCATTTTTCTTTTCCTTATCTGTCCTCTGCTGAGCTTTACTGCTTTTTGTTTGACGACTAACTTCAGCAAAGAGGTTAAAAGGAGAAAATGCACAGAAAAAGAAGGGCTGTGGGTGGAGCAAATGGTAGCTCAAAGGGCAATTCAGGGCACCATTCCTATGCTGTGAAGAAGTAGGATGAAAGTCTTTCAAAAGAGCTAGGTTCTTTCCCTCTCCTCTTCCCCCAACCAATTCCATCCCTGCCCGCAGGAGGAAGTTTAAAATAGTTTTTTTGTAGGATGACAGTATGATAATGACTTTGGATCCAATTATGTGATCATTACCTAGAAATAGCCTTTCCATCTGAGCCTTGCCAAAATACTGAACCATTAAACTCTAATTAGACTGAGGAATATGAAAGGGACTTGAACTTGGGGCCCTTTGGACATTTCTCTCAATATCTGAAATTGGCACAGGAAATAAGCAAGTGATATGTTGTAGAGGCCAGAAAGGAAGCATAGACAATCTGAGTGGGTGAGAAAGAGGCCAAAGTGAAGATGCTCACATTCTTTTGCTTCTCACCAGCAGTATCTCAGGACTAATAGTATCTGAGATCCCCTCAGGCCTTTCCCATGGGAATATATATCACTTTGTTTCTATCTGGGCCAGGCAGATTGAACAGAATCAGACAACTGTGAGGCTGGTGGCTTGGGAAAGCAAGGCTCCATAGGTCAGTCTTTGAACAGCACTGATGAGCCAATCAACTAACCAGCTACCTACCACTTTATTATTTGAACCACAGATTTACTTCCAGCTTTTAGATGGTTAATTGGAAATAGGCATTTCCCAGGTCTTCTTGCTTGGGCTGGCTTTGAACCATGAGTCTCAGATCTCAGTCTCTTGGGTAGCTAGGATGACAGGAGTGAGCCACAAGCATGCAGCTGCAGGTACATATTTGTCAATAATCATGCAGTTCTTATGAGCATATTTACTACATGGATAGTTTCTTTCAAAGAAAAAAATGTTTCTGGACTAAAGGTAATGGTGTACATGCTAAAACATATGGGTGAGTATTCGTTATCACAGCTTTTTTGTATATATCTAGAAAATAGGGTGGATGGATATAGATATGTCATGAAGCAAATTCATGCATAGGCTCCACATGGGGTTATATGTGAGTTAGTATATGACTTGTCTCTTATAACGGCTGAATTCCTTAAATTCATTTTATGTATATATATATATATATTGAAATGTTTTATAATAAAATGTTTGGAGAAACACCGCTAAGGTAGGAAAAATGGAAAAGAAAAGAATACATGCTAAGCTATTAAACACAAGAAAGGAAAAGAAAAATGGGTTATGATTGATGTGAGATCTGATGTTATATGATGTCTGAAGTGTGTTCAGATTGTTATAGATTTACGGTTGTCCAGATCTTCTTTTGTGAAGTGCCTGCCTCTTATTACTTTTGGAAGCCAGAATTAATTATTCACTCTAGGCACACTGGAACAGAAACAGGAAAGCTAAGAGGTAGAAACATGACTCTCATGCACCAACTTATTGCTTAGCCCAGAGATCGGGAAATGTTTGCCATGTGTAGGGCTAGACTGGAGCCAGACAAGGAAGACATGTTTGAAAGAGAAGGTTGAATATGCACTGTGTATCTTTCACACATGCACATGCATGTGCATCTGTATTTTTATATACAAATTCAACCACACTGGGGAAGACAGGAAACAGGGCTTTTGAGGATATTTGTCTAGGCGTATTGCATTTTAGAGGGCGGATCATATGTTTTGCATATGTTTATTTTGGGTAAGAGGGAACTCAGGGGCAATATCACTGCCTCAAGATTTTGGAGGCATCTCATATGGGAGAAGGATTTAACTCATTCCATATGGTTTCAGAGGGTGGAACCGAGGATGGGATGTAGCATATTTCTGTTCTAAATGAGAACATCTTTCTAACAATTAGTACAAAACAAAAGAGACGTAGATTCCTTCTAAAAGTAGTTAATGATCTGCCTGCTCTTGGAAATGACATGTGGCAGAGGATGACTGGCCATCTGTCACAAAACTTGTATTGGACATTCTGAAATTCCATGGAGGCTTTACACCAAATAGAAGAATGTCCTAATTTTCATTCTGAAAGTGAGTGGTTCTCCAAAATACATAAACAAATTTTGAGGCCAACTGCAGCTTTATTTTACTGTTTTTAAAATTCAAGCACATGTGAATACCTAAGTGCTATCTCAATAGGTTACAGAGATCACTGCTCTTTTTTTTCATTTGATTTCTGTTCACAATACTTCTTCCTCCCTAATGTTTGTGTTTCCTCTTTATTCAATCCATGATCTCTATACATAAGGAGTGAAGTGAATTAACATTTGTCCAGAAAACAGATTTTGGTTGCATATGAGTATCTGATTGTTCACTGTTTACAGATGCTTGATCGTGTCTATGTATGTTTGTATACACTCATGCAATAGTGCCTGGGGAATAGTCTTGATAGTATTTCTAATTTGCACAATTCCATTTCAAAGCAGATGCTCTCTAATGCTTGAATTTGGAAGTCACTTTCAGTTTTCATGATGCTAGGAACTGCTATTGGCATAAAATGGGAGACAGAGAAATGCCCAGTGTCCTACAAATTGCTGGCCAGTTCTATCCAATCAAGCCTTACATCACCTGAGAACTCCACTTAGGAATATCATGTAAGGAGTACCATGTATCTATGGAGATATGGTGTTCTGGACACATCTGCCATTTAAAGCTTTTTGTTCTTGGAAAAATGCTTTAACATCTACAGTCTCATCTCAGTGAAGATGAATGACTTCATATAAGAAAAGTGTTTTGATAAGCTTAGACACATACGCCATTCAATTAAGTTCAGTTAGGATTTTGATTTTTCTGAAATGACTGGGAATGAGCTATGTAAGTTCATCTTCCATGTTAATTATGTGAAACTTTTTTTACATGCTTTCTATGGTATATGTGGAGTTAGAATAGGATGAACATTACTTACGAGAAGTGTAGCCTACGGAACCTTGAAGTTGAAAAACTGGTATGACATCATCATAAAGACAGCTGTGAAATAAGCTTTAACAAGATTAAATTAACTCATCTTTCTCTCCCCTCCTCTCACATATGGAAATATATTCGATAACATTTTCCTAATCTCCTTTTGACATTTGACATGCATGCATGTACATGTATATGCACACACACACAGATGTAGCTGCAATTTGTTAATTTTAAGTTGCAGATTGGCTTATCCTTGTAATCCCACATACCTGTAAGTATTTGTTGAGGAAGAAGGTCATTCAGGTTCAGCCTGACCCACCTAAACAACAACAACAACAAAGGCTGATATGTTGGTGTGTGCCTGTAATCCCAACTATAAGAGAGTTCTAAGGAGGATTGTGGTTCCCTAGTAATTTAGGAAAAAATATTTGGAGAGCCTATATGAAAAATCACTAAAGATGGAAAGAAAGGGCTAGAGGCATAGCTTAAATGGTAGAACACCTGCCTAGAAAGAAGGAGAGCCTGAATTTAAACCTTGGTAATCTCCCTCCCTCACTCCCTCCTCAAAACTGGTAAATTCTACAGAGTTTTGGTGCTGAACATTTGCTTAATATGTGGATATAAGTTATACACATGTAATTCTGAGAGAATATGGAATTTTTTAGTTTTTATTTAATTCTCTTCTTGAAAAATTTAGCATTAATTTAATGGATTAGTCCTAATTCTGCTATTACATTAATCTTTATTTTATGCTTTTATAGATTGCCTCAGAAGGCTATTTAAACTTTTGCCACATCCAAAGTCATCATTGTAGACTTTAGTGACAACTCTATCATATGTCCTTTCTAGAAGATGCATTTGATTATGGAGAATCTGTTTAAAAATAGTGAATTGAATAGAATTTGCTTCTAGGGAAAAGAAATCCCAGGATATTAGCTTGTTTATTTTCAATTTCTCACTTATTTTATGAAAATAGATTCCAATTTTTCATAGTTTTGTATGTTTTGGTATGATGAACATTTCCAATTTATTTTTCCCATCTGTTTAAATGATATCCCTTTTTAAAATGATCAGCTCATTTGGAAGGAAGCATAAATATATATGTAATAACTAAAGGAACAATATGATTCTCCTGTTATGAGTCTTATATACTGCTGTGAATTTGTATTGATAAGTATTGAACTTTCTACTGTTCACACATGTACTTATTGAACAAACTCAAATACATGTGCTTTACATGTATCAGATGCCATTTAATCTACAGAAAACATGACAATATCATATGGGTACTACTTGATCCGAAGACTAAACCACTTCATATAAGTTAAATTAGAAATCACATACATAGAAAGATATTTAGAGAATGCCAGCTATGGCTTTGACTTTTCTGAAGGATTGCAATGAACTATTTGATTCCATTTTATATGCACACTATAGTATATGTTTTGTCCACATGCTGGGAAACTGTAATCAGAACTCATAAGCTCCACAGTGTGAATGAAGGCATTTTAAAATTTTGTACATAGCATCAGGATTTATTAACCATTTTATTGGAAGATATTAATTGCAGGGGAATTTGTGTATATTTGGGGCCAGGAAATGTATAAGATTTCTGTTCTCACTTAATTTTACTGTGAATCTAAAATTTCTTTTTTTAATAATTTTTAATTTCAATGTATAGAGGGGTTACAGTTATATTCGCCAGACAGAAGGTGTACTACTTCTCCACATTGATATCACTTCTTATGTTTTTGTCCACATTTGATGAAAAGTGCATTAAGTGCTCAGAAAAATAGAAACAAAAGCCGTATAATGAGTGATTATTTCCTTCATATACTATGTTATCTCTCATCTCTTTTGCTGTCCCTTGGTTATCTCATACTGTTACAGTATTTCACCTGGTTATCTGATATATTGTATATATGCGTATTTGGTTATTTGAAGTCGAACATGGAAGGGAGGATACAAAATGAGGGGTGATGGTGGGAGGAGGGAAATGGGGACTAAGATATGAGAAAGGGTATCAATGTATGTGAAGTAATGCACCTTCTATCTGGTGAACATAATGTAACCCTTCTATTAATTATAATAAAAATATATGAAAAAATATTGTTGATGCTGATTGTGATTCTAAGATGATGATGATGATAATGACCTAAGTCAAGGTTCAGAAATGACTTTCCTTGAACTATTTTAAATTACTTCAAATTACTTCTTTTTATTTTTATTATTTTTAAGTAGTTGTAGAAAGAAGTTGCTTTTGCTTAAGAAATTAGTTCATTTTAAATTACTTTTTTCTCATCTAAGCACTCACCCCAAAGTTGATAGTGGTGATTCTCTGAGGAATTTTGCTGATTTGTGCTTACTTGTCTGCTTCTTCGTAGCCCAACCCAGAAAGGAAAGCCTATGAGCAGTCATCTCGCCAGATGACTTCCCCCACTAGCAGAATTATACTTTCTGTCTGTTGTTCTATTCCTGTTGTTTTACTTTGTTGGTTTCAGTGTATAATTTTTTGGTAGTATGTTCCTTTGCCAATAAAGGGAGAAAAGACTTGACTCTCCAAGGATTCTTTAATGCTGACATTAATGGTGGACTTACATGTGAACAAGCATCAAAGCAGACCCAGGTAAAATTTTGAGCAGGGAAATCTTTGGTCTCTTCTTACATCACATAGCCTAAGGTTTTTCCCAAGTTGCTTGTAAAATGAAATTGTTGTCATACTAT
The DNA here is from genome assembly GCF_031878675.1 of Megascapheus bottae. Classification (NCBI taxonomy): domain Eukaryota; kingdom Metazoa; phylum Chordata; class Mammalia; order Rodentia; family Geomyidae; genus Megascapheus; species Megascapheus bottae. The sequence goes on from NC_143520.1 coordinate 22,980,721, forward strand.
TTTGTTCTAGAGATTTCTGAGAACTTCAGTGTTCTGCTTGAGAAAGTTCTAAGAACCACAATGGACTTGGCAAACTAGTAATGCTGGCTGTGTTCTCACATGTCCATGGTGGCAACAGGTACCCGAAGTTTTGACTTTGTGAATATTCATGTGTCTTTTTGTTCAGACATAACCCAGTCTGGACCATGAGTTTACATATCCAGACCAGCAAATGTCCTTAAAGGACATTCACTGCATCACTCCAATAAGCACTACTCTTTTGTTCTTTGCGAATGGTGCTCCTGTTGCTTTGTGTATATGCAAGTACTCCATGCTTCCTTGATCTGTGTTTTTCACCAACTTCTCATAGTGATGTTCATCACAGGGTTCTATTGGCTAAGCCACAATCACCTTGCTGTAATACCTAGATTCAAATAAGTTTTTCTTGTTCTCAACTAAAGACCAGTCTCAGGGTTGGAGGGTAGAGTTGTAGGGAGTGCTGTGATTTTTGTGCTTGATAATCTTGTCCTGATTACATACTCTACGCATGTAGAGTATGAGTATGGATTTCACATGGAGATTAACAGCTGTCCACACCAATTTTAACATCAGTTGAATACTGTGATGACGCTCCCTCCTTTCCAGTGTGACATTTTCTATATTGTAGATCAGCATAAATAGCCCCTGGATTGAAGCCATATGAATTGAGAATTTTATTTTACTTACTCCTTTTATGTTATATTATATACAGGGTCACCAGATTGATTTCCTTTTCATTACTAACAGTAGGATGTTTCTGATGATGAAGACAAATGTATGCTATTCTGAATTGTCACTTTTAATGAGTATCTCATCACTTAACTCTTTAAGTCAAGTTAATTCTTCCTCCTCTTCTTCCATTTCCTTTTTCTTTTTCTTCCTCATTTTCTTACTGTCTCTCCTCTTTCTTCTCCTCTTCCTCCCTCTACTCCTCTCCCTTCCCCTTCCACTCCCCCCTCTTTCTCCTCTTCTTCTTTCTCTTATTATTTTCTTTATTGTGATGGATTGGACTTGGGACTGCTGGCTTTGCTCTTGAACAATATTTCCACCCCAGGATCTCTCCATATTTAAGTGCTAAAAATAAAAGTTTCATACAATTTAAAGTGCTATGAACTCGATTAATAAATTTATCCATATAGAGATGACTTTCTTAGCAAAAGAAGAAACTATTCAAATAGTGAGGTATCTGTATGTTTGTAGAGAAACTCTGTTTATGAGACTTCCATGCATTCACATGTGAATGCATGCCTAGGTTAGCAGAAATAATTTTCAAGTACAAATCAAGAGTGTGAGCTCTGGAGCACAAAGTTAATGAGTATATAAAGTTGTTTCGGCACTCTTAGTGAGAAGCTAGGGATGGTAACCTAACCTAGCCAAATGAGCTATGTGAGTTATATTCTGAAACTTCATTATTTTTAAGAATTTCCTCCAGTTACAGTTTCTGAAGATAATTTTAAATGGAAAGAAAATGAGTTAAAATTAGCTGAAAATGTAAATTAGGATCTTTATAACAGGCAGGACAAGTGTTCCCCACCTTCTTTTTACAAGAGCTGATTATTTCATTTTAATATAGAAATAGCTGCAGCTGGTGTCAGATTTTGGCTACAGGTATCATACTGAAGCCAGTCTGAGCCTCTAGGTCCAGTGCATTTTACAACTCAAGAAGAAAAGATCTTTTAATAAGAGATGTTTAATAAACCTTGACTACATGGAGATTTTTTTTCCTTTCATTTTCGCTTTTTTTGTTACTGGAACTTTGTTAAATGTTTGCGATTATTAGCTGACGCCAGTGGCTCAAACCTGTATAACCTAGCTACTCAGGAGGCTGAGATTTGAGGTTGATGGTTGGAAAACAGTTGGAAATCAAAAACCCATGAGACTCTAATTAACTAGTGAAATGTTTGGAATATCAAAATTGAGTATTTTTCCCCTTGTTTTCCAGAAGTTTTCTGTTAGTAGTAAAAGAAGACATATAAAATTGTTAATATATGTCAAGGAAACAGCACAGGCTCAGGGGAACTTCTAAGAAAGGATGGATAAACTTTCTGTGTGTCCAGCTACCTTCTACTAAAACTGTGCCAAGGCCTTCTTTTTTGCTCTTGACTGAGAGCTCTCCGCAGGGCTTCTTACTAGTTTTTAAAGAATCCTGCCTTTGACTTTATGAATGTTGGCTTCCAATACATCAGAGTTTGTTCTCTATCTACTGTGCAAAATTTAAGCGTTATCACAGGGAATTACAGTTATGGGCTAATCACTCCCTTACCAATTAAGCAAATATGGAGCAGAATGAATCTATGAATTCAATTACAAAAGGAAATATAGAATACTAGTGAAGAAATTGAGCTTTGGAAAAAATGTATAATTCTAAAAATTACTTTCCTACTTCTCATGTCCATATGTATTGTATAAGTTTGATATCAAGTGAGGGTAAATTGTGTTGACTGACAAATTATCCTTTCTGAATATGTGTGAAAAAGCAACAATTTGGAAGACAATTGAGAGAAACTTCAAATGTATTATTTCACAGTCCTATACTATTTTGAACAACCATGCTTCAGAAAATTATTAACTCTAAAAGTTAAAGCTTTTTTCCATCTTTAGTGCTATAGTTCATGAACATTCTTAGGTGCAGAAGGAAAAGAAAATTGACCTGGTCTGTGGGAGCTTCCTCACAATCCCAGGAAACAATGAATAGATCTCTGTGTGTTCTGGTGAAGAGATTTTAAAGTCACTCCAGAAACTAATGGCAAAGCAGATATTTCACAGTTTTATAGGAAGATGAATTACCTTTGCCTCTTCTCTTTACATTATAGCCTTTAGGTTTACCCTTTGCTCCAAACTAAAGTTATCAACTAAAATGTAGCATTTAGATAACTTTCCACTTTCATTATGTGGATGTCAAAGTCCAGGATTAGGCAGGTAGAATCATGTATTTCTCTTTTACATACTATGGCATTGGTGATGGAGACTGAGATATAGAAGAGATACGTCTATGTTGGAGAAAGCTAAATAATTTGAATAAAATACTTTAGAAATACATTTACTTGAATTATTTTGAACTCTAACAAATAAGAGAGAAATATGGACTGAATAGGCAAAAAATAGAAATGAGGCTGGGGTATAAGATAGAGTCAGAGAGACAGAATTTAGAAATGAAATCTCACAGAAAGATTTGCCAGTAACGTATGGAAGCCTATGGAGATGCTTAGTTATTTAGTAGTTCTTCAGATATCCATGGTCAGAGAGATGAAAGAATGAGACATATGAAAAAGATTATAAGAACAGTAATACAGAAGGAAGGGTCAACGTGTTTCAAATCTAAGAGAAGGAGGACAGAGTTGGAAAGAATGGCTGAAGAGGTATTTTGAAATTATTAGCTAAAGTCAATAAAAGACTAAATCAACAATTTTAGAAGCTCTAAAAATTCAAACAAAATAATAAAAAGGTCATTTAACCAAATCACAGTAAAAATGAAAACATAAAATTAAATGCAATTTAGAGTGACAGCTGAGTTCTTGAAACAAAACAAAACAAAACAGCAAAACATGTCAAAACAAATCCCCAGAAAAATCACAAAATGATGGGGTAATTTCTTTAATGTACCATAAGGTAAATAATTGGCAACATGCAATATGGTGATGAAAATAGTCTTCAAAATAGCTTCAGAAAAGTAAAAATAAAAGTAAAAAACGTCCAAAAGTTTTGGTGACTGGAAAACTCACATTAAAGGGCACACACCAAAGCTATTTTAGAAACAAGAGTAGAAAGATAATGTTAAATAGGAACTTTGAGATTTTGAAAATAGCAAGGAGCAATGAAAGCTGTAAAATGGCAAGATATATCCAAGTTTAAATGGAAATTGCCAAAATGATGATATCTCATGAAACTTAAAATAAAAAGAGATTGTATATTTTGGCATGGTGGCTCCAGCCTGTAATCTTAGCTAACTCAGAGGTAGAGGTTAAGGACCTCTTGGTTTGAGGCCAGACTGGGTAAAAGTTGAGAGACTCTACCTCAGTTAACAACTGGGGTAATAGTTATGGAGGAAGTCCAATAGTTGGTGTATTGGTGTGATCCCAGCAACCATGAGAATACTGTCATATCATTGCCCAAAACATGATTTTGTGTTTCATGTTTATTTTAATAGTGCCTTGAGAATAATCAAAACAAAAAGGATTGGAGGAGTTGCTCAAGCCCTGAGTTCAAACTTGAGTACCAGCAACAACAAACTGAAATAAAACACAATGAAAAACCAAAATATGCATCTATCATGGTATATAATATGAGGTTAAATACTTAAAATATTCTAAGTATCTTACAAGAAATATCCAGTTAGGCTTTGACATGTAAGGATTCACATTATGTTTCACAGGGTAAATACAACATAATAGTTAAATGTGAAAAAGTTGAAGCTATCAGAAAAAATGTAAAATGAAAAAAAATTCCAAACCATCCTTCTCATCTAGTAATTAGAACACTTGTTACTATTAACAGGGATATAAAATGGAGCATTTTCTATATGCAATACTTCAAAAATTAAAAATTAATTTCTAAATGATTCTTCCAGTTCTATGTCACAGCACATTTGAATACAGGGCTTGAATTTGATAGTTATTATTCCTACTTATAGCAGCTACTCAAAATAGCTTAAACATAGAAGCAAGTTATGTTCCTTAGTACATGAATGGATCAGAAACTTGTGACATATACATACAATGAAACATTTTTCAGCCTTGAAATTCTAGCATTTGCTACAGTATAAACTTTGAGGACATTACAGTAAGCAAACAAATCAGTCAAAAATAATTTCAAGCCAGGTGGTAGTGGCTCATACCTGTAACTCTGGCTACTCACGAGACTGAGATCTGAAATCATGGTTCAAAGCCAGCCTACATGAAAGTTTGTCACACTCTTAACCACCAGAAAGCCAGAAGTGGTGCTGTAGCTCAAGTGGTAGAGTACTAGAGGTGAGCTAAGAGCTCAAGGACAATGCCAGGCCCGGAGTTCAAGCTCCATGACAGACAAAAATAAAATAAAATAAAAGTAATGGTAATTTCAACAAATAATTAAGAGATGATTTCACTTATTCAGAAACCTTGAGAAGTCATCACAGGAACATGTAAAGTACAAGAGAAGATGCCAGGGCTTTCAGAGAAATGCTGGAGAACTATTATATGAAAAATGAACAGCTTCCAGTTTGGAAGATGGGAAAAGTTCTGAAGATGAGCTATGGGGATGGTTATGCAACAGCATAAATTCACCTAACCATACCTGTACAATGATTGAGAAGATCATTTTTTTCCTGCTATACATACACTTATTTGATGTCCTAGATTCTGACTCAGAGTCTTACATTTGCTTTTTTAAAATATTTTTTGCTGTTATTCAATCACTTCAGCCACACATCCATCCCTACTTTTTGCTGGTTATTTTCAGAGAAAGAGAGAGATAGAAGAAAGATGTGGAAGAGGAGGAGGAGATAAGAAAAAGAGGTGGTGGAGGAGAAAGTGGAGGTGGAGGAGGAAGAGAAGGAGGAGGAATTGTCCTCTCAAGGACTTTTCTCTTTTCCAAGTGCCTGGTTCACAATTCAACATGTCAGTTTATGAATACAATGCATCTTGCTCAATGTTACTCCATAATCAGACTATTTAAGGACAAACAAAAGGACTCACTCAAGGAATGATAACTTTGACATTATAGTGATATAGTATATAAAAGGATGCTATATTGTGATTATTAGGTCTATTCTAGGATTGTAAATTGGGCTTGCTTATTAATTCAGTACATATTACAATTACTAACAGTATATTATTATTATTATTATTATATTACTACAACTGTTGGTCATCTCACTAGATGCACAACAAATATATGGTAAAATTCAGTTTTTATTTGTAATAAAAAGACTTAGTCAAACATTCAAGAGAAAGGAACTCAATTTGATTAAAGAAATCCCCACACAAAAAGAAAGAAAAATTTTCTTCTGATTTGTGAACTGAAAGTAGGATTTAAAGTTTTCTACTTTCTTTTCAAGTTTATCATGAAGAGTCAACTGTTAAGTCAAGTAAGAAAAGAGGAAGTACAAGCATGGAGAAAGAAACCCTGTAATTGTCCTTGTACTTCAGAAAATTGAATTGAATATACAATCAGTACTGTTAGTTGTAAATAAATCATTAGAATTGGAATTTGATTTACTGAGATGCTGTTTATTAGATCCACATCTATTTGTACATGCTACACAATGTAGGTGCTGAAATAAGCTCAAAAGATAAATGCTAACTAGGCCATCCGATTGAATCCCAAATTTATGACAGTCTTAAAAGAGAGACTTTTTCCCCTCAAATATCTTTAAAATTTCTGGTTTTCTTTCTATAGTCTTTTATTCTTTTAATCATCATGAAGCCCATAGGCATATGATAGGTATTTAAAGAACTGCGAAATTTCTCTTGGACTCGGTTTATCAGTATCTAGGTAGCAAAGGACCAACATGGCTGGAGAAGTCGTCATTAAAAGTTTAAATGGGCTTTGGTTCTACTCTTATCTCCCCAAGATTTCTTTGCTGGTTGCTTTCTTCCCAAGTGTCAACATCTCCTCAGAAGCAGCCTCTCTCCAACTCTTCCCTGTGGTGAGCCCAAATGTTGTTAATCAGTCAGGCCCAATTCAGCCCACTGAAACACATGTCTGCCAATGGGATGCACACGATGAGCCTCAGTCCCTCAACCCCCTGCTTGGTGACATACGCACTTTGTTCTCAGTCTGCGTCATGGAGATCCGTGGGCACATGTAGGTGGTACCTCACAGATGCAAAGTTTTTATTTTTATTTTTGGCTTTTTCTTTTGTCATTTGGACACGATGGTAGAAAAACAAAGCACCCATCAGTTATAAGGAAAATTGTTGTCTGAATCTTTCATCACCCAGTCCTACCTGTTATGGCCTACCAGATTTGGGGAGGGAAAAAAAAGAAAACACTATTAACCTTCGAGCCCTGTAACTCATTGTAATCTACCCTGCTTTGTGTGTTTACATCCCAGCCATGTTTCTCAGTTCTATTGTGTCTTCGATTTAGGGGATTTCTACTCTGATTGTTTCAACTGAGAACTGGAGGATCCATGCAAAATATAATCGGAGCACATTTAAAAAAGATCAATTTACTGTCATTTTGTATCTAAACATTTTAGTGTGGCTCTCAACACTTTTTATGTTAGTTTTCCCAGGAATCTAGCTCTTGCCTTTGGATGTGTTTTATTACTACTGTTTGGATTAGCAAAATAGTACTAGTTTCGGGAATTATACTGCATAAAGAACATACAAAGCACAATGGAACAAGGCTGCATCCATTCCATATACTCCATCAGCTTGTAATTAAGTCACACCAACAGGTGCTTGGTTTCCTCTGATGAAAACATCATACTCTGAAGGCATTGTTTTCATGGCATATATGTACAGGTCTTCTTTATAGCTTGACCTTTAAATTATGGAAACACAGAAGGACAATTATAATCTGCAAGTCAAATGAGAAGTAGCAACTAACTAATAGATTGGGTCCAGACTGTGCTAACCATATCTCTATCTGAGGGATTTCACAACTTAATGATCACACTTGTTAATGTTTTGAAAAACATTCTTTATATTTAAGGTTCACCTTTTAAATGAGATGAAGAGACTTTCCTGATGTAGTGAATTTCCCATTCTACTTGGTCTATAAATCGGTACTTTTCTCTCTCCTTATTTAGACTGAATTGTTTCTCAGAGGCTCTTACATCTTTCTTACAAGAACTCTAAACAAACTTTACTCAACTCTGCAGTCATGTCTAGTCTTGATTTATCTGAATTCCAGAGTTGACATAAGTTCATGGAAGGTAAAATAAGTTGATAAATATCATCATTTTATGATTCACTAAAAGTCTTAATTTTCTTTGGGCTCAATTCCTTCGGAAACTCAGTATCTGACTTTTAGTTATTAAAATTTCCAGTAAGTGTTTATATATCAGATATATATGTATATCACTATAAGTCATAACAAGGTTCAGTACTGCAGTATTCATCATAGTCAAAATATGGAAGGAGCCCAGATGCTCCTCAATGGACTAATGGATCCAGAAAATGTGATATAAATGCATAATAGAATTTTACTCATCCTTTAGGAATAATGATACTGCATCATTTGCAAAGAAATTGATGAACATGGGAAAAAATAGTTAAGTGAGGTAAGTCAAGCCTGTAGAGACAAAGGATATGTGGAAGCCAGAACTAATTTATAAATGTACACATAAACATAAAAGAGTTGTATGCAAGCGTACACAAATGTATTACTCAAGTATGGTATTTACAGAGAAAAAATCAGCTGGTATAATTCCTTAGAAAAACTAACCAGCATCCAACAAAAGAAGGCCAAGTGGAAAAGGGTAGTAAAATGAAGAAAGAAATGAGGAAATAATATAGTCATAATAGTATCTATCCTATGACAGGAGGAAAAATGGGGAGAGTTTGGGTTGGGAGGGATAGGTGAGAATGCTGAACATGTGATAATGATCAAGATGCATTGTACTTATAAATTACTTTATGGAATGGCAACCTCTTTGTAGAACTATTAAAAGATAATAAAATAAAACCAATTAAAGCATATTGAAAATCTCTGGTTTAGGCCTACATTACCAAAACCAATGGATAAAAATTATGTAGGACCATCTATATTTTATAAAGATCTCCTGAATATGTCATGACATACAGGATTTATGCCCATTATAAAAATACTTCAATTGTGAATCTAGAAGTACTAGGAGGTAGCCACCATGAAGAATTTTACCGTGTGTGTGTGTATGTATGTGTGTGTGAATGCTTGTGCTCTTATGTAAATTGAGTCTTGATGAAGTAAGATTTTAAATATATATTGTACTTATGAAATTGTGTTTTAAAGATGTGTCCATAATACAGACTATTGTTTGAGTTATCAGAAAAAAATTAACTCTAAATCCTAATTAACTGAAATTATATTCCATACACTTCTCTTGTACATTTCATGTCATTTTGTAAGATTAACTTAATTAGGCAAAATCTTGGCCAATTATTCGTTATTTTTCAGTGCACTGTCTTATTCAAGACATTTACAAATAACTTACACAGTTTTTACTGAAGTCATGATGTGTGTTTGTATATACACTATTCCTTGAATATAACACAGAAATTGAATAGATTGCCTTTTTATGCATCATACAATAATTGAGAAAGAGCAGAGTTGAACTGTGAATGAAAATTAAATCAAGGCTCAGTAATTTACAAGTGGGGCCTTCATATATATCTTACCTAAAACATCAGCATATTAAAGTGGGTAGCAAATGGGACCCAGAGTTTAAATTATAAAGATACAATTGAGATGCGTAAGTTTTTTTAAAAAACTACTTGATGTTATGCAACAGTAGAATCAGTCATTCCCCCCCACCTTGCCCCCGCAATGTTTAAATATAGTCTGTTTCATAATAACCTCCTTTGTTAAGTTGCTACAATACTGCATGGTATGTGTAACTTATTCACAGTTTCATTAATTGTTATTAAAGGGAAAAAAAATCTACAAATGCTGGTACACATAGAAACAAATGCTGAGGCAGATGGTTGAAATTTGTGAAATATGATTAGTTACTGAACCAGTTTACTTGATTAGCGTTCTACATCAGAACAGTCAAAGTAAATATGTCATATTATCATTGGGAAACTGAACTTTAAGAGATTATCTCACACACACACACACACACACACACACACACACACACATTTAGATAACAAAACAAAGAGCAGGCCTGTGTACTCTCCCCATGTCCCTCAGGACTGCAGTATGCAGAGAGCTCACTGAGCTCTTTAGAATGAGTGGGAACTGCATGGTTAAGGAATAACCAACTGCACTGCTAACTTCCCACTACTTGCAACAAGAAAAACGGGAGAAGAGCAGCTAGAAATTGGCTGCTAACCATAAAATTTCTTCCTTGCTGTTGGTAGTGAATAATTTTCAGAGGGGCTGAAATTCATCTTTGCACTTACAATATTGTTTCTTTCTCATTGCAATTCTAGAAGATTTCAAGGCATGAAAATCCTATCTTTTAATTTCTCAGACTGTTTTTTGACTATATTATTGAAGAAAAGAGAGACACTCAATGTTTGCGGTATTTATTCTTGGCTATTTCTTGAAGATTTTAGTTTGGCACCCCTACCTGTAGCATGAAAATCAATCAAATGTAACACAGATTTGCATAGAAATATGGATCTGGAACGCATACTGAAGAAAATATGACAATATATTTGAAATTGGTTTAAGGCATTCTTCACATTTTAGGTATTTCATGGTTTGTACTTGCTAAGATTTTGGTTGTTTGTTTTCAATACCACTTCCCATGTTTTTGTCCCCATTTCTTTCCCCCACCCCCTCCCAATCATTTTGTTTCCCCCTCCTTCCCTTTCCTATTTCAAAGAAACATATACAATATACCAGGTAATAAAGTCAGATACAGGATCATCATTTTAAACTTTGTGCCTGTGGAGAAGTAGGCTCCCAACCTATAATCCTATCTTATGATATAATTTTTACCAATATTCTAAGTGAAATTTGGGTGATGTTAATTAACTGAAGTTAATTAATAACAATAAGCACATGTGATCTGTATTGACAGCTTTCTCCCTCTTAGGATGTTGTGCCAGTGTTAAACTGTTCCACCATTCGCTCCTCTGCCTCCATCATCATTCTGAACCTTGGGAAAGCTGAGTGAGCTGAGATCATTTTATTTATAAAACCTTTTCAGGTAGTGTGGCAAGATCATTAGAAAATTTCAAAGTCTTATAGATATGTTCACTTCCTGAGCGTAGGAAAAGATATCTCTATGATGAGAAACTAAAAGTGAAAAAAGTAAAATAATATATGTGGACACATTTATAATTTAATTTCAAATATTCAATTGTTATTCTAAGAAAATTTAATATAGTAATATATTGCTTTGGTTTGAATGCATGCCTTCAAATGATTATATGTTAAATACTTGGTTCCCAACTGAATGCTCTTGGGAATATTGGCAATCGAAGAGGTGGACCCTATGGACAAGTCTTTAGGTCACTGGAGATGGGCACATAAGAGAACTGCAGGACTCTGTTCTCTTCAATGACCTTTTCACTTCTGAGACATGAGATAAGGTGCTTTGCTTGTAGGTCCTCACAACATGATGTGTATCACAGGCCTAAAGTACTGGGTTCTCTCTCTCTCTCTCTCTCTCTCTCTCTCTCTCTCTCTCTCTCTCTCTCTCTCTCTCTCTCTCTCTCTCTCTCTCTCTCTCTCTCTCTCTCTCTCTCCCTGTTTCCCTGTTTCTGTGGATGTGTGTGTGTGTGTGTGTGTGTGTGTGTGTATCTGTCTGTCTGTCTCTCTCTCTGTCTTTCTCTCTGTCTCTCTTTCTCTATTTTTCTTTCTGTTTCTCTTGGTCATCTGAATGTCTGTCTCTTTCATTTTCTCTTTCTCTCTGTTTTTTTTCTCTCTCTCTCCCTTGCCGGTCCTACAGGTTTGAACTCTGGGCCTGGGCACTGTCCCTGAGCTTCTTTTGCTCAAAGCTGACAATCTACCAGTTGAGCCACAGTGACATTTCCACCTTTTTCTGTGACTGACTGTAGATAAGAGGTCTTATGGACTTTCCTGCTTGGCTTGACTTTAAACTGTGACCCTCAGATCTCAGCTTCCAGAATAGTTAGAATTATAGGCTTGAACCACCATTGCCCATCAAACCCTTCTCTTTATATGTTTAATTTGTAATGCCTTAACAAAAAGACATTATGTCATTACTCAACTTTATGGCTATTGAAACATACTGACACATGTTCAATGCACACATCTTAACTCAAATGCTTTTCACCCTGACTGTTTAGGAATACCTAGGAACATTGGTTTTTCCTACTCAGGATATGGAAAAACACTACTTCAAAACCAAGGAAAGGGATTATTTATTTATTTTTGCTTAAAGATAATTCATTTATTTTTTATTAAAGAATTTATTAACATTGATTTTCACATTATATTTCAAATGCGATGTTTAACCAACAAGCATTCAAGAAGGGAATCTCTATATAAAATCACTGGCGCATAGATATTTAGAACATAATTAAAATTAAGCTGTGGGTTTGTATGTCATAATACATATTAATCTATGTAATAAAGCATTATGTCTATAGAGTATGTAGCCCATCATAGATTTTTGTGTCTATGTGATTATATTTATATCTCCAAGACCATGTCCATAACATTGGGTACCCAAATACTGAGTCATCGATGGCCCTTGTGCTGTTTGGATCTAATAGCCACATATTAAGGATACCATGCGCCTTTTGTTCCTTTGGTCTTGACTTATCTCACTCAACATGATTGCTCTAATTTCATCCACTCCCCAGTGAATGCCATTTTTTTTATCTTGTCTGTTGGCTATGTAGAATTCCATCGTGTGTGTGTGTGTGTGTATATATATATATATATATATATATCACATTTTTTGTATCCATTCATCTGCAGTAGGGCATCTGGGTTGTATCCATTGCTTGGCTGTTGTGAATAGTACAGAGATGAATATGGCTGGTGGAGTTGTGGAGAAAGGGATTATTTATGAAAAATTATAATTTATTATGATTAACTTTCAATGTAACTGGCATTACTGAATTTCAAAATACATAACCATTATCTTCAAGCATTGGCCACGGTAAATCTGCCTTTGGCAGATTACAGTGGAAACAAGTAGGAGCCATAAAACCATATAAGAATAAAACAATTTAGCCAAGTACTACAGGCCTGTAATCCTTCTACTTGAGTAGGAAGGAGAATCTTGAGTTTCAAGCCAGCCTGGACAAAAGAAGCAAAAGCCTCTATCAGAGACAAAATATGAACAAAAGGTTGGGGATTCAATAGATTATCTGCCTAGCATACACAGGGCTCTGACTTCAAGCCTTTGTAAATAATTTTTAAAAGATTCTGTGGTAATTAATTTTGTTGTCAGATTGATTTCAACATGGAGTGCCTAATATTTGCTTAAACATTACCCTGTATGTGTTAATGAAAATAGTTCTAGATAAGATTAAAAATTTTATTTGGTAGACTGATTAAAACTGTTTACTCTCCCAAAGTTGAGTGACTTTCTTTTTTTCATATTTTTATTGTAATTAATAGAAAGATTACATGATATTTTCCAGATAGGAAGTGCATTAATTCACATACATTGATACCCTTTCACATGTCTTGATCCCCATTTCCCTCCCCTTCAACCTCACCCCTCATCTTGTTTTCCCCCCTTCCCTATCCAATTTCAAATAACCAAATACAAATATATCCGATATATCAGGTAACAAAGTGGGATACTGTAACAATATGAGATAACCAAGGACAGCAAAAGAGATGAGAGATAACATAGTACATTAAGGACAACAATCATTCATTATATGGCTTTTGTTTCTATACCCTAAAGGTCCTTTCATTCAGCATCATACTATATGGCCTTAAGGATCAAGGTTTTGCTCTATTGCAAATCTCTGCTAGGAGAGCCCAAGGTTTCTACTGATTATGAGAAATGAGGGAAACCAAAAAGTCTATGAAAGTTTGAAAAGGTTAAAATTTCTTTTTCTCTATGTGACTGTTTACCCATCCACATTACTGGTGTATGAACTCAAGGCCTGGATGCTATCCATTACCTTTTTTTGTTCAAGGCTAGTACTCTCCAACTAGAATCATAGCTCAGCTTCTGATATTTCGATGGTTAATTTGAGATAAAAAGTCTCATGGGTTTTTCTGAGAAGCCTAGATTCAAACCATGGTTCTAAGATTTCAGTTTTGGGTAAGGTTAGAGACATAACCACCAGTGCCCAGTATGTGTGACTGTCTTTGAGCTGGTACATTGGTCTTATCCTTCTTTCAGGCATGGACTTAAATTAGAACTGCTGTAGGTTCTCTTGGGGCTGTACTTTTCAGCCTCCATAATCACATAAATCACGTATGGGAATATTTTATGTTCTCTTTTACACTTTCTTTTCCTTCTTTCTTTCTTTTTTCATTCCTTCCTGCTTTCCTTCACTCCTTCTTCCTTCCCTCTTTCCTTCTTTCCTTCCTTCCTTCCTTTTCTCCTTCCCTCTTTCCCTCCTTTCTTTGTTTCTTTCTGGAGCAAGATGTCTTGGTTTAGGAAGGAGGAAAGATATGGGAAAAAGATTCTTCATGTAACAAAAACAGTCAAATCTGTTCAAAGATGGGAGTGAAACATGACAAAATGTTATCAAGCGCTCAGTGTCTCACAGTGAGCATAAGACAGTCACAGTCTACCACTGGAGGAATTTGGTATCTGTGCTGAATTTATTTTCTCTTCATACCTGAATGATTTTCTACATTTGCTTTAAGATTATTCTCTTTTTTTCTCTTCCTTTTCTCATATATTTTTATTTCAATTAATAGAAAGGTTACATTATATTCACCAGATAGAAGGTACATTACTTCACATACATTGATACCCTTTCTCATGTCTTGGTCCCCATTTCCCTCCCCCTACCCCCACCCCTCATCTTATTATTCCCCCTTCCCTATCCAATTTCAAATAACCAAATACTCATATATAATATATATAATATATCAGATAACAAGGTGAAATACTGTAACAATATGAAAAATACAGGGACAGCAAAAGAGATAACAGCTAACATTCCTTTCATTTAGGGTCATACTATATGGCCTATGTATCTAGGTTTTGTAAACTAATACTTCTATCAAGCTCTTCTCTATTCTGCTTTTTGGATGTTCCTGTTCCACTCTTCTGGAATGGTCAGCACTTTCTCTATAATTTCTTTTTGAAAACTCCATCCTGTGTGGTCTAGAAAGAAAACTGCCTTATTTAGGTCTGTGTATTCTTTTTCTTTTTGTGTGTGACAGTCCTGGGGCTTGAACGGAAGGCCTGACACTGTCCTGGCAGAGCTAACATTCTACCAACTTGAGATGCACCTCTACTTGAGGTTTCGTTGATGGTTAATTGAAGATATGAATCTGAAGGGTTTGTTACCCAGGCTGATTTTGAAGCTTGATCCTCAGATGTCAGCTTCCTGAGTAGCTAGGATCAGGTGCCTGGAAGGTTCTGTATATTCTTTTTTTTCCTTTCTTCTTTCTTTTTTTTGATATTTTTATTGTAATTAATAAAAGGGTTACATGATATTTGCCAGTTAGAAGGTGCATTAATTCACATACATTGATACCCTTTCACATGTCTTAGTCCCCATTACCCTCCCCCCACCCCCCATCTTGTTTTCCCCGCTTCCCTATCCAATTTCAAATAACCAAATACAGTTATATCCTATATATCAGATAACAATGTGAGATACTGTAACAATATGGGATAACCAAGGGACAGCAAAAGAGATGAGAGATAACATACTACCTTAAGGACAACAATCATTCATTATATGGCTTTTGTTTCTATATCCTAGAGGTCCTTTCAATTAGCTTCATACTATATGGCCTTTTGTATCAAGGTTTTGCTCTATTGCAAATCTTGCTAGGAGAGCCCAAGGTTTTTACTGATTATGACAAATGAGGGAAACCATTGAGCCTAAATTCCTTTGAGTCTGGCTTACTTCACTTAATATGATTTTTTCTAAGTCTTTTCCATTTCCTAACAAATGGGGTGATGTTATTCTTTCTGACAGCAGCATAGAATTCCATGTGTACAAATACCACATCTTGTTGTGCCATTCATCAACTGAGGGACATCAAATTCAACACAATACCCATCAATATCCCAATGTCATTCTTTAAAGAAATAGAAGAGGCAATCCAAAATTTCATATGGAATAATAAAAGAACTTGTATACCAAAAATTTTTCTTAGCAGAAAGAGCAGCACAGGAGGAATTTCAATACCAAACTTTAGACTCTATTACAGAGCTATAATTATCAAAACAGCTTGGTACTGGCACAAGAACAGGCCTGAAGACTAATGGAATAGAACTGAGGACCCAGATATTAAACCACAGACCTATGGCCAACTAATCTTTGACAAGGGAGCCAAAAAAATAGAATGGAAGAAAGACAGCCTCTTCAACAAGTTGTGCTGGCAGAACTGGTTAAGCACCTGCAGAAAACTAAAGTTGGATCCTTCTTTGTCACCCTGTATTAGAATTAACTCCAAATGGATCAAAGACCTGGAGGTAAAAGCTGACACACTGAAAACTTTACAAGAAGCAGTAGGTGATACACTAGGCCTCCTTGGCACAGGTAGAAACTTTTTTTTTTTTTTTGCCAGTCCTGGGCTTGAGCTCAGGGCCTGAGGACTGTTCTTGGATTTTTTCTCAAGGCTAGAACTGTACCACTTGAGCCTCAGCACCATTTCTGGCTTTTTCTAAGTATGTGGTACCAAAGAATTAAACCCGGGTCTTCATGCAAGCTGGGCAAGCACTCTACCACTAGGCCAAACTCCCGGCCCCTAGAAACTTTCTTAATAAGGACCAAGAATCACAACAAATCAGAGAAAGGCTGGATAAGTGGGACTGCATTAAACTGCAGAGCTTTTGTATGGCAAAGGACATAACTAGTAAATTAATTAGGAAGCCTACAGAGTGGGAGAAGATCTTCACCAACCATACAACAGACAAAGGCCTCATATCTAAAAAAATATCAACAGCTCAAAAAATTGAATCACTCCAAAACTAATCTCCAAAGTAACAACCATCCCATTAAAAAATGGGTCAAAGACTTAAAGAGAGTCTTCTCTGAAGAAGAAACAAAAATGGCCTATAGACACATGAAGAAACGCTCAATATCACTAGTCATAAAAGAAATGCAAATCAAAACAACTCTAAGATTCCACCTCACTCCAGTTAGAATGACCAGGATCAGGAAAACCAATAACAACAGATGCTGGAAGGGATGTGGCCAGGAGGGATCACTACTACACTGTTGGTGGGAGTGCAAACTTGTTCAACCACTATGGAAAGCAGTATGGCAGTGCCTCAAAAGGCTAAAAATAGAGCTCCCCTATGACCCAGCAATTCCACTACTTGGTATTTACCCAATCATCCAGAAACAAGGACATACTAAACCCACTAGCACAACAATGTTCATTGCAGCACTATTTGCCATAGCAAAGATATGGAACCAACCTACATGTCCCTGAGTTTCTCTTCCTTTTTTGAGGAGGGGGGCATTCATGGGGCTTGAATAGTGGGCTTGGGCCTGTCCCTGTGCCCAGGATTACAGGAGTGAGCCACCACCACCACCCAACAAGCCCTTTCTCTATAATTTTAATTGTGATGCCTTGACAAAAAGACATTGTATCATAACTCAACTTTATGTCTATTGAAACACACTGATATATGTTCAATGAACATATTTTAATTCAAATGCTTTTCTCTCTGAGTGCTTAGAAATATATAGGAACATTTTTTACACCAGATATGGAAAACCACTACTTTAAATCCAAGAAGATGGATTAATTTATTTAGAGATTACAGTGTACTTGTGATTAACTTTCACTGTACCTGGGATCACTGAATTTCAAAATAAATAACAAGTAGCTCCAAGGATGGGCCATGATAAATCTGCCTCTTGCAGAATGAAGTAGAAAGAAGTGGGAGCCATAAAACCATATAAGAATAAAACAATTCAGCCAAGTATGGTGCATGGGCCTGTAATTCTTCTGCTTGACTAGGAAGTAGAATCTTGAGTTTTAACTAGCCTAGGCAAAAGTATACAAACATAAGGTCTAAATGCAATAGAGTGCTTGTTTAACATACCAAAAACACTGAGTTCAAGCCATTGTATTTTAAGAAAGAAAGAAAGAGAAAGAGAGAGAGAAAGAAAGAAATACTTTAAAAGATTTTGTATGCTAGATTGATACTTCCCCCATGGGATGCCTAGATATTTGACCTTGAGAAAACTGGGTGAGCTAAGGTCATTTTATTTATAAAACATTTTCAGGTATTGTGTCAAGATTATTAGAACATTGCAATGTCTCATATCCACAATTTCTCCATTCGGTTAAATATGAATCACAAAAAATGACAGTAAAAAAAGAATCATTATCAACAGCTAAAATAGTCGATACAATCAAGATGTGTTGTGAAGCATGGAATACAGCATCTTAAAAGTGAAGTAGAGCAGGGGGAGGGTGGGAAGGACATGGGGACCATGTCATGAGAAAGGGTATCAATGTTTGTGAAGTTATGCACCTTCGATCTGGTGAATATAATGTAACCCTTTTATTAATCACAATAAAAAATATTAAAAAAATTAAAAATAAAAGTGAAGTAGAAATGGTAAACACATGAATGAACAGATAAGAACTTTCAGCTGGCATTTGGAAATTTAAAAAAAAGGAGAATGAAAGAACTGAAAAAAATGCTAACAGAATGAAAAGTGAAGAAACAGTAACAAAAAATAGAGTACACAGTGTCTGTGGGAGAATACTAATGATTTAACATAATTGTTACTGGGCTTTGCATACATTAAAATACAAGGAGAAATTATAATATACAATTTTATAGATATAAATTTGACACTTTGGATGAAGGAAAAAATCTTAACTGGTAGAAATCCAACATACTCACTGGGAAAAAAATCAAGATATCTGTAATAGTCTTGAATCTATTAAAGATACTAAGTTGTAGCAAAAATATTTTGCCAGAGTGTTTTGGGTCCACATAATTTTACCAGTAAGTCTTATTCCCCATTTTCCTCCATAAAGCAAGCATGGGATAAACTTATTAATTTATTAAGACAATTTTCCTGATGCTCTGATTTTAAAAATACACAAACACCTTATACTATATATTTAGTTCAATATCTGTCATGAACATAAAAAAATAAACCTATGGAAAAAATGTGACCATCTGGGAGCATAGGCTAGTGGTAGACTGCTCGCCCAGCATGCACAAAGCCCTGGGTTTGATACCTTGGAACCACATACACAGAAAAAGCCAGAAGTGGTGTTGTGGCTCAAGTGTCAGAGTGTTAGCTTTGAGCAAAAAGTGTCCAAGGACAGTGCTCAGGCCTTGAGTTCAAGCCTCAGGACTGGCAAAAAATAAAAATAAGAAAAAATGTGACCAAATCAAATCTAGCAGTCTGGAAAACTGAGTATTATATAATTGTCAATTTACATATATTTCCTGAACAATTTGAGCAAGCAACTTAATAGCATTTTACTATATTAAAAGAATAAAAAGGGAATGGATAAAACATTGCCTCAGTGATTTTAGAAAGAGATAAAATGTCAACATATAAAATGTATTAAATTTTCATGTAGAACCATGAACTTTTTGACTATGAGGCATGTTGTAAGAAATGTGTTTACAGAAGGATTTATTGTGCCATACACATCAAAGAGTATTCTCACCCAAATTACAACAGCAATGACACAACTAGATAGTGTAACCTTATAGAACCATCATACACATGGTCTATTTTTTCACTGAAGATACAGTGGAAGACTCCACTAGCCATCAACACAGGAGAAATGAAACAAGATATATTCCTAACAGCATAAAAACTCCTCAAATAATTAGGAATAAAATTAGTTTTACTGAAAATGCATGAAGTACTATCCAAGAAAACAAGGGAAGACATAAATCATTGGAAATGTCCTGTGTCAATGGAGGAGAAGATTGAGCATTGATACAATGTTAACTCGCCCCATTACTACAAAACTCTGCAGGTAGGTATTTTGAATTGATTCTAAGCTTTACATAAGAATTAAAGGACCAAGACTGCCTCTAAAAAATATGAAACTCACAAAAATATGGTGGTCTCATACTATCTAGTTTCAGAACTTACCATAAAGTTATCCTAAATAAAACAGGGTAGTATTGATTGAAGAATAGACATATTGAGGAAAGGAACAGAATTGAGCTCAAAATAGACCACACAAATTTAGTAAACTGTTTTTTTATGATAAGGGTGCAAAAGCAATTTAGTGGAGAATGAATAATCTCCTTAGCATATGGGATTGAAATAATTGGCATCTAGATGCCAAATAATGAAACCAACACCTAACTAACCACATTGAGGAAATCATCTTGAAATACATTATAAACATAAATGTAAGATCTAAAACTGAAAAAATATAACTAAGGAAAAGACAAAACTCTTTATCAGCTACTTCTTTGTATTTATATATTTATTTATTTTTTGCCAGTCCTGGCCCTTGAACTCAGGGACTGAGCAGTGTCCTTGGGCTTTCTCAGGACTAGAGCTCTACTACTTGAGCCACAACAGCACTTCTGTGTTTTTTCTATGTATATGTTACCAAGGAATAGAAACCTGGTCTTCGTGCATGCTAGGCAAGAACTCTACCACTAGGCCAAACTCCCAGACCTTTTTTATTTATTTTTTAAATAGTACTGAGGATTAAATAGTACTCAAGGCCACATATTTACTAAGTAACTACTTTACTGCTTGATCCATACTCAAATCTAATTTTATTTTTAATTTTATTTAAAGTAAGATCTTGTGCCTTTTCTGCGGCTGATTTCAACAATCACCTTCTTTAACTTCAGTTTTCTTGATATCTGGTATTACAGATATGAGCTACCATACTGAGCAAAGACAACATTTTCTATCTTAAGTTAATCAGAGATTTCTACGTTGTGACTTTCTAAAAAGCATGCTATAATGGTAGTCAGAGACAACCATTGCCATAGGAGAGGTTGAAATGAAAAGTAGTTTGTAAGAACTTTTAAAAGGAGATGGTATTGCTTACATGAGTATTGCATGCACAGTATGCCAAATGATACACTTAAAATGACAGTTTATTGATTTAATTAAGCTTGAATTTAATAGGTATGATTTCATGGAGTTATGGGAGATGAATGATGTGATGTTTTGGTTCTTCCTGAATCTGCATGTGAAACAACAGAGCAACCAAGTATCCAACCCCCAAACTCCTGGTCAGCAGTACACATGAAACTAGCTAGTAAGGCATCCTTCAGAAATACATATGGGTGGCCCAGAAGAGCAATAGTCATGTCTCTTATATTAATGAATGCACAGGAGAATGAGACAGAGACAACCAGAGTCAGAGGATTTGAGAAAGGAAACCAAAGAAGACAACCTTATTCCCTAGAAAGCACACAATATAGCCAACAACATAACCTTACAGGGAAAATACTATTTTTTTAAACTACCTAACTTCAAATATTATCAATACCTTTGCTAGTTAGGTTCCCCAAAGCATGCAAATGAAAACCAGGTTATTATCACATTGCCAGATGTTTTGACAGCTGTCATTTATTATCAGAAGAAAGTAGAATTACATATTTAAAGTATTCAAGAAACTAACATAAAGGATAAGGATTTTTGATTAATCTTATTTTTATTGTGACAACAGATGTGGAATACAGATTGGTAACAGTTATATAAATCAGATAATGAGTGCAATTCTTTTTAAACCATTTATCCCTTCGCTTACTCTCTCTAGGATAAGGCTTTATATGTTGGCAACTAGAGAATCAAATTCCAAAGTCAAAAATTCTTATTCCAAGCCCAAAGAAATGTTTGCATTTTCCCCTCATTTGCAATAACTAAAATATGTCAATGATATTTTGCAAGGGATTACAAAAGTCCAATCTCTAAGTGCACAGAACCATATATAATGAAGCATATCAAAATGAATTCCAAGAATTGGAAACAGGAGATTCTTACGACATCTTGTATGCAGTTATTTCTATTTTTTCCCTCTGTTTCAGTTTTCTGTACCCTTTGTCTTGTATATAGGCTTATCTGATTCCTGGAAGGGAAAGGAAATCACAGAAACAGCAGGACAAAGATTGAACTATTGCAACAACGATACTCACTAGGTACTGTGTGGGAAACAAACTTTGCAACTTGAGGGGGAGGGGAGTGGGGAGGGGTAAGCTGAAGAAAACAAGGGAGGGGATAACTGTTTAAAAGAAATATACTTATTACCTTACTTATGTAACTATAACCTCCCTGTTCATCACACTTACAATAAATTAAAAAATTATCAGTATATAAAAATGGAAGGAAATGAATATTTTTTCCATGGAACCCAGTGACATTATATAAGGTGAGGTTTAGTAAAGACTGTGAAATCCCAAATTTTAATATTTCTATGGGACATATCTTAATGAAGTTGAGTCAGTAATTTATCTTTAAGTTTTCTGCATATTTTGTAACTACCAAAAGTCCTATAAAACGACCAATTTAGTAGCAATACTTAGCACCGAAAATATGGTAATAAGTTATTATTTCTCATTAGAAGAAAGCTGGAGAAAGCTGAGCATTTTGGAGAATTGATTGCTTATGGGGACTGCCATAAGAAATGCACAAGAGAGGCTGGGAGTTTGGCCCGGTGGTAGAGTGCTTGCCTAGCATTCTCGAAGACCTGGGTTTGATTCCTCCATACCACATACCTAGAAAAAAGCAGGAAGTGGTGCTGAGGCTCAAGTGGTAGAGCTCTAGCCTTGAGAAAGTCCAAGGAGAGTACTCAGGCCCTGAGCTTAAGCCCAGGACTGGCAAAAAAGAAAAAGAAATGCACACGATAAACTGGGGCATTCCTATGCAGAGTTGAGCTGAATCTAAGGATTAATGTGAAGGCAATTCAAACTATGATATATTTTAAGTAACTATTAAAAATACAAGCTGTAGAAAACTCTAAAGCCCATGAGTCAGTGTATTCAATAGATATGTTGAATAGAAGATATATATATATATATATATATATATATATATATATATATAAAGTAACCTGCAGATTATAAAAGACTGAAGCTTAAACAACGATGTTCATTGCAGCACTATTTACCAGAGCAAAGACATGGAACCAACCCAAATGTCCCTCAGTAGATGATTGGATCACAACGATGTAGTATTTATACACAATGGAATTCTATGCTGCCATCAGAAGAACAACATCGCCCCATTTGTAAGGAAATGGAGACTTAGAAAAAATATTAAGTGAAGTAAGCCAGACCCAAAGGAACATAGGCTCAGTAGTTTCCCTTATTTGTAATAATTAGTACAAACCTTGGACTCTTCTAGCAGAGGATCACAATAGCTCAAACACTAGATACATAAGGCCTTATAGGATGAAGCCAATTTAATGGACCTTCAGGACATGGAAACAAGAACTTAATCATGGGTGACAGTTGTTCTTAATGTACTATGTTTTTTCTCTTCTCTTGTGTTGCCCTTTGGTCAATCTCATACTGTTACAGTATCTGACTTTATTATCTGGTATATTATATATATATGTGTGTTTATTTGTTTATTTGAAATAAGAGGGGAAAAGGATGAGGGGAGGGGGAGGGGAACAGAAATGGGGACAAAAACATGAGAAAGGTTATCAATGTGTGAGAAGCAATGCACCTTCAATCTGGTGAATATAATGTAACCCCTCTATACATTAAAATAAAATTTTTAAAAAAGACTGAAATTTGTTACAGTAGTTAGCGCCTATATTTCTAGCTACTATAGATTGAGATGGAAAGTACCACATTTTAATGCTGGCCTAGACATGAAGTCCATGACACCATTGTCAATAGAAAAGATGGTCGTGGTAGCACATACCTGTTACTCCAGATTTCTTTGGAAGCATGGAAAACAGGATTGCAGTTCAGGTCAAACTGGAAATAAATGTTGCAAGATCCTATTTCAAAAATAACCAAAGCAAAATGGCTTCTGTATCTCAGAGGTAGGAAGCCTGCTTAGCAAATGGGATAGCTGGATTCAACCTTGAGTTCTACCAAATAAGAAAAAAGAAAGCAAAGAAAGGCATGCAGGTAGAAAGGAAGGAAGGAATAGAGGGAGGGAAAAGGGAGGAAGGGAGGGGAAGAGAGAGAGAAGGGAAAGAAGAGAAAGAGAAATAAAGAAAAAAATGAAAAAAAGAAAGAAAAGAAGGAAGCAAGAAAGGAAGGAAGGAAGGCAGGCAGGCAGGCAGAAAGGAAGGAAGGAAGGAAGGAAGGAAGGAAGGAAGGAAGGAAGGAAGGAAGGAAGGAAGGAAGGAAAGAAGGAAGGAAGGAAGGAAGGAAGGAAAGAAGGAAGGAAGGAAGGGCTAAAAAATAATTTTAAATGTTTTAAAACCCATAGAATGTATAAATTCCCTGTTAAATAATCATAGCCATAAATGACTCAACTAAGTGATTAGTGCAAAAATCAGGGTACTTGTTACTGCTGCTTTGAGAGGAGACTGAAACTGACAGGAAGCACACAGAAGAACTTGGAGGAGATTACATTTTTGCTGGTGTTTATAAGGGAATTTGTCTTATCCCAATTTACTTATTTTATTGGAGTTTTTGTATGTCTGTTTAATTGTACTATACAAAATTTAAAAATACTACAGAAAAGAAAAGAATGCTTTTCAAGATAATGGGCTACAACAGATCTAAATCTGCATAGTGAGCTCTATTTGGGAAAGGGGTTACCTCCATTTTGTTCACAAATGGTAAGATCCTCATTGTGTAGCCACCAAGCATCTTAGCTGCATCAGGCTCTTCAGCTCTTCTAGAACATACAGTCAGAACACACAGCTGTTATTCTTTTTAATCAGTTGGGGGTGCTTCAGACTTTTTCTTTTTTTTTCTTGGTAGTTTAGTGGAAATAAGAGTCTCATGAACATTCCCACCTAAGCTAGCTTCGAACCTTGATCCTTAGATCTAAGTCTTCTGTGTAGGTAGAAGTATACATGTCAGCCACTGGCTCCCTTCCTTTTTTCTTTTTTATTTGTCATTTTTTTTGTGTGGAGAAATGTCTTGGCTACTTTGTTTTGACAAAGTTTTGAAGAACAGCTTATGAAGATGTCTTTGGCATGGACATTAAAATATCTAACCAAATATAAAAGATGGTATTAAAAAGATGACTTCTGTATCTAGGTTTTGCTCTATTGCAAATCTCTGCTAGGAGAGCCCAAGGTTTCCACTGATTATGACAAATAAGGGAAACCATTGAGCCTATGTTCCTATGAGTCTGGCTTACTTCACTTAATATGATTTTTTCTAAGTCTTTCCATTTCCTAACAAATGGGGCGATGTCATTCTTTCTGACAGCCACATAGAATTCCATTGTGTACAAATACAACTTGTTGATCCACTCATCAACTGAGGGACATCAGGGTTGGTTCCATATCTTTGCTATGCTAAATAGTGCTGCAATGAACATCCTTGTGCTAGTGGATTTAGTATGTCCTTGTTTCTGGACAACTGGGAAAATGCCTAGTAGTGGAATTGCTGGGTCATAGGGGAGCTCTATGTTTAGTCTTTTGAGGAACTGCCATACTGCTTTCCATAGTGGTTGATTTGCAATAGAGCAAAACTAAGATACATAAGGCCATAGAGTGTGACGCTAAATGAAAGGACCTCTAGGATATAGAAACGAAAGCCATATAATGAGTGATTGTTGTCCTTAATGTACTGTTATCTCTCATCGCTTTTGCTGTCCCTTGGTTATCTCATATTGTTACACTATCTCACTTTGGTATCTGATATATTGGATATATTTGTATTTGGTTATTTGAAATTGGATAGGGAACGGAGGAAAACAAGATGAGGGGTGGGGGTGGGGGTTGGGGGGAGGGAAATGGGGACCAAGACATGTGAAAGGATATCAATGTATGTGAATTAATGCACCTCCTATCTGGCAAATATCATGTAACCCTTCTATTAATTACAATAAAATATATGAAAAAAAGATGACTTCTAAGTATAATACTTTTTGTCATAGGTCTATTTTAAGTCATCAGTGAGCATTTTGCCAGATCTATGACCCAATCTTTCTTTTCTTCTCAGATGGAAGAACTTAATGGACACACCAACATTTTTATTTTGGCTCTTTGTTGATCACGACGCTAACAAATGAACAGAAGGAGATATTTGTGAAGAATTCTGGTGAACAGCTTGCTGTAAGATTAATCACAAGGAGTTTTATTCAGACCATGGTACTCACTTTGGCACATGAGGTGACATTAAAAAGGACCTTTATGAAGTTTAGGGGGTTAGGTCAAACCAAAAGGAAGAATATTATTCTTAGGAATCTTAAAAATTGCTTTTTGGAAGATTTTGCATTTTTCATAACTGATGGAAGAATTTGTAGAGCACTGCTTGATAGAGATTATTATCCTTCTGTCAAAATGGATGAGCCTACATCCACACATCCTTATGGTCTAAGGATGGTCTACCAAGGATGGTAATTGCTATTCTTCTTTCAGTTTGCATTTC
The DNA here is from genome assembly GCF_031878675.1 of Megascapheus bottae. NCBI lineage: Eukaryota > Metazoa > Chordata > Mammalia > Rodentia > Geomyidae > Megascapheus > Megascapheus bottae. The sequence goes on from NC_143520.1 coordinate 23,006,938, forward strand.
CCTAAGGAAGAAGATATGTGTTCAAGGTTCAGGTGACTACCAGTAGAAAAGCATTGAGATGCAGCCTTAATGAGATGCCTAGGTCACATGGGCTTCTTCCTCACTAGTGGGACTAAAGCACTTACAAATGATACTTCAATCTGAAGTTTGACCAGTTTGTTAGCTTTCCCTACTGGCATATGAGGACACAAAAAGAAGGCCCCCACTAGATATTCTCAAACCATTATTTTTATTTAGAGCCACTCCTCAGAATAGTGAGCAAATTTGTTATTATTATTATTATTACTATTATTATTAATGTGGATTCTGTGCTTGTTATATGCCAAGCATGATGCTAAGTGTTTTATATACATTTTCTTGAATAATGATCCACATAGCACGTGTTGATTAAGTAGCCTGAAAGCCATTCTGGCTTAGTCTGTTCAAAATCACAATGCAAGGAAGTGATAGAGCCTAAACCAAGGTTAAAGTCATCCTAGCTCTAGAATGCACGTTTGAAATCTTTTCCTTTTCTTCTTTCTTTTATCTCTTTTCTTCCTTCCTTTCTCCTTTCCCTCCTTCCTCCCTCTATCCCATATCATTTTTCTTTCATCTATTTCTCTCTTTCTCATCCTGTCTCCCACTCTCTTCACATTGTGATTTCATGTGACTTGACAATCATTTAACTCATATATCTAATCGTAATTCTTTCTGGAGTACCCTTGTGGTATTTTGAAGCAAGTATAATGTTATTGTGTTCAAATCAGGCTAAACATATATTTCTCCTCAAACATTTATAATAGTGGATATATATATATAATCATTGTTGTTACCCTACCATCCAGCTTCTATTTCAAGTATACTAGAAGTAGTGCTATTTTTCCCATTTAAAAATAATGTAGCACCCACTGTATTGCATCTCTGTCCCCGTATTTCCCAGCCTCTGCTGACCATGACTGCCCTCCCAATGTTCTTAAAATAAAAATTTAAGCTTCCATGACAGAGTGGAAATACATGGCTTTGCTTGCTTTCCTTCCTTCCTTCCTTCCTTCCTTCCTTCCTTCCTTCCTTCCTTCCTTCCTTTCTTCCTTCCTTCCTTTCTTCCTTCCTTTCTTTCTTTCTTTCTTTCTTTCTTTCTTTCTTTCTTTCTTTCTTTCTTCCTTCCTTCCTTCCTTCCTTTCTTCCTTCCTTCCTTCTTTCCTTTCTTTCTTTCTTTCTTTCTTTCTTTCTTTCTTTCTTTCTTTCTTTCTTTCCTTCTTTCTTTCTTCCTTCCTTCCTTCCTTCCTTCCTTCCTTCCTTCCTTCCTTCCTTCCTTTCTTTCTTTTCTTTCTTTGCCAGTCATCAGGCTTGCACTCTGGTCCTGAGCACTGTCTCTGAGCTCTTCAGCTCAAGGCTATCACCTACCCCTTGAGCCACAGCTCCACATCCAGTTTTCTAGTGGTTAATTGGAGATGGGAATCTCAGTTTTTAATGCCCAGACTGGCTTTGAACTGCAATCCTCAGATCTCAGTCTCCTGAATAGCTAGGATTACAGGCTTTTCTTTTCTTTCCTTTTTCTATTTCTAGCTTATTTCACTTAACACAATTATCTCTATTCACACCTGTGTTGTCACAAATGGCAAGTTTTCACTTTTCTTTTAGAGGGTTGAGTAATGTACATGTAGTCAGTATGCATGTGTGCTACATTTGTATCTGCCCTTCAGCTGATGGACACTGGGTTGTTTCCATTCCTTGGAGAATGTGAATAGTGTTACAACATACATGGGAATGAAGATGTCTCAGTGACAGACAACATCATTTCCTTTTGCACACAATTCAGAGGAATAACTGGATCAATTTTAATTCTGTTGTTTTCTTTTCATTGTTGTTTCAGTAGTAATGAGGTTTGAAATAAGGGTTTCATGCTTGCCAAGCTGGTCCTCTGACATTTGAGCCATGATTTCAGATCCCCTAGATTTTGTTTTTGCCTAGGGTCAACCTCAAATGGCAATCCTCTTACCTATCCACCTATTCCTTCTGCAAGGATGGAATTAAAGTTTGCTTTCACAACAACCAGCTTGAGGATTGACATGGCATTCTTCTAACTTGCCTCATAGAGTTGGCCTTCAACTGTGATTTCCCAATCTCTGTCTCCAGAGTAGCCGAGGTTACCATATACCACTATTTCTGGAGAAGTTTCATACATTTCATCACCACTCTGCAAAGGTTTCGTCTTCATTTTCATACCAACAATTGTTATAGTTATTTGGGGGCAATAATGGAATAGAATAATATATTATTGCGATTTTGATTTGCTTTTTCATGATGACTAGTGAAGCTGAGGGTTTTTTTTGTCTCTGTGTATACATGTAGGTCGTAAATTTAGTTCTTTATAAATTACACGTCTTAGGCATCTGTTATTGTAGCCAAATGTTGTATTTTTGCAACTTTTGATGTTCTATATCTTTCAAATGCTTCCTTGCCTGTCTCCACATATTCTTTGGTGAAGTATCTATGCAGTTATTTTATCCATTTGTTAGATTATTTCTTATCACTGAATTTAAGAGTCTGTCTGTATCTCTCTTTTATCTTTTCTCTTCTTTTTTCATTTTTATTGTCTTTAGTACTTAGGTTTGAATCTTGTACTCTTATTTTTCTTTCTTGCTTTTACTGGTGCTATACACTTTGAACCACACCTCCCATTGGGCTTTTTGCTGGTTTCATGGAGATGGAATCTTATGGAGTATTTTTAATTTGCCAAGGATGGCTTTGAACTATGATTCCTTGAGCATCAGCCTCCTGAGTAGCTAAGATTACATGTGAGTTACTGGTGCCTGGCAAGTTCTACATTTTCTTATTTTTTTAATATTTTTATTGTAATTAATAAAAGGGTTACATGATATTTGCCAGATAGAAGGTGCATTAATTCATATACGTTGATACCCTTTCACATGTCTTGGTCCTCATTACCCTCCCCCCACCCCCCATCTTGGTTTTCCCCCCTTCCCTATCCAATTTCAAATAACCAAATACAAATATATCCAATATATCAGATAACAAAGTGAGATACTGTAACAATATGAGATAACCAAGGCACAGCAAAAGAGATGAGAGATAACATAGTACATTAAGGACAACAATCATTCATTATATGGCTTTTACATTTTCATAACAGCCCTCTATCAGGGCTTTTTTGAATATTTTCTTCTGTTCTGTGCCTTGCCTTCTCATTCTATTGAAATTTTCTTGAAGTGAAACTTATCAGCTCTTTCTTTTATGGATTGCATATTAGGTAATATATCTAAAATTATTGCCATATTCAAGGCCCTTTAGGTTTTCTCTTGTGTTATCTTACAAGATTTTGGAACCAGATTTTTATTTTAGTAGATCTATGATCCATTTGAGTTACTTTTTCTAAAAAGTTAAGGTCTGTGTTTGTATTTACCTTTTAGAATTTAGATGTTTACTTGTTCTAACATCATATGTTGAAGACACCCTCTTTCACCCACTGTATTGTCTTTTTTTTCTTCATAAAACTTCTGTTAATTCTTTTAATAAAGATTGAGGATACCTTGTTCTGTTCCAGTGATCAGTTTATCTGTTCTTTCACCAGTACTACACAGTCATGATTATTGTAGCTTTACAGTGAGCCCTGAAATTAGTTTCTGACTGTCCCTTAACTTCACTCTTCAATATAGTTAGCTTTTTCCATATATTTTTATTGTAATTAATAGAAGGGTTATAGTCTCACCAGATGGAAGGTGAATTACTTCACAAACATTGATGCCCTTTCTTCTGTCTTGGTCTCCATTTCCCTCCCCCGACCCCTGCCCCTCATCTTGTTTTCCGCCTTCCCTATCCTCTTTCATTGTTACGGTATAGTTAGCCTTTGCATCTCTATATACATTTTAGAATTATTTTTCCAATATTTACACAATAACTTGCTGCAGTTTTAGCTGGGATTGTACTGGATTAGTAGATCAAATAGTAATGAAGTAACATTGGACAACACCCTGTTCTTTTATTCCATGAATGTACAATCTCCATTTATCCAGTTCCTTGATTAGTTTGTTCAAGTTTTACAATCTTTCTCACAAAGATGTTGTACAGAATGTTAGTTATATTTATACTGAACATTTCATTTTTCTGGATACGAATGTTAAACCATTTCATACAAATTCCAGTTTTTCATTGTCGATATGTAGAAATGTGAAAATTGACCTTATTTTAATTTCTACATTTTCCCTCAAAAGCAGTTTTCTTCCTTGTCACTTTGTATATCATTTTTTCACCATGCTATATTGGCCAATATTCATATAGTATGAAGTAAACTATGGATATCAGTTATATTCACTACAGACACCTGCAAAGCCAACTAAACAATTATTTCAAGGTGGACATGGGTTTATCATAAATGAAAAGCATTTTCAAAAAAGTAAAAATAAGTGATAAAGTTGCTATGCTAAAAAGGGAGAAAATTGAAAATTAGGAACTGGAAACATGTGGAAGACAAAACTTTGGCTATATTCAGTTAATTTGTGATGGTGAGTTCAATTATGATCTTAACTGATGTACTACTTGTTGGAAGTGGCCTTTTGTTGTAGAGAGATGTTAGCATTTCCGAACATAAAATAAGAATCGATTAATAATCGATTGCAGTTCTTACTTGATAAAAATAATAGTAGATGAACATATTTATCTTTGTGGTTCCTGATGTTCTCTTGTTAGGCACATACACCTCAAAGATTGTTATATATAGTCATGTAAATTTGAACTTTCTATCATTTTTAAACTGACTTAAAGGTCTCCATTTTTAATTACTAATGCTATGCTTTTTGGCTGATATATTTCCTTGCTCTGTTCTTCTTTGTCTAAAATTAATATAGATATTCTGTTTCTTCTGACTGTGACTAACATGTAGGTAGTTTCCATGCCTTTACCTTTAATCTATTATATATTGTTATAGTTAAGCTGAGTTTCTTATAAATAATATATAGTTAGATGTTGGGTATTATTTTCAATTATACTGATACTGATGCTTCTTGGATTTGTTTGGACTAGTGATATTTAAAGTACTAGCAATACAGTTGGATTTATATGAATCCTATCTATTACAGATTGGTGGGGTTTTTTTGTCATGTTATTTCTAGATATTCAGGATGCTGAGATCTGAGAATCCAGTTTCAGAGTAGGCCAGGTACATAAATATGATAGACTTTGATCTGTGATAGCAGGAAGTAGAAGTAAGGCTCAAATGGCAGAGACAACTTTTAGCAACAACACCAATAAGAATGAAGGCCCTGAATTCAAGCTCCAGAACCAGCAAGAAATACAAGCATTGTGAATGAATAAGGGAAAATAAAATGAAAACCACTCTGACTTCCTTTTTTAAATTTACATTTTATTATAAAGATGATATACAGAGGTATTACAGTTACCTAAGTGAAATAATGAGTACATAAGAATTACAGATGTGAGCCACTCCACTGACACCTGGATCAGCAACATTTCTTTTTTCTTTTTGATACGTGTGGTGGTGGAGATGAAACCCTAAGAAATGCTCACCCAGTAAGTCACATTCCCTAACCCTCCTTCAGTGTTTTGCCTGTCTGAAAAGTCACTTTATTTATTCTGGGTAGTTGCCCAGTGTACAAGATTCTGGTCTGGTAGCATTTACTTATTTTATCAATAGCTGAAATACTTTACTCCAGGTTTTTTGTTTTTGTTTTTGTTTTGCTTTCATGGTATCTGAGGAGATAATTCTTGGCTTTAGTCCAATACATTACCTCTCTCTAGATTTTCTCTTTTTGAAATTCTGAACTTGAATATAACATTTGTAATACTACTTTTAAGTCATATTTTACTTTTAAATCCTTTTGGTGTTTGCTGGTTTTTCTCAATCACTAATGGATGTAATGGAGACATTAAAAGTAGAATTGAAAGTTAAATATGTATTGTGGTTGATTTTGAGGTATGGCTTCAAGTTGGCATATTATAACATTGGAAGCTAAGATAAATTCATTTTTAATTACCTTGCTCATTCTATTGATCAAAGGAAATGTTACAAACCAACCTAAATTAGACTGGGTTTTGTTGATGCATCTAGCCCAGTGGTGCAGTTGGGTTATACTTGGAAACCATTAAAAAAAAGGGGGAGGTACCTCTGAGCCCTTTTTAAAATTCATTAGACTTTTTCCTAGCTCTGTGGACTTGGACAAATTAGGGACCTCTCTGTACTTCAGTCACCTCACCTCTGAAGTGGGATCAGTGGTAAAGTAGTAATAAAGTTGTTGTGTATAAAGTGACAGATAAAGCCAGGCAAATGCCATTAATCTCAACTACTTGGAAGGCAGAGGCTGGAAACCAATCCAGGCAAAAACTTACTAAAATCCCCTCTCTCCATGAACAAATTGGATGTGTTGGTACACAGTTTCAATTCCAATTGTGTAAGAGGTATAGGTAAAAAAAATTTTGTGCCAGTCTTGGGAAAGCACATAAGATCTTATTTGAGAAACAATCAAAAGCAAAATCAGCTAAAGCTATAACTCAAGTGATAGAATATCTGACAGACTAACAAATTAAAGGCGTTGAGTTCAAACCCTAGTACCTAAAAATTAAAAATAAATATAAATAGCATATGGCATTTAGTGTTATTAAAGAGAAGATAAGTGCTATGATTATATAACATATTATTATTTTTTAATTCACAATATTTGTTACTACTTAAATAGTTCTTACCTCATTTCTCCTTTTACATGTAGAGTAGCTGCCAAATTTAAATGGAAATTTCCCAGTTTTATTTAGATGAGCTATATGATAAAAATTTCTACTACCTGTTGGATAAATAGCTGAATACATTTCTAATTTAAGGTGATTAATTTGTAATGCTCCTATTTCTTAAAATAAATATTATTTTCATTTCAAATATTCAGGAGGAATTCAGTCTCATCAGATTTTTATGTAGTAGGCTTTTCATCTGGAATTTTAAAATGTATCAGAGATATATCGAAACTCAAATTGTATTAAGTCAGCTAGCCATCTGTCTTAGGGAAAGATACCAAGTGCTTAAAATTAAACTTGACAAATATTTCATAAAAAGTATGTGTGAAAAGCCTGTTATTTATGACTCAGGATAGTGTTAAAGGACATTTTCCTTTTAGCCACAAGATGGTGCTTTTGCACTCTGTATTACCATTGAGGAAATAAAAATAGCTTTAAAATGGTTGACAAAAGATTTTAATTTTGGAAGAATCATTAGAGTTTATAGTACCTGTTTTCATTTTCAAAATCATGCCTCAAAACACCATTGGGTAAGAAATGTTAATATATAAGTTAAATATTTCTTTAATCCATAAGGGAAATTCATTTTATTGATTCTTACACAGACTTGGTATTTCTCAAAGTATTATTTCTAACCACAACTGAGGAAGGGTTTTCCAATAACCAACATTTGTATGTCATTATTCAATTCACAAGATATCATAGGCTCACTCATCATGAGTTCAAAACTAGACCTTCTGAAGGGCTAAGAGTTACTGGTTTCTTAATGCAGTGGGTCCAAAAGTGAGGAGAAGTTAGAAAAAGCATAAAAACTAAAAGTAGAATTGTTTTATGTGGTTCAAATTGCTTATTTTCTTTCACATATATGCTATAGTTTCATTCTTCTTTTGGCTTTTATTCTGGAAGTTCTGTTTATTGTGTGTCATTTTGACATACAATCTTCTGATTTGGGGATTGAAAAGCCTATAAATATCTTTCATTCAACCTCTTAGCCAAACAAGGATTTCTTTTATATCCCACCTATCCATCATCAACTGCAGTGTCTTCAACAAGATCCTTTCTGAGTTTGCTACCTTCTCAACCTTCCAGAAAGACCATGTCATTGTCATTGAAAAGATTGTAAAACCATTTTTTAAGTTTAAAAAATCTCTTTTTTTTTTTGTGGGGCTTGGGGCTTGAACTTGGCCTGGGTGCTGTCCTTGAGATCTTCAGCTCAAGCCTACCACCCCACCCCTGGGTGTGGGTGTTGTCCCTGAGTTCTTGAGCCAAGCCCCACTTCCCATTTTCTACAGGTTAGTTGGAGATAAGAGTCTCAGGTCCTTTTGTGTCTGGGCTGGCTTTGAACCTTGGTCACCAGATCTGAACCTCCTGAGTAGCTAGGATTACAGGCGTGAGCCCCTGCGCCTGCCCCCCCCCCCAAAAAAAAATCTTCTCTTGTTTTGGATTATATTGCCTTTAGAGATTTTCATAAGGATCAAATATCTTAAAGTCTTACAGTATCTTTCTTTAAAAGATAATCTGTGTTTGACAATCATCAGTTTCCTGCTTAGCACTTTTTAAAAAAATATATGAGTATTTCATAGATTTTGTAATAGTAGAAATTTTGTGAATATTCTAACCCAGCATTTTTCTCAAAACTTTCAGAAAATTGCCAACACATAAAGAGTTCCTTCAGTAAGGAAGTTGCTTACATCTGACTTTAAATTTCAAGCTCATGTATCATTTAGATGTGTCTTGTTCCAGAAGTCTCTGTGTACTACAAGAATGAATTGTTTATATGTGAAACACACTATTTCCATTTAAGCAGAACCATTGTTTTATATTTTGTAACCAACTGATTACTAAAGTGATCATTTGTTTTATATTGGATTTTTTTCTGCAGACTTTGTGTATTAGTGGGATATAGATTGCAAGGAAGTGAGGCTGAAAGAAAACAGAGGAGGTAGCTATGGGGAGGGGGTCACCTCATTTATAGGTAGCAGCAAAGTGACATCTTCACAAAGGACTTACCTACTCTAAGTAGCTTCTTGGTAAAGCAGGTACTTAAAACCTCCCAGGTCTCCAGAACAATTTTATCTGACCTTTTATTAAAGAAAGCCTTTACCAAGCAACTGATTTTTCTTTTCCCATGGGTGAAAGGTTGAGACAAATTTTACTATGCCATATATTAAACCTGCATCCACTCGCATTGTTTCTGTGTAGCACCTGGAATTCTTAGTCATCTCAAAATAGAGAACGCACAACTATTACTCCTGACTCAAGCATCATGTCACCTTGGATGTGATTACCACCATATTGGGTGTCATTCCTTTTTGGGTTTTATACTCTGAAGAAAGCACTAGGAACAACAGGATAACTTAAGTGGGGATAGTAGCCAAAGAAAGTGTGGAGATCTGTATCTAGTTATGAAGGCAATACATACATGCATGGACTCTACCATGTCAGAAATAAACACAACTTCCTGTCAATGCTCTGGGATAGAAGACAAACACCACTTGATACATCTCTTCTCTGGTCAAGGATGGAGATAAAGGATGTGAATCTGGCATTTTCTTGAAGAATACAATCATGCTAAACAAGGCAGGAAAATATCTTGAATCAATGTAAAATAAATACATTGCCAAACTGAAGTTGGATCCTTCTATGTCTCCCTGAACCTGCAATAATTCCAAATGGATAAAAGACCTTGAGGTTAAAGCAGATACCTTGAAAATTTTACAAGAAGAAATAGGAGATACACTAGGTCTCCTTGGCACAGGTCAAAACTTTCTTAATAAAGACTCAGAAACACAACAAATTACAGAAAGTTTGGACAAATGGGACCGCACTAAACTGCAGAGCTTCTATATGGCAAAGGACATAGCTATCAAGTTAAATAGAAAGCCCACAGAGTGGGAGAGGATCTTCACTAAGCATACAACAGATAAAGGCCTCATATCTAAAATATATCTGCAGTTAAAAAATTGAATCCTTCCAAAACAAATTTTCTTTCTTTTTTTTTTGCGATGGAAAAGGAAAAGGGTTTATTGAAGTTAAGAGTAACCACATTTGAGCTAGGCAAGAGTGGCTCACATCTGTAATCCTAACTACTCTGGAGGCTGAGATCAGAGGATGGCACTGTGAATCATATGGTACAGCATTAGCCAAAATACACAACATAAACTAACAAAAATATACTTGTGATTACTTATTGAAAAAAGTCCTCAGATTCTTTTATCTAAATTTCACTTAAGCCAAAACAAATTTTCAAAGAAACAGCCATCCCATTAAAAGATGGGCTAAAGACTTAGACTTCTCTGAAGATGAAATAAGAATGGCCTATAGACACACGAAGAAATGCTCGACATCTCTGGCCATAAAAGAAATGTAAATCAAAACAGCTTGGAGATTCCACCTCACTCCAATTAGAATGGCCATGATCAACAACAGATGCTAGTGGAGATGTGACCAGGAGGGATCCCTACTACACTGTTTGTGGGAGTATAAACTCATTCAACCACTCTGGAAAGCTGTATGGCTATTACTCAAAAGATTAAACATAGAGCTCCCCTATGACCCAACAATTTCACTCCTTGTCATTTACCCAAACGTCCAAAACAAGGGTATACTAAACCCACTAGCACAATGATGCTCATTGCAGCACTATTTACCATAGCAAAGGTATGGAACCAGTTCAGATGGCCCTCAGTAGTTGACGGAATCAAGATGTGGTACTTATATACAATGGAATTCTATGCTGCCATCAGAAAGAATGACATTGCCCCATTTGTAAGGAAATGGAAAAATTGGAAAAATTATATTAAGTGAAGTAAGCCAGATCCAAAGGAACATAGGCTCAATGTTTTCCTTCATGTGTAATAATTCTCCTAGAAGATGATTACAATAGCTCAAAATCTAGGTACATAAGGTCATATAGGATGAGACTAAATGAAAGGATCTCTAGGATATAGAAACAAGAGCTTTATCTTGATTGATTGTTGTTCTTAATGTGCTATTTTATTTTTCTTTTCTTTTGTTGCCCTTTGGTCAATCTCATATTAATACTCGATCTGACTTTGTTACCTGGTATATTGTATATATGTTATTTGTTTATTTGAAATAGGAAAGGGAAGGGGGGAAATAAGATGATTGGGAGGGGTGAGGGGAGGGAAATGGGGACAAAAACATGTGAAGGGGTATCAATGTGTAAGAAGTAATGCACCTACTCTCTGGCAAATGTAACTGTAACCCCTCTATACTTTACCCTGACAATAAAAAATAAAATTAAAAATAGCATTCCACAATATCAAAAAATAAATAAATATTGTCAGGATTCAGGAAAGAAGAAGGTGATTCGTGAATTTTCATAGAGTTTGAAGCAAGGTGAAAGCTGACATCTCTGGGCAGGAAAGTGTACCATCATGCCATCCGATGGACTGATGGTATCATTCAAGCCTATGGAAAAGATTCTAGCCATTAGACTTCAATTCTTACTCAGTTTCTTCTAATGTGTGACTAAGTTTGTCAGAGGATAATTATTTACCATCCTGATGAGTCCAGGAGGTCTGCTAATTAATTCTTCAATGGGATGCCTGCCATCCTTGTTCCTTACTGCTGCATACTGAGGATTGTGCATCAACAGCATTGGCACAGGGCCTACCATAATGATTAGACACGCTGAAAGCTCGGTGCCAAGTGTTATTTAATTTGGCTTCCCTGAGGTCAAAGACAGAGAACTTCTGCTGTGCCACACATATTTAGCATTTTCAGAAAAAGTATATGTGATAATCTGACTCTACACTAGGCAGTTTAAAAAAGTGTCTATCCCAGTAAATAATGGAAAAATAATTAGGACACGCTCTAAATGTATTATGGATCTGTAAAGTAGAGTTAGGTACATTGGACTGAGAATTTGGTAATGTATGAGCTACTCAATGTTATCAGTAAACTTGATCACAAGACTTAAATTGTCTGTGAGGCTTTCTCAGCAAGGACCTGGAGACTATGTAAATGAAGTAGATGAATGTATACTTTTCTAATAATGGCAACAAATTAGAAATTAGATGAATACATTTTAAGCAAGTCTTTCTTAAAATACAAGGCTGAGAATGTTAATAGATTTGTCTACTAACACAGGACTGACTTAAATATGTTTGATTAATAAAGACTATTGATTTATTATGTTTTCTTGTAATCACTGCTAGAAAAGTGACTTGTAGGATTCAAGGTCATTAGCTATGCACTACCTTTCAGAAATTTTAACTTTTTTTTTTTTGTTAAACTGCATTGGAGGATGCAAGTTGTTAACAATATTTTACTTAGGAAAGGCACCCAATTAAATTGACCTTGTCATTAAGAGAATTTCATGTGTTTCATTGCTGAATTTAAAGCTTTGATAATCATTTTAATGGTTCTTAAGAATGAATAGAAATACCTATGCTAAGGCTTAGAGACTCTCACATTTCCCCAGGCAAATATGGGACAAGACAGGTCACCTAGTCAAGTTCCAAAAGGCTTTTTCCTTCTTTATCAGATAAGTATTTATGGCAGACCAGTTACCTGGAGGCTTTATCAATGATGATGATAAACTGAGAAGGAATGACAGCTGCAGGAAAGAGGAAACCCCTCCTAGGGTGTCAGTGAGCACCTGGGGGTGGGTAGGAGTGGGGAGGGAGTAGTCTGTGGACCAACTCACTTCTCAACAGCACAGACTTTAAACAACTCCAGGGACTGGAGGAGAGCTAAAGAATATGGAAATCTCACATATGAGATTTTTCTAAGATTATCCACATTTCTATTTCAGATAATTATTGAGCATTATTTTTATCCTTCTGTTAAATATAGTGACTTTTGAACATTTCTAGAATAGAAAGATGTCCATGTACAGTAGTGTTCAGGCAGCAATCTGTCTTCCAAGGACCTCCTAGCCCTTTTCACATGCTTTCCTCCTCTACTATATTCCACTGAGTCTATAGTGTCTAAAGACATCTGAGTGTTAGATTGCTTTCTAAGTGTCTCAGGGTATACGTACAAGATAGATTCCCTGCTTTAACCAAAAGGTATGTGGATGGAGTCCCATCCACTAAGGAATTCTCCTTTGTTTTCAATTTGAGAAAAATTTGTTCTAGTTACTCGAGAGACTGAGAACTTGAGGATGAAGGTTTGAAACCAACCCAGGCAGGAAAGTCTATAAGCTTCTTAGTCTCGTATCTCTATTCTGTCTCTCTCTTTCTCTCTCTCTCTCTCTCTCTCTCTCTCTCTCTCTCTCTCTCTCTCTCTCTCTCTCTCTCTCTCTCTCTCTCTCTCACACACACACACACACACACACACACAATTTAATATTGCAGTTCCATCAGAGTGACCCTTGCCCCCACTCGTTTCTTGGTCATAGGGCTTGAACTCAGGACCTGGAAACTGTCTCCGACCTTTTGTGTTCAAGGCTAGCAATCTACCACTTTCAGTCACAGTCCCACTTCTAGTTTTTAGGTAGTTCATTGGAGATAAGAATCTCATAGACTTTCCTGCCAGGCTGGCTTTGAGACATGATCCTCACATCTTGATCTCCTGCATAGCTAGGATTAGAGGCATGCGCCACCAATGCCTGATTCTACCATGTTTTGATTTCAATGATTTCTCTCATATTCTGAATAGACATTCAAAAGGAAACAATTGGTGGATCTTTCAGTTTTGTGTTTTCATGGTTGGTCTTTGATAATTGGAGTTTAATGGAGCTCTTACTTTGTTGTTGTTGTTGTTGTTGTTGTTTGTTTTGCTTCCCTCTCCCCAGTAGTAATAGGCACCATGACTAACTTACTCTTCTTTATATGTGTGATTTCTTCTTGTATGTGAATTTTCCCAATTCAATTAAAAATCTACTTTACATTGATTTTGATGACTTTAGACCCATACTCTTTCTTGGGCTTCCGAGACAGCCAGGCTAACCAGGTGGGAAATGCACACAACCCCCGCTCTTTTGTTTATTCACTTATTGGTTTGTTTGTTTGCCTGTCCTGGGGATTAAATTCTGGGCCTGGGCACTGTCTTTGAGCTTCTTTTTTTGCTCATGATTACTACGTGGACCACAGGGCCACTTCGGAATTTTTCTGTGATTAATTAGAGATAAGAATCTCATAGACTTTTTAGTGCCCAGGCTGGCTTTGAACTTCAGCTCTTAACCTCCTGAGTAGCTAGGATTACAGAGATGAGCTACCATGCCTGATTGGAATGAATTCTTAAATGTCACATTACTGTACCTGTGGTCTCTACAATGATTTTGTCATAATCATCCTCTAACATCCTAATGCTAAAACTGTATATTTGTTTAAATAGATTATATGTATATAAAGTTGCTATATTTTTATTGTAAATGTTGTATAAACAGAGTATGGCACTGTGGATCTTTTATCGCAATCATTCAGGATACTTTAATGGAAAGTTTTCAAGTTCTAGGCCAACATATGCAGCACAGTGAGATTCTTATCTCAAAATCTACCTAAAAGATAAATGTACTATACATTAAAATTTTAGTAATCTTGTACCAATGTAGTCCAGTAAAAGTAATATACTTGTACAGATTAGTATTTCATAAAATAGCATAGTTTACATACTTTCTTCACATATATGCAACTATAGGAAACAAAGAGCACACTGCAAGAAAGCTAATGTATCTATGAATAGGAGCTCATTCTTTTTTGTACCAACCTTATTGATAGTCTTGTATGAAGTCTGAAGGTCCATGCCTCACCTGGCCAAATCCTGGCGGTTGATGAAGAACATTAGCCATGGTGGTCAAGAGACATATGGTCCATGGGCTGGTGGGGCTGGGTGAAAAATAAGACATAAAAATGACGGTCGAAGAGGGTGTGCAATTAGAAAAGAGGAAAGACAGTCCTTCATGAATCAGGAAGGAGGAAAATGATCAGCCAAGAGAAAACTTTTCAAACAATGCTAACCACACATCCGGAGGGAGATCTGCTTGAGAAGATAAGATAAACTACAGCTTCCCTTCTTGTTCAGATTGAAGCTAAAAGCAGGCCTCCATTTATAACCAAGAACACTTGCCATAGCAGCAACTATTGCATTTACCAGGGCAAATTAGAATTTGGATTATACTGAATTGGTAAGCAGTGAATGTTTGGGAATCACATGACGTTCTATAATCAGAAAGCAATTCAGAATTCCTTGAGTATTTGTTTATGAATTACTCAGATATTTCATTATTTGATTCAGTTTCCTAATCTAAGTTATTACATATTATTAGTCATATGTTGGGAACTATTTGTAGACAGATAGTACTTTCAAATACTTTCTTGCTCCTATAACTTTGTATTTCTGCTTTACTTTGTATTCTTTTTTCTGACAGTTTATGCCTCTTTCTACTTAGAATTTTTACATATTCTTTGATGCCAGTCTAACATCCCCATTTAAGATTATAACCTTCCTCTAAGATTCCTTATCCCTGGCTTTGCTTTACTTTGCTCTTTATCATCTCTCTTAGTGCAACATCAATGGTATTTTTCTTATTCTTCATGTTTATTTTCAGCACTGGAAGAATATGTGCTTGTTTCTGTTTCCTCTGTGTCTAGAACAATACACATGGAAGGCATCTGATAAAATATTTATTAAATAAAAGATGGAGGTCACCTTAACAATCACTTAGGACATGACAATAAATGAAAATGGCATAATCTTTACTGTGAAGAACTTACAATATATACAAAAGATAAGCCTACAACTAAATAAATATAATGTCATAATTAAATGCTACAGAATACTGAGAGATTCAGAAAACAGAAGGGTTAATTCTTCCTGAGGGTAGTTAGAGAAGGCTTTGTTGAGGGCAAACCTTTCAGATTCTTTCTTAAAGAGTATGGATAAAATTATCAAGGAGAAGAATTGACCAGGAAGGATAGATTTTATTTCATGCACATGGATAACATAGTTCTAGCCCAAGGGAGCAGTACTGCTGGTGCAATATTCCCAAGTAGGTGAATACAGATGGGAAGAAAGCATAGCTTATGTGAAGCACTTGTGTAGATCACTTCTGGCTAACAGCATTAAGTGCTGCATACAATATTTCTGTTGTTGTGGTCTTCTTTGTGTCTCTGCCAGAGGACGCTTTTGCTCAGAAAGAGCCACCTCATTCTTCAATTGTTTCTTGCCAAGTTGGTGCATTGCCTGTGATTGTTTCCCAGCATTCCACAGCTTGACGTTTGCTTTCGTGTATCCTTATGGTGTTTCTTATGCCTGCCCTGCTTTCAGGCTACATATGTTGTATCATTTTATATTTGGAAACCTTCCAGATTCTGTAAGAGGGAATGAGTCTAAAGTGGTTATTGCCTTTTACTGGAGGAGAGAAGACAAAAAAATTGAAATTCTTCTAATCAGTGGTGAAATAGGCTTGAGTAGTCAATCAGTCCATTTTCTGGACTTTGGTAGAAATGTAGACAAGCCATCTAGGAGTATCAATAACATTTTCTCAGGTACACACCAAATGAACTTTACATTGATTCTAAGTAACAATTGGCCATTAAAAAGTCAATATTCAATGCATGATCTTATCTGCTTCTGATAGTATAGGCCACTAATTCATAATGTATTTATTTATGTAAATGACAGATGATATGTTTAAATGTGAAAAAGTTTAATGGCCTTTCATCTCGTGGTTTATGCAATCAAATAAACTATTAAAACATTACTCTTTTGTGAAACAGGATGCTTGGAATGAAATCATCTCTGAGAAGTCTATTACTGAAATGAAATTTTTTTCACATTGATACTGACCTTTCAGAATGATGCAAATTTGATACTGGCTAGAAGGTAACCTTTTGTAAAGTTATCACATCCAACTCTGTAATTGGGGACTTATGCAACTCAAACTCTTAAGAGACATTCATAAAGAGTAAAAAATATAGGGCTGCAATGATGGGCAACCATAGAAATTACTAGAGACTGATC
This sequence comes from Megascapheus bottae, assembly GCF_031878675.1. NCBI lineage: Eukaryota > Metazoa > Chordata > Mammalia > Rodentia > Geomyidae > Megascapheus > Megascapheus bottae. Next base: position 23,023,612 of record NC_143520.1, read on the forward strand.
AAAATATTGATCCCACAACAAACGGGTTAGGAACGATGACATAGAATATAAAAACATGATGATCCACCTCCTTCAAGAGCCCCTATTCTAGCTAAGGGGAACTCATCTACATACACACACACACACACACACACACACACACACACACAGGAATATATTGTGAGTGAGCATTGTAATGGAAGTATTACTGAACACTGGGAAGAGGTACTTATACAACAACTTCAGGTATTTGGTAGCTGGATAATTTGCAAAAAAGAATAACCTAAGATGAGCTAAATAGGTAAGTTTTGAGTGGGAAGAGAGACATACCAAGGACAACCCAGATAGGAACTAAAAATAAAATACATGAATACATATACATAGATGCTCAGGGTAAAGCTTACTGAGCCAACTGGAAGAGTCATGTTAAGTCAAGAGGGCTTGAAAGAGTTCAGGACATATTTGAAATCTTGAGGGCTCCAAGTCAGTCTGACTTTTATTCCTTTGGAAATAAGAGCTATAGGTCTCCAATAAGAAGAGTACCTTGAGGAAGTACTGCTTAATTTAAGGAAGCTCTCCAATCCCTATGGTATTACTGAGGTACAATACTAAAGAATTGGTTGGATTGAGTATGGTGGCTAGTTTTATATGTTTGCCATCCCAGTTAAGCAGGAGGCATAAATAAGAAGACTGCTCAGGATAGTCTAGTTATAAATGTAAGAGCTTACTACAAAAAAATAACAAAAGCAAAAAGGAGAGAGAGAGCCTGCCTAGCATACACAAGTCTCTGAGTTCAAACTCTAGTACTTTGAACAACAAAAAAGAATTCACTGGGAATGTGTATAAGGCTTACTCTAGAATCACAGTCCTACTGTGTAACGTTCTGGACTCCATTATTTTTATGTCGTGCGTGAAAGGTGACCTCAGATAAGTCAGCTAATTCCTAACTGCTTCCTTTCCCTCATTTGTAAATTCTGAGTATTGACAGGATTCTCTAGTAATTTTGAAAATGACCTGATCTGCATAGGGCTTATAGAACAGAGTGTGGTAAGATTGTCATCAGTGTTAGCTATTTTTATTTAAAGAAAAAATGCCAACTTCTTTCCAGGCAGAAATCACTGATAAGATTCCTACACCCCTTCTGAAATGGGAGTCATGAAACTCCTACCTTGTAGGGGTGTGGTTATGGTCAACTTAAAACATTGCTCTGAAATTCACATAAGTTAGATTTGCTATTTGGATAGATTCATTCGGTTAAGATGAAAAACATCCCAAACAAACAAGCAAAAAATATGACTTCTACAGTGTCTGAACTCTGAAGTGAGACTCAAGCCAAACACCTTATTTGGGTTTCCTACAGAATGACAAAGACACAATACAGGGGGGGAAAAACCTTTGTTTTGTGGAAACATGACACTCTTCTGTTATTGCCGAAACAAACCTATTTGAACAAGTAAAAAAATTGATTTGGAAATTTTAAAATAAAAATTGCAAGCCAGACAGGATGTAGCCTGGCTCCAGAGGAAATGATTCATGGATGAACGTAAGGAGAGTGTTTTACAAGGCATAAACAATCACTTAGTTTTATCTTCAACACTCCATGCTGTTATGTCTGTCCAGTGTCCAGTTCTTGTCAATTATATGAACAATGAAAAGTTAGTGTAGAAACAACCCCAAATTTCTGCATGTGTGTATGTGTGTGTGTGTGTGTGTGTGTGTGTGTGTGTGTGTTACATGCATATACTTAATGCCTTTGCTTGGCTATCAGCTTTACTCACTATTACATGCTTCCAAATGATTTTAAATTTCACTATGGTTTTGGCAGAGGGTAGATTTCCTTTCCATGAGTAAAAGTAGTGAGAGCAAAGACACTTAGTAGAAACTGTCTGAGTGCAGTGGGTACTATTAAAGATCTCTCTCCTTTTTTCCTTTTTCTGTGAAAAGGGTAGGAACAGGCATGTGGCTGGAGGATTTGCAGCCACATGACAGAGGATGGGAGAGCTGTCACCTGTTTTGCTATGCAGGGTGCCCAGCTTAACCCATCTTTCTTTGGCAACTGTGCCCCAGTGAGAAAAGCTAGCAGTCCATATGTTGAGTAGGCACCATGCCATTTTGACAGGCATGAGTGTCGGCAAGAAAGGGACCATGTATGAGCATCAAATGTGTTTGTTGTGGGAAGGATTCTAGGCCAGGAATATTAAAATAACTGTCTGTCCTTCACTTTAGCACATATGGTTAAGGAGATATGCTATGATGACTCACATTAACATTGGAAAAAATATATAGAGAGAATATGTAACCGTGCTAAGTAAGTTTCTGGTGTTGATAAATTGGGACTGGAATCTTCACAAAGGAAGTTTGTAGAGAAACATAGGCAGTGATAATAGACTGTTCTATGTATCAGATAGAACTGACTAGATTCAAATCGACTTTGAGCTCTCCTGGATGGATGAATAGAGGGAGATCCTATTAGGCTTTTCTGAGAGGTCCTCAGGTATTTTCTAACTCTATTTGAAAAGTAAATGGGATAGAATGGGTTCATTTAATATTTCAATTCCAAAGAAATTAAATTAATGGTAGCAATGTTAGTCCAACTATTTTCCCACTACAGGGACCATTTGTTTAAAAATCATTAAAGGGTTTTAAATGACATTGTCCTGACATTTGGTGTGATTAAATTAAGGGAATTAGTATAAAGTCATTTCATCTCTCTTTAGCTTTGGAAATGAATAGTACTTCTTCCCATATAGGGAAAAGAGAAGTATTGAGTCATCTTGTATGGTTATGTTGATATATATATATATATATATATATATTATGTGTGTGTGTATTTGTGGACTATATAAAATGCTCAGCCATGGAATTGCTTTAATTTGCAACCACTTTAACATAGACTTCAAAAGGTTTGCTTAATTTCTTGGGAAAAAAGCATTGTATAGCACAAAAAATACTTCATAGCACTTAGATTCTAAGGACATATTTTAAAGTGTAAAATTTGGTAATGATCCATAAGGTGTTTAAACTTAAAATCACACACATACACACACACTACAATTCCCCCCTTTAAACTCAAACAAGCTTGGTAATTCTCTTTTTTAAGTCTAAATAGTTAAATATAGCTTTAATAAGTTGATCTCCCATAGAAATGTCCTAATAATAATATAGACATCTATCTGTCTATCTATCATTTATCTCTCTCTCTCTATGTATATATATATATATATATGTATGTAAGAGAAGCAGCTCATTAAGGAATGTGTTGTATTCTAAGATCATGTCTCTCAATGATTAAAAATTTTAAACCTACTATATAACTTTATTACATATATTGTTTTTACTACTTGTTGACTGGTAGAATATAATCTCTGTGCTGTTATTTTTGTTATCATTATTACTATTTCTCCAGAACCTTCTTAGAACATTGTCTGGAAGCTCAATCAATATCTTTTGGAACTTTGCTTTTCTATGGTGCTGCTTAAAAGGCAGATGCCTGGGTTATATTCAGTGGTAGTGCCAAGGGCAGAAGCCACCCAATCCCTATCTACTCCTTCTGTTCCCAAACAAAAAGATTCCTTTGAACATAGCCAATTTTGTCACTCTTATCTAAAGTGTGAGTAAAACTTTAGGAAACTTTAATATTGATATTGATCTGTCACATACACAGTAAGTTAAGAAAGAGTATGCTTGCTTTGCAAACATAGCCTCATGGCAAACCTCCCAGCTTCCTCTTCCAACCAGATGGCCTCCCCAAAGCCCAACCCTACATAGAATTCTCAAGATGAAGTTGGCCCTGCCTCAGATCCAAATCAGGGTGTCTAGGATAGAAAATGGAATGAGCATTTTTCCATAAGCTTCCCAGGTGAGTCTTATGTAATACACAGCTCTTCTTACATGGATTCTTTATTCCTTGTTTTCATCCAAAGGCCTATGAGACTCATCATCTTTGTAAGAATTGTGAAAAATTCAAGAGGTTTGTGGCTACCCAAAGCTGGCTCATCTGATTTCATAATCCTTTATATGAGATCTTGTAAGTACAGGAGAAATTATACCACAAGGCTTGGACTGGGAAGTAAAGGAGAAACTACTTTGCAGATTTTCATCTCCATTAAAAACTGTAGAACTCACAAAGTATTTGCCTCTCATTATCCCCTTTCATGGATGCTTATTGGAAAGGTTTCAACCATCACATTGCACTTTCTTACAAATGAGGGAAACATAGTTTCCTCAAGTAGATCACTTTCAAAAGAAGTCCCCTACCAAAGGCAGCTAGAGAAGGATGTCTGCATCTTTATTGACTTGAGACTGGCTGAGGGGAGCCCAGGCTCTTTGACAATGAGGAGCACAAAGGCAGCTAGAGAAAGATGTGTGCATCTTTACTGACTTGAGACTGGCTGAGAGGAGCCCAGGCTAGATCTTTGACAATGAGGAGCACAATGGCTAAAGTACAGAATTGTATGGTGGAAGCTCCCAACAGAAGAAGTCCCGGGGCTCAATATCAGAATCATCTTTGTAGTTGATAAGTGACTTTTCAAATAAAAGGAAAAAAATTTCTTGTTCAAATGTCTCTTACTTTTGAGGAACCCACAAAGTCATTAACATGGTCTTGAGCCTGAGGGTTGGGCTCTGAGTGGTATAAGAATGAGTCTCTTGAAGGCTGAATAAGAAATCAGAGAGAAAATGCTTTTGAGAAGTGGGGCTCTTTGGAAATGTGGACAGACAATTCCTCACCTCTGCCATTCATTGGCTACATATTTGGGGCCACCAATCTGAAATCAATGTCTGCTTCTTGCATATTGTGGAGAGTGTCTTATATAGTACTCCATAAATTGAAGAGCTTCAGAGTTCATGATTCTTTTCTTTTGGGGGGGAGAATGGATTCTTTTTTTTATAAACCAAAAATTACAAGTTTATTCTTTTTTGGTATTTTGACAAGGATATAGCATAACAATGCCAATCTACCATCATGTTTCAACAAAAGGAAGCAATTATACACCTCTAACCATTGAATGCTTGTGTTTATTCTATTTCTGAAATTGCTGCCTACCTGAGAGACTAACCCAACAATACTAATACGATATAGTAAATGTGGCAGAAGATATCACAAAGATTAGAGAAACTGAATCCCTGCCAAGTTAGCATCAAAGATTATGGGGGAATTGAGGAATTAAAAAAAAAAGATCAAGATTTCAAGGTTTCAGTAAGTGAAATAAGCCAGTCTTGATACAAAAGGCCATATAGTAGGACACTGAATGAAAGGATCTCTAGGATATAGAAACATAAGGCATATAATGAATGATTATTGTTCTTAAGGTACTATGTTATCTCTCATCTCTTTTGCTGTCCTTTGGTTATCTCATATTGTTACAGTATCTCACTTTGTTACCTGATATATCAGATATATTTGTATTTGGTTATTTGAAATTGGATAGGGAACAGGGGAAAACAAGATGAGGGGTGGGGGTGGGAGGGAGGGAAATGGGGACCAAGACATGTGAAAGGGTACAATGTATGGGAATTAATGCACCATCTATCTGGCAAATATCATGTAACCCTTCTATTAATTACAATAAAAATATATGAAAAAGAAGATCAAATGCACGAATCTTTGCCTCTGTTTCTGTCACCATATCTTCTCTTCTTTCTTCCCACTCTTCTGTATTTTGGGGAGAGGGGCAGTCAGTCATGGAACTTGAACTCTAGGCTTAGACACTATCCCTGAGCTCATCAGCTCAAGGCTACTACTCTACCACATTGAGCCACAGGTACACTTCCGGTTTTCTGGTGGTTATTTGGAGATAAGAGTCTCACAGACTTTCGTTCCTGAGCTGCCTTTGAACCCTGAGCCTCAGATCTTAGTCTCCTGAGTACCTAGGGTTACAGGCATGAGCCACTGGCTCTAGGTATGTATGTATGTATGTATGTATGTATGTATGTATGTATATATGTATGTATGTATGTATTTTGACAGAGTTGCCCTAAGGAGCTGAAATTGTCCTGAAGTATATTAACCTTTGGCCTTGGTCTCTAAGTACTGAGATCCTAGACATGAGCCATCATGCCTGAAACAAATGTGTGAATCTTGTCTCAATAACTGTGTGTGCATGAGCATATACCTGTGTACACACACGCACACACACACACACACACACACACAGAGAATATTTATTAATTAAGGATTCTGACTCAATGGAAGCATTTGTAATTCTCAAAATCTAAAATTTACTTGGCTCCCTTCTACAGATAATGTTCAGTAGGTGGGATTATTCCATAGTTTCACATTTAATAAGCACTAAAGTAGTTGAAATGGAGACCACGAAGCAAGAAATGGAAGGATAGGGATCCAGACCAATCTGCCTGTCAGCCTCCTGGAGACATTTATTTGCTATGGGACCATTTTCCTGAATTTTTGAGGAATCAAAACAAGTACTTTTTGTATTGCCTCACACAATCACAAACAAGAAAAAAAAAAACTTCCTAAAATCTGCTCTGGACCTCTTCTGTATTCTAAAATTAAGAGAAAATTTCTGCTTAATAATCATTCAGTAACTTTGATGCTATAAACTAATTATTTCAAACTGATCTTTTACCAATATCAAATAGATCTTATACTATATTCAAGGAAAAACGTATTTACATGGTAAATGGTGAGTGGTGAAGGTGCATAATAGTCGTATCTAGGTACATGTGTGAAAAATGAAACAACGAAGTTTGTGGAGATTGGTTTGAGGAAGGGATGAATCCAATGTAAGTACAATGCAAGTACATCGTATGCATACATGGTCATATCAGAGTGAAATCCCCTTGTACGAATTATTGATAGGAATCATGGGACAATTGTGTGTATCATTATTATTATATCATCAAGGAGAATGGAATTATGACCTTTGCAGAAAATGGATAGTACTGGAGATTGTGCCACTATGTGAAATAAGTCAAACTGATGAAGAAAAATTCTGCATTTTCTCTCATATTTGGAATCTAGATCTACAAACAAAAAAGTGTGAAATAGGTATGTGTGTGATGGGGCCCTTGAAGGTGGGAGTTACCTGAGGGGGCAGGAGGGGAAGAGAAAAGAGATAAGGAAAGAGGATAACGGAGGCAAACACAAAGTACTTCATCTCCATATGTAAAAACAATAATAAAACCCATCAAAGGGAATGACAAGGAGAAGCAGAGGGCAATCCTGGTGAAAGATGGTGAACCATAAGTGTGTGGAAATACCATAAGGCCCAATTGGACACTCGGCATAGACCTATTGGACAAGTGCATATGAAAAGTAGAACTATGTTCTATTTTATGAAACACCTCTGAAGTTCCTTGAAAAGAGAAAAAAGAATAATTAATAAAAATAGATACTTTTGCCTTTAGGAAGATATTAACTATGGTTCTGGAATATTGCTTTGGGTGGTAGGACAGCTGCCTTTACTGGCTGAGGTTGAAAAGAGTAACTTAATGTTGAACCTGGTTAGACTCTATACACTGTCATTTTATCTCACCACAAGGATAGTACTGTTGGCTATATCAAGCAGGGATATGGGTGCTTTAAATTCCAATAAACAAGGTTAACAGAATAAGTGAATATATTGAATAGTTTCACATTCTACATGCAGTTATTAATCATAGAGTATGTGAAATTTAATCATTGGAATAATTTCAATTATAAGTAATAAAACAGCTTGATGATAAAATGGTGGTTTGCTATCTCAATTGTAAGTGACGGAATCATTTCTTGAGGAACACTAGATCTTTCTGACCCTCTGCTCTGCTGTCTAATAGGTTGGTTTTCTCCCTATCCCAGCTCTTACATTCTCTTACTTTCTTAATTTCCAAAAGGAAATTGCTTACCCATCAGAACAAATGCTGCTTATCTTCTTGTTCCCAACCAGTAGAATCCAGAGATCCCACCAACATTTCATGTCCAGCACAGACTGCAAGTTAGTGTGTGTGTGTGTGCGTGCGTGCGTGCGTGCGTGCGTGTGTGTGTGTGTGTGTGTGTGTGTGTCTGGCTATCTGGCTGTCTGGTATGAATTGGAGCTTGCTTGAACTGTGGGCCTGGGCTCTGTCCCTGAGCTCTAAGGCTACCTCTCTAGCTCCTTGAACCACAGTGCCATTTCTGGTGGGCTAATTGGAGCTAAGAGATTCAAGGACTTTAGTGCCAGGGCTAGCTTTAAACCATGGCCCTCATATCTCAGCCTCATGAGTAGCTAGGAGTGTACAGGTGTGAGCCACTAGCGCCTGGCAGAATGCTAGTATTTTTGTTTGGGCTGATAGTGCCTGTCTCTATACTCAGAAAAGATAGAACATATTCCCTCTGTGGGTGATTTAAGACCCTCACATAGAACTGTGAGGGATTCATTTTCCTTCTCAGGATAGAAAGGGATGGGAAATTGAAAGAAAATTAAGGTTCTGGTAGAAAGAAAAAATATATAAAATAAACAGAGGTTGACTTGTTTACCAGATTTCAGAATGATGTTATGTGAATTTCGAAGTGAGTAAGTCATTTCCATCTTCCTTTAATACACAATCTATGCTTTTTTGCAGACCCTGTGATTTTTCTCAATAGAATTAATTATGCATAAATAGTATCATTAATCCATAGTAATTAAAAATTGCTCATTTAAAGCAATTCAAATTACCTCATGATAAGGGATTGAAGTGAGGAACACATGTGGCAAGAAAAAACACTGATCTAGGGTTCAGAGTAAATTGGGATTTTTTTCACCCCAAATTTGAGAAAAGTAACGTTCACCCTAAACTTCTTGGGGTGATCTCCATATTGGGATTTGAGCAAGTACCCAACCACTTGACACATGCCTCATTCTCTGGTTTTTTACAGATAGGATCATTTTAGTTCTGGGTTGGCCTCATACACATCATGCATCATTATACTCAGCTTTTTTTTTCCCCTGAGATGTGGTCTTTCTGACTCTCACCCTTCACCTTCTGAGTAGAATAGATTATAGGTATGCACCACCATACCCAGTACTGGGTTAGTCTTTAACAGACAGAAGAGGTACATTCTTTGAAATGCCATTATCAATTCCAAGACTTTCGTGGATTGGAGTGGAAACTCAGATGTTAACCTGAATATACCATATTTTTGGATTTAGTGTAATGGTAGAGTTCAGTTGCTAAAGGCAAGAAGCCTTTGTTTAAAAACTTTCTTGCCTAGATATACAGTATTGCTCAACAGCCATCAAGTGTAGATCTGTGCATTATAAGGGTTGAAAGACGAACAGAGGATCAGAGATAGAAAAATAGAATGACAGAGATCAGGGGAGGTACAAGAGGATTAACGTAGGAGTGTAAGATTATTATAGTAATGAAGAAAAGGTATAGTGTAAGGATAACTGACCTAAATTGGTAAGCAGGTAGCGTATTTGAGTACAAAGTTTGGAAAGTATTAGATAAGACTTATGTGTTGCTGCAGGACTAGCTCTCAGCCCAACCAATGGCCTCACAGTGGGCCATGGGATGGAACTGCAAGCTTCAGTCTGAGCATGCTGGGCAGACGTTTTCCTGTGCTGCTTCCAGGGGCGGCCCCGGCCAAGGGTCTGGGGTTTGAGAATTTCCAGGGGCTCTCAGCAGGACGAGCAGGAGACCACTCTGTTCCCAGGGGCAGGCCCAGCTGGGGACCTGGGCTCCAAGGGCAGGGCAGAGCCTCGCCTTTCTGGTTCCCAGAAGGCCAAGCTTGGCTGCTGGTCGGTCCTTCAGATCCCTGCTGTGTTTCCACTGCTTTGTCAGAGAGTCTGTGACTGTGGGGGGCCCCTTGGTGCTGTCTTGCTCAGGATTCCCAGCTGGAGGATGCCCTGCTCAAGATTTGAGGGGCGCAGATGGTGGCTTCTATTTTCCCACACCCCACCTGCTGCTGTAAGGCAGAAACAACCATCCCATTAAAAAATGGGCCAAAGACTTAAAGAGAGTCTTCTCTGAAGAAGAAATAAAAATGGCCTATAGACACATGAAGAAATGCTCAACATCTCTGGTCATAAAAGAAATGCAAATCAAAACAACTCTAAGATTCCACCTCACTCCAGTTAGAATGGATCAGGAAAACGAATAACAACAGATGCTGGAGGGGATGTGGCCAGGAGGGATCACTACTACACTGTTGGTGGGAGTGCAAACTTGTACAACCACTATGGAAAGCAGTATGGCAGTTCCTCAAAAGACTAAACATAGAGCTCCCCTATGATCCAGCAATTCCACTACTTGTCATTTACCCAACCATCCAGAAACTAGGGCATACCAAATCCACTACCACAACAATGTTCATTGCAGCATTATTCACCATAGCAAAAATATGGAACCAACCTAGATGTCCCTCAGTTGATGAATGGATCAACAAGTTGTGGTAATTGTACACATGGAATTCTATGCTGCTGTCAGAAAGAATGACATCGCCCCATTTGTTAGGAAATGGAAAGACTTAGAAAAAATCATATTAAGTGAAGTAAGCCAGACTCAAAGAAACTTAGGCTCAATGGTTTCCCTCATTTGTCATAATCAGTAGAAACCTTGGGCTCTCCTAGCAGAGATTTGCAATAGAGCAAAACCTTGATACGTAAGGCCATATAGTATGAAGCTAATTGAAAAGACCTCCAGGATATTGAAACAAAAGCCATATAATGACTGACTGTTATCCTTAAGGTAGTATGTTATCTCTCATCTCTTTTGCTGTCCCTTGGTTATCTCATATTGTTACAGTATCTCACTTTGTTATCTGATATATTGGATTTATTTGTATTTGGTTATTTGAAATTGGATAGGGAAGGGGGGAAAACCAAGATGGGGGTGAGGGTTAGGGGGAGGGTAATGGGGACCAAGACATGTGAAAGGGTATCAATATATGTGAATTAATGCACCTTCTATCTGGAAAATATCATGTAACCCTTTTATTAATTACAATAAAAAATAAAAAAATAAAATAATAAATATAATAAAAAGAAACTTCCTTGCCACCCTACTCCTTTTTTGTTTAGGTAGTCTTACATATGTCAATCAAGTAAAATAAGCTTCAGTTTCCATACACGTATAGTGCCAATATTTATAGAATCTACTTCATAGGATTATGAGGTTTTCATGATTAACAATGTTAGAACTACAATTGTGTCTGTTGTAAGGGCACAATGAATATAAGCTGATATTTCCTAGTCACTTACATAGGTTTCTTAACAAGGTTCCTGATAAGCACAGTAACCTGAATAGTTGTCACATACTAAATACTAAATATACTCTAGAAACTAAGTATTAATGTAAAACATTTATACTTTTTGGTATATTCTTATGCTAACCATATGAAATAATATTAAAAATACTAATATTTTTAATAATACTATCATTATTAATATTATTTTTGGTGTCTGGAGCTTGAACTCAGAGCCTGGGTGCTGTCCTTGAGTCTCTGTGTGCAAAGCTACTGCTCTACCACTTGAATCACAGCACTAGTTCTGGCCTTTTCTAAGTAGTTTATTGGTGATAAGAGTTTCATGGACTTTCCTGTCCAGGCTGGTTTTGAACCAGGATCCTCAGACCTCAGCCTCCTAAGTACCTTAGAGTACCAGTGCCTGGCTGAAAGGAATATTATTATAACCATGTCACAAACTGAAGTTCAGAGAAACCAGGAAACATTCTCCAGATATGAGATGGTTAAACCAAAATTAACCCCTACTCTTTCCCAATTCTGAAGAATAAAATTTCTTGGGATATTTTACAGTTTTGTGACATGGTTTTGATGATTTTAAAAAGAAATCTGTGTTTCTTTCTTTTCTGTTCCAAAGTGTTTATGATACTTTTAAAGGAAGTAGAGTAGGGCCATGGATCAAAATTTCAAAGTATATAGGTCTATAATGCAAGTCTGGCCTATAGATGTAGTTCTTTGCCTTAGAAACAATATTTATATCAGTTGTATTTGGCTAATGTTTTCAAATGGAGACATTTTATAGTGTACTGAGGCTTTAGAGTTTCCATGTGTTCAGTTAAAAGTCATTGAACTGTGACTATACAAGGGCTGAGGCTTGTTTAAACAGCTTGGTCTGGTTATTCTTTAGTAGTCTTGGGATATCCAGGACTTTCTACCAGAGCCTGTGAATGATCAAATCCCTTATATAAAAGGGTAGTTTCATATGAACTACCTCACATCCTCTTAGATATTTTCTAATACAGTGTGACTGCTATAACACTTCTTGGGGAATAATGACATGGTAAAAGTAGGTACATGTTCAACACAAACATACATTTTTCGAAATATGTTCAATTCACACATGGTTGCATGTGTAGAACTGAAATCAGCCTCTCGTGCTAGGTGTTTAGCATTATTATTTTGTTGTAGGCTGAAAGTAAATTTTCAGTATGACTTTTTTTTCTTGGAGGAAGTAATGGAATCAACATTTTATTTACTTTTTCCTGAGGAAAACTGAAATATATTTTTTATCAGCGAAAGTCCATTTCTCCATTGACACCAGAGCTGAAGGTCCTTCATAAAGAAGGGATATTGTCATACTCTCTGCTTGCCTGACAGAGGACTTTCAAAATCTGGACTGAACAAAGATAAGCAACCAGCAGTAGAAGCATATCCCTAACACATATCTTTGATATTACATCAGGTTTGCAATCCATCAGGTCCTTCATTCAGTGAGTATTTAAGATGCTAAGCCATGAGTCATTGACAGAGCAAAGGAAAGAGCCTGTGGAATACCTTCCTCTGTGGGAGGCATATGGATGGGATGTGGTGTTGGAGGGGATCCAAAACTCAGATTTCCACAGAGAAGGAAGAAGAAGTAGAAGGTTGTTTTAAAGCTGAACGCATCTGTGCCTGTGGAACAAAAACATCACTTCCTCTCCCTCTCCAGCCTTTAAACTAAAGAGGAGCTGTGTTTGTTTACCCTAGGCATGCATTTTGGCCTCCTTATTGGGAAATCCAAACTGCAGAAATCTCCATTTGCACAGAGAAACTGGGGACTTATGTCACAGAAAACTCTCCTTTATGAAATGATTTTTTGTGCATTTTCAATAGTAAGACTTTTCTGGGAAAGTTATGTCATACTTGTAGTTATATTTAAACTGATTAACAGATTAATGATAGAATTATACCCTGATAAAAATCAAGAGTACAGAGAAGTTGCCAAGTGTCCATAGCCATCTCTAAGAGACCAAGGATGAACTAACCCCACAATATAAATACTGATGTTTTCCCTCTCCATTTCTGTACCACTGATCCATGTGGTCAAAGGCAGATTCACTAAAATAAAGGACCTATAGGTCAAATTTGAAAAGAGGCTTACTTAATAGTAAGCGCTCCTTGAACATCTGAGATAGATTTTATTCAGGAACAGGAGAAGGAGGTACTTGAGAGTTAGTAGTTCAATGTTTTGGCACCAAAGGGAATGGTATTGTGAGGAAGTAGCTGAAATGACTAGCATATGTGTCAAGGACAGTAACAATAAGCCTACTGTAAATGGAAAAGTCCTCAGCACTTCAAAGGCTGCCCTAGCAGACTGAACTTTTTGTACCATCCTTGTTATTTTAAAATGTGCTCATTTGTTTTGATATTTACTCATTAAGAGACAAGCAATATTCATGTACTTTTTGGAATCTAGGAAAATAAAGCAAAACAAATTTCACATGAAATATTCTTTTGGTTTTGTATCTACCACTGTAGCTTTGTCTCTAAACAGACTCTTTGAAGGAAAGTAACCCTAGTAGTATTTACTGTATTTCAATAATAGATATTATTGAATTGCTTCAGAAGTTTGAGGAGGTAGAGGTACATGTAATTCTTCATAAAATTAGTACTTATTGTAAAATAATAAGGGTCATTTGTTGTTAATTTTGTTTCTAATTAATAATAGAACTGGGGCTTATCACTACTAACTTTTTTTTTTAGATTTTGTCATGTAATAGTGAACACTCTTATTTTCTGACAAGTAGAGGATAAAGAATAAATGAAAAGAAAGAAGTCAAAGTACAATTTCTAGTGTCATATTTAAATTATTAAATTATGTTTTACATAGGCCTGACCATGGAAAGTAGGAACTTTTGTATTTTGAACTTTTCTACCTCATTACCTAGAAATAAAGCTAACATTTCAATTTAATAGCAGTTTTCCAGCCAAACCAACAACATACTGGAAAAGTCTGTATGTTTATTTTGTTTCTTTTTGTTTTTCTCATTGTGATATAAAATGACCCTTCAATAAAGTACATGGAATAACTAAGTTCATCATTACATGATGACTATGAATAATTTTACTGTTCCAGTCAATGAATACTTTGTTAATAGATGGTATCTAAAATTTTAATTTCTTACTGAATAATTAACCCTATAGATTAGCTGAGGTAACGGACTTATCTCTTTTTATATAAGTTCTTACACAAACATAATTACATTGACAGCGCATTTGCAGATACCTTCTTAATTGTTTTTATATTTTCCCAAACATTCCAACTTACAATCCATGCTCTGTCATACTCACTCTTTAGTGTCACTGCTTTGGCAGTTCTTAGTCATGTGGCTTGCATTGACCAAATGATAGCAAAATTGAAGCAAGGAGAATCTTGGAAAAGCACTTCCAAGTGCCTGCTCTCTTTTCTTTTCAGATTATGTCAAAAGACCTGATGAATTTGGGCTAGTCCATTGAATGGTAAGGGATACAGGGGTTAGTCAGTAATGGGAGTACAGTCATCTTACCAACAGTGGTCTGAGATAGCCAAGGTAAGACCAGACAACAGAGGTCAAACTGATCCACTGTAAGAGACTAAAGCTTAAAGAGAGACTTCTCTGAAGAAGAAACAAAAATGGCCTATAGACACATGAAGAAATGCTCAACATCTCTGGTCATAAAAGAAATGCAAATCAAAACAACTCTTAAGATTCCACCTCACTCCAGTTAGAATGGCCAGGATCAAGAAAACTAATAACAGATGCTGGAGGGATGTGGCCAGGAGGGATCACTACTACACTGTTGGTGGGAGTGCAAAGTCGTACAACCACTATGGAAAGCAGTATGGCAGTTCCTCAAAAGACTAAACATAGAGCTCCCCTATGACCCAGCAATTCCACTACTAGGCATTTACCCAGTTGTCCAGAAACAAAGACATACTAAATCCACTAGCACAACAATGTTCATTGCAGCACTATTTAGCATAGCAAAGATATGGAACCAACCTAGATGTCCCTCAGTTGATGAGTGGACCAACAAGATGTGGTATTTGTACACAATGGAATTCTGTTCTACTGTCAGAAAGAATGACATTGCCCCATTTGTTAGGAAATGGAAAGACTTAGAAAAAATCATATTAAGTGAAGTAAGCCAGGCTCAAAGGAACTTAGGCTCAATGGTTTCCCTCATTTGTCATAATCAGTAGAAACCTTGGGCTCTCCTAGCAGAGATTTGCAAAACTCTTGATACATAAGGCCATATAGTATGATGCTAAATGAAAGGACCTCTAGGATATAGAAACAAAAGCCATATAATGAATGATTGTTGTCCTTAAGGTACTATGTTATCTCTCATCTCTTTTGCTGTCCCTTGGTTATCTCATATTGTTACAGTATCTCACTTTGTAACCTGATATATTGGATATATTTGTATTTGGTTATTTGAAATTGGATAGGGAAGGGGGGAAACAAGATGAGGGGTGGGGGTGGGGGGAGGGAAATGGGGACCAAGACATGTGAAAGGGTATCAATGTATGGGAATTAATGCACCATCTATCTGTCAAATATCATGTAACCCTTCTATTAATTACAATAAAAATATATGAAAAAAGGAGACTAAAGCTTAAAGGAATAAGCTATTAAATAAAGGGATAGTTTTATTATTCTAGATTATTATATTTGCTATTCTATATTATTCTGTAGTAGAAATATTTTGTCCTAAATGAGATATTTATAATGAATACATGAAGAAAAGATATGGCAGTTCAACTAGTACCTAAGAATTTTTTTTTTTAAGTTTGGGCTCTGAAATGTAAGGCAGTTAGATAGCATTGAATTGAAGTTATTATTTAAATAACTAGTTGAAGCAAGATCTAGAAAAGATGTATTTCTTTATCAGAGAGATTGCTAGACATGTTAAACTGCAGATCTTGAGTATGTATGTGTTCTCTCTGATTGCCGTATAAATGTAGTGTGAATGTACTTAATGCTGTTCTTTTCATGTGTCTTTCTTCATTTTATGCTAGAGTTCTCAGCAATTGGACAGATGTCAAAACTGGAAGGTTTTCAAAATACTTGGGATAAAATCAAGGAGAAAATGAGGTGAAAAAAATCTGTAGAGGTAAAACAAGATTTAGCTCTTATATCAAAATATGTCTATCAGACAAGTGTTGTGTGTCGATCTACCCAGATGGGCAAGTATCAGTCCTATTGAAATAACAGCCTTCTTGATAGTTTTTACTTAAACAACATACCAACATACTACAAATTGACAGATACTTTTTGAGAGGAACACCAATGTAAAATAAGCCTTATCATGGTCTTCTCTTCAAATGCAAATTGTCAATTTTGAGTAGAAAGCCATGAATTTTTGTTGTTGTTCATGTTGTTTTGTTTTGTCAGTCATGGGGCTTAAACCCAGGACTTTAGCTCTTTTGCTCAGGGCTAGTGACCTACCACTTTAAACCACAGCTCCACTTCTGGTTTCCTAGTGGTTAACTGTATTTAAGAATCTCATAGATTTTTCTGGCTTTGAATTGTAATACTCAGGTCTCAACCTCCTGAGTAGCTAGGATTGCAGGTGTAAGCCACCAGCACCCATCTGAGCCATGCATTTTACTGGCTCAAATTAGTATCTTTGAAAGAACTGTGAAATCTTCTTGGTTCAAGAATACTATGTTCCCAGGATCAAGAAAACTAATAACAACAGATGCTGGAGGGGATGTGGCCAGGAGGGATCACTACTACACTGTTGGGAGTGCAAACTAGTTCAACCACTATGGAAAGCAGTATGGCAGTTCCTCAAAAGATGAAACATAGAGCTCCCCTATGACCTAGCAATTCCACTACTTGGCATTTACCCAATCATCCAGAAACAAGGACATACTAAATCCACTAGCACACCAATGTTCATTGCAGCACTAGTTAGCATAGCAAAGATATGGAACCAATCTAGATGTGCTTCAGTTGATGAATGGATCAACAAGATGTGGTATTTGTACACAATGGAATTCTATGTTGCTGTCAGAAAGAACGACATCACCCCATTTGTTAGGAAATGGAAAGACTTAGAAAAAATCATATTAAGTGAAGTAAGCCAGACTCAAAGGAACTTAGGCTCAATGGTTTCCCTCATTTGTCATAATCAGTAGAAACCTTGGGCTCTCCTAGCAGAGATTTGCAATAGAGCAAACCTTGATACATAAGGCCATATAATATGAAGCTAATTGAAAGGACCTCCAGGATATTGAAACAAAAGCCATATAATGAATGATTGTTGTCCTTAAGGTACTATGTTATCTCTCATCTCTTTTGCTGTCCCTTGGTTATCTCATATTGTTACAGTATCTCACTTTGTTATCTGGTATATTGGATATATTTGTATTTGGTTATTTGAAATTGGATAGGGAAGGGGGGAAAACAAGATGAGGGGAGGGGGGAGGGGGAGGGAAATGGGACCAAGACATGTGAAAGGCTATCAATATATGTGAATTAATACACCTTCTATCTGGCAAATATCATGTAACCCTTCTATTAATTACAATATATGAAAAAAAGAATATTATGTTCTCATTCTGCTGGCTAGAGTGACTATAAGCTCCACAATTTGGAAAAGATTTGATATTTTGTCTAGTAAGGCTGTACACTAGTATAGAACTCCCTGGACTCCTGAAATCTTTGTATGACTATTTTAAGTGGAAGATAACTCATATCTCATGAGGCAGTCTACTCATAATTGTTTGTTAGAAAAATTTCCTTCTGGGGCTGGGCGTTTGGTATAGCGGTAGAGTGCTTGCCTAGCATGCATTAAGACCCAGGTTCGATAAGATGGTACCACATAATAGAAAAAGCCAGTAATGGTGCTGTGGTTCAAGCGGTATTGCTCTAGTCTTGAGAAAGGCCAAGGGCAGTGTATAGGCCCTGAGTTCAAGTCCTAGAACTGGCAAGAAATAATTCTAATAACTTTTCACCCATGATTTTAGGCTCTAAAACCACCATCACAATCATGCAAACATATTTCAAAACATCACCCTCAGGATGAAATAAGTAAAGAATCTACATATACTTTGATTTACCCAGAACATTAACAGTCCTTCCTTTATGCAATCAATTTTCATTCCTTGGCCAGTACTCATCTTCCATAGATTGTTAAATTTACTTCTTAAAAATTTACGTACAGGGCCGGGAGTGTGGCCTAGTGGTAGAGTACTTGCCTAGCACACAGAAAAAAAGCCAGAAGTGGTGCTCTGGCTCAAGTGGTAGAACTCTAGCCTTGACAAAGCCCAAGGACAGTGCTCAAGCCCTGAGCCTAAGCCCAGGACTGGCAAAAAAAAAAGTGTACTTACAGAGAAAGAAATCAATAGTTTTTTAGCCATTGTTTATGTCATGGCAAATCAATTCAATGGGAAAGCATTCAATGATTGAAGCAAAGTCAGTAGAGTAAGGTAGGACTATAGCTTACTCCTAGGCTAAAGTTATCCTCACTGAAGATTTTAGAGGAACACTTAATTGCAAACAAAATCTATTGGGCAGTACCAACTCTTAATATTTTCAACATTTTTGTGTGTAATAGCTTTAATTTGAAGTAACTTTGGCAAGAGGTAGCCAAAACTACATCACAAATTTCATTTAATAGCAATTTTAACACCTTTTAGCTCAAGTTGAGAACTGGAGTTGTCTTTTCCAACAAAATAAAAAGTCTATTGTGAAAAAGACACAGGGCAACTATAATATGAAACCATGCTGTAATAAATACATGAATCCTCCAGAGTCATGAAGAAAATGAATGTACAGAGAAGTGAATGTCTCTGTCTTATAGTTTTCAGGCATTCTTCATTTCCTTCACCATTAGACTTCTCTTGGGACCTCTTCAGAATCCTCTTAAAAGAAAGCCACAGAACCAGTTTTGCTGAGGATTAGAACTAAAGATATCACATTGTTCTACTATACAAGAAAACCATTTCATGAAAAGGATCTCACACACAACATATGCACACTCAGCCCTCAATATCATGGCAGATATTGATGGTTGACAAAATTATACTCTGTAACTTCCCTCTGATTTCAAATATTCTGCACATTACAGACAGTTGTAACACTGAATTTCAACTGAAAGAAGTGAAAATCAAGGACTTTATTTTCTCTTCAATTGTGCAGCTTTCTAAATGATGGCAGGTAAACACTGCCACATCTAAAGGAATATATCAAGTGAAAACTAGTCATAGAAACAGCTCACTGGATCTGAGCCTTCTACATTCATGACTACCACCTGCTTAATTTTACGTGATTTCTCTTAAATCAAGTTCTCATCTATTAGCTTTGCAGTCTTCCATCAGACATCATGGAATCTTTCATCTCTTCTTAGCTCTTCCATATATTTACTGGATTAATCTACCTTAAACTCCATTTTCATTGTATCACCCCCTTTTCAAACAATAACTTATTTTTTGATGATTTAACTTATAATTTATTTATAATATATATTTTGATTTATCCAGGAACAGTTTATCTAATATCATGCGACATAGGTGAGTAAATTTGAGATTCCATGAGATTTTCTATTCTCATATATATCAGACAGAAAGTCTCTGTTTACATGACATGGAGCAGTGGTGTTTTGCACACAAAAAAATCAGTTTGGTATGTGATTATAATGTGGGCACAGACAAATATTCACTTTAGGGAGTATTTCCTATCACAGAAAGCCAGATATGGAATAAAACCTCACAGACTGACAATAAAACATGAAACCTAGAATATGCACTCTGATATGAGGCTGTATCCTGGAAGCCATGTGCCTGTCTGCAATACACCATGCTTAATTCATGACTTGCCTATTGTAATTATCTAAGCAGATTTAGCTTTGATTTACTTTATTATTTCCTGTTTTTTCTCGGATGCTTTAAAAATGGCTTCCAAAGCCTTATTTATATTTCTAAATTAATGGTTTGTGTAGGGGAATATGATCGAGCAGTGAAAGAAGAAGAAAGTAAGCACTCAAAAATGAGTCCACAAATGACTTTCCTGGTAATGTTTGCGGACAAAATTGTGTTGTGATTTTCTTGCCTCCTGCTTTTTCATGCAGAGATAACAATGCCATACGTTTGTTTTTATGGTCTTTACTTTGTCTTTTATAGGGTCTGATAAGTAATTTGAAGTCTGAAAACAAAGATCAACTTTTTGCATTTCCAAGGTGATATTAGGACTTCATGGTTGTTTGCACATTTCCACTTAAAGATCACAATCTCGGACACATTGATGAATAAAAATGTCTTCTCTGTGTCTAAGGAGCAAAAGTAAACCTGCAAAGGCTGAACTCTGTAGTAAGTCAGGGAAGGGCATCATGCAATTTTGGCCTTTAAGTAAATCTCTATATGAATACAAGTGTGCTTTTCTAATACAGAAAGCCATGTGAGGCAGTTATACTGAGATGATGTTGTGGACAAAGCACTTGTAGAGATCTGTTTGGTACTTGGCGTCTCTGGTGCCTAGGTATGGTAGGAAAAAATCCTGCTTCTCAAAGAAGTCTCTGTTCTAATCCTTAGAGCTCATGACTTGCCTGTTTACACAGAAAACAACTATAAATATGACTACAGACCTTGAGGTAGGAGATTATACTAAATGCGCTCCATCCCTATTAGTCTTTAAGTTTGTCATACAGATCTAATGTGATTCTGACTAGACCAGCTGTCATTAGTTTTAAAGATAGAAGACAGTAGCTGTAAGCCAGTAACATGGTACCCCTTAGAACTTGGGAGTGAGCCACTATTTATGGACAGTAAGACAGGATCTGACTTTTACCAATAACCCAAATCTACCAAAAGGCCCAATGAGTGAAATAGAACCCTCCTTTAGAGCTCCTAACAGAAAATGCAGGCAGAGTGCTGATAAAATGGAAAGACCCAAGATTGTAACATACAGCTGTGATGTTTTGGACTTATGGGGGTCAGTAATCTGTTGTAGAAATAGAAAATGTATGTACCAACTTACAAGGCAATATTAGGACACCCCTTTGAAAGGAGAATAATGGGAGCAAATTGTAGCAGAAATTTGTATGGCAGAACCATCTTACTCCAGCCCCAGAAACAAATGCAGTGGCTTCTTCCCTTTTGTTGATGTTGTTGTTTTTTGTATTTTTTTTTAAGAAGATCTCCACCTGATATACTTTAAATTCACTACTATGATGGTTTCAAGTTTAGGCAGCAGGACATCTGGGGAGAAAGTATTCCATTGAAGGCTTGTGATTAACAGCTACTTTAATGAATCTCCTAAGGCATTCCTTTGCATATTGACATTTTACTGTTTGTAGAAGAGTAGCAGTAATAGTTGAACTATAAATACTTAAATTTCTAAAAATGTCAAACATTACTAGAACTGACTTTTCCTATAATAAAATTATGAAATAAAATGTAAAGTCTTGATGTGTTCTACCCACTCTTCTTGAGTTATTACTATTCTGTTGTTGGTTCAACTTATCATGATTGTGATGCCTTATTTCACAGCTGCTTCCAAGAGAGTCAAAGCCAGAAGTGCAAGTTCTGTTCATTATTGTACAAGAGACTTGGAAGTCTGTTAGTATTTAAACTATCTTCACAGGCCTATACATGATTGTTATATTTATACTTCATTTTCCTCTTTCTTAGTAAAACCAAAAGATCTACTCATCATCCATTGAGCTTTCATTAAACACTTACTTGCCAGATGATACATACAACAAAAACATAGAAATAGAATAAACCCAGCATTGAACATTTCTCAATAGAATTAGGGAATCATAGAAAGTGGAAGGAGAATCAGCTGAGCCACAGAATCAGTTGAGTTAGGCAACCCGTGGTCACAACTCTGGTTCTGAATATGTCAGGAAAGATATTGGATTCTGATCTCCCCATAGATTAAGATGTATAAGAATGGCAGTCACTTTGAATTAAGATTAATAGTTATAGTGGTGTGACTGAAAAGCCCAGAGGGAAAGAGAGAAAATGAGCCTTGAGGGAAAATGAGTACTGACAAGAAATTCCAGTAGAGCAAATCTAGAACAAGAAGAGGGGAGGGAAGGAAGGAAGGGGGATGGGGACAAAAACATGAGAAAGGCTAGCAATGTGTGTGAAGTAATGCACATTCTATCTGGTGAATATAACTGTTTGATTAATTATAATAAAATATATATAGAGAAAAAGGAAATATAGAGTTTAGAAAATCCAGAGTAGTTAGAGATTTTAGAAATTCTGTGCTAGTTCAAACTCTTGCTGAATCAAGTGACTAAGAAGATAAGCTTCAAATATCAACCATCTGAATTTAAAGCCTACCTGTTACTTAATAGCCAGTTTGTGCTGTGTCTTAGTTTCATCAGCTGAGAAACAGAGATAACAAAAAGTAAATACTTTTCAATAAAGCTACTGCTGAACTCTTTGAGATGAAGGATGATAGCGCTTTTCTAGAGGATCTGAGCATGTTTATACTTATTATAACTTATTATACTTATTATACTATTTGCAGGTATAAGGACAGCCCTGATGCTCCAGTAAGCTTTGTTAGATGATTAGATGACAGACAGAGGGAAAGCAGGGCTATTTCGCCAATCCAATGGATGCTATGGTACCGGAAAATTTCAAGTGATCTCTAAGCAGCATATCAAGAAACATCAATGATTTAAAGATAAGTGGTTAAAAAGTCTTGGTGACATTCTGGGATTCTCTGAGGCTAAGACAGGCAGTGATCCAAACAGAAAAGGCTGGGTAGCATGGGAGACTGCTTTCAGAAACAAGTTTTGCACAAGACTGTCTTTACAAGCTGACTGCCTGTTATGAGAAAGTTCACTGTAAGACCACTCTGTCCATGGGTGTTACAAGGGATACTGTAGAGAAAAGTGACCTACAAATGAGAAGGCAGAGGTTGGCAAAAGAGAACAGATAAGATTTTTGGTCTTTATCATGTGATCTTAAGTCTACCACAATTTGATGTGAATTTGAGTTCTGTCAGGTTGCTCAAGTACGTACCATAAAACGTTATCAAGCCACTAAGCAACATATGGCTCCCATGTATTCAAAATTTGAAATGAGGAAGTAGAGACATGATAGGAGGAAAGTTTGAAGCTAAATTCAGGAGGAAATTAGCATTAATTATTTGAGATCTCCTTACTTCAGCTTGTAGTTATGGATGCCTCTGGTTTGTCTTCTGTGTGAGAAAGTATTGTTGAATTTTCTTCTGATCTCTTATCCTTACACTCTAAGATTAGGCAGGCCTATCATTTATTTAAATTTATTATGCATACTATTTATACTTGAAGGGAAGGGATGGGCTATAATTCAGTGATGGAGCACTTGCCTGAATTCAAACTTCACATACAAAAAAATTGAAGAGGGGCCAGGAGTTTGGCCTAGTGGTCTTCATGCACGAAGACCCGGGTTTGATTCTCGGTACCACATACATAGGAAAAAGCCGGAAGTTGTGCTGAGGCTCAAGTGGTAGAGCTCTAGCCTTGAGAAATCTCAAGGACAGAGCTCAGTCCCTGAGCTCAAGCTCAGGACAGGCCAAAAAAAAATAATTGAAGAGATGGCAAACATACTTTCTAAATGATTGTAGTACACAAAAAGAAAATGTCACAAAGCACCAATGAAGGCTATGTAAATATGTATGCAAATCATTACAAAGCATTTAACTGTGAACATAACAATAAAAGAACATGTGAGAAACAATTGGCTTTTACTCCAAAGACACAAAATCATGCCAAAAGAATTGGTAGTATTAGTAACATTTAATATTTATTGTCTATTTAAAGCTACATTTGTAAATTCCTACCAGTTAATATTGCAGACTAATGAAACATTATTTAAAATTATTGAAATTTATCCCACTTTTTGCCTCAACAATTGATCATATTCTCTGAATGGGAATGAATGGGAAAGAACTCAAAGGTTAGATATAAGGCAGCAGAACTTTCTATAGTCTCCTAGATTTGATGGGCAATTCATAAATATTCTTCCTGAATTTTCTTTCAGTGTCCTGAATAACATGCACACAGTGATCTACGTTCTTATCTCTTTTTAATCCACTCCCCCCACCATTTATGACCTTCTTCCTTTCTTTACAAGCCCTCTCATAACTACAAATAGTAAACCTCTTAGTTCCTTTCCCACTCAAGCTCCAGTCATGGATTTTCATCTGTCTTCTTTTAAATTTTCAGCTGAATGACAGATCTGTTCAGATAAATGTTACTTTAGAATAACAAGTGGCCAAGACATGGTTCCTGAGTTTCCTATTTTGATGGATGTCACCACAGTGACTCTGTGACATCATTAGACTCAAAATCCTAAATATTTATGTTTTTCTTCTTTGTTCTTTATATTAAGTTAATAAAGAGGAAAGAATGAACTAGGAACTCTTGTAACTTGGCTCTTGTTTTACCCTTTTTCAATACTAGTTTCCAGGACCATTGAAAAATTTAATTACTATAAACTTCAGTTCATCTAGCAAATTAGATGACAAGAGTGTATATTTCCCAAAGTTCTTTTGAAATTCTGTATTTGTTCCGGACATCTATACCTTATTAATCTTTTATGTCAGTAGTCTTTAGAGCTACCTCTTTCTCCTGTCTTTTTATCTACTGATCCCATTTTACTTTATTTGCACTTCCCCAATGGATGTTCCTAATTTATCCTTTCTTTTTTATTTTATTTTTTCTTTTGGTGTTGCTGGAGAGCTAACTCACAGCTATATGCATGTGCTCTACCACTGCTACAGGGCCAACACAATTATTTCAGTCCTTTGTCTTTCCAATTAATTGTCATTGTTGTAATTTCCCTCACATATAATTATAGTGATTTCATTTTCTTGTTCACAAATGTGAAATGACTCTTCCCAGACATAAAATCTATCCCCATGGTCTAGATGGTTTCATTTTTTTATGCACACATGCACAATTCTGGATGGAACTTGAACTTTTTGCTCTTCCCATATGTGCCTTTAGTTTTTGTCCATGCTTCTTGGCTCAATCTGTTTCTTCTGCTTGAATTCATTTGCTTTCCATTTCCTTATGTACACCTCCTGTTCCTTCTTCAAACTTTATGTTTATTGTGGAAACCAATGAATCGAATGCATGAGTACACACAGCAGAATTGGTCTCGCACAAATTACTCAATAAATGTTAGTTCATAATTTTTCTACTGAAGAGGGCTCTTTCTTTATGTGCTTGAGTTTCAAACGTTTCATATTGTGAGGGTATTATTATATTTTAAATTAAAAATTGGGTTTAGGTTTCATTTCCTATCTTACAATTTTAAGTTATACTTTGAAAGTAGATTTGGAAAAAGTAATCTATATTGGAGGATTTATTTCTATTCTCTACATGCTCATGGGTGTTATAAGTTTTTAAATGAATCAGTTTGAAAGGTGAGAATTTTTAATGCATTCAAAACTCTCAAGGTCCTGATTCATTCTTACTCAATGATTTGATATGGCTTAATGAGATGCACTGAGATTTTTGTACAATGATCATATTAAAATTATGTATTAGTTAGCATTCTTTATGCTTTGATTCTTTTCTCCTTGGCACATTTATTTGATAGTGAGCCTAACTTTATTTAAAAATTCTTCTTTATAAAGAATATCTAAGCTTATTTGCATTGGTAACAGTTTATATCATGAATTCTACCTTGGCTGATATGAATATTGCTACTGCTGTTGTCTTTTTATTTTCATTTTCTGGATATTTCTTTGACTATCCTTTATTTATAACCTTTCCAAGTAGTCTTGTTTTAAGTTTGCCTCTTGTAAACAGCATATTGTTGAATGTTGTTTTTTACTCTAATCTAAGTCTTTGCCTTTTAATTGGGAGTTCAACACATTTGCATACATTGTCATAACTGATATGTTTGGTCTTACTTCTGTCATCTTGTTTTATAGATTCTATTTTCTGTGCTTCTTTGCCATATTCTATGTTTTCCCTCTTGATATTTGGACCATATTTTGTTTGCTTTTGTCTTTTGAAGGAATTTAAAAGAGAGAGCTTCTGTTATAAATCATACCAATTATATTTTTATCTTATATACATTTAAACAAATATCTCTCACTACATT